>NC_138181.1:34814359-35555024 GCF_964165515.1 Mesoplodon bidens | reverse complement strand
ATTTGGTCATTCTGTGCTCTCGGCCAATCTCATCTTCCTTTGCTTGAATAATTCCTGTGTATCATGGAATAACAGTAATGCAGGCATCCCCTCTTTAAGAGGACTTTGTGAACTACACGACATACCATCTTAGAGGGAAGACTCTGCAGTGTCCCTTCCAGGTCCCTTGAGGCAGGGGTTTCCTTTGTTTGTGGTGGTACTTCCAGCACCTAGCTCAGTGCTTGGCACATAATAGGCAACAAACACATGTTGAACGGAATCAAACAAAGCTCATGTTCTTGCTCTTTGTCATTTGCTAATTTGCACATTAAACATGCCCAGGACAATGGCAGCTGCAGCTGACTCACAGTAGGGAGGAATTGACCCAAGAAAACACTCTTCACCTGCTTAATTTTTCCATGCATGAAGTTCATTAGCTGAGTAATGAATAATTGTCATGGGTCTCTAAGATGAACCTTTTGCCTGTCGTCTTAAGTTATGCTGTTTAAAAGGCAGACACTTAACGTATGTCGGGATAACAGATTTAGCACATAAAGACTTTCTGTAAGTGGTAAAGAATCTGGTGTTTTGTGCCTTTTCTGACTTTTCATCAAAATACTCTCATGGGTAGTTAATTTCTTGTCTTCATCTTTGTAGCGTGGGCGGTAGATCAAGCAGAAAGGAAAAGCTCTTTTGGCTTTACTTTAGAGAAAAGGAATAGTGAAAAGAGAAATTGAGGTCTTGGCAGAATTTCTTATTTTTCTGTCTTTTTCTTTTCATTATGCTGAACAATTTAGAGTTCTGTGCAATAAAAATACAGTCATGGGCTTGCAGTCTTTCTTACTTTAAAACTTATGTATTTATGAAAAAAACTTATGTATTTATGACCATAAATTCTCTGTAACAGAGATTTAGTGCATACCAGAGGTTTTGAGATATGCCCTCTTTTCATTATTATTTATTTCAAAATACATTCTAATTCTTAAAATTTCTCCACGGGTGATTTTGGAAATATATTGCTTAAATTTGACATATTTGGAAGTTTCCCTAGTTTAAAAACTATTTGTTTGTGACAATTCCACTTTGGTGAGAGAATGCAATATATTTCAAATTTTTTGACATTTAATGAAACTGATTTTATTGCTTACTCTGTGGCCTATTTTGGTAAATGTTCCATGTGCGTATGATAATAATGTATATCCTACAGCTTGTGGTTGTGCTATTAAGTGTTTGTCAGTTCAATCAATTTTTAATCATTTTATCGCTTGTGTACTGGTCTTGGCTTTATGCTTTATTATTCATTCAGTTACTAACATATACCTGCTAAACTCTTCAAATATGATTCTGTACTTTATTTCTCCTTTTAATTCTGTTATTGCATTCAATGTTTGATGCTGTTTAATTAGGTATCTAGAAATTTTGAATTATTTTATATTCCCTTTGAATTAAATCTTTAATTGTGTGAAATGTTCCTCTTTTTCTTCAGTGATAATTGTCTCCTTAACATTTATTTTGTCTGATATTAGGATTGATGTATGACCTTTTTTGTTCAGTATTTGTGTGTTATACCTTTTTTTCTGCCCTTTTATTTTTCATCTTTCTGTGTCCTTATATTTAAAGGTTTCTTTTTTAAATTGTAAGAAGTGTATCATTTTCTTTTCTGACCTTTGTCTTTTAATTGCAGTATTCAGTCCATTTACATTTATTTGAATTAATAATATATTTTTGTCCAAATCTACCATTTTTCTTTCTTCTCTTTGTCTTTACTTCTGTTTGTTCATTCTTTTCTCCTTTTACCTTATTTTATATTAATCATATTTAAAAAATTTTCCTCCTTATTACTGTGTTAATATTAATTCCTTTTTAAAATTCTTTTATTGGTTCCTCTAGAAATTGCAACATGCATTCTTAAGTTATTTGAGCCTACCTTAAATAAAACATATACAGATTTTGAGACTTTGTACTCTACTTTGTTTCTACTTACCTCAGTCCTTTTGTACTTTCATTAACATTTAATTTTAAAGTACTTGTATTTGGAGTCACATACTTTTAAAAAGATCGGTTAGTATTCATCTAAATTTACCCCCAAAATTTAGGCTTTCTGATGCTCTTCCTTACTCTTTGTCTGTCCTGCTTCTATCTGGCATCATTTTCCTTCTATATGTTTGTGTCTCTAAAAAGAAAAGAAAACTCTAGTTTGTTTTCCCTTTCTCTGCTCTTGTTCCTTTTTCCACTTTAACTCTTTAAATAGATCATGGCTTTGGCTTCCATCATTCATGTTGTGAAATCAGCAAATTTGGGGCTTTCCTTGATTCACTTTTCTTCAGGATTTTTGGCCCTCACATTATAGCTGCTTTGCTTACTTATAGAGGCTTTAACACACCTGCTTTTGTGTTAGTTTTTATATTTATACAGCTTTCATTTTGTTTTCTGAAGGAAGATTATTCCAAGAAACAGATTTTGTAACCAGAACTGAATATCCAGTAGCTCAGTCTTAAATGTTCATTATTTTAAATGTCTATTTTCTGATGTCTACTTTTGTAAACATTCCCAAATAATGAATTTTGTGAACATAGCTATTAAATACAAAGAGGATCGAATAAAATAGAGAAAAGTAGTAGACAGTGTAATCCAGTTTTTGGAAATGAATATTTAAAAAGTCACTGATAAACCAATGTATAGACAGTGTAATCCAGTTTTTGGAAATGAATATTTAAAAAGTCACTGATAAACCAATGTATTTTTTTTTTAAGATGTTGGGGGTAGGAGTTTATTAATTAATTTATTTATTTTTGCTGTGTTGGGTCTTCATTTCTGTGCGAGGGCTTTCTCTAGTTGTGGCAAGCGGGGGCCACTCCTCATCGTGGTGTGCGGGCCTCTCTTGTTGCGGAGCACAGGTTCCAGACGCGCAGGCTCAGTAGTTGTGGCTCACAGGCCCAGTTGCTCCGCGGCATGTGGGATCCTCCCAGACCAGGGCTCGAACCCGTGTCCCCCGCATTAGCAGGCAGATTCTCAACCACTGCGCCACCAGGGAAGCCCAAACCAATGTATTATTGATGTAGCCGTATATCTGCATATCAGTTTCGTAAGTGCTTTTGGGAATTTAATTTACATTTTAAGCAAGTGAGACATTGTGCAACTTTATCTACTCCCTGATACAATAGAGCATTTACAGCCACTTTGGAACAAACCAACCCGCCCTAAAGCAGTAGAGGGCATTATTTTATCTTGTGGATGTCCATGGTGCAGACATCAGAACTGCATCCTGTCCCACTTCATAAAACAAGTACTCCAAGGAAATTATGAGTATCTGGTACTTACTTGGGTAAATACTCTTTCAATTTAGCCTAGTTCAGGGGAAGTTTTTTATACATGTTTTGCCCTGACAGATTTTATTTTCAAAAACTATTCAGAATATTTTTAATAAAATAATGACTATAAATATTACATTATCTGTTGGTTCCACGGAGCACATGTGGGCTTTGGTTAGGATAATTTACTTCTTGCCTCTAACTCTCTCTGATTCTTACTCTTCCTTCCATGAATGCCATTGCCCTGATTCTAAGTTACCATTGATTGTTAATTTACTAAGAACTTTTCAGGGGGAAAAAATGAATTTTTGCTTTAAATTATACAATAATTGTAAGACAGATCCCCAAAACATTAAAATGTGAAACAGACTTATATTATGAATTTGAGAAGTTATGAAATATATTATTGCCAACTAAATGCTGGTTACTGTGGTGATCAGTGAAGAGAAGTAGATGAAACATTTTAGGTTGAAAGAGTCCGAAACCTAGCTAGGCATTAGCAATGCAAATCCATAAGTATAACAGTCTGATAAGTCCATTGACTTGGTCTGTCTGAAGGTCCCATGGGAGCCTGGTAGAAGATGAGGCTGTTAGTCATATTCCATATTCATGAAGGGTCATGAATTTCCTGTGGAGAAAGTTAGGATGGCTTTAATTAGCAATTATATCCGCAGATACATACTTCAAAAGCTAAGAATAGTGGCACTGTGTAATGCATACAATTCTTAATAGTCTGAACTCAGATGGTTATGATGAAGAAGCAGACTAGATGTGGTTTTAGAATCAATTTAGGAAATTCAGATAGCGAGGAGTCTGGTGACTGTAGGGAAAGGAGGTATGCAGAGACAAAAGGAAATTTCTCACGTTTCTAATGTGTGGTTTTGTGTTTCTGATTTGAGTGATTTTGAGCCCTATCAGCATTTACAGGGTAATGCAAAGATAATTTATCCTGGATTATGTTGAGTTTAAGGTACCTGTGTATATGCTGGAGAAGCAATTAGACAGTTCTGATGCCTAGGAGACCATTTGTACTACAGAGAGAAATTTGAGACTAAAGAGGTAATTTTTGAAATTGTGATAACAGGTGAGATCATGGAGGAAAGGGGTGCATTGTGGAAAGATGATAGACTCCTGGGAACCAGCAGTATTTATAATATGGAACAGGGAAGGGAGCCCGGAGGGAGACGAAGAAGTTGGAGAGAATGGAGAACTGGGAAGGAATGGTGTTAAAGAGGACGGATCTTCAGGACAGCAAAGTCAGTGATGCCAGATGCTGGGGACATCATCAAATGAGGGAACTGAACAGCTTTACTGAGATCTGGAATGTGGGTGACTGCTGGTGGCCTCACTGAGAGCCATTTCAATGGAATGATCAGGTGACCTCAAACTGTAGAGTCAAAACTGTCGAGTTGGGCTTCCCTGGTGGCGCAGTGGTTGAGGGTCCGCCTGCCGATGCAGGGGACACGGGTTCGTGCCCGGGTCCGGGAAGATCCCATATGCCGTGGAGCGGCTGGGCCTGTGAGCCATGGTTGCTGAGCCTGCGCATCTGGAGCCTGTGCTCCGCAGAGGGAGAGGCCACAACAGTGAGAGGACCGCGAACCGCAAAAAAAAAAAAAAAAAAAAAACTGTTGAGTCAAATCTGAGGATTGGGGGAAGAAAGGGAGTAGAAACAACGAGTGACATTTCAGTAGTATTTATTAGGCAGTTGCACTCCTGAACGTTAGGACTAGGATAAACTTACAGTCTGGGTCTTTATGCATTTATCTGCCCATACTTTCATTCTTTTCATACTTTCATATTTGCTGGTGACATTTAGAGGGCTGCTTCTAAAACGCCTTTCATTGGTTTCTGTAGCGCTACTTAAAATGCCACCCTTTCAAAAGCTTATTTTGGAAGCCCTTTACATTTGACAGTTTTTGAAAGAAACATGAACATGAAATAAACTTCTAAAAGCTAAAACAGTAAAATCAATTATAATAGAATAAAAATGAAACGTTTTTCTAATCTAACAGCTGCTTATCTCTCTGCATAGATATATACATAAAGCAAAAGTCATCCACCTCCAAAATGTTTCCAGGGCTCAAACTATATCACTACTGAGGTACATTAATTTAATTTTTTCTTCATATTTAGAGGCATTCATAGGGAAACTTTTCAAGAAAACAGAATTAGAGATTTTTTTCTGCTGAAGAAGTTTTTAATACACTTGCCAGCCTTTGACACTAGGTTCCACAAAAGAATTCACTTTAATGGTTTTAACTGAAATTTCTAAGTTATTTAAATTCTCTCCATAATTTGCAGGTACTGCTCCTTCTTCACAAATTTAAGTGGCCACAAAGTATCATCCAAAAATGTGTAGCGGCAGAGTGTTTTAGGACTCGTGTCCCCATGTACGTTCTTTTTATTAGACAACTAGTGATTTTAGTAGGATTTCTACCTTAAATTAAATATATTACCCAACAGAATGTGGTTCCAGCAGCCATTTGGTAATTTTTGAGTGTTTGTTCAGATCAGGTGAATCAAAATATGTTTGATATGATAACCTAAATTTATTAACCTGTTCCTTCTTAACTCCCTAAAATTTAACTAAATTAACCAAAAGGAAAAATAAACCCTGTGTTTTAGAGACAATTTTTTCTGTATATTTGTTTTAGCAAGCCGTTGGTCAAATATTATTTACTACTTTTTAAGGTATTTTTGGAGTACTTTGCTTTATATCTTCTATTTTCTGTAATAGTTTTAAATAATTCTCACATTTGTCTGAGGAATAAAATGATCAGTAACAAAACCCTTTTTGCAAAAAGAAAATATGGTTCGATAATTTCTAAAACTTCACTTCTTCATATTTAGAGCTGGATTACCATGTTAAAAGGAAAGTCTTCAATGGTGGCTTAACACACTGGGAGAAGCCAAGTGTCTCAGGCTTCTGGTGGCTCATCAGAGTATTTTTATTTTTAAAAATTTTTTGTTCTATTTATTTATTTATTTATTTATTTATTTATTTATTTTTTTTGCTGTACGCGGGCCTCTCACTGCTGTGGCCTCTCCCGTTGCGGAGCACAGGCTCCGGACACACAGGCTCCGCGGCCATGGCTCGCGGGCCCAGCCGCTCCGCGGCATGTGGGATCTTCCGGGATAGGGGCACGAACCCGTGTCCCCTGCATCGGCAGGCGGACTCTCAACCACTGCGCCACCAGGGAAGCCCTATTTATTTATTTTTTTGCCCCACCATGCAGCTTGCAGGTTCTGTTCCCCAACCTGGGATTGAACCCGTGCCCTCAACAATGAAAGCTCAGAGTCCTAACCACTGGACCAGCAGGGAATTCCCTCATCAAAGTATTTTTAAATTGTCCTGTTTTACCACCTTACGAATTTGGGGTTTAATATTATAGGGTCATTTACTTATTAAAATGTGACTCATGAATGACATTCATTAAGAAAAAAATTCTCTGTGTTTTCAGGACAGCTTAGGCAGTCTACCAATCTTTACATTTCATATATAAAGAATTTTCCCTATGCATGTAGTTAGTACCTTTCAATAACACTTTGTTCTTAATTATTATTAGTTCTCAAATTGGAAATTGTCAGAATTAAACTACAGGCATTTGTGATATGGAAGCTTAGAGAGAACACTTGTTTCTAGGAATAGATGAGGGGTGTGTGTGTGTGTGTGTGTGTGTGTCTAGAAAATACGGTAGATTTTTGTGCCTGAGACCTTTTGAAAGAAACCTCTGTCCATAGATATTTGACAAAATGCATCTCATCTATTACTATTTATGATTGAATTTGCATTTCCTTGGCAGAAATATATTCCCTAGTTGACTACATGACATGACGTTAAATTCTGAGAGAAGAAAAAGGTAAACAGAAACACATATAGCAATTTTTAAATTCAGGCAACAAACTTAGTGAGAATAATTAGGAGCTAATCCTGTCAAATGAAAACTAAAAGAAAATAACTTCTATTCAACACCTTGTCAGCCACAGCTGTAGTTTTCTTTAACGCTTGCTTTAGACTTACCAAATGCTCTGTAGTTTTTTAGAATAAGACCACCTCCACAAATTATGTCAGTTTTGTAGTTAAATTTCTTTTTCATGAAAGCAAAGGCTACTAGCCTTCGAAAACAAGCCATGAGTTTTTAGAATTAAGGTTTTAAAAATCGACCTGATTTCCACCCCACCTATAATTTTGTGTATCTGAAACAAATAGCAGATGGTGTGTGGGGTGGGTTGGAGTGTAGAATGCATCTGAAATGAAAATTCATGCAATTTCGTTGACTTAATCAAATTATCTGCACATTTCATTGTTTACAATATGAACACACTGCTCCATTTTAAATTCAAAATTGCACTTTAAAATTATCTTTGCACTTTGCCAGCGTACTTATGCACTCCTCATCTAGATAGAAAAAAGTTTTAAAATAACCTCAGATTTCTCTCCATTCCATCTCTGAACCCTTCGTCTTCCCATTTCTTTTGGCCCCATTTTGCCATTTCACTCCCCCCTTGTGAACACCTTCAGAGACACAGTGCAGAGTACAGGCTTGCTGAGGCCTTTGCCCACTGATTCAGTGTCTGTATTTAGTTTGTTTGGCATGGTTTCAACAAACGGTAGGGAGGAGATTTTCTCAAGTGAGTGCCACCCACAAAAGCAAGATGGTAGTACTGGCCATAAGACATATTGGCGTTTTCAGGAGTTGTTAGTGTTTGAAGGTGGGTGACCAAGAGACGCTTTGGGATGGGAGCGCACCAGAGCGGTGAGCATTCCCAGCTGCTGTGGATTTCTACAAGCCTCTCTGAACCCTGTAAAACATCAATAATGATCATATTTATTGAACATGTCCTGTATACCAGGTTCAGTGGTAAGGACTTCCATGTATCAAGTTTGTCCCCCATGTAGCAACTTTTAAATTAAGTAAGCTTTCATCGTATGCCCAGTATTGCAAAGGCCTGGTAACCTAGCCCAAGTCCAAAGGCTGAGCCGGCCCTTCCTTGTAGGTTATACTCTTCTCCTCCTCCTCCAAAGGGGCAGAAAGAATCTTTCCGTCTGAATTTATCCAGGCTAAAATGTCATTATTGATTCCATAGTGATAAATTTCCAAAGTTTTTTTTTTTTTTTTTGCGGTACCCGGGCCTCTCACTGTTGTGGCCTCTCCCGTTGTGGAGCACAGGCTCCAGACGCGCAGGCTCAGCGGCCATGGCTCACGGGCCCAGCCGCTCCGCGGCATGTGGGATCCTCCCGGACCGGGGCACGAACCCGTATCCCCTGCATCGGCAGGCGGACTCTCAACCACTGCGCCACCAGGGAGGCCCCCAAAGTATTTTTGAAGCCTGTCAAAATAAGATGTTTCTCCAAATGAAATTTTTGATTTAGGGAAAGAATATTATCTTCCTGATCATCAATGATTACCTATTTCTAGCTAGTCTCATCAACTATTGCAGAGGTTAACACCAATTACCAATAGCAGAGG
Organism: Mesoplodon bidens; assembly: GCF_964165515.1. Taxonomy (NCBI): domain Eukaryota; kingdom Metazoa; phylum Chordata; class Mammalia; order Artiodactyla; family Ziphiidae; genus Mesoplodon; species Mesoplodon bidens. Next base: position 35,546,263 of record NC_138181.1, on the reverse strand, counting down.
CTTACAAACTGGTTAGTTCTGAAAGATTAGCATAGTTAGGTATGTGATGGTAAAAACACTGCCTTTTTACCAGGTGGTAAGATTCCTGAAAATGGAAGCACGCCTGATGCTTGCTTGTATCTCTTGTTTGTATCTCCAGCATCTTATATCCTCCCACGTTTTTCCAAACTGATTCTCTCTCGCAAACTCTAGACTCATCTATGTAATAGCCTACCCGACGTCTCCACACAGATATCTTAGAGATAACACAAATTCAGACATGTCTAAAATGGAATTCACTATTTCCTGACACCCGTTCCAGCCATTAATCATTGGTTTTCCGTCTCAGCTGATGGCAAATGCAACCTTCTCTTCGCTCAAAGTAAAATCCTTGGCTCCGGCTTCTCTTACATCCTTTCATCCAACCTAGGACGAAACCTTATAACTCTACCTTCAAAATGCGGCCCGCTCCACACTGTCCCCGCCGCTACTACCCTGGTCTGATCCACCTTCATTTCAGCAGAGCAGCCAGAGCAATCTGATGCAAAAGACAGTCAGATTAGGTCATCCTTCTGCTCAGCACGTCCCATTCTCTCCCCATTTCATGCAGAGTAAATGCCAGTGTCCCTATCGTGGCTTCTAGGTCACCTACAGTCTGCTCTGTGACTCCTCTGGCCTCATCTCCTCCTGCTTTTCCTTCTCATGCTCAGAGTTTCAGCAGCAGTTGCTGTCTTGTTCTCCTTTAAATAAACGACTTCAGGCGTCGCTGGAGCTGCTTCCTCTGCCCTGGACAGTCTTCCCCAAATATCCACACTCGACTCTCTCCCACCCCCATCAAGGGTCAAGTTTTTGTTCAACTCTCACCTTTACAATGAAGCCTGCCGTCCTGCTCTGGCCACCCTATTAATACTGCCCCCTGCCCATCTTTGGATCCCCCCTTTTCCTGCTCTGCCTTTTCTTTGTACTGTTGCTCTAGTCACATTTTCACCTACTTAATGGTTTTTAATTATGTTTTCTTGGCTATGGTTTATTGTCTCTTTGCCACTCTCCCGGATGTAAGATCCATGGGGGCGGAGATCTTTGTGATATTCACCCATGTAATCCAAGCGATTAGGAAAATGCCACAAATGAGTGAAAGAATATTAGAATGATTTTTATTTTTGGCGTTGGCAACAGACTCCCATCCCACAGTTAGGCTTTTCAGAAAGCAGTGTCAGTGATAACTCAAGAATATTTAGTGGATGTGGTTAAGAATAGTCAATAGAAGGCTTTTTTAGTTTGCTTTAGGCAGTCTCATGGCTGGGGAAGTACATTGAATTCCACATAATTTCCTCCCTAGAAGACATGATCTCAGGCAACCTTCCAGGATGGGTTTCCTCGGAGGCTCAGTTAAAACGTCACCTTATCTAAAACCCTCCCTGCCTTCCTTCAGCTGTTAGATTGAACTGTTCCGTTTGTGAAGCACGTACTGCTGGGGGAGAGCAGTGAACAAAGGAGACAAAATCCCTGCTTCACTCAATTCACATTGAGGTGGGAGGAGACCGGCAAGTGACGACGAAGTAGACAAATAAAAAAAGATCACCGGAAAGTTAAAAAATAATTAAGAATGGAAGGAGAGTCAGTTGTCCCCAGGAGTCAGGAGGCTGACAGTTTTAATTGCGGGGAGGTGTTGGGGACACTCGCACAGAGCACATTTGAACAAGAGCTTGAAGAAAGTAAGGGACTGAGGCGGGTAGGAATTGGGATGTTGCACTGGTAGAAATTGGGGTATTCGAGACAGAGGAACACAGGGTGAAAAGGCAGGAGGTGGGGTGGAATCCCAAGCCTTGGGGGTCAGGTTAGCTGGAGCCGAGAGTGAGGGCATGAGGTCAGGGAGACAGGGGCAGAAGTTTTCAGGGTCTGTCATATGTCTGTTTGTCTTGCTGGATTAGGAACATCTCCAAAATAGGATAAAGTCTTCCTGACACAAAACTGAGTGTTCCGTATACCACAGGTACTCAGTAAATGCTGTTCAACATTGACTAAAACTTTTCTCCCATGCTTTACTTTTCTTGGCCGACAATTTAAAAATCAAGACATCATTTGCAATAAATCAGCTTTTAACAGGCACATATCTCATCAGCTATTAAAATATCCTCCTTCAAATGACACTTTCTCTCTTTTCACATTTATACCAAAAATGCAAAAGGAATTAACAATGTGCCTTCAGCCAAATAGAAATAGTAGTAAATTTTTTAATTTCCTGAAGTCCGTTTCTGGATGCTGTCATTCTGATTTTAATATTTGTCACTATCTTTTCATAGAACTAGGAATAGGATAATAATTTTACTTTAAGGAAAACACATCTCATTTTATGAAAACTCTTTTGACCCAAAAATCCATGTATGTCAGAACTGTCTCCTACAAAAACAGCATGCAAATTTATCTTGTAATGAATACAGTTTGCTTATTTTTGCTTGTTTTTATCTTATTACCACTAGCCTATAACTGTCTTTAAAAAGTTGTTTTATACAAGTAAGCATACTTGCCAAAATAAGTCTGATGGCTATGTTTTGCTAGAAGTTTTCACTTGGTAAATTTAGCTGTTTGGGGATATTATTTAAGGTCTATTTTTATTTCAACAACATAAAGCTGCTTTTACAGAGAAAAAATTATCTTCTTTATTAGAGCATTTAAATCATTTTCAAAGAGAAATTAAAGAAAAAGAACAACTTGGTATTGTTTATGCTATTTGGTGCCCCAGGAGACAATCATTTGGTAGTAAGATGGTCAATCTAAGACAGTAAGCAGGGTAGAGCCTCATGTACCAAGACCTCAGGTTGGTTTATTTACATTTTATAGGTTCCTCCTGCTAAGAGTCCTTTCTGTAAGATGCCATTCTTTTTTTTTTTTTTTTTTTTTTACGGTACGCGGGCCTCTCACTGTTGTGGCCTCTCCCGTTGCGGAGCACAGGCTCCGGATGCGCAGGCTCAGCGGCCATGGCTCACAGGCCCAGCTGCTCCGCGGCATATGGGATCCTCCCGGACCGGGGCACGAACCCGTATCCCCTGCATCGGCAGGCGGACTCTCAACCACTGCGCCACCAGGGAGGCCCGTAATGCCATTCTTTTAGTCTCAGGGAACTCTTGGGTGAAATCCACCAGATTGAGTTTGGAAAGGGATGTGATCGCCTTTGTATTTTTATGCAGATCTATTTTTAAATGACTCTATTTATTTTCCAGACCCATTTGTGCTCTCAGAATCATAAATATGGTTATTTGTAATATAGGCCCCAAATCTGTATTCTTTGGGTTAATGATTTTTATTTGTGAAAAACTTACAGTGGTATTATATGTGCATTTACAGCTTGATGAAAGTATTTGTCCTTCTTGGAGACTAAGAATGGACCACTTAATAGCAATAATTTGGAATAACGGCTTCTTCTTGTTTCCCAAATCAGACAGAATTAAGGACCAAATGTGAATATAACTATAGTCAATTTTATCTTTATATGACTTTGAAGATCTTAAACTCTTAAAATCTAGACTCAGTTTTTTTAGTTTTCCTGTTTAATGCCCACACTCACTCTTCACAGTGTAAATTTGTGGACGATATTTTTTCAGAAAGAATAAGTGTTGCTATTAATTCTAGATTTTAGAAATTCAAAATACACTGAAGCAGTGGAAAAATCCAGAAGGATGTACTTTGAAAACAGTACTATAGGTTGTGCTAAGTGACCCATGTAAAATATAGAATAGAAAGCATCATTTTGAACAAAGATAAATACTGTTTCGTGACATTTTTAAAACAAGCATTCAACAATTGCTTATTGGTTTATTGGAAAGCATATGTAGTATGAAAAAGTTATTTTAAATAGATCATTCTCAAAGGTATAATCTAACTCCAGAAAATGTTGAGATTCCAAATACAAAAACAGATTAAGGAATAGTTTACCTAAGGTAAATATTAAAGCATTTTTTAAAAGTGAGGGACTGGCTGCATTTGAAATAATTTGATGTAAGTTGAGGAACCTTGAAAACTAGCAAAAATTGACAACTATACATAAAACAGAAGACCACTGCACATTTTTGAATAGGGAAATGACGAATGGAAGGTGGTGAAGCATGTTAATTGATGACTATTTGGATGTATATTAGAAAAAAGAACAACTAGAAGCAAGGAAACAGAACAGGATTCTGAGCCATAAATCTAAGTAAGAATTGAAGAATTACAAGTTACGTAACGTGGCAGCACTGGAAATTGCAAGGAAATGTTGAACTAAAGAAAAAAAAATGTACTTGGCAGAAAATAACATAGACAACCAAAGAGAGGGATGTAATCAAAATGCACTTTAATTTTTCTAGCTTGGAATAATGGAAGTCAATTTGAAAGAGATGATAAAAGTTCAGTTCTGAAAATTTTGAATATGACAAAACATCAAACTTGGCACACTCTATAGGAATTCAGATGTTTAGGATGAAGGATTAAATAGGAATGCTATTAATGTGATTATAATGAATGACAACATTTTAATCTAAATTAAACAAGTTCTCAAACAGGAATTAAAGTACTATTTTAGAGATAGTTTAAGGTTACTTTTTAAGCAAAATTAAGTGTCTGTACTACGTACCCACTACTCTTAAACATGCAATCAGGCTAAGAAACCATGCAGATACAAGACTTAGTCTTTAACCTGGGTATTTGTATCCTATTCTTCTCAGGGTCTCTCAGAGATAGAACGACTGAGTTTAGATATTGGGTGAGTAAAGTAAAAAGCACATGCTGACTTGCAAGAAACATCTGCTTCATGGAGGAAAGCTATTAATATTGTTAAATCTCCAATAAAGAGATATTTCTCCCCATGTAGGTTAAACAAAAGCAAAGACAAAGGATACTTGAGCTTACTTTCAAAAAATAACTTGAACTATTTAGATAGCTTGATTTCTCAATGTTTTTATGTTTTTCACAAGCAGCATATCTTTCATAGAGAGGTAATGTTACACAGTAATAAACCATTTCACCACTGGGCTAAAATCTTCCAAGAGGGAAGTAACACGTCAGTTTCGCTCATCATTACATTGCCTGAACCTAACACGGGTCTGACACTTAGTAGATCTGACCTATAGTTCAGCTCTGCTTCTGCAATCTGTGTGGCCTTAGGCAAAGCAGTTCAAATCTCCATGGCTGAGTTTCCTCAGGATATAAAATACAGATAATAACATAGAACCATTGAGTAACCATTGGCTTAATAGATGGGAAATCTCTGCAAAATTCAAACTTCTCTATATATGTACATCCCAGTATTATTTCATAATATTTCTGAGACAAGTGACAAGTTAATGAAAACCTTCAATTATATAAAGGAATATTATACAGAGACATCAGTAAGGTCTCGTGGTATCAGCTACTGCAAAGCAATCTTAAACTGGAGCATTAAGCCTTTGAGTTAGTTACATAAGGGTAATATTTTCATGTCAAAGGATTCTCTTTATCTGTATATGTTTTTAAGATACAGGATGGAATATTTCTTATCTGTTGTAACATAAATGTGTCATTTACTGAAACAAATGTAAATCCGCCAGAATCCCTTGCTACTTGAGATTAGATGGATAAGCTTAATGAAAAAAAGGTACATGTATATATACATACACACATGTACACACATATTCTCATGGAAAAATCTGTCCCCCTCTTTAAAAAGGTATGGGCATGACGGCATTTGAAAATTAAGTGACCCACTCAAAATTAGGTAATTAATTTATACCAATTGTAACATGTAATTTGAGTCTTTTTAAAATAAGTATTTGTTGAACACATGCTCGATGCCAGATTTTTCCAGATGCATAGTCTCCTTTAACTGGGGTTACCCTATATTACAGTTTTTCAGGAGAGTCTCAGTTTATCCAGAACAATCTCAATTATTGCTTGTTGTCCAGGCTTAATTATCGAGGGCACCCTCTCTTATTCTCAAAAGTATCCTGAATTGGGAGTTAATTTTATTCTCACATTTCATACTTGTAAAAAAAAAAAACCCTCAGAGGTGGGTGTTTTATAAAAGAAAAAAATTACTGAGCTGGTTTTAAATCCAAACCCCTAGGAAGTGGCTGGCCTAGAATTTTAAGCCAGGTCTATTAGTTTCCACACCTGCTCTGCTGTATCATTTCTGATGCCTAGTCCAGTCCCACAGATATTCAGCATCATTTGTTATTATATCTGAAAATAAAACTAAGCCAATTTGAGGTGCATGTCTATGATTTGCAAAGATTCTGGAAGAGTGCCAAGTTAAATATCAAAGTTTTAGCTTCCATGCCTGCAGTCTGCACACTCTGCTCAGGGTCTCCATGTATTTTGTTTGTCCTACAGATGTGCCTATTGATTCTCGTGCCTTTATTTCTTTATGTTCATATGAAAATCTGTTCCATGTGTAGATAAAGCCTTTTCTCTGGGTTCTGACTTTCATTTCTCATTGTTATGAAGCAGATAAACATTTGATTTTATTAACTGTAGTATAATGACAGGCTTACAATGACAACTAGTAAAAAAAAATGTGTATATATATATATTATTTTTCTAAGAATATATATTTAATCTACATGGCATTTACTGGTTAAGACTCCTATTCCCACTTTAGTAAGTAAGAGAGATTAATCTGATGTTCATGATTTTTTATTTAATCAACAAATATGTATTGAGCTTGTTCTATTGTATATTCCAGACACTGTACTAGGTGCTGAAGATACAGCAATGAACAAAGCAGGCAAGAAGTTCTTACAGATCTTACATGCTAAGAGCATACACATATTGAATGTAAATAGTATACTAGAGGTATACTAGAAGGCAGAAATTACTATGGGAAAAATCCTGAAGAACGGGGAATATCAGAGTTTTAGATAAGATTTTAAAAGATGGGCCCCACTGTAAAAATAACACTTGAGCAGAGATGAGGAGGTAAAGGGAAAACCATGCAGATATCTTCCAGGCATTGTGCTGAGCACTAAATATATGACATTGAGCAAAAACTTAAACATTACCCTTGTGCAGAGCGACATTGCCTAAGAGTCAAACACACGCTTGAGGCCACGGTCTCAGTGAAGTGACCGTATCAGGAAGATCAGGGAAGGTTGTCTCATGAAGTAACCATTAAGTGGAGAGATCAGAAGAGGTACAGGGCTTCCCTGGTGGTGCAGTGGTTGAGAGTCTGCCTGCCGTTGCAGGGGACACGGGTTCGTGCCCCGGTCCAGGAAGATCCCACATGCCGCGGAGCGGCTGGGCCCGTGAGCCATGGCCGCTGAGCCTGTGCGTCCGGAGCCTGTGCTCCGCAACGGGAGAGGCCACAACAGTGAGAGGCTCACATACGGCAAAAAAAAAAAAAAAAAGGTATAGAAGTTAAGTAGGTGAAAATAAAGGTGCAGTGTGTGTGTGTGTGTGTATGTTTGGGAGTGCATTCCAGACCCTGGGGCAGGGCAGCATATAGTCCTGTTACAGAGAGAAACTCCAGGATCCCAGTGTCAGCTGCCACAAGAGATAAAGATCCAGTAAGCAGAGACCTGAGAATGAAGAGTTTTGAAAGCCAGGCTAAGGGTTTGTCCTTATTCGGAGATCAAGAACATTATAAGCTATTCTAAGACAAAAGTCATTCGTGTCTTATAAAGCCAAGAAAGGACATAAAATTTATATTCAAAGTATTCTGATTGAGATGGGCCAGTGGAGATGAAGCAAGACCCATTAAGGGCACCTTCAGTGTCTGAAAGAGAGAGGGTGGCAGGAAGGATTGTCAGGATTTAGAGCCTTGGTAGAAGAAGATAGAGGCAAAGAAGTAGAGAAGGAGATGCCAGAGAGGCAGGGAGAAAACCAAGAAGCCAGACACCTGTTGGGTCATGAAGCCCAAGGAAAAACAATGTCAAGGAAGCGGGAGGGGTGATCGGTGGTCAGTTTAGGGGAGAAGTGAATCCTGTACGTTGGTGAACGTAGGAAACCGTGGGAAATGGTTTCAGCGTAGTGATGGCTTGCAGAGCCGGATGGAGACGACTGCAAGAGCAAACATGTCAGCAGCAACTAGAAACCATTTCTCTATGAAAGGCAGAAGGAATCTAGGTCAAGAGCCACATGTCATGTGCCAGGATATGGAGAAATACGGGAGAGCTTTTAAAAATTTTGTTTTCAAACTAAAAAATATTTAAGGACTTTTGGAAGCCAATGGGAAAATCCAGTGGAGAAGAAGTTCAATATGCATGAAAGAATAAATTGATTATACAAGAGTCTGTAGATATCAGGAGGGGAGGAATTAGCTTTACATAAGTACAGAGATCTTCTCACTTGTCACCTGTGAAGGGATTTCCATTTCTGAAAAAGGAGAAAATTAGAACAGAGTCAAGAGTGAAGGCCTTGGCAGATCGACGTGATGGGCGCCAGGAAGAAGAGAGCGTTCTAATCCCGTGGTTTCTATATTCCCGACGATGGGATGACCATACAGCTTGTCATCCAGACCAGCACACTTGGGCTTCCCTGGTGGCGCAGTGGTTGGGAGTCCGCCTGCCGATGCAGGGGACACGGGTTCGCGTGCCCCGGTCTGGGAGGATCCCACATGCCGCGGAGCGGCTGGGCCCGTGAGCCGTGGCCGCTGAGCCTGCGTGTCCGGAGCCTGTGCTCCGCAACGGGAGAGGCCACAACAGTGAGAGGCCCACGTACCGCAAAACAAAACAAAACAAAACAAAACAAACTAGCACACTTTGAGGAATAAATGTAGGTACTAAGTAATACTTAAGCTGGGATTGTTTTGGCAACTGGACTTTATGGTCACAGTCTTTGAGTTCCCCTAGAAACTGCCCCTGGTACAGAGATTTGAGGTTTGTTATTTATTTGAAATACAAAGGAAATACCACTAGAAGAGTGGGAAACTGAGGCAGCTGATGACGTTTGGGGAAAGAAGGACACTGATGAGGCATGCACTATCAAGCCAGCTGTCACTTAGAAGAGTTGGGACCTCATCCAGCTGGGGAAACATTGAGAGCCAATGCAGATCACACATCTCTAGAGCTGTCTCACCCTAGGAGAGAAGCTGGGCTATTTATACTCAACTCTGTCAATCATTAGATGAGGGTTGTTCTCAGGTGGACATGAATTTCCCTACGCTCACCCAACTGGCAGACACAAAACGTTTGTGGGACGAAAGACACCTGTGGGGGAAAAAATGCAAATGCTAAAGGTCGGAAGTTGAGCTATCACGTAACTAAGAGGAGATGTAATATGGGGAGGGCACCAAAGGCTCTCATGATACTGAGTTAAGTGCAAGTTCAGGGGAGCTCTTGAGAGGTAGGAGATGGATGAGAAGTTGGAAGGAGCATAGAGAGAATATAAACAATGATACGAGGAAACAGGGCTGTTACCACTGTGGATGCTCTAGGTCTCCACACAGCAACTAGGGACATTTTAGCCATGGTTGAGATGGTAGTGATGGTAGCTTTTATTTTCATCTTTATCTGCATTTGTCAGACAGAACTGCACCATGGAAAAGTAAATATATAATAAGTCACAAGGACCATGAATAAAAAGCCTGGAAAACCAAAGCATGCACTCTGGCTTCAGATGCTCTATGTTCTTTTCAAAAGAGCACCTGTCAAAGATCTGTTCAATGAAGTTTTTTAATATGTTTTATTTAGTTTGGTTCGACTGGCGATGGATCACTTTTAATTTGCGTTTTTAATGGGAAAGACTTCCTTGTTCTCTTCAATTCTCACAGGAAAATGACTGTAATCCATTTGCATAGATTCACATGTTTTATGTTTAACTCTACCCAATAGTATTTCTAAATACTTACCTATAATTTAATATGATAATATTCCTTCTGATGATTAATAGTAATAAATCAATTAAATGAGTGCATAGTTGCTCCATTGCTGTGAGAAGTATGTAAGAAATGAGATTATCTGAAGTTATTTTGAATATTTTCTAGACACACCCTGTTAGAAGTTTTTGTAATTGTATAATGACGTTAATGGAAGAAATGAGTGGATAATTGGTGACGAGAAGGCAGTGTATCACTGGAGGATAGGTTTTCTAATCTACTATTAGACACAGATGCACAGCAAACCAGGCCACGTTGGTTTACAGTTTTCCCCATGGACCTTACTCATAATACTTGGCAAATGAGTTATTTAATTAAAAAGACAGAAATTGCCCTATTTCTTATCTTTCTCATGGATTTGTGACCAAAAGTTTATGATACTGAATGACTACAGACTAGGTAACTTTGTTCTTTGCTGTGTTTCTTTCTCCATTAAATATAATGAGCTTTTTTTTCTTCATTTGCAACTTTAGAAGATTATTGGCTCTTCCTCATTTCTTTTTTTAAAAGAAATTTGTTTATTATTTGTTTATTTTGGGCTGCGTTGGGTCCTTGTTGCTGCGCGTGAGCTTTCTCTAGTTGTGGCGAACGAGGGCTACTCTTCGTTGCGGTGCGCGAGCTTCTCATCGCGGTGGCTTCTCTTGTTGTGGAGCACGGGCTCTAGGCGCGCGGGCTCAGTAGTTGTGGCTTGCGGGCTCAGTAGTTGTGGCGCACAGGCTTAGTTGCTCCGCGGCATGTGGGATCCTCCCAGACCAGGGCTCGAACCCGCGTCCCCTGCACTGGCAGGCAGATTCTCAACCACTGCACCACCAGGGAAGCCCATGTTTCTTGTATTTTTTAACGTATTATCAAATATTTGCAAAGTGAGAAAATATACTAGTGTAGCACATTTTCGAACCCTACCCTTTGAAAGACCTCTAACGTTCAGAACATCACACTCGGCTATAATATTACACACTTCCTAACTAGAATCTGGTAGGTGAACCAGTGGCAGCGGTGGACCAGGTCATGAGCACCCCTCATCCTCCCAAAAGCCTCCTGGAGAAAGGGAGACTCAAGGAACCATGGGTGCTTCTTGAAGAGAGGTCATAGGTAGACATGAGGGCAGCCCAGCACTCTGTCCTCCAGAGGCACTTTCTCCCCGTGTCCCCCTGAGTGTGGTGATGAGTCTGGGAAGCCCCTTCTTGTCACATGATGCTTAGTCATAACTGGGTTAAAGCTTTCTGCAGTAATGAAAAGACTTTCTTTCTCCCTGTGTCCGGAATACATTGTTTATGATCTGCTGAGCATTGGAGGAAGAAAATCAAACCCACTGAATTTTCTGAAAGATTGTTAAAAACATTTTATAAGCAGAAAGAGACCTTAGAGACCATTCAGTCATTGGATCCTTTAACAATGAAGGAAGTTTAAGAGACTTGCCCTTAGCAGCCAAGTTGCTGGCTCCCTGCTCAAGGCTCTTTGCCACTGAATCTTAACTAGCTCTTGTCTTGTCTACCATAGAATAATTTAGAACATATGCTTACAATTCGTTGTCCTAGATAGTAACTATATCTGTACCATTTTCTTTGTAAAACAGTGTAATCTTTATGGCTACAATACAAGTAGACTTTCTGTTTTGATGTGTTTCTTTGTTTTTCAAGCTAAGAGGAGAAATGTTCCACAAAGTGAGATAAAGTGGTAGCTAAACCTTATGCTTCCTTCTATTTCTGGAAATACCTGTCATTTTTATCAGATTGGTGGTTGCAGTCATTGGGAAATAATATCTTTATGTATGGACTCTATGGCCAAATTGCTAAAGTCTCCAACTAATGCTAGTTTTACTTCCCAGGAGTTCTGTAGGAGCTCTTGCGGTTTTGTGGAAAACCAGGATCCAGTCAAACGGCTGCACACTGTTTTATTTGAGGTTATGGAATATATAGTGCAGTTTGTTTTTTGTTTTGTTTTGTTTTGTTTTGGTGCTACACGGGCCTCTCACTGCTGTGGCCTCTCCCATTGCGGAGCACAGGCTCCAGACGCGCAGGCTCAGCGGCCATGGCTCATGGGACCAGCCACTCCGCGGCATGTGGGATCTTCCTGGACTGGGGCACGAACCCGTGTCCCCTGCATCGGCAGGCGGACTCTCAACCACTGCGCCACCAGGGAAGCCCAATAGTGCAGTTTTTAATATGAGGTTATCGTGTATCTTTCTGGCTATGGATTTGATTTTGATATTTTTAAATTTTAATTTATATTTTGACTAGGAATATATAATATATTAAATATAGTTTTTTTATTGCAAAATAGAAATGCATTACTTCCAAATACACATGCATGTAGGATATTGGATAAAAACTCTGTATCTTTTAAGCAACTTCTTTTTGTTTTTCTCCTTGTTGACTGTGAATTCTAGGTTTTTACCTGGCAGTCATAAGCATAAACTTATATGTATATAAAAGGTAATATTCATTCAACAAATGCTAATTGAGGACCAACTGTGTGTGAGCTTACACTCCAGTGGAGAAGACAGATAAGCAATAGATAATACAGGGCGAGTAAACTTCGTATTATGTGGAAAGGAATGTGGAAATAAGACAAAGCAGAGCAGAGTCACGGGAATTGGAGTCTTCAGCTGTGAGTTTGGGGAAAGCAGGATACAATTCGTGAATTGGATAGGCAGGATAGAAATTGAGTGAAAACGTGGAGGACGTGAAAATGTAGGGTCCCCAGATATCTGAGGGAAGAATATTTGTGAGAGAGACAGCATAGCTTCTAGCAATGCCCAAGGCTGGGTGCTCATCACAGCAAGCAGGTCGGAGAGAGGATGAGGGAGAAGCTCAGGCAGGGGCTCGAAAGCCCTTGGAAGGCTTTTGGCTTTGCTCCAAGGGAAATGAAGTGCTGGGCAGGTTATGAGCTGTACCCACCCGCAAGGCCTGTCTTTCTGTTCTCACCTGACCCTTGAGCTCTCTCATTGCTGTAGTCATGCGTGTTCCTTATTCACTAACAATTCACACATAGAATATAATGCACAATACATTGTCATATGCTTTTTTCAATGTTAGAATTCCAAATATATTGATGTGAATGTCTGGACTCCTAGATAGTGTTAATTTATCTCTTATTTGTCTGGCAGTAGAGTCAACATTTAGTAACTTATATATTTACAAATAAGAGTTCAGCTCCCTCTTCTTCTTTTTCAAAAGCAACCAGGGTGTGAAGAAAAGGGAACACTCTTGCACTGCTGGTGGGAATGTGAATTGGTACAGCCACTATGGAGAACAGTATGGAGGTTCCTTAAAAAACTAAAAATAGAACTACCATATGACCCAGCAATCCCACTACTAGGCATATACCCTGAGAAAACCATAATTCAAAAAGAGACATGTACCAAAATGTTCATTGCAGCTCTATTCACAATAGCCCGGAGCTGGAAACAACCTAAGTGTCCATCATCGGATGAATGGATAAAGAAGATGTGGCACATATATACAATGGAATATTACTCAGCCATAAAAAGAAACGAAACTGAGCTATTTGTAATGAGGTGGATAGACCTAGAGTCTGTCATACAGAGTGAAGTAAGTCAGAAAGAGAAAGACAAATACCGTATGCTAACACATATATATGGAATTTTAAAAAAAATGTCATGAAGAACCTAGGGGTAAAACGGGAATAAAGACACAGACCTACTTGAGGATGGACTTGAGGATATGGGGAGGGGGAAGGGTAAGCTGTGACAAAGCGAAAGAGAGGCATGGACATATATACACTACCAAACGTAAGGTAGATAAATAGTGGGAAGCAGCCGCAGAGCACAGGGAGATCAGCTCGGTGCTTTGTGACCGCCTGGAGGGGTGGGATAGGGAGGGTGGGAGGGAGGGAGATGCAAGAGGGAAGGGATGTGGGAACAGATGTATATGTATGACTGATTCACTTTGTTATAAAGCAGAAACTAAAAAAAAAAAAAAGCAACCAGGCTAATAGCTAGTGGGAAGCAGCTGCATGGCACAGGGAGATCAGCCTGGTGCTTTGTGACCACCTAGAGGGGTGGGATAGAGAGGTGGGAGGGAGGGAGACGCAAGAGGGAGGAGATATGGGGATTTATGTATATGTATAGCTGATTCACTTTGTTATAAATCAGCAACTAACACACCATTGTTAAGCAATTATACTCCAATAAAGATGTGTAAAAAAAAAAAAAGCAACCAGGCTATTAGATGAATGTTTCATATTTTCTCTTAATTTAGGTTATAACTGATGTAAATATAATAAGTCTACCTGCTCAGATTCTGGGACTCTTTGGAAAAATGCAGTGTTCTGGCCAAACTCCTCCAGAAATATCCTTTTCGGTTGTTCTTTAGAACTATAGCACCTGCTCAATTTTTAAATGGATAGGCTTCCTGATTAGTTAGCTGCATCTATATAGTTTACAAACCAAATACATGGTTGAAATGGGAGTCATGATGATGCTGAAAAAAGAGGGAGAAAATCCCACAGACAGTGACTTTGCTTTCATTGAATGTTTGGGATCAAACATAAATAGAGCCCAAGTCCCTTGGGGACATTTGCTTCCTAGTCACGAGATGGTCAAGGTGCCTTTTGTAGCGTATTTGCCCTGGATTTTCCTCATCCAGTGCTGTTTGTGAAATACTTCAAGTCTTGTGGTTTAAGTGAAAGGAAAATAATCTTAGGCATGTGTATCATCTTTGTGTAACTAAACAGCAGGACATATAGATCTCATTTACAGCCTGATTATGAGAGTAAACCACTGGTGTTACTGTAAACTCTTCTCTCTGAATATTATCTAAAACTGTTAATAGGATTTTTTAGAAAATATGTTACTTTTACCAGTAGAGAGAAATCTTTTTTTTTTTTTTTTTTTTTTTTTTTATGGTACGCGGGCCTCTCACTGCTGTGGCCTCTCCCGCTGCGGAGCACAGGCTCCGGACGCGCAGGCCCAGCGGCCATGGCCCACGGGCCCAGCCGCTCCGCGGCATATGGGATCCTCCCAGACCGGGGCACGAACCCGCATCCCCTGCATCGGCAGGCGGACTCCCAACCACTGCGCCACCAGGGAGGCCCGAGAAATCTTTACATATGATACATTATCCATAATATAATTTTATAAGTTATTGTAGGGGGTTTGGTCACATTTGAGAGCTCAAAGGAAGTAGCACAAATTACCATATCATTGGAATACATTTGTCACTGTCACTAATTAAACAATTTTAAATGTCCTTCACTACAATTCCTTTCACTCACTTCCAAGTTCAGTCTTAACATGAACATTGTCAGATGTGTTGGATAAAAATAATCCTTTCAATTATCTAAATTTGACCATATATACCTGTCAGAACTGCAGGAAGTGTCAACAGTTTTTATCATGAATACAAAACACTGTCCTCCATGTTTTAATGCCAATGTGTTTATTTAGTAAGCAGAGTCTTTAAGGATGATCCAACTTAGACTTTCCAATGATTTGGGAAAAACATTAAGCTAATGAGTTTATACAGAAGCTTTAAGGGTAATAAAGCCAGTTCTATACCCCACACAGTCCCTCAATGGAGTTTTTTTAAATTAGATCTTGCTTATTTAAAAATAGAAAAAAACAAACACTAGGTAAGTTTAATTAACTGCTACTTATTGAAAAAAGCAGAAATATAACATTTCTGCTGCTACTGTCTTCGGGGTTCTTTTCCATCATACCTCAGCAGTGACCAGTCCTGGCCAAAGACAGAAATTACTATTTTTCTTTACATTGTGAAATATACTTCTAAGGTTTCCTCGAGTTAAGCTCCATCTTTTGATTCTATTGCTGTGACTCTAAAATTTTTTTCCAATATAATTTGAGTGGGCAACATGTTGAAATTGAAGTTTACTTATCCTTCCTGTACATAGGTAACTAAAAGAAGAAAAAAACACACCAAATAGAGGTAGAAGGTACATCCTAGGGGTTATTCCATGCTTGCTGTGTTCATGAACCAAAGTGTAGGAAATCCTGGATATGTAAAGATGCATAAATCCCAGTCCCTGATCTCAGAAGCTGATTGTCAGCTCACATGCAAAGTGCAACACAGGAATGCTATACCCAAGCTTAGAGTATATCCTAGAGATTGTAAAAACCAAATGCTTTATGTAATGTATCTGTTTTTGCAGTTTTCCATGGACATTCTTCTATTACTTTTGCAGCAATTCTTACTGTAACTTGACAGCCACTCGAAGTGACTGGCAGGAACTGGAAATGAGCTTTGTGTGTTTTCACAAAACTCTGGGGATTAGTAACACGAAATAAAAAGATTTATGTGAAGTACAGGTTTTCATACACAGGCTGAGCTCTCTTAAAGCTGTGCCCAGTGGTGAGCAGAATACAAAAACAGCTAAAAGGCAGATCCCCGTGTGACTTGTTCACAGGCTACTTTGTTGTCGTTTTATCTCTCTCTAAACCTTGATTTCTCAACCACCACTATCTAGGAGTCATATGGGATCTGATCAAAAGAAACAAGGGACATGAAATATGTGGAGTATGGGACACATTAGTCGGGAATGAAAATCACTGTAATTAAAAAACTGTGCATCTGTATTTTGTGATTACAATGCTCATTCGGATTGTAATAGAAGCAACAAAATGGCAGGCCTCTGCTTGGCTCAGATAAAATCAACATTTCCTCTACAACATTTAAAAAGGTTTACTAGAGAGTTTGAGCTAGTACTTCCCTGGCCTTTAGGGAGCCAAGCATAGGACCATAGCTCCTCTGATGAGAGAGGGAGAGGGAGAGAAAAGAAAAATATTATTCTGTTGATTAAAGAAATACATTTTAGCTTTTTAAAGTCTCTGGCACTTGAGAAGAGATAGCGCTTGCAGAAGTGGCATTTCTACTTTGCAATGCTGCCATTCTGCCTATTTCCAAATATACATTAGACAATTCAGACACCCTTAACAGTACTTCAGGACTATGGAAGAGAGTCTTCCTTCTAACAAATTATGACGGTTTGTGACTAATTGTCAAAAAACAACTGATTGTGAAACTAATTGTGGAAAAATATACTCATTTTGAAAGTTCTCCTAATGTTCATGGGAAAACATCTTAATATGATTATGAGGAGATGATTTGCTTTGTTCTCTATTCCATACAGATTTTGAAATAACATTTTGATGTAAGAAACTCTACTTTAAAATATTCTTATCATGTTGATGTTTCAGACGATGACTTTACATTTTGCCTCATACCAAATTGTTGTATACTTGTAGTAACTATGAAATAGAAAATGTTAATACCTGCCTTTCTGAAAAAACTATTTTTAAATTTAGAATAAATATGTAAATTCTAAAATACCAGATTGCATTAAAAAACCTGCCATTGTGTTTAGAGAAATACGGTTGTATCTGCAAATGCCATAGTGAATTTCTACAAACTAAATTAAAGAAATAAACTTTCCATAAGTAATTCAAACCATCTTTAAACAGAGAATTTATATTTTTTATTTTCTAATTTTTCTTTCACAACTTTAATTCATAATTTGGAATTATTACATAGTTCTTTTAGTCACTAGCTTTTAAAGTTATATTTTTATTTTCAAGAATGTCTTCAAATCACTCAATTATATATATATATATATCTCTTTTTTTATATTCAGCAATTGGGAGTATACTTTAATGTCTCTTACCCATGGAATATTACATGAGGTTTTTCTAGAGATATATATCTATTTGTAACATGTAGTTCTGATGGAAGAAATTATCTAAAGAAAGACATGGAAGCAAAGAAAAAATATGCAGGAAATGCAAATTGATATATAGATAGATATAGATATAGATATAGATATAGATATAGATATTTGACCCTTGAACAAGTTAGGGGTTAAGGACACAGATCCTCTGTTACTCAATTATATTTTAAGTGTACTCCAGTTGGATATAAAATATGTATTTGATCATTTACTTGGATTATGATAGTAGATGATGATCCCATTTTGCCTTTTTTCACTGGAGTTTCAAAGAAAACACTGATCAATACTTTTTTAAAAAAATTGTCATAGGGTTTAAACATGGAGCAATATTTTTTTTATTTTTTTGACCAATTTAATTTTTTAAATGTAAATGTTACTATTTTTTAAGATTAATTTTTAAAATTTCCTTATTCTTTTGTTATTTTTAAAGTAGCAATATAATAGTAGACTATTAGGACACTTGATCTAGAATCCAGACTGCTATATTTAATTGGTGCAATTTCACAAAACCTTATATACTGTTTAAAGTTTTAAAATAACCTAATGCCATATGGCTTCATTATGTAACGCGTAATGTTTATTTCACAACACAGAACACCTTATCACACTGAAAATTCTGGGCAATTATAGCAGCTCCTTCGAGATGTGCAGAAGACATTAAAATTTTTTTTTATAATTCATGGTTCACCATATTAGCCAAGAATGAAAAGTGCAGGCTCAATTGTGTAATTCACATAAGTATGAAGTATTTTCCGTTAAAACAGCATATCCCCAATTTTTCCTACAGGATCCATTTCATCACCAGGTCCTTCCTTCTTTCTAGTTGTCTTGACAAGTTTCTTTATCTAAAGAGACTTAAGTAAAGATTATTTTTTATTTTGTTGCTCATTTATATGTACATATATGGAAATGACAGTTAATACCAGTGCTACTCTGCTGTAGTATAAAATTCCAACAAAAGCAAAATGTTGACAGTTGGGGTGGTCTCGTCATTAGTGACCACGTGATAAGTACTGATGTAGAAAAATACATAATTAAAAAATAAATGTCTGTTAATAAATGATGAGCTTGAAGACACACTGTGCTTAAAGGAATTCTACCCTATCATCAGTGAATACACCATTTCCACTAGACTTTTTTAGTATTGAAAATAGGATCCTCTTTCATGAATGATAAAGGGGATTCTCACTAAGGAAGAGACGTGGAGACAGTACTTAACAGATATTTTCAAAATCATGTAAAATTTTCCTGAGCACAAGTAAATATCTTAAATTACTTTAAGAAAAACACTATTCTCTTTTCCTGAATTAGTTTGCTTAGGAGGCTGGTGATTTGTACCTTTATTGTCAATATCATCAGCTTCTTCTGTTTGGAATTTAATTTTGATCTGTTTAAAATGTAAGTGCTCAGAATCCTCTGTGGACTCTTTCTTTGTTGTTCTTTTTTTTTTAACATCTTTATTGGAGTATAATTGCTTTACAATGGTGTGTCAGCTTCTGCTTTATAACAAAGTGAATCAGCTATACATATACATATATCCCCATATCTCCTACCTCTTGCATCTCCCTCCCACCCTCCCTATCCCACCTCTCTAGGTGGTCACAAAACACCGAGCCGATCTCCCTGTGCTATGTGGCTGCTTCCCACTAGCTATCTGTTTTACATTTGGTAGTGTATATATGTCCATGCCACTCTCTCACTTTGTCCCAGCTTACCCTTCCCCCTCCCTGTGTCCTCAAGTCCATTCTCTAGTAGGTCTGCGTCTTTATTCCTGTCTTGCCCCTAGGTTCTTCATGGCCTTTTTTTTTTCCCTTAGATTCCATATATATGTGTTAGCATACGGTATTTCTTTTTCTCTTTCTGACTGACTTCACTCTGTATGACAGACTCTAGGTCCATCCACCTCACCACAAATAACTCAATTTCGTTTCTTTTTATGGCTGAGTAATATTCCATTGTATATATGTGCCACATCTTCTTTATCCATTCATCTGTTGATGGACACTTAGGTTGCTTCCATGTCCTGGCTATTGTAAATAGAGCTGCAGTGAACATTTTGGTACATGACTCTTTTTGAATTCTGGTTTTCTCAGGGTATATGCCCAGTAGTGGGATTGCTGGGTTGTATGGTAGTTCTATTTGTAGTTTTTTAAGGAACCTCCATACTGTTCTCCATAGAGGCTGTATCAATTTACATTCCCACCAACAGTGCAAGAGTGTTCCCTTTTCTCCACATCCTGTCCAGCATTTATTGTTTGTAGACTTTTTGATGATGGCCCTTCTGACCAGTGTGAGATGATATCTCATTGTAGTTTTGATTTGACTTTGTTGTTCTTGATCTAGAAGTATGTGTTTTTATTGTTTGGTGGAGAGTCATATTGATAATCCTCAGTATGGTGTGTTATTAAAGCAAATATATTTTACAGACAAATGTATTTAGTACAAATCCAAGCACTGTCAGGTACTTACCCATATGATACTATATGTTGAGTATCCTAATCCCAGTTTTTTCTTCTACAAAATTATGATAATACATTATAGGAAGGCTTGTTAATTATCTCCCCTGCAAACCCGCATAAATAACTCTTTACCAATTATTTCAAAAGAAAAATAAGCTTTTTTTTTAAGATATGGGACAAAAAGAAAAAGGAAAAATAATGTTGTAACCAATTTGTATTCCCCAAGTTTCTCTTCTTGGTCACAAAGTAGGAAATTTTCATGATTCTGACATTTGTCTGCAGGGTAGACATGGTGGAAGGTTTGGAGCTAATGACCTCTTTCTCACCTGTCTTAATTGGTTTTTGGGACAGATGTTCCAATTAATTCATTTATGCAACACATGTGAATTGAGCATCTACCATGTGTGATTCTGTTGTAGGAAGTAGACATACAAAATGAACAAAACCCAGAAATTTTTGACTTCACGGCTTTTTCATTTTGGCGAAGAGGTTCAATAAACAAAGTCAACAAATTAGATAAAAAGTGTGTCATATGTCAACGAATGTCCTGGACAAAAACAACGTGATCCTTAGGGTAGAAGGTTCAGTTTTAAACTGGATGACCTTGTGGCAGATTGAAGATGGCTGCAAATTCTTTACCACTCCTCCCATCCTGGCTTGGAGTCAGTTTCCCTACACTGGAGAATCTGTGCTGCCTGTAACTACGCTGAGAGTACAACCTGGCCCATTTCTGAGCTCAGCCTTTAAGAAGACTGGACATTTTTGCTTTCTCTGTCTGGGAGCTCCTGCTTTGATAGAAGCCATCCATTATGCTTCACCTTGCTGTGAGACAGCTTAAGTAGCCTCTGGGAGAGGCCACTGGAAATGAGACATTCCTAGGAAGTCCTCAGCTGTTGCAGGCGTGCTAGCTGGGGTGCTTCACGACACATGCAGGTGGAGGAACCAGCTCAATCAAAGAAGTAGATGATTCCTGACCCCATTCATCTTTTGGCTGCAAGAGCTTAAATGATCCCAAGTGAAAACTGTCCATCGGGGTCCAATAAACCCGTGCAACTATGAGAAATTGTTGTATATTTTCGTCTTAAGCTAACACATCTTTGGGATGGCTCATTAGGCAGCAATGGATAAACCCCAGAACAAACAAACGGCATTTGTTTGAACATAGGCCTGAATGTTGTGAGGACACAGCCATGCTGATATTTATGTTGACTGGCTCATTCCTTACAGGGGAAGGTGAGGGTTTTAACTGGATCTTGGAACATCATCTGAACAAGGAAGATGTGTTCTGCAAAAACCTCACAGGTGTCTGGAACTCAGACCAGTTTGGGGGCTCCACTTTTTTACCTTCCAGGGATTGCTCTGAGTGCACCTCAGAAACCTTTCTCCACCTGACTGTTCCCTCATCCTAAGGGCTTATTTATCACAGTCGGAAGAGTATGGTTCTAATCATTACTGAAACAATTAACTTTTCTGCCTTAGGGAAATGAGTTTAATTAATCAAAACATTCTTGCTAAGTCATGTTGACCAGTACAGATTGTTCTGTAATTAGTGATATTTTTTTTTAAACTCTGAGTTGTAAATAATAATATTATAAAAATATCCATAATAAAAACATTTTTAAAAGGAAAATATCATCATTCTTCTGCAAAATTCACTATACACAGGCTTTCACATACTTTTCAATACCAGCCCTCAATAATCATTTGAGAAATTACCCATATCGAATTATACCCCCTTCGTAGGGTTACTGTGGAGATGACACCCATCAGTACATTAAAAGTCTTGGTACTGTTTCTGATGCATTGGAACCGTTCAAAAAAAATTCTTATTGATGTCGTTTAGTTATAAACTGCATACTTTGTTTAATAATTTGTACAAAATTCCTAGAGTAAATCCTTCTTAATCCCTGTATTACATGTATATCTGGTTTATCAACTTGTTTTAGAGTAGGTTAGATATTTAATATGATTTTATATAATACTGCGTGGTTTCTGTATGCTGTTACAACTGTACATCAGAATCAGCTGAAGTACTTGGTAAAAACAGCAAAGTTTTCAATGGAGGGGATCCTAGGATCTCTGTTTTTGAGAAAATCCCTGGTGATTTTGGTACCCAGCCACAAACTTAGGAGGGTCTAAAGAATATCTCCAAACTCTGCATGTTCTTTCCCTTCACCAAGATGTTCCTTCTAAAATTAGGAACTGATTTGTTTAAGCATAGTATTGTAGCAGTGACTAAAACATTTAACATTAAAACCTGTTATGTGCATTTGTATTCTTGATAATCCCACTTGGTCCTGAATTATTCAAATATTTAACTCTGTATTTTGTTTAGGCCAGGACTATATTTAAATAAATGTTAATAGCATTTCAATAATATTGGGGGATTATTTGAGCTATATTCTAGGAAGCTTTAAAAGTTTAGATCATGGGGCTTCCCTGGTGGCACAGTGGTTGAGAGTCCGCCTGCCGATTGCAGGGGACATGGGTTCGTGCCCCAGTCCGGGAAGATCCCACATGCCGCGGAGCAGCTGGGCCTGTGAGCCATGGCCGCTGAGCCTGCGCGTCCGGAGCCTGTGCTCCACAGCGGGAGAGGCCACAGCAGTGAGAGGCCCGTGTACCGCAAAAAAAAAAAAAAAAAAAAAGTTTAGATGATGATGTCATTAATCAGAGGGTTAGTGTTAGAAATTCTGTTTGCTATAAACTTTACAGTATAAAAAATTCTTCACAAGCACAATTCTGAACTCTTACCTTATTGCCCATCTTTCTAGTATGCTACACTTCCCACCAAAGGCATTTTTCTACTATTCGCTGAATAACTTTGAACTCCAAGGCCACTGCCACTCTTTCTGGTTTGTTGATGAATATGGTGATTCTGGCTGTTCTGACTGAACACGCACGACATCACAACGATACTAAATATTCAGGTAGAATATTCTTGGAAAACTTTGTGAAAAGGTGCAAGAAATTTCTAATTTTATTTCCCACTAGTATGTAGGCTTGTTTGTTTCTCACTACTAGTAGGTAGAGATCATATTTTTTGTCACTCCTGTAGACCCAGGATGTAGAACTACTAGGTGCTCAAAAACATTCACTGTATATTGATATAGTGATTTGGTGCCCGTGTTGCCAGCAAGACGTGGAACAAAGGAATGAGCATGTGAGATAAACCTAGTACAGTCAAGTCTTGACTTAATGGCGGCTACACTGTTTCCATGCACGGGACTTGTTTCCTTATATAATAGGATAAGAGAAAGTGAGGTTGGCTTCATGCCACTAAGATTTCCACAGACACTTAAGGATCCTAAGGCCAAATGGCATTGTTACAAGTCTTCAGAAACAGTCCTCTGAAAAGTCATCTGCTTTCCCTTTAGTGGATAACTTCCCATTTCCCTCGTCTGACGATGGCTTTGTCTAAGACACTTGTTTCCATGACCCCACTTGCTGTAACGGGAAGAGCCACACATCCAGTCCCAGGCCTCTCTTCTTCGTGGTATCACGTGGCTGTAGGGGAAGCAGTGGGGGTGGTGGTGGTGGTGGTGGTGGTGGTGTGTGTGGGTGTGTGTGGGTGTGTGTGTGTGTGTGTGTGTGTGTGTGTGTACCAGGAAACCAGCCCATGAAGAAAAGTCCCGTCCATCTGGAGATGCGCGATCTTCAGTTCTAGAGTTCATCTACTGTTTCATAGTATTTGATGATTGACTGGCTAGTCTTCATTTTCTCTGGTTTTCTTGATGGACCTCATTCTCTTTGAAGGTCGAAATTGGACTGCATCTGATCTTCTAAGTTGCTCATCGTTTCTGTCCAATTTCCATCTCCATCTTTTTGTTCTTTGACATAGATTTCCTTTTCTTTGTCTTTTAGCCCATCCATTAAATCTTAAACTTCTGCTATCATATTATTACTTAATAAGAGCTTTTAATTTTTTTGCAGTTACCTATTTTTAGCATCCACTCTTATTTCAAGAATACAGTGTGTTTAATTATATCCTAGGGGAATATAGGAATGTGTGTGTGTGTGTGTGCGTGTGTGTGTGCTTTGCCTCTCATTTCTCTGAGCTCCCTTTGTGTTTATTTATTTTTGTTTCTTCTTTCAAGTTGGAGGTGTTCCTCAAATACCTAGTGATCTTTTGTTGTCCCTTTGTAATAAAGAGTGAACTCGCAGCAGTATGGTCAACTAAAAAACATAGAAAACTTTGCTTTTGTAAAGCAATTTAAATTGTGGAATTAATATGTGTGTATTTAAAATATACATATTTAAAATGTAGATATAACTAAAGTATATTTACTTATGTAAGTATACATTGGTACACTTGCAAGAGAGTAAGCAGAGTCCTCAGAAGCCAAAAATAAAGTAAAAGAGGAGTTCAAAGGGATAAGCAAGGTAGCTTTGAGCTAACGTCAGGCTCTGTGGTCACTTTGATGTTCTGGTCTTCTTGGCTTTACATGTGATGTCCTGGAAGCAGGGATTAGGAAACAGCCAGAGTTCCTAGACAGGGAATCAACTTGAGATATATACAATACAACATCCAGGACTCTAAAAGTCTTTTGCAGGAGGCTAAACCATGAAAACAACATGAGATGAAACAAAAAAATAAACAGAATAGCAATGGTGACAAAATTTCTGTGTAGGACAGAAAAAAGTTACCTGTCCTTTACCTTGGGTGGGTTGAGGTGGGAAAATGTTGCCTCAGAATCTGAGACAGCTCACAGGCCAGGTTTCCTGTGAGTTTGTGACCTTAATGTCTGCTACCTTTAGAGACTGAGAAACTCAAGTCTAAATTTTGACCTAAAGGAAATCATCATAAATTCCAAAAGACTGCAGCCTCGTAAACCATTTTCTCTACATAACAACCATGCAATTAAGATACAAACACAAAACACGCCAAAAAATAGAAAAAAAGCCTCATGTATTTGGAAACTAAAAAAAAAAAAAATCAAAGAAAACAAATATATAAATAAATTATGTTTCAGAAACAAATCACAACAGGCTTTAGAAAATTCTTATAACTGAACAACAATGAAAAGTTTACACATTAGAACTTGTGGAACTCACTCAAGCAAACTTAGAAGGGAACCTTATCTCTTTACATGTTTGTATTAGAAAAGAAGAAAGACTAAAGATTAATAGCTCAGCATCCATCTCAAGACATGATGAAATGTACAGCAAAATACACCCATAGAAAGTGAAAACAAAAGAGGTAATTTAAGAACAGAAATTAAAGGACTTCCTTGGTGGCACAGTGGTTAAGAATCTGCCTGCCAATGCAGGGGACACGGGTTCGAGCCCTGGTCTGGGAAGATCCCACATGCCGTGGAGCAACTAGGCCGTGCGCCACAGCTTCTGAGCCTGAGCTCTAGAGCCCATGAGCCACAACTACTGAACCCACGTGCCACAACTTCTGAAGCCCACACGCCTAGACCCCATGCTCCGCAACAAGAAAAGCCACCACAATGAGAAGCCCGCGCACCACAAGGAAGAGCAGCCCCCGTTCGCCACAACCAGAGAAAACCCGCGAGCACCAATGAAGACCCAACGCAGCCAATAAATAAGTAAAAGAGTAACTTAAAAAAAAAAAGAACAGAAATTAAGGAAGCACAAAGTAATTATGCAAAATGAGTTATTTGAAAATAATAATATTGAAAACCCATTGGCATTACTTATTACAATAGCCATTTAGGCTATTGCCTAAGTATGGACCCCTGTCCTGTGCAAACATGGTAGAATTGCACTTTTTGTTCTGTGTGATTGAGGGGAGGCATATGACTTTCTAGGCATTGGACTGCGAGCAGAAATAGCACTATCATTGCAGCCCCGGATATTTGCCAGAGTGAGACTTTCCTGATGTTTTTAATTCTGATGTGACGACTGGCAATGCTCAAAGTAACATCCCCTTCATCAGCCTGAGTTTCTGAATGGCCAGAGAACCCCACTACTAACCTTGGATGGAAATTTTATCATCTGATTGAAAAATAAAATGTGGCGTTTTAAGTCACTGATTTTTTTGGGTAGCAAACAGAGAACAAAACCCATGCTCTTCTGACTGATGCACTTTAAGAATAGAGAAAGAAAAGAGAGAAAGAGGAGGAAAGAGAGGTGGGGTCAGAGAGGATGGAAGGAAGGAAAGAAAGAAAGAAGAGAGGGAATTGAAATCATCAGGGAAAACAAAAGGAAATGTATGCAGGTGATGAATAAGTTAAAAATACTATAAAAGTTACATAAAACTTCGTAAGTTTTAAATCTTATAATAAGTTTACAAATGCCTGCAACACTGAACTTATTAGCAAACAGACTTAAGAAGAAATAGAAAATTTGGTTAGTTCTGTAACTAATTAGATCAGTAAACTTCTTCCCGTAAAGTACACAAGTGGCCTGGATGGTTTTACCCGCTGGTTCTACCAAATATTTCTTATGCAGCTAAACCTGATGGGAACAACCCCAGGGTGTAGAAAAAGGAGCTCACCTTACCAGGCTTAGTATAAACTTGATTCCAAAGCAAGAAAGCAAAAATTAGATGTCAGTCACATTCATTAACATCCCTGTCCTCACCCATTGCATTTTTCATCTCATCATCTCATCTCATGTTCTTTTGTTTCAGCTTCAATCTATTTTACCACCCCTGACTGCTTAGATTTTCCTCAAATAAGCTACACACACACCTGCCTCAGGACATTCACATGCACTTTTCCTCTGTTGGAAACCCTCTGCTCCCAGAGAGTCTCCTGCCTGGCACCTTTACCTCCTTCC
Source organism: Mesoplodon bidens (assembly GCF_964165515.1). Taxonomy (NCBI): domain Eukaryota; kingdom Metazoa; phylum Chordata; class Mammalia; order Artiodactyla; family Ziphiidae; genus Mesoplodon; species Mesoplodon bidens. The sequence continues at coordinate 35,519,554 of NC_138181.1, read as the reverse complement.
CATCTTTTAAAAAATGTCATCTCAGGGGCTTCCCTTCTGGCGCAGTGGTTGAGAGTCTGCCTGCCGATGCAGGGGACATGGGTTCGTGCCCCGGTCCGGGAAGATCCCACATGCCGCAGAACGGCTGGGCCCGTGAGCCATGGCCGCTGAGACTGCGCGTCCGGAGCCTGTGCTCCGCAACGGGAGAGGCCGCAACAGTGAGAGGCCCGCGTACCACATAAAAAAATAAAATAAAATAAAAATGTCATCTCAGTTATTCCTTCCCTGAATTATTCCGATATTCCCTACCCCTCTTTCATGTTTTGCTTTTCTTTGCACTTTTCACAGTCTCACATGTATTACTTCTGCATCTTGTTTATTGTCTGTTTCCCACCTCTAGAACGAGAGCAGCCATTTTTTTAATTTTACTTAATTCCACAGTTCCAGCAATTAGTGAAGTGCCTGGCACCTGGTGAGGCCCTGATAACTATTTGTGGAAAGAATCGATACATAGAAAAGCATTGAACAAAATGTTAGCATGACAAATTCAGCAATGTATTAAAAAATACAGTATGACTCAGTTGGAATTTTCTCAGGAATACATTTAGTTGAAAATTGAAAAAAACATTGAAATGGCAGGTAAAAAGAAAAAAACATAAAATTATTTCAACAGATGGGGAAAAGCCTGTTATGGAATTCAAAATTGAAGAGACCTTCTATAACCAAGAAACCAATAGTGAACATCACACATAGTGGTAAAGGAACAGAGTGAAGTGAAGAGAAAGATCAGTAAAAAGGTATAAATAATGAACAGAAAGAGACAAAGCTCAAAATTTTCACAGATGGGATGATTATCAACACAAACTTAAACTAATTCCCAAAATCAAAATAATTCAGAGGATCAAAAAAAGAATTTTGCAAAATTTCTAGATGCAAAATCAGTATAAAAATACCAATCAGAACCCCAATAAAGTAAATTGTGGAATCAGACAAACTGTTTCTAAAATGTATATGTTAATGCAATAGAGCCATCCATGAAAAGCATGATACACATAAGAAGATGAGCAAGTTTGGGGAATTTTCTCCACCACAAACCAAGACAGATTCCAAGTCCTGGGGATAGACCAGTAGACAATAGACCAATGGAACAGAATAGAGAGCCCACAAACAGACTCAGACCTCTGTGCATACTTGATAATGACAAAGGTGATATGGTAGGTTGGAAGAGAAAGAATCAACTCATTGGTAAAGGATGTTGGGAAAAATTTATCAGTGAATACCTTGTCAGTCTCTTGTCAATCTCTCTTCCAGGATCTGCCATTATGTTGGCCTCTCTTCTCAATTCTCTGTCTCTCATGCTCTCTTTCTTGTTATTTAAGGTCTTTTTCCTTTATTTATTTTGGTGCACTTTGTGGAGTGAACAAAGCTTGTGTTTATCTCACAACGTTTAAATGAAAGCAAATTAAGCACATATCTCAATTTTTAAAAATGTAGACTATCTCAAGAGCTTTTATTTTCTTTGAAATTTTCAGACACGTTGCAGAGTGTGTTGAAAAGAAAGTCTCGTAATTTCTTTTTTTTATGTGAAAGTAAAAGCATAGTGTTAATTCACTATAAGAAAATACAAACAGGAACTGGATATGAGAAATGCTTCTTTGTGTATACAGGTATGTCTATAGCATGTAAATTCTGGGTTCAGTATTTCAACCGCCAGCTCTATTTGAGAATCAGTCATCATATCTAATATTGAAAATGTTTCCTGTGCAAAGTAATTATGTTGTTTTTAATAGAGAGTTTTCTCAAGAAAGGTATTTTCTCCAGTGCCAGCATTCCACTCACTGTGCTTTCACTGAGATTCATTTAATAGAGTGGTTTCTCATTCGAGGTGCAGTAAAAACATGGTGATGGGTGGCAGCACAGACCTCAGCCTTAGAAGATGATTGCTGGGAGCATATCCTGGACCCCGGAGCTCGGTTGCTATGGTAACTCTGCAGCTCTGCCAAGGCTGTTCCTCACTGTGGGAGGAAAGAAGCTCCCCTGCCAGCAGCTACGTGGGATCCTGGCAGCTGGAGGGAGTACTGTGAAATGGTGCGCTGCTTCCCCAGATGGGAGTTCTGAGAGCCTTCTTTAAAATCCAACGGCAACTCGGGGACCACGGAAGAGTGAGGGCAGTTAGGATCCAGCCCATTGTGGTGCAAAATGTGCCTGATGAGATGCTTGAAGTTTCTTACTTTGAGTAAAAGTTTTGCAGAGGATCAGGACTGAAATGGAAAGATTCTAGCCTGACCCGGCAGTAATGGAGCTTTAGAGGAATTTGTACTTATCCGTAGGGGTAAATATAATCCTGAGGGATTTAAGGGACAGCATTTAAATAGAAAGTAAAAGAAACGTTTCTATTTTATTTGGAGATCTTGGGGCTTCCCTGGTGGTGCAGTGGTTAAGAATCCGCCTGCCAATGCAGGGGACATGGGTTCGAGCCCTGGTCTGGGAAGATCCCACATGCCGCGGAGCAGCTAAGCCTGTGTGCCACAACTACTGAGCCTGCACTCTAGAGCCCGTGAGCCACAACTACTGAGCCCTCGAGCCACAACTACTGAAGCCCACGCGCCTAGAGCCCGTGCTCCACAACAAGAGAAGCCACCGCAATGAGAAGCCCACGCACCGGAACAAAGAGCATCCCCCGCTCGCCGCAACTATAGAAAGCCCACGCGCAGCAACGAAGACCCAACACAGCCAAAAATAAATAAAATAAATAAATTTATTTTTATAAAAAAGGTCATCATAATTTGGAGATCTTAAACTCATTTAGAAATGCCTATTAACTCAGGCTTGTCAATTTGGGTTTTCTCAGTATTGAAATTTATCTCATGTTTTTCTAAATCTAAAAAGTGGTATTCAGTTAAAGCTATACTTAATGCTATAGAATACAACACGAATATATAGTGTCCCCTCCCCCCGCGCATATATAGTCTAAGTAACTAAGCTTGCTTGCGTGGAGGCTAGTATTGGTCCAGCTAAACCACAGTAGAGAAAACATGGAATAAGCAGCAAGTGACTCTGAATTGGTAACAAAATTAGTCAGAAGTCCTCGATGGCAGTTTGATGACCATCAGTGGGCTTACCACTTCATTTGCTCCTGAGCCATTCTCATTCTGATTTTATCTTTAGTCTGTTAAAAGCTTTAAGTGTAGGATCAGCAAAGGTAATTCCTATCTACGAATCTGGTGTTTGAACTCTTCCCTTGTATGTTTGACTCCTACTCTTAAGGGTTTTGTTGGATACTTTCATCTGGTTTTGACACCTCAGCGTCTGCAGTAGAAAATCCTCACTCTTCGATTCTTGAAAAATAGGGAGGAAATCACAAAGGACTGGGATTTGGGATCATGGGGCTGTTTGGGGCACTTGCCAAAGTTAGGAGTAACTCTTCTTTGGGTTGCTACCAATTTTAGTTTTTCTCTTTATTTTTAAATGATCAGTAAGATGGAAATTTTACAACATGGAGAGACAGAGACTAGTTCAAAGATTTTTCTGCTACCCTGTTAATCTCCACTCGAAACTGTGTTCAGTGACATTCAGATACTACACACACTGGTCTCTCCCATCTGCCAGGGAGATTTCTTCCTATCACGTGAAGTGTCAAGCTGTTCTAACCTTTTCTACTTCCCCACATTGTGTGTGTGTTGAGTGTGTTATGTGTGTCGGGGGCAGAAAGTTCAGGAAATGATTCTTCCTATGCAAGCAAGAGCTATGGAAGTGGGGAGGTGTTCAGACTTCTTTTTAACCTCTCCTGGGACAGACGAGATGATCCATGATTGTCTTAAGAAAGTCAGTTCAATATTAAAATAGCAGACTAGCCCACCGTCTGAATGTAAAGTTACTTCACACAGGAACTTTGCAGTCACTGCGTGTTTCAGATATTGCTATAAACATATATGCATTATCGATAAAACACACTAGAGACTGTCATACAGAGTGAAGTAAGTCAGAAAGAGAAAAACAAATATCATATATTAACGCTTATATGTGGAATCTAGAAAAATGGTACAGACGAACCGGTTTGCAAGGCAGAAATGGAGACACAGATGTAGAGAACAAAAGTATGGACACAGAGGGGGGAAAGTGGTTGGGGGGGGCGTTGGTGGTGGGATGAACTGGGCGATTGGGATTGACATGTAGACACTAATATGTATAAAATAGATAACTAATAAGAACCTGCAAAAAATAAATAAATAATAGCCATATTTTTTTCAGGGAAACACACACACACAGATCTTTACATGACTTAATTAAGTACCATACCTAACAATCCATTTTCCAGTATCATTTGTTATTTGTTTCTGAAGAAAGAAAAAGTCAATTACATGGAGAGAGAGCTTGAGAAGTTTCAGCATTATAAAAGAAAATTTGATCAAAAATTTGCAAAAGGAGAGAAGTAGGAGGAAATCTTTGGAATAGGATATGTGTGGGGAAGCAGTGAAGGACAGAGGTAAAACAGATCACACAGGCGTTCCTCTTAGTTGTCAGCCCTCTAATCTAAACTTGCCTTTCTCACCAGTGTCTGGCAAATAGTATCTCATCAGTATTTCTTCTTTTCTTCTTTTTTTTTTTTTTTGCGGTACGCGGGCCTCTCCCTATTGTGGCCTCTCCCGTTGCGGAGCACAGGCTCCGGATGTGCAGGCTCAGTGGCCATGGCTCACGGGCCCAGCCGCTCCATGGCATGTGGGATCTTCCCGGACCGGGGCATGAACCCGTGTCCCCTGCATCGGCAGGCGGACTCTCAACCACTGCGCCACCACGGAAGACCTCATCAGTATTTCTTATTGCAAAACATATATACTCAGACATTTCTAGTTAATCCCTTAGAAGAAGATACCTAACAGCTGACTGACTAGAAAATTCTCATCCTTATTTTGAATATTAACAATCAAGGTTATCTGATGTTTCAGACTAGTTTAAAGCCATCTTTTGAAAATGAAGGACTAAAATGATGAAACTTCAAAAAGCAAAAGTAATTACTGTGGTCAATTTTTGGAAACCATATTACAACACAGTAATACTTAATATTAATAATAGTTAAAATTACATCCAATGATGGTAGATGTAACATTTACTGAGTAGTGACTCTGAGTCATGCACTATTTTTTTTTATTAATTTTTATTGGAGTCAAGTTGATTTACAATGTTGTGTTAGTTTTGGGTGTACAACAAAATGAGTCAGTTATACATATACATATATCCAGTCTTTTTTAGATTCTATTCCCATATAGGTCACTACAGAGTATTGAGTAGAGTTCCCTGTGCTATACAGCAGGTTCTTATTCGTTATCTATTTTATATATAGTAAAGTGTATATGTCAGTCCCAGTCTCCCAGTTTATCCCTCCCACCACCCTTTCCCCCTTGGTAACCATAAGTTTGTTTTCTACATCTGTGACTCTATTTCTTTGTAAATAGGTTCATTTGTACCATTTTTTAAGATTCCACAAATAAGCAATATCATATGATATTTGTCTTTCTCTGTCTGACTTCCTTCTCTCAGTATGACGATGTCTAGGTCCATCCACATCACTGCAAATGACATTATTTTTTACGGCTGAGTAATATTCCACTGTATATATGTACCACATCTTCTTTATCCAGTCATGCACTGTTTTCTGTATTAACTCATTTAATGCTCACAAGAACATTTGAGGGAAAGCTTTACTGTCACCTTTTTACAAATGATGAATTCAGAAGAGTAAACTTGCCCCAAAACACACAGTGGTGGAGTCAAGAGTCTAACCCTTTCCAGGTCTCTCTTTTCTACTCTGACAGTATCTTACTGAGTTGGGAAGGAAGGACTTCTCTGGCTTGGGGGTAGAAGAGGAATCCCTCAGCAGAAGCAATCATTCTCCTGTCTGTGGAGCATGGGGTTATCATTAAGAAACTTGATTTTTATACCTTCCAGGACACTCTAGGACTTGATTTACATGGTTGACCTGATGTCATCTATAAATGCAAATATGTTTTCCATAATGCTTAAGCTTGGAAAAAAGTTCAATTAGATTAATAAAAATATGAATTTCTAACTTTTTTTCTGTTGGACTTTTGCAGGGTGCTTTGAGTGCTGTATTAAATGCCTGGGAGGCATTCCTTATGCCTCTCTGATTGCCACCATCCTGCTCTACGCTGGAGTTGCCCTATTCTGCGGCTGTGGTCATGAAGCTCTTTCTGGAACTGTTAACATCCTGCAAACCTACTTTGAGATGGCCAGAACTGCGGGAGATACGCTGGACGTCTTTACCATGTAGGTCATTCTGGTATCGCTTGTTATTTTGAGAATGTATGTGCACATTGCTGTGTGTTGAATAAATAGAGATCTAGAGTTAAGTGAGGCAGTGTTATATAGAAGAAAAAGTACTCTTAGGGTATATATGTGAGTCAAAAGGACACTGACCCTTACCATGAAAACAGGAAGGTACACAGCAGAAGAGCAGAGGCCAACTTAATCTGGACTTAATTTGTGTTTTAATTTGCCTGTAAAGTTTTATCCAACATTCACTTACCATTAAGTGGAATACTCGCATTTCTCTCGCTCTTCTAATTTGAGCAGAGGCTGTTCTAGCAGAATAGAACAGAATATAGAATCAGAGCCAGGTATAAGTGTATACTCTGCTGCTGATTCTAGGAAAATCACCCAAACTCTGTGGCTACTCCCAACTTTTAGAAAATTTTAACTCAACCATGGGTGTGATATCATCATTATTTCCTGCCTCCTAGAAATGATGTGACTACCTAAGTGAACATTTTGAAAGGGTCTTATTGACTTCTGTAAAATGATAAACATAAGAAATATTGAGCACCTTTTTACAAGCACCAGTTATGCTTAAAATGTACATTTTACCCATAAATGTAAACTCCTGGGATCACTAAACTATGGTGATGTTAATATTTTTTAAAAAACATAACTCAAACATAGTCTGGAAGTAGAAGAGAGTTTAGTGTTCAAGTTTCAGTCCCTGTTTCCAGAGAGCAAAATTTTAAGATTGAATTACAGAGGAATTTTTTTTCCAAATAAATTCCCAATTTGGGTCATTTATTCAGTGATTTCTTGCCCACAAAAAGAAAATAAATTATTTACTCACTTTATTTTATAATCTCAGCTGATAGTAAACTTTCTATTGTATTGTGTATTGCCCGTACAACTTCTTAAATCTATTCATGCTTCTGGATACTATGTGATTATAATGTTTTTCATGTTGCTTTATTTTGTTATTCTCAATAAATTCAACACTTCTTAATTTATACATACTTCTTTCTGGCATAAGATGCTTCTAGAGTTACAAACCGGAGTGGTTGTATGGCTGGTTAGGATGACGGTGCTTTTTGCTCTTACCACTTCCATGAAAAGGGTTAATCACACTTCTTATTCACCCGGAGCAATTCCTTCTGACAGGGTAAACTATAAGCTAAGACCCTAATCTAAGACAACCCTTGGTCACCCTGGACACCATTCTAGATGGAAGATAGCTTTTCTCCAACTCCAGTATCAGAAGATACATCATATTTCTAAATTTTTTAAATAATCCATCAGCTGCAGTCAGATTGTCTTGAACACAGTATTGCTCATAAACTGTATTTGTTATTTTATTCATTAATGTTGCTGAGTTCCATGAAAAATGAAAATGAGAAGTGAAAAGAGATGCACGTTTCTATCAAGTAATAGAGCAAGAATTCCCTCCTTGGGGGCTGGAGGGCACGTCCCCATGGACATAGAGATAGCAAAATTTTTAGGGGAAAGAAAGTTGAAAAATTTATGTTTATCTAAAGTATGTTGGCACTTAAAATTTGAGCGATATTGATTGTAAAATAAGAAATATAACAAACCAAGTGTATCACACACACACACAGTGATTAAGAGGAGGTGGGCGTTGATTAGTCACTCAGATAAGAAGTTAAATTATTTAAACATAGTCCCTAACTTGGAAGCATCAGTTTATTTCATCAATGTCACTGATAAATGGAAATGAAGAATTAATAGCAAATTTGAAAAATCATGAAAAAAAAAGAGATGAAGGAATTATATCACTTATATTTCCCAATGTAACTTTATTTTACAAATCAGTTCCAAATATTTAGCGTTATTCATTAAATGAAATTTTTTTAAACCCATAGTAGCCAGTTTACCAATTTGCATTGAATCAGGTAGGTAGCATGAATTGATCCTTGAAGGTTTATGAATGATAGTCATCATTTGGAATGTAATTAAACTGTCTGAAAATGCTTTGGATTATTGCAGGTTAGTTTGCAAAGAGCCTGAAGACAATGATTGCATGGATATATTTTAATGTGATAATACTGGCATTTTCTTTTCAGTTTTATCTCAGCCTACACTGGACAAAATATGTTTTCACTGTGCATTATTTTAAGCTACCACAGATGTCCTTAAGATCTACAGATTCTCTATATTTAGGCTACATCCAAATTGCTACCTTTAGTTATAGAAGTTTATAAGAAATCATACGCCTAATAACTGGCCTGGGATGATTGTATAAATCGATCAGAAACCAATTGTCAGGATGTTTATTTAACATTAAGACAACCAGCCTTAATAGATCACAGACCTCGACTACAGCTCTGAAGGGTAGTACATGTGGGAGTTCAGCAGAGAAATCAGAGATCATATACTTAATTTGGAACTTTTACCTTTGGTCTCTTATATTGGGAGTTAAATGTGAAATCAGTAATGCATCTTTGGCCTGGGAAGCATACCATTTTCACTGGAATGAAAGCAAGTGCTCAAATTATCTCTCTTTTCATATTTCAAATAACTAAAATTCCTTATCCTAGACCCCGTGGAGCTACCAAATGAATTAAGACTCCCTGTCGGCAAACGGTTCGTGAAAACACAGAGGGAAGGTGTGTACAGATAACTACCGGGTCTGATGAGTACCAAGCGGTACCTTCCAGTCACGTAGCAGTTGAGAGGAACGTAGCGTTTGCTCTATGGGGGCTGCCTTACAGGGCTGTTAGCGGACTCCATACGGTGAGGGGCAAAGGGGAAGTAAAATCAGGACTTGGGACACAGAAGTGAGTGAGAGACGCGATTGCAGGCAATACAGCTTCCTTGAAAATAAGCTAAGTTTGGAGAAGAATGTGTAAGAGAATGATTCTGAAGAAAAGACTTGTTGGCCAACTTTAGTAATTTACAGGGTCTGTGTCTTGCCTCCGTAGTTCTCAGGCTTGATTCAGCCAAATTAAGCACTCCTACCTCATATACTTATAAAGGAAAAGAAACCTGTTCTCTGGGTTTGTGAACGAAGAGATAAAACGAATTGCCTAAGCCCCCGTCTTCCACCCAAGGTCCTCAGGACTCCCTTCTTTGTCTCAGCTTCTCTCTCTGTCTCTCCACTGCATCTCTCCTCATAAATATATACACACACCTGTCTCCACGTGGTCAATGTCCACGTCTACAGGAGGACATAGGAAGGGCAAACACACTGGAATATGCCTGCTCCATTTCATTCATCATCTTTCCAGCATGTAAAACTTACTTCTCATAAATACGTTTGCAAATAATCTCTGTTCTCCTGTGATCTATATTTTAGACATAGAATTCTAATACCAAGAGCCCTGCCCCAGAGCAGGTGAACTGAAGTGTAGCATCTTCAGCTGATGTCACCCACTAAAGCATTTTGTCGTATTCCATTTGAGATATAGGGATCTCCAAAGAGAGAGAAAAGAGTGAATTTCGCAAATATTTTGTGACCTGCTGGTGTGTTTTTAAGTATCACTCAGTCCCTCTTCATCTCCTTGGTTTCCCAGTGCTTTTTATCCCCTAATCTGTTAGTGTAGTCCCTCAAGTCCGTGGTCATTGTTGGCTCCAAATTGTGGTGACAGTGAGTGTGTAACTTAACCTGCTGCGCCCATTAGGGGATATTCCTACACTCAACTACACCTCTGTTAGCTTGGTATAGCCATGGGCCCCCTAACTCTGCACACGGCTCAATGCTCTGCTGCTTTGTGCAATGTGATGAGGAGATCTGCTTTCTGATTTGTGGTTCACTTTCTCCTCTGAGACCCCCTTGCCAGGGTGACATTATTGTGTCCCTAGATTTCGCTTGATGAGTGACCAAGGTATAGGATAGGTATTTTACTTCCACAAAGCAGATTCATATGGAACAATGAAATACGGAAACTGTTCAGAAAATTAGATATCAAACAATCCAAACCATGAATTTTTCTAAGTGACTTGGCTTCTTGAATAACTCTCCTGAGGACAGAGCAAGGGACAGCCTTATTCACACACCAAAAAAACCTATAATTTATGAGACAGGGATTGGATTTTGGTTTCGACAAAATATAGTGAGAATCCAGGATCTGGGGAGGCTTGATTTTCAGCGTAAATTTATTTTGTTTTCAAAGTTTTATGACTGTGATCCGAGGTCAATGCATCTAAAACTGAGTTTACTAGATAGTGAATTCTTTGATAGTTAATGCACACATAAAAACTCTTCCCTGTTTGCCTGAAACAAAAGCAGGCAGTAAGCTCAGTTAAAATATCATAGACACGTTGGTTTTGCTCTCAGCTATCTTCGTGTGCGTGTAAATCTCGAAGTACATATAAAAGTATGTTCCTACTCTAGTTTTTACCAAAATTTTTTCAGGTGGATTTAAAGTTAAAATTTAAGAGTAAGCTAATTTGTGAAAGCTAGAAGAAAATACAGATTTAAGATTTTACTTATTATGGGGCAAGAAGTATATAAGCAATATAAGAAATCACAAGGGAAAAAATATAGAGATTTGACATAATATAAATTAAATTTTTTACTCATTAAAGTATTATAAAAAATTAAAAGGTGTGCAAAAACTGAGCAATATATTTACCACTTATATAACAAGATTTCCTAATTTTAATAAACAGAATAAATTCAACAAAAGATACATATTCTAGTAAAAAATTGGCAAAATATAAAAACATATTTCTTAAAGAATACAGGGCTTCCCTGGTGGTGCAGTGGTTGAGAGTCCGCCTGCCGATGCAGGGGAGACGGGTTCGTGCCCCGGTCTGGGAGGATCCCACATGCCGCGGAGCGGCTGGGCCCGTGAGCCATGGCCGCTGGGCCTGTGCGTCCGGAGCCTGTGCTCCGCAACGGGAGAGGCCACAACAGTGAGAGGCCCACATACTGCAAAAAAAAAAAAAGAATACAGATGATTAATAGCTTGTAAACATATGTTCATCCACACTACTAAACCAAGAAAATTAATTAAAATGATAATATCATTGCTTTTTAACTATTAATTTATTAGAAAAATTGAATGGTAACACTCAGTATTGGAAAACGGAGAATAAGCCCTCTTAGTGATTATCAGTGCTTCTTTATTTTGGCACAAACTTTCTGGACACCATTTTCACAATACATGCCTTAAAAATTTCTAGGAATTTATGCCAGGGAAACAACCTACACCGCCCAAAGATTTATCTTAAATGATGTTTGTAATAGTGTTGCGTAGCTTCCTATTACTGCTGTAACAAATTACAACAAACTTAGTGCATGAGAAAAACACATTTATTAATTTTTTACAGTTCTGGAGGTCAGAGGTCTGAAATGGGTCTTACTGGGCTTATTGAAATGGGGTCAGATCAAGGTGTTGGCAGGACTGCACTCCATCTGGAGGCTCTAGGGGAGAATCCATATTTTTACTTGGTGCAGCTTCCAGGAGCCACCTGCATTCCTTGGCTCATGGGCCCCTTCCTTCTTCAAAGCCAGCAGTGGAGCATCTTCAGACTTCTCTCTGAATCTGACCCTGACTTTGCTACACCTCTCTTTCACTAATTATTAGGACCCTGTGAGTATATAACACAGGATAATCTCTGAATATCAGAATCATTAATTTAATCACATTTGCCAAGTCCCATTCAACAAGATAGCATATTCATAGGTTCTGGAGGTTACAGGCAGACATCTTTGGGAGTGGCATTATCATTCCTACCACTGGACAAAAGTAGAGAAGTGGTAAAACATGTCAAATCTTCAAATAATAGACTGTGCCATTATCTTTAAAAAATATCTTGATAAAACTGTGTAATAGTATCATGTCATTCATATAAAAACATTGGGAGAATAAACAGTGAATAGTCTGTGTTTCCAGTTTTATTTTCATTTTTTTCTACAATGAATATAGATTGCTTTTCATATCAGTAAAACAGTGGTTTACAGAAACATTGTCAAATTTGAAAGTTTGCATTTAGAAAGGAGGTTAAGTGCTTTCATTTTTTCCTTTAGAAGTAAGATAATATGGATTATTACTTTGCGAAGCAAAAGTAGTACAGTGAAGGTAAGACTTCTTACGATTCTCTGCTATATGATCCTACAGTGGACACATAATCAGTGACTTCATTACCAGAGGGTTTTTATTACTGCATTTTGTTGACGTATCCTTGACAGGAAGCTCATCTTTACAGAGAATAAGAGTTTAATTTTCCCAATATCATATTTGAAATTCTTTGTTAAATTCATATATTGCATGTTTACAAGAAAGAGTACTTTTTGTGATAAAACAGAGGGATTCAAGCCAATAAGATAATGACAAGTATATTATAATTTAAATATTTTGATGATTTCATTTTGAAATCCATTTTGGAATGTAACATTAGAAAATGTCCATCCTCAGATTGTTGGAAGAAAAACTTTATGTAAGAGTTTTTGAATGTCAAGAAATTAACATTCAGCTTCAAGAAAGTATAGCTTGTGGCAGGCTGAAATAATGACCCCCAAAGATATCCAGAACCTAGTCCCTGGAATCTGAGATTTCCTTTATATGCAAGAGATTTTGAAGTTGTGATTAAGAATCTTGAAATGCGGTGATCCTCCTGGATTATCCAGCTGAGCCCTAAATCCAAACACAAGTAATCCTTATAAGAAGGCAGTAGAGAAATATTTGTCCAGAGAAGAAGGCATTGTAACTACAGAAACAAGGCACTATTTACTGGCTTCACTAGGCAAGGGATGCAGCTGTGGCTCTAGAAGCTGGAAAGTATAAGGACGCTCTGCCCTAGAGTCTCTGGAAGAAGCGAGGCTCTGTCTACGCCTCGATTTCAGCCCAGTGAAAGTGATTTCAAACTTCTGACCTCCAGAACTGTAAGGGAATAAATGTGTGTCAAGCCACCAAGTTTGTGGTAATCTCTTAGAGAGACCATAGGAAATTAATCAACAGCTACACCTCTTTACGCCAGTACTTACTACCAGGTATTCTTACACAGTGTTTGAGCTAAATTTCAGAAAGATAAAAGCAAAGGGTTTGTGCTTGCTGTGCAATTGTCATCAATAATTTGCAGTTATACTTCCAGTATAAATAACCAGATGATGTACACATGAACTTTAATTGAATTAAACATGAATTTGGAAGGAGTAGCGTCAGCAAGGTGGTGATGGGAAGTCCCAGTGCTTGTTCCCACAGTGAAACACCAAGTTATCAGTGATATACAGACCAAAATACCTTATTCCTTTTATTAAGAAGTTGCAGTACCCCAGACAAACACAAAGCCAAGAACAGTCATGTTGAATTGGGTAAGACGGCCAATTTCACTCTACCTGCATCAGTCCCTAACCCCAAACCAGGGCCAGGTGAGAATGCCCTGGATTGTGACTTCTCCTTTGGGGGGAAAGAGAAGAGTGGAGCATTCATCCAACGTTCTGGCTTTTCTGAGGACTGCCCAAGGAACTGGTTTCTGTTTTGCCTCGCTCAGAGCGCTGACAGAGCAGGTGTCTAACTCAGGGCACTGATGGGGACCTGGCATACTTTGGATGCTGGTTGGCCACTGAGAACAAGAGAGATCAGGGCAGCTTGCTAGTGTAGAACCAGAACTTGTAGTGCTGTAGGCACAAAAGAAGCAAGATTATGAGATCCTGTAAAAGATACCAGTAAGCCTCTCTAGTTGAGAAAATTGCACTCACAGGCCTTTAGAAGTCACATTCCCCCTGAAAGTTTTTAGAGGCCCGCATGATGTCTAGGCAGATTGATTAGTGAGGGTCTTCTTCTGTACAAAGCCAGTTCCTTAAAGACTGGCAGAGGTAGCTGCTTTTTCAAATGCATGGACCCCAACACTAAGTTATAAGACACATGAAGAAACAGGGAAACACGACCAGAACAAAGGAACAAAATTAACCTCCAGAACCCAATTGTAAGGAAATCGAGCTGTATGAATTACCCGACAAAGAATTTTAAAAATTGTCATAACGATTTTTAAGAATTTTTAAAAATTGGGAGATTGAATAAATGAACTGAAAAATTCACTAAAGAGGTTCAAAATCAGGTTGATAAAGCAGAAGAAAAAATCAGCAAGTTCAAAGACAGGTCATTTGAAATTATCCAGTCAGAGGAACAAAAAGAAAAAAGAATGGAAAAGAGTGAAGCAAGCCAAACGGACTTTGAGACACCGTCAGGTGGACCAATGTATACATTATGGGAGTCTCACAGAAGAAGAGAGAAAGGGCAAAAAACTTACTTAAAGTAATAACAACAGAAAACTTCCCAAATCTGGGTAAGGAAATGAACATCTAGATTTAAGAACCTCTGTAGACTCTAACTCATACAAATGGAAACAAATCCACACCAAGGCATATGATAATCAAATTGTCAAATGTGAAAGAATTTTGAAAGCAGCAAGAGAACTTGTCCCCTACAAGAGAAACTCCATAAAACTCTCAACGGATTTTTTGGCAGAAACTTTGAGGGGCAAAGGGAGTAGGATGATCTATTCAATTTGCTGAAAGAAATTGTCAACCAAGAATAAATACTATATCTGCCAAAACTGTCCTTCAAATATGAAGGTGAAATGAAGAATTTCCCGGATAAAAATAAGCGGAGGGAATTTATCACCACTAGACTTGCCTTACAAGAAATGCCAAAGGGAGTCCTTCAAGTTGAAACGAAAGGATTTTAAATAGCAACACAAAAGTCTGTGAAAGTATAACGCTCACTGGTAAAGGTAAAGATATATACAAATACAGAATACTGTTAATACTGTAATAGTGGCGCATAAATCACTTTAAGTTCTCGCATAGAAGTTAAAAGACAAAAGTATAAGAAAAATATAAAATATGTTAATGGGTTCATAATATAACATGATGTGATTCGTGACATCAATAACAAAGTGTGTGTGGGAGAGAAGCAAAAGTTTCAAGTACGCGTATATGATTGAATTTATCAGTTTAAAATAGATGGTTAACTATGTTTCATGTAAGCCCCATGGTAAAAACCACAAAGAGGGCTTCCCTGGTGGCACAGTGGTTGAGAGTCCGCCTGCCGATGCAGGGGACACAGGTTCGTGCCCCACTCCGGGAAGATCCCACGTGCTGCGGAGTGGCTGGGCCTGTGAGCCATGGCCGCTGAGCCTGCGCGTCCGGAGCCTGTGCTCCACAACGGGAGAGGCCACAGCAGTGAGAGGCCCACATACCGCAAAAAAAAAAAAAAAAAACACAAAGAAAATACCTGTAGAAGATATACAAACGAAAATAAGAAAGAAGTAAAAGCATGTCACTACAAAAAAAATCAATGTGTCTTTCAGGGATGTTTTACAGTTTCATTCATGTACCTTTTGAGCATTTCTTATTAAGGGAATGGGGGATGGTGCGAGGGAAGAGGAAGAAACTTACAAGCATGAAAAACCCTTGTCAACAGACACTAGAAGTGGCAGAACAAAGTGTACACACATTAGACGTATAAAGCGAAAATGTTTTAAAATCCAACCTCCATTATGAACATCATAACTCCATAGCTTTCCTTCCAAAGGAACCCTGAGCATGTGGGCGTCAATTGCTGCAGGTCAGCCATGAAGAGTTGTTGAACTAAACCACTTCATCTTTTCTTTCCAGGATTGACATCTTCAAGTATGTGATCTATGGCGTTGCAGCTGCATTCTTTGTGTACGGCATTCTGCTGATGGTGGAAGGTTTCTTCACGACTGGGGCCATCAAGGATCTCTATGGGGATTTCAAAATCACCACGTGTGGCAGATGCGTGAGTGCATGGGTACGTTACCTGTCTTTGCTCAGGTGTTAATTAATGTGGCTTTATCTCAGGAGCACACAGGTGTTTGTGTTCATCTGCCAAGAACTGGAGGGTTTGTTTTTTTTTTTTAACAAAGTAACATTCCCTGCTCTGGTGGCTATTTTAATTCTTAATAGTATTTTCAAAATAACGATTCCATGTGAAAATTCAGGTTCAGATTCTCAAATTATGTGCAATACAACTCATCTTGCTTCTAGAGGCAGCAAACTGTTGATTGATTTATGATCTATGTTTCCCAAATGGCTCTGGGCTTCCCACACAATATTTAAGATAACAGGAAAATCCATCTGCAACTTATAACAGTGCATGTCTCTCTTCCTTAAATACATGTTACATGTATTTTACTGTAAATTTGGGTGGGAACTATATTATGCAATTTTTGTTTAATATTGACATAAGGTAAGAATTACTCTTATACTAATTTAGATTTTAAATCGTTATTGATATGATATTTAACGGTAACCCAAACTTATGGTCTAGAGCTAATGCAATGCAGAAGATGCATGTATATCTATTAAAGAACAAGACTGATGAAAATTAAGAGTAATATGTTAAAAATACATTCATATTTTTATGCAGAATAATTTTCATAAAATGAACTTTGGAGCTTCCACCCTTGACCAATGTATTTTTATTATTTCCCAATGTTATATGAGAGTATCTACTTAATTACAGCATATATTTCCTATTAAGTAAGACGTCTCTAATACGGAATGGTGCAATTTATTTCAGTCTTACAGAAAAGTTCAAAAATACCTGTTAACCACCAACCATTTTTTCCACCAGCTTGTAACAAGTTCTAATATTTTCTCAGTGTCAATAATGATAATAATCTCATAAAATAGTTAGCCTGTGTTGTGGGTATTTGTAGTTGTCACTGCAATAATTTCTTGTACGACTCTTTTGGGGAACAATGTTTGTTGAATCATCTAATTGTTTAGGATCAGTAATATCAAATTACAGACCCAAAAGAAGTTTAGTTAAAGATCTTGAATTAATTTAATAAGTAAA
Organism: Mesoplodon bidens; assembly: GCF_964165515.1. Classification (NCBI taxonomy): domain Eukaryota; kingdom Metazoa; phylum Chordata; class Mammalia; order Artiodactyla; family Ziphiidae; genus Mesoplodon; species Mesoplodon bidens. The sequence continues at coordinate 35,502,512 of NC_138181.1, read as the reverse complement.
ATATGAATATTCAGTGGGCTAATTTTCAGTGATACCTAAGGGATTTCTCTATATAAGAAGGTTTGATTTTAGATTCACTTATACTCTGCCAATAGACTATGGTGAATTCAGTTAATGATGGACTTTTTCTTATAATTAGGACAGTATCATTATAACACCACTCGTATGTCTTAGCAAGTCACTTAACTTCTCCGGATCCCAGTTTACTCTCTTACATCATAAAGACATTAGATCATCTCTAAAGCTCATTCTAGCTCGAAGAGTCCATAATTCTAAAACACTAGTGAAATCATAGAGAAAAGGGGTCCCTTTTACCATTGGGGAATGACCTTTCACCAGGAAGAGTGCAGTTGATTAGGTCGTTTCATTGAGATTGTGAAATTTCTGCGTAAGATTGTATGCAGAAGCAAAAAGTCATGGAAGAAAACACCTAGCTATGTGCCGTTACTAATTATCCGCTTGCCGTTGACACTTCAAAGCTATCTCAAATGAGAATTTTTAAAGCAAACACGAGCCACATTTTTTTCTATAATAGTAACCGTTGTGTCACCAGTCCCACCCAACAGCCCAGAAGGGCGGCAGCAGCTGCGTGGGTCCCTCCAGAGGCGGGGCAGCAGGCGGTCAGGCCCCCAGAACACCCCACCCACGCCTTAGCACCCTCCGCACCCGGCAATGAGCAGAGTTGAGGGAGAAGCAGAGCTGCACTCCTGTGTGTCTTGCAGAAGCAGTACTGCAGCGCGCGGGCGAGGCCTTTGACTCAGGTGCGGGCTTCCCAACGTGGCCTCCATGAAGGGGACTAGCCCCTGCAAAGAGGGGACGGGCTGCACTGCCCAGAAGTGCCCTGCACAGTGCACAGCCCTGCAACCCTCTCATGCAGGGTTTAGGGCTCCATGCAACCAGAGGAAGAAATAATAATAATGTTTTATCGGAGATTGCCAACAAACACAGGAAAGGATGCTCAACATCACTAACCATTAGAGAAATGCAAATCAAAACCACAATGAGGTATCACCTCACACCGGTCAGAATGGCCATCATCAAAAAATCTACAAACAATAAATGCTGGAGAGGGGGAAGAGAAAATGGAACCCGCTTGCACTGTTGGTGGGAATGTAAATTGATACAGTCACGATGGAGAACACCATGGAGGTTCCTTAAAAAACTAAAAATAGAACTACCATATGACCCAGCAATCCCACTACTGGTCATATACCCTGAGAAAACCATAATTCAAAAAGATTCATGTACCACAATGTTCATGGCAGCACTATTTACAGTAGCCAGGACATGGAAGCAACCTAAGTGTCCATCGACAGATGAATGGATAAAGAAGATGTGACACATATATACAATGGAATATTACTCAGCCATAAAAAGAAATGAAATTGAGTTATTTGTAGTGAGGTGGATGGACCTAGAGTCTGTCATACAGAGTGAAGTCAGTCAGAAAGAGAAAAATATCGTATGCTAACACATAAATATGGAATCTAAAAAGAAAAGAAAAAGGTTCTGAAGAACCTAGGGACAGGACAGGAATAAAGACGCAGATGTAGAGAATGGACTTGAGGACATGGGGAGGGGGAAGGGTAAGCTGGGACAAAGCGAGAGAGTGGCATGGACATATATACACTACCAAATGTAAAATAGCTAGCTAGTGGGAAGCAACCGCATAGCACAGGGAGATCAGCTTGGTGCTTTGTGACCACCTAGAGGGGTGGGATAGGGAGGGTGGGAGGGAGGGAGACGCAAGAGGGAGGGGATATGGGGATATATGTTTATGTATAGGGGATTCACTTTGTTATAAAGCAGAAACTAACACACCATTGTAAAGCAATTATACTCCAATAAAAATGTTTAAAAAAATGTTTTATCGGTCATTCTCTCCTGCTACTTAGTCTTCCTTCCTTCCCTATTTCCATTCTGCTGCCTTTTTTCTTTTTCCAATTTGTAGGTAAATTGTATCTTACAGTCTACTTTTTGTTCTATAAGTTCCTTAGCTTTAAAAATGTCCTTTTGTAGAAAGCTCAGAGATAAACCCATGCACATATGCTCACCTTATCTTTGATAAAGGAAGCAAGAATATATGATGGAGAAAAGACAGCCTCTTCAATAAGTGGTGCTGGGAAAACTGGACAGCTACATGTAAAAGAATGAAATTAGAACACTCCCTAACACCACACACAGAAGTAAAGTCAAAATGGGTTAAAGACCTAAATATAAGACCAGACACTATAAAACTCTTAGAGGAAAACATAGGCAGAACACTCTATGACATAAATCACAGCAAGATCCTTTTTGACCCACCTCCTAGAGAAATGGAAATAAAACCAAAAATAAACAAATGGGACCTAATGAAACTTAAAAGCTTTTGCACAGCAAAGGAAACCATAAACAAGTCGAAAAGACAACCCTCAGAATGGGAGAAAATATTTGAAAATGAAGCAACTGACAAAGGATTAATCTCCAAAATTTACAAGCAGCTCATGCAGCTCAATATCAAAAAAAACAAACAACCCAATCCAGAAATGAGCAGAAGACCTAAATAGTCATTTCTCCAAAGAACATATACAGACTGCCAACAAACACATGGAAAGATGCTCAACATCACTAATCATTAGAGAAATACAAATCAAAACTACAATGAGGGGCCTCCCTGGTGGCACAGTGGTTGAGCGTCCACCTGCCGATGCAGGGGACACGGGTTCGTGCCCCGGTCCGGGAAGATCCCACATGCCGGGGAGCGGCTGGGCCCGTGAGCCATGGCTGCTGAGCCTGCGTGTCCAGAGCCTGTGCTCCGCAGCGGGAGAGGCCATGACAGTGAGAGGCCCGTGTACCGCAAAAAAAAAAAAAAAAATCTAGACACAATAAGTACTGGAGAGGGTGTGGAGAAAAGGGAAAACCCTCTTGCACTGTTGGTGGGAATGTAATTGATACAGCCACTATGGAGAACAGTATGGAGGTTCCTTAAAAAACTAAAAATAGAACTACCATACGACCCAGCAATCCCACTACTGGGCACATACCCTGAGAAAACCATAATTCAAAAAGAGTCATGTACCACAATGTTCACTGCAGCTCTATTTACAATAGCCAGGACATGGAAGCAACCGAGGTGTCCGTCGACAGATGAATGGATAAAGAAGATACGGCACATATATACAATGGAGTATCAGCCATAAAAAGAAATGAAATTGGGTTATTTGTAGTGAGGTGGATGGACCTAGAGACTGTCATACAGAGTGAAGTAAGTCAGAAAGAGAAAAATAAATACCGTCTGCTAACACATATATATGGAATCTAAGATAAAACAAAAAAGGTTCTGAAGAACCTAGGGGCAGGACAGGAATAAAGACGCAGATGTAGAGAATGGACTTGAGGACATGGGGAGGGGGAAGGGTAAGCTGGGACAAAGCGAGAGAGTGGCATGGACATATATACACTACCAAATGTAAAATAGCCTAGAGGGGTGAGATGGGGGGGTGGGAGGGAGATGCAAAAGGGAGGGGATATGGGAACATATGTATATGTATAACTGATTAAATTTGTTATAAAAAATGTCTTTTTGAAGCTGAATATATTAATGAATTTCTATTTGGAATTCTGAGTAATATTAACAGGTGGAATAAATTTTTTTTTGGAACAACCGTATTATTGTACGATAAGCTTCCAGAATTAGTACTGAAAGGAACTTATTTTTATCTCCCGGTTTTTCTCTGATGTATAAATTGTAAAATGGTTACTAGTAACTGATTGTACTCAGAAAATACAACTGTGCACAGATGCAGTTAACTTTAAAGCAGCTTGAGATCACTGAATACAAGACGCTAATCAACATTTGCTTTTCCTAATGAATACTCTTGAAAGCATAACTTGACCTGCATTATGCATTTCTTCTCATGCAGTATCAAGACCACTTCAAGTTCATTTCAAATTTTGAATGCTCTCATTTGAAATCCTTAATGTGAGGCACATAAAACACAACAGCACAGTATTAACCTTTGGGGGGTAAGAACCGTTAACTAGTTTATTAAGATCATGTGAAAAGTTACTAAAATATTTTAAGTAACAGATTTTATTTAAATTAAATGGCAAATGGCCCTAAGTTGCGTACAAGTCAAACATGTTACTGAATACATTAAACGTGAACTTCAGTTTAAGGAATATAGAAATATTTATTTTCTTTGAATTTCTTCCCCATTAACTCTTTAAAGCAAAAAATATATATATTTATTTGGTTGTAACTTGAGAGGCGTTCAGTGGCTCACATTTTGAAATCACAGGACAGTTGTTACACCCCTCACTCTTTTCTTATTTCTAAAAATTTCCCGTTCGTATTATGATAGCAATATGGATCTCAGAATTTATCTATGCTTGTTCAAATTTTTTTTTTGTTCTTTTTGTTCTTCAAATTTTTTTTTTTTTTTTTTTTTGCTGTACGCGGGCCTCTCACTGTTGTGGCCTCTCCCATTGCAGAGCACAGGCTCCGGACGCGCAGGCCCAGCGGCCATGGCTCACGGGCCCAGCCGCTCTGCGGCATGTGGGATCTTCCCGGACCGGGGCACAAGCCCCTGTCCCCTGCATCGGCAGGAGGACTCCCAACCACTGCGCCACCAGGGAAGCCCGACACTTTAGATTTTTAAGCCCAACACTTTTGAAGTAAGAGAGTTCTTAAATGTGCTACTCTCTGTGGAAATTAATACATTTATTTTCCATAAATCCACCTGCTCTAAGTGTTATACAAAGCAGTAAAAATTTTGAAAGTATATGTATTCATTTGCTAGAGCTGCCATAACAAAGTACAACAAACTGAATGGCCAAACAACAGAATTTATTGTCTCATGTTTCTGGAGGCTTGAAGTCCAAGATCATGATGTCAGCAAGGTTGGTTCCTTCTGAGGGCTCTGAGGAAGATCTGTTCCTCTGGCCTCTGGTGGGTTGCTGCTAGTCTTTGGAGATCCAAGCTGATAGAAGCATCACCTCAATCATTGCCTTCATCTTCACCTGGTGTTCTCCCTGTCTACATGTCTGTGCTCATATTTCCCTTTCTAAAGGACACCAGTTACATTGGATTAGGGCTCTCATTTTAAATTTGCTTACCTCTGTAAAAGCCCTATCTCCCGATAAGGTTGCATTCTGAGATGTGGGGGTGAGGAATTCATCATATGAATTTTGGAGGAACACAGTTCAACTCATAACAATGTACCTTATAACAGCAACAGTATGCCACACACACTGTTTAAAGCAACAAAAATAAGCAGTTACTTTTGTTACCCCCATTTTACAGATGAAGAAGCGTATTCTATTTATAGTCCTTCAGTATCCAAGGGGATTGGTCCCGGGACCCCCATGGATACCAAAGTCCACAGATGCTCAAGTCCCTTTTATAAAAACGTGTAGTATTTGTATATAACCTACACACATCTTCCCGTATACTTTAAATCATCTCTAGATTACTTATAATACCTAATACAAAGTAAACTCTGTAATGGATTGTAAATGCAATGTAAATGCTGTGAAATAGTTGCTGGTGTGTGGCAAATTCAAGTTTTGCTTTTTGGAACTTTCTGGGATTTTTTTTTTTTTTTTTTTTTTGCGGTACGCAGGCCTCTCACTGCTGTGGCCTCTCCCGTTGCGGAGCACAGGCTCTGGACGCGCAGGCTCAGCGGCCATGGCTCACGGGCCCAGCCGCTCTGTGACATGTGGGATCTTCCTGGACCGGGGCACGAACCCGTGTCCCCTGCATCGGCAGGCAGACTCTCAACCACTGCGCCACCAGCGAAGCCCTGGGATATTTTTAAAGAATATTTTCCATTCGTCATGGTTAAGTCCAAGGACATCAAAAAGGAAGGCCAACTGTATTTATTTTAATCCTTCCTAAGGATTATTTTAATCCTTAGCCTCAGGTGTTTATAGATTTTGACTACAGCATATTAGACTAGTGTCCATAAGACATACTCTATAGAACTACCTTTACATGTATTCAGTATGTAATGACTCCTGGCTCATTTTCATAGCTTAAAGTTAAGTTTTAATAATAAATCCAGTATTAATAATAGGAAGTGTTTGTCAGGTGCTTACATATGCCAGTTGCTATGCATGGGACTTTATGAAACACTAGGGCATTTGATCCTCCAAACTATGTGAAGTAGATACCAATATTAGTTACCTTCATTTCACAGATGAGTAATCTGCCAGCAAGAGATGAGTACATAGTGGGCAGTGGAGCCAGATTTGGATTTGAGCATCTGGCACAGAGCCCATGTCACTAAACTCATGGTCAGGATTTGCCTTGTCATTTTATGTTTTATTTGGGCTAACGTCATAGGAGAATTATCTTGTTGTGAGAGTTGTTAGTAATTCACCAGTCACTTTTGTTTTACACTTTGGTGAGATCATTCATTCACGATTGGAAAGTTCCTTCGTTGCAGAGATGTCCTCTTTTTTTTTTTTTTTTGCGGTACACGGGCCTCTCACTGTTGTGGCCTCTCCCGTTGCGGAGCACAGGCTCCAGACACCCAGGCTTAGCGGCCATGGCTCACGGGCCCAGCCGCTCCGCGGCATGTAGGATCTTCCCGGACCTGGGCACGAACCCGCGTCCCCTGCATCGGCAGGCGGACTCTCAACCACTGCGCCACCAGGGAAGCCCAAGATGTCCTCATTTTAACCTTTATCCACAATCATGAATTATCTCCTTTTACAAGACAAAGGTGCTCTGTGGGATATGAAATAACTCAGTCATCGAAGGTACTTTTCTATTTTGATGACTGCCGAGAAAGAGTTCTAAGGTAACTTCCTAAGTAAAGTGTCATCAAGGAACTCTGCATTCTAGTCTGTCTCTAAAATCCGGTATCTTCGAAAGTAAATTAAAAAGATAATAACAGTTTTGATCCAAGACTGCCAAGTTCCTAGAATAAAGCTTAGTTTCTCTCTAGGATATTCCAACTCTAACCTGAAGAAGGCAACATGATTTGTTTCAGATTATAACAATGCGCTTTAACACTTTCTCAGTAGGGGAAAAAGGGGGAGGTGAGGGGGAACATAAACTGCTTCAGGCCTAGTGGTAATATTTAGAAATAATGTTTCAAAAAGCAGTGCATGTGGAAGATGCCCCGAGGAGCTTGTTTGCCACAGGTATCTGAGGTGGATCTCCTGCATGCACTTACAATTTCAGAACTGGACTGCAAATACAGGACAATACACCAATCTCAGTGTGACCATCCAGACATTAACTCTGCTGGTACATAAATTATAGCAAAGAAAGAAAACATGGGTCTCATTCTTTTCAGATTTAGGGCATAAAACTTGACAAAAAATTTCAGTTAGCCTTAGAAGATGACATTGACAATATGGGAAAATCTCTTGCAAAAAGTAAATCTTCTAGTGTTAGAATTTTTCATTCAAGAGACTTAAAACTGCTGGAAATAAAAAATTGAAGAAAAAGTTTGAATCATCCTGATTCCTCTCCAGTCACCATAAGTCATGATTGGAATTCTATTCAAATAAAAATAACTTCTCGAAATAGTGAGCCAAGGTTTTGTTTTCTGTTTGTTTTTTGTTCTTTTGATTACTCAAGTCATGAAAAGCCTTTCTTTTTAAAATGTGTATATTCAAGTGACGTTTTTAGACTTCTGTATGTATCAGATCATCCATCAGATCATCCTAGGATGTAATTTCATAGCATTTATGACTCCGTATATTTTTAAAATCCTAAAGTATTTTTTCAAAAATAAACTTCTATCCCACCCCTCCAGGCGGTCACAAAGCACCGAGCTGATCTCCCTGTGCTCTGCGGATGGGGAGGGTGGGAGGGAGGGAGATGCATGAGGGAAGGGATGTGGGAACAGATGTATATGTATGACTGATTCACTTTGTTATAAAGCAGAAACTAATTTAAAAAATAAATAAATAAACTTAAAAAAAAATTAAAAAAAATAAACTTCTAATTTTACAATAGTTTTAGATTTACAGGAAGATGAAGATGGTACAGAGAGTTTCCATATATATAAAACTCAGTTTTCCCAATTAACACCTTACATTAGCGTAGTACATTTGTCACATTTAATGAACCAATATAGAAACACTATTATTAACCAAAGTCCGTGCTTTATTCAGATTTCCTTAGTTTTTACCAAATCAAATGTTCTTTTTCTCTTCTAGTATTCCACTACGGGGATACAGATACCATACTACAATTTAGTCATTTCTCCTTAGGCTACTCTGATCTGTGACTTTTTCTAAGACTTTCCTTGTTTTTTGATGATCTTGAAAGTTTTGAGGAGTAGTAGTTAGGCATTTTGTAGAATGTACCTCAATTGAAATTTGTCTGATATTTTTCTCATGATTAGATGGGGGCTTTGGACTTTGGGGAGGAAGACTCAGAGATAAAGTATCTTTCTCATCACATTATTTCATATACATCTAAAGTACTATTAATTGAAAAAGAAAACTAAAGACATTAATTAACACATTCTCTGATCCATGTTTTCCTAAACAAAATAGATCTATTAAAAATAATCATGCTGGGCTTCCCTGGTGGCACAGTGGTTGAGAGTCCACCTGCCGATGCAGGGGACACGGGTTCGTGCCCCGGTCCGGGAGGATCCCACATGCCGCGGAGCAGCTGGGCCCGTGAGCCATGGCCGCTGAGCCTGCGTGTCCGGAGCCTGTGCTCCGCAACGGGAGAGGCCACAGCAGTGAGAGGCCCGCGTACCGCCAAAAAAAATAAGTAAATAAAATTTTAAGCCACTAAGAAGTAATTCACAGCAATTTTGTTGAATTTAATACTAACCGTCAACAAATGTATTTTGAGTAAAAACAAAAACAAAACGAGATAGGATAACAAGAAGATGCTATTGTGAAAGTCATTTGCATGTTCTGATGAAACGGTACTCAAATAATGATGTGATAATGAGATTGCTGGATACTAATTATGAATCTGGCACCCAGTCCCTATCATTTAATGGTGGTTTTTTTACCATCAAAGATCAACAAGTTAACTAATCTAAACCAAACCAAGGAAATTTTACTGAGATTTTTTTTCTTTGTGTATTAGGAGGAAATGGTCAGCATTTTAATATGTGAGTGATATATCAAACAATGGCTGAAATAAGAAAAGCCACTGAGTCTACTTTATACGTCAAACTTCCACAAGACCCATCCCTCCCTCCTTTCTTATAAACAGGGCCACAGCTGTTGAATTGAGAAAGTAAAATTCCTTGCTGTTCAAGGCAATAAACACCAAATGCAACGTAAGTAGGTTAGTCTGTTCATACCTCACCTTTAGAAATGAAAAATAATTTTTTGCTGAATCAAACAACTTCCTCTCTTGGGATTTCTTCCTAAGTAAGATTTACCGTGGACCATGTTTCCTGTTAAGTGATTTCATCTCTGAGTCCTGTGAGAGAGGTCTGCTAATTTCCAGTTTGTGAATGAGGAAGTGACTCTGAGCCTTAAGTGAGATGTGAGTGATCCAGTCCTCTGATGTCAAGTCCAGGGTTATTTTATTGCTTCCAGTTTTTATTTGTTTGTTTTCACTAAACTCCCCAAACAGATATTGCAGAGTTAAATTTCAGAAAGTGTTTCATCTGACTAGATGTTAATAAAGGAAAAAATAAGATTTTCAAAATCAGAAGAATTTTTCAAATACTCAGAGATTGTTCTAATAAGCGTAGCTTATTGAAGATACAGAGAACAGACTGACGGTGGCCAGAGGTGGTGGTCAAAACGGGTGAAGGGGGTCAAAGGGTACAAACTTCCAGTGACGAAATAAGTCAGTCCTGGGGATGTCACGTACAGCATGGTGGTTATAGTTAATAATGCAGTATTATATATTTGAAAGTTGCTAAAAGAGGAGATCTTAAAAATTCTCGGGCTTCCCTGGTGGCGCAGTGGTTGAGAGTCTGCCTGCCGATGCAGGGGACGCGGGTTCGTGCCCCGGTCCGGGAGGGTCCCGCGTGCCGCGGAACGGCTGGGCCCGTGAGCCACGGCCACTGAGCCTGCACGTCTGGAGCCTGTGCTCCGCAATAGGAAAGGCCACGACAGTGAGGGGCCCGCATACCGCCAAAAAAAAAAAATTCTCATCACACACACACACAAATTCGTAACTATGTACGGTGACAGATGTTAACTAGACTTATTGTGGTGACCATTTCACAATATATACAAATATCAAACCATTATGTTGTACACCTGAAACTAATATAATATTATGTATCAATTATACCTCATTTTTTTTTAAAAAGTAGCTTCTTTATTTAATGCTCAGACAGCAGAATGCATATGTGTCACATTTCTAGTGCAAAGCTAGAAATAATTTATGATAATCATGAGATATTTTATTATATACATAGAATTTTTACCTAGAATCACACTTGATCAATTTAAATAATTCATCAGTCTTAGTAATTATCAGACTCTAAGTGAAACATAAAATAGGAAGATAGACTTATATTTTTAGCATCTTTTATTTGGATACTTGAGTGACCGTGAACTGCTGCTCCCTGAAATGTAACTGCTTGGTACTCCAATTCAAAAGTAAAGTCTGTTGTGTCTTAGAACAAAAGTTATGCACTAGTCATCATGAAAAACATTTTCTCACAGCCAAGATTTACTCTATAATGTTCAGCTTTACTACTGCGCCGGAACATTATGGCAAATAGGAGTCAGAACTGTGGTTGAAGAGTCATTCCTTTCATTGCCTTGTCAAGTAGCAGCCGCAGCATGTTTCAGAGGGCTGCACGCCACTTTGAGTCTAAACCTTTTGAATTCTAAGTCCCATCCTGCAGTGAATAGCACCTTCACAAGAAGCTTTGGAAAAATCCCCTGGGACAGAAAGAAAAACAAGATAGAGAGGACGAAGCCAAAGGCACACTGACTGCTCTCCCGTGGGTTCCGCGTTACTAGTTCCCTCCAGAGAACTGGGTCTGGAGCGGCCATATCATGTTCATTGTTCCTGAGACTGTAAATTAGCCTAGAGAGCTACAGTTGTGAATAATGAAAATGTTAATAAACAGGGCTTTTTCCTCCAAGGAGTTCCATTAACAAGATTTCTTCACTTTTGGGGTGGTTTCCAAACTTTCTAGAGTCTTTCTCCTTGAGTGGGAGCCCTCTTTGAATAACCTACCCAGACTGAAGAAGTTCTCCTTCTTTTTATTTTCTCCAAACGTGAAGTGAAACCTAATTTCCTTATTCCGTAGAGTCCTATCATTCAGGCAAATGTATATATTTGATGGTAGTAGTAGTCATCACAGTAATACTTTCTAGAATAAAAACTAGCTAATCCTTTGTCTGGGCTTCTTATGTGCCAGATTCAATGCTGAATGCTTTTCCCATATCATCTCATTCCAGCCTGTCTACAATCATGCAGTGATTGTAATTGTAGATTACAATTGTGATTGTAATTGTAGATCAGTTTAGGAGGTATTCTCCTGCAGAGGCAGACACAGAGACATAAAGAGCAGCCTAGACTCATTCCAGCTCAGAAGTCTGTGCCTTTAATCAGTGTGCTGTAAGGCCCCTGTTATTGCTAAATAAATGTGACATTTAGGCTGGGGACACTGTAAGTGTGACATATCAATGTTTGGTCAGTCAATCAATGAATCAATCAAAGGTAAAATTAGGGGCTTCCCTGGTGGTGCAGTGGTTGAGAGTCTTCCTGCCGATGCAGCGGACACGGGTTCGTACCCCGGTCTGGGAAGATCCCACGTGCCGCGGAGCGGCTGGGCCTGTGAGCCATGGCTGCTGAGCCTGGGCGTCAGGAGCCTGTGCTCCGCAGCGGGAGAGGCCACAACAGTGAGAGGCCCATGTACCACGAAAAAAAAAAAAAAAAGGTAAAATTAATATGCATGAAAGAAGACAGATTTAAAGTTTACAGAAGTCACTAAAAAGGAGTAGAAATACACACTAATATTATATACTAAAATGACTTGTGAATCATCATATTTAGAATGGTAAATGTAAACACAATTAAGTAGCTTAAATATTTATGATATAAAATTGTGCCCATTTAGTTGTAATATAAAGTTATTGACAGGGTTTTAACTCACTGTGCAGAATCCCCTCTAAATTTACCAGTTAATGTTTTCTAGAATTTAAAAAATGTGCGGTGAGATTTTTAAGATAAATACATGAATGAAACAGGCATGAAGATGCAGCTGGATGATTTCTTCCTTTGCACATCAGAAGCTCGGTTTTCTGGCAGGTTTCTTCCCGTGACCCATGATATTCACCATCTCTCAGCTTCCCAGGTTGCAGTGCCTACCTGTGTTGTAATAATTCAAACCTTTGATAGCGAGCTATGTAAGTTAAGCATAAAATTCTTCCTTTCCAGTAGATTATGTGTTTTCTGTCTCCACCTCTTCTCTGTTGCAGTTTATTATGCTGACATACGTTTTCATGCTGGCCTGGCTGGGAGTCACGGCTTTCACCTCGCTGCCAGTTTACATGTACTTCAACCTGTGGACCATCTGCCGAAACACCACCTTAGTGGAGGGTGCGAATCTCTGCCTGGACCTTCGTCAGTTTGGTAGGTGAATCTCTGGCTGTAAAACAGCACCTCATATGGTTTCTCCCAGATAACTGCCTCTAAAATAGTGTAAATCACTTTGGAACCATCATTGCTTCTTCTACCAAAGAGATAGATGTATCACAGTCTTCACGTTTAAGTCATTCTTTTAAAACTGAAATAAGTAGGAATTTCAGAGTGATTGGAAGTTGATCTCACAACATGAACCCGCAAACATGTATATGTGAACAGGCTGTCAGGTTGTGTTTCCTGGTGTTGGCAAGTTATAATTTTGATTTTTCCTGTCCTGATTCCTGTGAACTTTTCCCACTCAGTGTGATGTTTGCATAGTATTTTCATTCTCTCATGATAAACTATACAATTTGTGAAGTCTGCTGTGAAGATCATCTAAGAAATATGTACTTCATTGTCTTCTGAAATAGGGCAAAAAAACCCCAAAACACCTTAGCATTTCATAAGAACAAAATCAAAAAATGTTAAATAAATCAGTAGTCCTCTTTGGTTATTTTTATTTAGGGCTAAATCCTCACATAATAATAATACTTTCTTATGTATATAGGGGCTTACAATGTGTAGACCCTATTCTGAATGGTTTGTATATGTTGACATGTTTTAATTCTTACAATAATTAAATATGGCAGACACTGTTACCCTCTTTATAAGTGACAAAATTGAGGAACCAGGAGATTAAACTACCTGCCCAAGGTGATACAGCTAGTAAGTGAGAGAGCCAGGATTCACCCCCAACTAGCTTCAGTCTGTTCTTAGCTAGAAGTTAGCTGCCTCTCCTGTCAAAACAAGAACTGAACTATGAACGTGTAGAGTCTGATCTCACCTAACCTATGTGGAATTCTAGCCCATCATTTGTGAAAACATGGGGGCTGCAGAATTTATAAAAGATGAGCAAATTCACAGGCTCAAAGGGACTTTTTTTCACAACACAGCTCTTAAAATCTCAAGAACTTCTAAATGTTTTTCTCTAATGGGGGTTTCCTCATACTTCAGGCAAGCAGGAAACATTTCGGTAGATGGTATGTGCAAGCCTGTGGCTCTAAGGTTATACTGTAGACAGATTGTAGGGTACAGATAGAGCTAGTCTATCACCAGCTAGCCGTGTGTTCCAAAAGTGTGGCCTGCCCACCCTCTTGTCAGAAGGAGTCCCCAGCCCCCATTGTCTGGCCCAAATGAAAAGCAGGATGATCTGCTCTGTGCATGAGGTTCTTAGCAAGAAGATGATGGAGGGAATGTGGACAGCTCTTCCGCTGGGGAGGTTTTAACTTTGGAATCATGTCCCACGTAAACAAGGAAAAGGAAACGTCGGCACCAGCTGCTGGATGCAGGTCACTGGAAAATAGCTGCTTGGAAAACCACGGCCCTGACTTCAGTAACCACCACCACACATACTACAATGTCTTCCTTTAATTCTGCTGATCTGAAAAATTGAGATTGGAAAAGATGTGACTAGTGTCACAGAGAGGGTTGCCAGGTAGATTACAGGACTCCCAGTTAAGTTTGAGGTTCAGATAAACAAGCAATATTTTTTTTAGTCCAGTATGTCTCAGATATTGTATGGGACATAATTCCAGTAAGTGTAAAACATGACTATGATTAAAGCTGCTCTTTGAACCTTAGCACTGTTTACAACATAGTTACCAGGATTTACGCGAGTTTAGCTTTTCTTTGTGACATGGAAGGGAAGGCACTTTTCAGATGTCATGCAACCTTTCACATCAGCCTTGAAGGCTTTCTGTTTGCTCTTAACACAGAATCTACTGCCTGGATAGCATTTATTTACCCTCCAGATAATAGGTCCTTAACAGGAATCCTGAATGTTCATATACAATCAAGTTATAAACAAGGGGCATCAGAATAGAAAAGAACGTTCACTCCCCAAAATGTGGATTATGATGGGTACAGACAGAGACAACAGAATGTCCTGATAGATTGTATGTGGGGTTGAGAGAAAAAGAAGATTCAAGAAAAATTCATTTTTTGATTGAGCAACTGGGAAGATGGATTAGTTATGAAACGAGACGGGAAAGCCAACCTGAAGAGCTTGCTCAGGAGTGGGGCAGGTGAGGGAGAAGATCAGAAGTTCAGTTTTGACAAGGTTAATTTTTAGATGCTTATTAGAAATCTCAACAGAGTTGTCAAGTAGGAACTTGGATATACGGGTGTCAATTTCAGGAGAGTAGTATGGGCCTGGCTATATGGATTTAGGAGTCTTGATAATGTTAAAAGTCAAGAGCTCTGAGACAGGGCTTCCCTGGTGGCGCAGTGGTTGGGGGTCCGCCTGCCGATGCAGGGGACACGGGTTCGTGCCCCAGTCCGGGAAGATCCCACAGGCCGCGGAGCGGCTGAGCCCATGAGCCATGGCCACTGAGCCTGCGCGTCCGGAGCCTGTGCTCTGCAGCGGGAGAGGCCACAGCAGTGAGAGGCCCACGTACTGCAAAAAAAAAAAAAAAAAGCTCTGAGACAGGATGAGATCAGCAAAGCAGCAAAGGAGACAGATGACTGAGGACTGAACACTGGGAAGCACCAATGAAAGGGGTCCTAGCAGAGAGGAGGAACCAGACAGAGATGTTGAGAGGGAGAAGCCGATGAGAGCAGAAAGGCAAAAACAAGAGACTGTAGATTTTGGAACCCAAATGAAGAGACCATGAAGGACGCAGAAGTCATCAACTGCCTCCAATTCTGCTGACTGGCCAGTAGAAGGAGAACTGAGGATTCATCTTCCGCTTTAACAACGTGGAGCGTATGGGTGAGCTCTGTAAGAAGAATGTCCATGGAGGATTGGGGTGAATTTGACTAGAAAGGGTTTAAGTGGAAATGGAAAGACAGAAATTGCAGACTGAGCAAAGGCAACACTTCCTGGACGTTTCGCTGTGAATGTGAATAAAGAAATGGGTGAGGAAATGTATGCACAGCCGAGGGATTCCACGTGAATGAATGAAATCTGTAGTAGATCAACATGGAGAAAGATGGCCTTTCCTGGGAAGCTTTCTCGCTAATGATGGTTCATTAGTCACCTCTTCTGGAGGTTCTTTTTTACCCCCTCTTAGAGCTGTCTTGGCAAAAAGGGAAGGTCGCAGAGAAGGATCTCTGCATTCGATGTACTGCAAGTAGATTTTTTTTAACCGAAATAACTACCCAAACTCTTGGCAAAGCAGGATGGTAGCAGCTCCACAGAGATGGACAGTTGATGGTGTGCCTCAAAGCTAAGAAGTGTGTGTATATACGTGCATATTAAAACTCAATAATATGTGCATATATTATTATGCAGCAATTGCTAAATGCTTAGGTATTAGTTTGCCCAGAACTTGTGAATTTTTCTGCTCATGTGTATATGTGTTTAACACTTCATTAGTTCTCAAAACAAAATCAAAGACCCGTTTTAGGATGAACTTGACCACTTCTCTAACATGAGGACTGTGGCAGTGTATCCTCTATGTGCTTGTTAAAAATGCAGTACTCCTGGCAGACAGTCACAGATTCTGATTTAACAGTCCTGTGGTGGAGTCCAGAGATTCATATCTGTGATAGTTCCCCAGGAGATTCTGATGCAGCCGGTCCATAAACCAACTGGAGCAAGGGTAAATAGGAGTGAAATTGCAGCTTTTTATTTCCCCTTACTAATAGCACTGTTTTCAGAATTAGCGGAGAAAAACTGCTCCTTTGGGCAATACACTTTTATAGACTAACAGAGGCTTTGTGCCAGCAGAACACTTTGAGATCCTGACTTCATTGTAGTCTGCGGCATAGTTATCAAAATAATTCTGATGCCTACACCATGACATTAATGGACCAAACCATTCCATTGAATTCAGATTGAAAATGTTTTTAATTGCTTGAGGCCTAAATAGTCTTGATCTTTCATTCAGTTTTTTCATAATTATTGTCAAGCAATGAAAGCTGAAGAACAATTTTTGTTACAATATAACATAAAATGAAACTTGCTTAGATTTTATCAGCTCAAGTTTCTTTTTCTCTCTCTGGGATCTTGAAGACATTTATAATGTTAAACTGTAATTTTCTCCATGTTGCAGGGATTGTGACAATTGGAGAGGAAAAGAAAATTTGCACTGTCTCTGAGAATTTCCTGAGGATGTGTGAATCCACTGAGGTGAGTGTTTTTACAGCCTTTAATTTTGTCAGAATTTGAGCTTCATTTCGTTATTTGAGGAATATATGATTAAATTGACATTGGGTTTCCCCCTTTTTCTTTCAGAGGCAAGGTCACATACAGTGATGTTGTGTAGGGGGACTAGAAAATAAATATGAGATACTCTGCATATTTTGATAAAAATTATAATCTCTTTTCTAGAAACTGTCATTTTAATGAAAGTTGAAAAATCATAAAGTTATATTTTAAAGGATATAACATAGCTTTCCGTGGTTATACTGTTAGTGGAAACCATCATTATTAATCATGATTTCATCTTTAAATTGAAATTATATTAAAATGGTACAGTTGCAAAGATTTAAATAACTTGCAGGAGAAAAGATACTGTAATAACGTTTTTGGTTAAGTGATTTGTCACGGGTGCACTTCTGTTAAAGGTGAACAGAGTTCTTATTCGTAAGGCAGCAGGCATCCTTGTCTCTCTTCTGTTGTAACCCTGATGTTCATTCTGTTCCTCTGTGGTTTCCTTTGCAGCTGAACATGACCTTCCACTTGTTCATCGTGGCCCTTGCTGGAGCTGGGGCTGCAGTCATCGCTATGGTAAGACCTCAAGCTCTGAGGCTTGGTGTTGCCCTTTGCCTGTAGAGACAATAATTTACCTCTGATGTCTGAAGTCTGTACAAATCATATGTATTTTAATATAAGTAAAAAAAAAAGGTGTAGGAGAATGGGCAAATAAATAAGTGAAAAACAAGTCTTAACCTAAAGAAAGACTATCATTACAATAGAGCTAATATTTGGTAATCAGTTGAAGAATTCAGACACTCATAATATTGGTAACACTAACCAAAATAAGTAGCATTTTAGATATGAGATTACTATTAACATAAAATATCATTTCTTTAGCATATAAGTATGTATCAGTGGGATAGTCAAGTAATTCAATCAATTCCTTGACTTACATTATCCTTTTTTCCTCCTTAAATCAGAACGTACAAAAGCCACACTGAGTCACTTAGGAAAAAAGGATTAATTTATTTCTCTCCACATAAACCTCGGTAGTCTCATGTCGTGTCTTCTGTAACTAACTTTCTTCAGAAATATTAAGAACAAGTCCTGAAAGTCAGGCTTTTACTGAGTTTTGAGGACCTACAATGTGCCAGACACTGTCCCTTCTTTGTGACTCACCGTGAATTCCGGTGTGTTCAAGGGAATGCCAAATGGCAACAATGAACAAGTCCTCTGCACATCAGTCAGAGCTTTTGCAGCCCAGGTCCTCAGTCCTCGTGTCCTAGAATATAAGTAGCATAGAACTCTAGAAGGTGCCCAGTAAACTCACCCACGGTATAGCCAGTTCAATACGCAAAAATGATGAGTTAATTCTGATTCATTTTCTTCTTGGTATACATCTCTTTCCAGTATCATTGTGTCAAAATTGTTTTGTTAATTTATTTCTGCTGTCCATTGACTGCCTTAACATACTACAGTAGTCACCATTTAGAATTGACCTTGCATTCTTTATGTCCATCCCTACTTTTCTAGAACCAGCCTACCTCCTGTTTTGACTAACCAAAACTTTAACGTTCTTCAAAAATAGAACTACCATATGCCCGCGAAACTCTACTTCTGGGTATATATCCAGAAAAAAAAAAACACTAGTTCAAAAAGATACATACACCCCAGTGTTCATAGAAGCATTATTTACAATTGCCAAGACATGGAAGAAACCTAAGGGTCCATCAACAGATGAGTGGTTAAAGAAGATGTGGTACATATATATACAATGGAATACTACTCAGCCATGAAAAAGAAGGAAACCTTGCCATTTGCAACAACATGGATGGACCTGAAGGGCATTATGCTAAGTGAAATAAATCAGTCAGAGAAAGACAACCACTGTATGATATCACTTATATGTGGAATCTAAAAAGTACAACAAACTAGTGAATATAGCAAAAAAGAAACAGACTCACAGATATAGAAAACAAACTAGCAGTTACCAGTGGGGAGAGGGAAGGGAGGAGGGGAAACATAGGGGTAGGGGATTAAGAGGTACAAACTATTATGTCTAAAATAAGCTACAAGGATATATTGTACAACACAGGGAATGTAGCCACTATTTTATAATAACTATAAATGGAGTAAAACCTTTAACAATTGTCAATCACTATACTGTACACCTGTAACTTATATAATATAGAATATCAACTATACTTCCATAAAAATATTTTAGTGTTCTATTTTACTAAATTATGGATAAAAATGCCTACCGTTTAAAACTCAGAGAAAGTATATATCTGACAACTTAGTTTTTTTTTCCTATTCGTCCATCAAAATTCACCATTTCGAAAACTACTTTTTCTCTCTCATAGACTACGAGGGAGGGAAAGAAAGAAAAACAAATAAGTAACCTCATTGGTCAGTCTATTCAGGTAAAATCAGGAGCTTCATTCCTTGAGTAAGTTTATTACTCAGGAAAAATCAGGAGCTTCCTTTTTGAACAGGGCACTATTCTAGCTATTATGAATGTATATAAATATTCATGATTCATATGACACAGTGCTTGCTTTCTTGTAGTTGGCAACATAAAATTCATTGTGCAAAATTCATTGTATGGAAAATTAACTTGTTAATTAAATCCACAGGTTTATTTGGGGGTTTCCACGAGCCCTCTTTCCGTTGCACTGCGGGCAATATATCATCTCATTAATTCAAGTTCACTGGACTCCACTGTATGTGAGACTGTTTCCCATAGTGGATTAGAAAACATAAATACATAAACCTGAAATGTATAGTCTGGGTTTGAGTAAATGAGGACAAGAGGACAGGAAACATCACATAAAGATTAAAAATATTGAATTAAGACCCTTGGGTACTTCGGAGTTGAAAGAGAAGAAAGATACTGAAAAAAGGGAGCTGAGAAGACAGTGTCATAGTTGGAGGATTGAGGAAGGAATATACTGTATTTCTATTCTTTGTGTTACAACAGAAATCTTCATTCCATGTTGTTAATGAACATATTCTATGTAAGTATATAATTTGAATATTTCTTTCCTGATAGCAAGGTGTAATGAAGACACAGAACAGACTTGCAGTATAAATTATCTTTGTCTTTGATTAGGTCCACTACCTTATGGTTCTGTCTGCCAACTGGGCTTATGTGAAAGATGCCTGCCGGATGCAGAAGTATGAGGACATCAAGTCGAAGGAGGAACAGGAGCTTCATGATATCCACTCTACTCGCTCCAAAGAGAGGCTCAATGCATACACATAAACAGCGCCTTCCCGTCCTTTCCACCATTCAAATGCTTTGGTGATCATCTAAGGGCCATCCAAACATCCAACCTTTTGAAAAAGAAAATGAAAGTGCTTCTCATCAATGATATGGAGGGTGACTTATGAATCACCTGAATACAGTTCTTTGTTGTTTAGCACTTAATTTCCTAATTCGTTAAATTGGTGTAATCAGAGCTCTCCTACAAGCTCCTATCCAGCCTTTTTTTTCTTTTTTAAATTTCTCAAACTCATTTAATAATTCTGTAAGATCAAAGAGACTAACATTGTCAAATGCAGAGATTTCTTTGATTTTTAACCACTTCCATCTGTTATACATTATACCTTTTGCATTATTTCTTATGTTTTGAAAAGAAAAATAGCTTTTTATACTTTTTAGTTTTGATTTCGGTAACTAGTTTAACTACAGGTAACCTTCAAAGGGACCATTGTACATTATGAACAATAGACAGAGATGATATCATGATGACCCGAAACATGAAAATCTTGTCTGAAGATCAGTGGCCACGTTGCTATAGGCCCTGGTTAATGTTTTCATCAATCTAAGGTGCAATTTCTAAATTTGTAAGAGTAGGTTTAAAAAAAGAAGTGCTTCTTATCTTTGTTAACATTGTATTTTTTCTTGATGTACTTAAAAGGCATTACTCTCTTGATTACTCATGTTTCTGTTGTGAGCATGTAGAAACAATGATGCTTATGCATGGCTACTTACCTTTTTAAGATTGTGACACCAGGCTTACCTTTTAAAGTTTAGTATAGAGACTATTTTAACGGAAATAACTACTGTGGACTATTGGCAAATGATCTCTTTGTGATTTAAGCAGTGGCTGGATTGGAACTTTTAATATGTTAATGTGGGACATTAATTACCTTTATGAAGGTGGTGTATTAAAAATAAGCACACTAACCCCTCTGAAGTTGTTTTACCTACTTTAAAAAATTTTAATGGATTGCACCTCTGTAAACTATCCCTCAAATTGTGTATGATATATTTGAAAAGGTTTCCATTAATATAATAGCTTTGCTTGCAGCCTTCCAATCTATGTTGGTTTACCTGTAGTGTTTTTTAAAGTGTGGTCAGAGGCCACTATACAATGTATCCTTTTGAAGTGTAGTGATATATTTGTGTTTTTATTTCCAGTAAGTCATTTTAACCAAATGTTCATTCGTATTCATTTATAAGACGTACCTATATCAAAAGAATAAAAAAAAAAGCAATCAGTATTATTGGACCAAATCTGGTGTTTGTTTTAACCTTAACTCTTCTTTCGGTTATTTCTAATGCTACAAGAATGCTGTAAAGTGTCTTTTAAAATGATATAGCCTGACGAGACTTTTCTGTCGGTGTAAAAACTAGGTAGTATTGTGCACTGATTTGACCATTGTGAAATCTTTTCTCAGTGTAAGTGCATTTCTAATAAAATTTATTGAGTGAAACAATCTTTGTACAACGACTAGTCATGCATCATCCATAATTTTACAAGTTCTTCTAGTAGATAGGGGGGTATTACTAGGTTATCTGTGGCATGATTATGCATTCTGTAGTATTATTTAATTAATTTGGGGTTTTGCTTCTTTTTTTTTACACTTAGATTATCTTACTGGTTCAACATTTTTCTGATACATGCAGTACTACAGATATTCAGCAAAAGTATTAATGGGCTTCTTTAAATTCTATATTGTAGTGTTTCAGTTCTGTGTCTTAATAGTTTGTGATGATTTTTAAAACTGTCTTTTAAACTTATGTAATGATGTTGATGTTTTTGGCTTTTTTTTTTCTGGTATTAGAGTTTGTATTTTCACAAAGAGTGCTTTGTAGCAGGCGTTACAATTAATCTGTTTTGTACATAAATGTGCCAACAGCTTGATGGTGGCGTTTTTGAAATGTAGAACAAAGTGCTTGCAAAATGTAATAAATACACTTGTGTACTTTGTGTACTTATTATTAGTTTCTGCAGTGTTTCTTTTTTGTTTTTTTCTTTCTTGTTTTGTTTATTCCTCTTTCTTATGTGTGTGCATTCTTTCCAATGCAATAGACGCTATTTCTTTCGGATGCTTATTGCCTCGGTTGAGCTGACCTGATACTTCAAAATGCAATGAAAATTCTATGCATGAACCGTACCATGGGGATGCTGAGTGGGGAGAGGGTGGAATGGAGACTGTGGAGGTCATTTCATTTAGCAAGTGATAACGATTCCCAGTTTATGCTATTTCCTTGCCTAATGTTTATTGTTTTGTGTTTTCTTTAGTGCTTCATAAACTAACAGAGAAACTAAAAAGAGTAATGCAATTCAGAAAGAAAAATCATTCTTGGTTGGCTTCAAAATTTCAAGGTGAGAGCAATGGAATGAAAAAAAATTTTTTTTCCAGAGTTTTTGTTTGTTTTGGATGTAATTCCTTCTGGCCAAACCAGAAGTAATGGCAATTTTAAAATAATAAGATAATTATCTAAAAAACTTAATTTTTATAAGGCCTAAGGAATTATATTAGTCTTCCATTATTTTTGTATTATTATAAATGATGACTTGGAAATTTCGTAGACTTAGATTACTGATATCTACAATAATTATAAGTAGATCTGAGTAAAATGTCTTATGTTTTAAAAAGTCACTTTGAAGACAACACAAAAATTACCCCTAGCCAAATCTTATGAAATGATAATTCTTATTCCTTCCAGTGTTTATGAAATTCTTAGCATAGCAAGAACATAGTAAAGAACTATATGTTAAAGAATATCAACATAAACAAAAATTTCAGAATATGTGCTTTTCAAAAACTGATCATCATAAGATAATTATAATCTTTGACAACTTAGAAGTCCATTTCTCTTTGTAAAACTACACATTTATCTTTAAAGTGAGTAATTTCCTTTTGGGAACTCTTTTTCCTGGAGCTTTATTGGGATATAATTGACATATAATCCTTTTGAGAATTGTAAAGCTAATGTTGAAGCTAAGGAAATTACTCATTTTGAGAATAAATGTGTCTTGGCCAGCTGCAACTTGGGGTTAGTCAGTTTACTTCTTCATGTTAAAACTTAGGTATTAACAGATTCTGATTTAGTCACTCAAAGATCAAGTAAACTTGACTTTTTGTTTTATTTGTTTTATTTTTGCCTTTTAGACATAACAGAAACAATCATTTTAAAGTATATTTCATTTAAGTTACCTGATAGCTGAGATATGCTGAACATGATAAAATTTGAATTAAACTATCATACCTTGAAGAAACATTCTACTGCATTTTCTGCAAGGTTTTTAGATGACAGATCATATGAATTCAGTGGAGGCAAGTCTGTATAAAATGCTGCTAGTTCAAATGGAAACATCTTTCACCTAGCTTAAATAAGCCCGGGACCTTGAGTTTCTTCTCTCAAAAGTGTATTTTACCTGTTTGATCATTTTAGGTTCTTTTGCTCTTTTCCATAAAACTCCATCATGCTTGGAAACTGAAAAGAATTTAGAAAATGAAATAAGTTCTATTATTTAATTCATTAATAAGTGAATTAATGAAATAAAATAATAAATGATTATTTTATTATCAAATAATAATAAAATAAAACAAAATAAAACAAACAAAATAAAACAGATAAACAAACAATGCAGGAATGAAAAATAGGAAAGAGAATAGATCCAAGTAATTCTGCTATTATTCTTTCAATAAGAAGGAGAGAGAAAAGAGCATGTTATTGGAAGATATATATTGCATGGGGGCATCATTTTAAAAAGAAAGTCAAAAATACAAAAATCAAAAATGAGACCAAGAAATAACAGCCTACAAAATGAAAAAAAAAAACTGTAAAAAACAATTGAGACCACAGGTGTTATTTTCTTCAGCATTTTTTGCCCTCTATTCAAGGTACTTGAGCAAACACTCAACCCCCAGGTTGTGCAGAATAGAACACTTTCATCCTGTAAGAGTTGGGGACAGGACAGTAGAGGAGCTGATTCCGTTTAGTTGACCAGCATTGCTGCTGACCAGAAAATGGGAACATTTCTTGACTTTTAGAGTGGTGTTGCGATCTATTTGCTTTTTTTATTTGTTCGAACAACTGTTTTTCTCTCTTGGGGCCACCTTGATGGGAATGTGGTTTCCCACCACAGGTTCAACTCCATGAGTCAGCCCCTCTGAACCATATCATGTAGATTGAAAAGGAGCAATAATCAAAGGAACACACTGTGAGACGGATCAGAGGAGCTGCTGTGTGTGTTATTTAGGAGACTGATTGAGTGTCTGTAGACACCAGATTTGTTTCATTAATTTTTTGGGTATGTCCAGAAGGTACTGATACTTTTTTCTTTAAAAGGTTTACACAAGTTGTTTAAATATGAACATTCCCCTTTCGACTGATTCATGTGTTAGTGGACATGCCAGTGAAGTTTCACCCATATGATCCAACGAAAATACATGTGACATAACTTTGTGCTTTCTAATAAATGAGCATTTGGGGTGAGCGTATTTCTCATTTTTTGGATCTCTTTTTTATTTTTTATCTCTGGCATCAGTTAATCTCTGTATGAAATCTGTTAATCTGCACTTGAAATCTTATATAGCATATATATAGTGTAATCTAGTTGCTATATTGAGAAAGATACGATGCCAACCTAGCCCTTCAATATATAAAGGGAGAGAATTTCCAGAAACAAGAAGTGGATTTTAAGGATGTTGACGTCATTTAAAGGAAAACTTGAATAGCTCAGCAGATTAACACAAGCTGGAAGTAGCACCTCCTTCTCAGCTTGCCATTCACCTCCAGCCTGAATGAACCAGCAATACAAGGCCAAGTTCTCCAGCCTTTGAGCTTATAAACTACATTTGCTTTTCTCTGTGTGTGCAATGTTCACAATGATTATTGTGTTCATCATCTTTCTTACTACTTTATTTCTGAGCATGGGATCAGGTCTTAGAAAATACAACATCCAGAATGAGAATTGAATGTTCTTGACATGTGTGTCAAGCTTACAAGGAAATAATTTTCCTGAATGATACCTTCATGGTTTTAAAATAATTGTACTTTCCAAGCCTCCTAGATCGTACCTAGTAAGAAGTACACCTAGTAGATTAGAGATAACAATGTAATCAATGCAAACGATATAAAAATCACATTTTGAACATATAGTGATGGTGTTTATATAAGTCAACACAATTAATTTTAAGATTTCCCCCCGATTTCTTAATTTTCATTACCTAATATTCAAGAATCATCAAGTACCTTGAGAAAAAGAGAAAAAAACCCTGGCTGCTATCAACTGGGAGGTAGCTGGTCTGGGTCTTAGAGATTTTCTCTAGATGAACATATACAATTTCAAAGAACAGCAAATCAAAAACAATCAATGATCATGAAGGAGCAAGACAAAGCCAAGACCATTCCAGAATTATTTGGGCACAATACAAAACAAAAACTGTCCAGACCAACCTCACAAAAAGTCTACTTCTCCCTCTCATTGCTAATGTAATGACTGCTGCTTCTTTACCACCTGACCTTGAAGGTCACCATGTTCTTCCTGCCTTTTAGATAAAAATTATTAAGATGCTCAGTCATAGAATTGTCCTCACTTTCTGACAGCCTCCAGTCCAGAGGATGCATCTTTTTTTTTTTTTTACATCTTTATTGGAGTATAATTGCTTCACAATGGTGTGTTAGTTTCTGCTTTATAACAAAGTGAATCAGCTATTCATATACATATGTTCCCATATCCCCTCCCTCTTGCATCTCCCTCCCATCCTCCCTGTCCCACCCCTCTAGGTGGGTGGTCACAAAGCATGGAGCTGATCTCCCTATGCTATGAGGCTGCTTCCCACTAGCTATCTATTTTACCTTTGGTAGTGTGTATATGTCCATGCCACTCTCTCGCTTTGTCACAGCTTACCCTTCCCCCTCCCCTAGAGGATGCATCTTTGAACACTGCACTGAATCTCCCAAATGAAATGCAAATCCTGCTACAAGCCTGTTGTCGCTGTGTCGTTCTCTATTGCTGCCTAACAAATTATCCCAAATGTAGTGGCTTAAAGCAACATTTATTGTGTTTCTGTGGGTCAGTGATCCAGGCATGGTTTGTCTTGGCTTATCTAGATCATCTGGTTCTGGATCCTCTTAGAACACCACACTCATGTCAAGCCTCACCTGGGATGGAGCTCCTTTGTAGCTTTCGCTGTCTCTCACTGACAGCGTTGTTGTCAGGATTCAGTTCTTTGTGGGCTGTCCTCTGACACCTCACTTGCTTCTAAAGCTATTGAGGGAACTTCCTGAGACGATGGAAGTATCCCAGATCTTTACTGGGATGGGGGTTATTTGGGTTTGTCCAAAGTAATGAACCTATACACTGAAATCTATGAACTTCATGTACGTGATACATGATGATTTCCTTCCATTAAAAATCACATTAGGCTGAATGAAAGGTAAGAAGGAAAATGCAGCCCTTTGAGGACATCTCTCTGGGTTCATGTCTTGTTTCTGCCCTTGTGATCTTGGAGAAGGTATTCATCTCTTTTTGTCTCAGTGTCCATATCTGTGAAACTGAAATCAGAATAAAATATACCTACTTCAGAAAGTTTTGCAAAATAATTTGTGTGAAGTAGCCGATAGATGATGAGATCATTATATTTGTCTTAAACAGTTAATTATGTCACTCTAATCGTTGGATTTGGGGGTTGAAAAGGACTATAGAGGTCATTTTTAAATTTCTCATTCATAAATAAATTCAGAGACATTAAGTGAATTGCCCAAGAATATACAATAATTTATTAAACAACCTTGTGTTATATCTTGGGTTTTCTGTCATTATGATTCACATGAGTTGAGGAATAGCTGGAGTGGGTAACATCATACTATCTTTTCTTTGCTTCTTTGACTTCGATAGGACCTTGGGCTGAGTGTTTCACAGTGCATATGTAGCCGTCTGTAAAAAAGTTAAAGGAACAATATAACCAACTATATTAAACTGATGACAGCTTGTTTCTTATTACAACTATTTCACGTACATCTGCCCAAATGACTATTTTAGCAATTTACCATTTTCCCATCTTGTTCATGAAAAAGGGAATTTATGTGTTTATAATTATCTTACGATAAAAGGCAAAAGAGTTGGCCTTCCGTTGCAGTCTTTTTTTATAAAATCAGAGTTTAGAAATTAGTCATATTCAAAATGGCAATTATTTTACATAAAAAATAAAATATCAGTTTTTGAAGGAAAGAATTACCTCACCGTGTGGTCCTTTCAACAATAATATTCTGTGAAGGGGTTTACAAATGATTATAATCAATTGTAGTTGATCAATGTACACGTGATTGTATATACCAAAGGGTATGTCTTCATTTTTGTTTTGCATAAATAGTATCTTGTATTTTAGCCCTTAGTTTCAGAAACATTACAGAGGCATTGGGAAAATCGCATGTCTTGGATTGAAAACCCTTGTGTACTTAGTGGTCCCATAATCTCAGATTTTTCATGATAAAGAAATAGTTTAAACCTCAAAACAAAGATTTCCAGTGATGAGTGAATTAAAATATGAAGATGATGTCAATGTAAGCTACTTTTAAATGGAAGCTTATTTTTTTAACCTTTTTTATTCTCATACTTTAAAATGGCACTATAGAATCACTGTCAGAACTCGATAAGCAGAGTAGGTCTGTGACTATCCTGTATTTTGAAATAAACTCATGCTCTCTCCTGGTCATTTTATTACAGTGGCTCAACCTCTGATCAATAATATATGTGTGTTTCTGTACTGTCATCAAATCTATCACTTTTAGAACGCTTTTCAGTTTAAAGGTACTTAGACATTTTTCATCACTTTTCTGTGGAATAATTATTTTGTAGAATTCATACCTAGGAAACTGACTTTAAATGACCTGCCTTAGCATACATAGTTTTGTAACTGATTTGGGAATGCAAACCTGAGGTACCAAGTTCATATACCGTTTTATTATATTTCTATTTTTGTCTCATTATTTTCAGTTAAAATTGTGCTTGAGAGAATGCTTACTGTGGCTTGTTAATTTTCTTTAGTGTACTTTATAGCATTTGAAGAATGAGAACCAACGCTAATGTCATGCTGTCAGGGTAAGCTCACCCTCTGATATGAAGTATTGATCACTGGGACAGTAAAGAAATCACCTATAACAACAGAGATATTTGACTGCGTCTGCTATTTGGTAGAGCTTTGTTTTGGCCAAGAACAATATGCCATGAGGGAGTATTTGTCTGCTAGCTTTCTGAAAGTGTGTTGGCTTACCTATTTTGCTCTAAAACACGTTAACAGTTTTCTGGTTTAATAAGAGATACGGTCTATAAAAACTGTTGTTCGGTTTGTATACATCTTGATTTTTGCTTTATAACTTTAGGAAAACATTTTGAACTGGAAGAATTCAGTGACAACTTTCAGCTCTCATTATGTTAATGAAAATCTTTGTGAAGAGGAGAGGATCCTCTGGTGTAGGCATATACATATTGGATTGGCCAAAGCTTCCAAACCAACCTTCTGGCCAACCCAATACAGAGAGAGAGAGAGTAAAAATATCAGTGGTGACTAGGGGTTAGTGGGGGGGTGGGGAGGATGTCTAAATGGAGAGGATTTTTAGGGCAGTAAAACTACTCCATATGCTATTAAAATGGAAGATGCATATCACTATAAATGTATCCAAACCCACAGAATGTACAACACTGAAAGTGAACCTTAATCTGAACTATAGACTTTGGGTGTTAATAATGTGTCAGCGTATGTTCATCAGTTGGAACAAATGTGCCATCTGGTGGGACTGTTCATAATGGAGGAGACTGTGTGTGTGTTGGGGGGTATGTGAGAAACAGTACTGCTGTAGACCCAAAACTATAAAAAATAAAGCCTATTTTTTTAAGTAAATAGTAAAAAAAAAAAAAAAGTAAACAGTAATAAGCTGATTAGAGAAGTAACTAGACATTGAAGTACTCCTAAATTAGTGGTGGTTTTACCTAATTGTTTTCCATTCATTACCTTCGGCCTTGGCTCAAGGCAGCCCCATGTTAGGAAACAGCATCCGCGTGGACCGAGAGAAAGCTCCAGGAGGAGCCCTCCAACTCTGGTTTGAGGAGCATGAAATGGATCTCTAACATTCAGAGAGGGTGGGGGAAATATCCCGTTTATTTTCATTTTCTCTGCTTTCTCATGCCTCAGCTCCCTAGCAAGCCTAGGGTAGAGACAGCGACAGCCATGACAGCAGTGTCCCTTTTGCAGAGTGAAGAAACTGTTGTCTCTAAGGATGGTGGCCTTTGCACTTTTAACAATTTCCTGTCCTCCTGCCACTTGGCCTCAGATGCAGATGCAGTGACAGAAACGTGTCAGACAGAACGAGGTAAAGGAATCCCCAGCTTCTGGCTGGAGGACCAAGGAGAGCCCTGGGGAAACCGGTGAGTACTGCGTAGAGAAAGAGAAGGAGGATGTGTGGGGGAAGTGACCCATGAAGTCGTCGTGAGCTTCTAGGCTCATCCCGAGGTGCACACCTGTGGGTCTCACCATATACAGATTTATGATAAATCACCAGAGACTCCAAAACTCACTATGGGACGGACTCAGGTCTCAGCTGGTCCCAGTTTCGTGTAGGTAGTTTGGAATGCTGCCTGCTTATGTTAAAACCAGAAAAATCTTGAAACGCAATATATAAATATACGTTCACCAAAAATTCATTTTACATTTACGAAGGATGCAGTTTTTATTTTAGAACTATATTTATTTGGCGATATTAATTTGAAAGGCTGTTGAAACATTATAAACGAACAAATTAACTCAAGAAATTGGATTATACGGGGATTACACAAGGATTAAATAGGCACAAAATATTTAACAACAGATTGAATGTTCAAGCCTTTTTAAAAACATGAAAATCTTGGTTTTGGCTCTGGGGGATGTATGTGCAAAAGCTGATTGCTCTGCATCCACACAAGCATCTTGGCTTGTTTTCTTATCTTAAATAATGTTATGTCAAAACTGCTCTATAGGGCTTCCCTGGTGGCGCAGTGGTTGAGAATCTGCCTGCCAATGCAGGGGACACGGGTTCGAGCCCTGGTCTGGGAAGATCCCACATACCGCGGAGCAACTGGGCCCGTGAGCCACAACTACTGAGCCTGCGCATCTGGAGCCTGTGCTCCGCAACAAGAGAGGCCACGACAGTGAGAGGCCTGCGCACAGCAATGAAGAGTGGCCCCCACTTGCCACAACTAGAGAAAGCCCTCGCACAGAAACGAAGACCCAACACAGCCAAAAATAAATAAATAAATTAATTTAAAAAAAAAAATACCAAAGTTGTTTCAAAACTGACTTCAGCCAAAAATCAATTAAAAAAAAAAAAAAAAAAAAAAACTGCTCTATAGTTTAGTTTTGAAAGGATAAAATCCCCGTTAATGAACAGAAAACAATGATGGTGACTGCATCAGGCTTTGTCAAAGTGTATAATCCTAAAATGATTATCCTCTAGCTACAAGCAAGAGCTAATTTACAGCCAATTATACTTTAAGGTGAATAAGCAAGAATATCAAAATTGATGGTAATGTTCATTAATATGGTAGACGAAAATAGTTATCGCACACTCATGTGATAGACTGGACAGCTCATGAAATTGGTGATAAAACGTAAAATGAGGTATGTATTAAATTGAGCCTTAAATGAGCAACGAAGACATAAGAGTTCAATCCTTTCCTTACAACTAACTCTAATACTGTGAGACAACAAATACAGAATAAGTACAAAGTGTTGATATGAGGGCCAGTTATGGGAGCACTGATATTTTAATCATCTTTATCATCCAAATTGTAACTCTATGTATTGATGCTTACTGTTACAGGGCACTGCTGAGATTTTATTTTGTTATTATTTCCATTTTGCATGTGAGAAAACAGACTTAGAGATATTACCTTGTTCCAGGTCCTATTAAATGATGGTACTGTATTCAAAACCACAAATACGTGATTCCAAATTCCTAGTAAGAACTCTGGTTGAAGAGGATCAGTGGAGTGCTAAAGTGTGGGGTACAGCCTAAGAGAAAGAAAATACTATGCTCTGGCCCATTTATTGATCTCTCTAAACTTTATTTTCTCTTCTGTAAAAAGGAAAAGTAATAGTCATTCTTTCAAAACCGAGGTGTAACTAAGAAATGTGAATTCAAAGCAAATGTAATTCAAAAATAGAAGGTTGCAAATAGATTGAGCACCAGGATGGAGTACCCAGGACTGGGATTTTTGTCCTGCCACTAACAACTAGAAAACTAGACAAAACATGAAACAATAGTTTTCCAACACTGGACCACAGGCAGCAGACTGCTGTGATCCCTGACATAAAGGAAGCAGATGAGGACTCAGCTAACTATCTGGAAGCCATTGCACAGGTTTGGGAAAGCCAAGCAGTAGTTATTGGTTGAGGAGACAGAGACTGGCATTTGAGTCAACCAACGTGGCTTCAATTTGTGAGGCAGGTTATCTGAGAAGAGTGAGCTTCACAAAAGAAAAGCTTCATCCCTCAGCAGAGGGATGCACGTTAAGTCTTCAACTACTGATCCGCAAATGTGTACGAAGGCATCACCTGAAGATGGGGAAACACCAGCAAGCAATGGGACAAACATTGCCTGAAGCACATGCAGTGCAGACCTTAGAATCATTTGTGTTTCCACCTGCCAAAATAGAAAGACTTTATAATAAACAAACATTGGGTGCAGTCCTTAGAAAAGCACCAGCTCCATAGTGGGCATCAACTAGCCCTGGACCAAAGGCTGCTTTGAATCGACCCTGAACAAAGCTTAAAAGCAAGCCTGATTCAGCAACAGAATACACGAATCTTATCAAGATCCTGCAGGTCATTCACAAGGATAAACTATATTCTGGGCGGTAGAACACATTGCCATAAATTTCAAAGCAGTGAAATCAATCAAAATGTGATCTGTAACCACAACAAATTGACCTAGAAGTCAATAATAGAAAGGTATCTGACAAAGTATTTCAAAATTTGGAAATAAAATAGCATACTATTATATAATTTATAGGTCAAAGAAAAATCAAAACAAATTTGAACACATTTTGCACTGAATGCAAATGAAAATACAGCATATCAAAACTTGTGGAATTCAGGTGAAACAGAGCTTATAGCATTAAATCTTCATATTAGAAGACATGAAAGGTCTTAAAGCTCTAATCTTCTGTGTTGAGAAACTATAAAGGTAAGAACAGATCAAACCTTGAGTAAGCAAAAGGAAGCAATAATGATAAAACAAAAATCAATGACGTAGAGAACAGTAGAAATAGAGAAAAGTCAATGAGCTCAAAAGTTGGTTCTTTGAGTAGATCAATAAAATTGATAAATATTATCCAGAACCCCCCCAAAAAAGGGTATAAATTACCAATATCAGGAAAGAAAATGAGGACAATGCAATAGATCCTCTAGTTAAAATGATAAAAGGATAATAATTTTTAAAACTATGTGTCAATAAATTTGATAATTAAGATGAAATGTACAAATTCCTTGAAAGACACAAGTACTAAGAAGCTACTAAGAAACTACTTAGGAAGAAATGGGTAACCTAAATAGTCCTATGTCAATTGAGGCAATTCAATTTGTGGTTAAAAACTGTCCCACAAAAAAAATGGAAGACTGCAGTTGTTTTAAAAAATAAGTAATGCCAATTTTGAGCAAACTTTTCCAGTTGATAGAAGAAGAGGCCAGCATTGTTCTGATACCACAATCAGTTACAAAACGAAACAGAACAGAACAAAACAAAAAAAGACGAACATCTCTCATGAAATATAGATGAAAAAATACTTAACACAATTTTAGCAAAAATGAATCCAGCAATATATAAAAAGGAATAAAAGGTGGTAAAGAGGATTTACAAAACTCCATAGCAGTGATCACACAATACTGACAGGTAAATGTTTTGCACAAAGATCAGGAAAAGGCGAGAATGTCTTTATTACCATTTCTTTTCAACATTTTAGTAGAAGTCCCACCCAGCGTGCCTTACTTTATTTTTTTAGGGCAGTTTCAGGTTCACAGCGAAATTGAGAGGAAAGTACCGAGATTTGGTGGGCTTGTTCCTTTGAATCGTCCTGTCCTGGTTCTGCGGGGGCCCTACAGGAGCTATAAAACTGGATGTCCGTGAGTTAGTTAAACTGGTGTGTGAAAGGTTTTTTACTTTCATTGAATAATCAACTTTAAAAAAGTATTATCTATACATCTCAAAGCATTTCCTCTACAAATAAAATTATCAGTGCTTCCTTTAGATACTTTTTTTTCAAATGTCTGAGAATACTTGAAGCACATAGATACAATGAACAGTGTCACAAGCTTGACCACTTTCAGATGAATCCTTTGCTCAGTATGGTTGGTTTTCCAGGCTCAGTAACTAATTGGTTAGTTATTTATCTTCAAACTGATAGCTGGTTATTTTTCCAAACATTTTCTTTTGCTTATTTTCACCAGGCGTTCATCTCTATTTTATTAAATAATGGATACACACACATGCACACACACACATACACTTGTCATATACTAGCATGAATGAGTCTTATTCCAACATCTTGTCAATATCATGTCCAAAAATGTTCACAAATAAAGAATAAACAACAAGCTACAAGACTACTCAAGACTTTCATGTACAAGCCCTGTGAATCTGTGATTTTTGTTTCCTTGTGGTACACGAAGAGTTATCGGCTGATTAGGATGAAAGTGTATGAGGTAATTTAATTCAACCTTCAGTTAAAGAAACTAGATATTTTTTCATGAAATCGTAAACACGATGTGAAGGCAGATTGAAAACTAAATGGCTGTGGAATCTGTTCTCTTGTCTGAGTGACAGGTCTGTTCCTGCCAGCCCTCCATTCACTAGCAAGAGGGAGAAAATATTTCCAGGTGCACACGGACACACCTGAGCTCTTCCTGCACCATCCTTTACTGTATTTCCTAAAAAGTGAATAGATTAAGTGAGGAAACAGCTGACAGTGGGGAAATGCTCCAGTTTCATAGATTTGAAGTAAAAGGAGAGGTAAATCCTACATATCCTTCTGAGATAAGCTGAAATAAATTCTCCACCACCAAATATTTAGTGCCCAGGAGCCCAACTACAGAATTATTATATTAACAGTCATACTGAATGTAGACATACCAAAGAATTTGCATTTTCTGTTGTACCTGTTGCTTAACAAATTGTTTTCAATCAAGATTTTATGAGTTAGAACAGAGTACCAGCAGCCTGCTAGTGAGAACGGTTATATAACCTCAGCTTATTCCATAGCCTGAAGCAAGCCATTTTCTTCTAAAAGTTTCAATTACCTTATCTAAAAAAGCCAGCTGGCAAGATTTGATCTCTCTATATGTTAAATGTACCAATGAGAATTTTTTGCAAGATGATTCACTATCCTCTGCCTAATTGTGCTATATGAGTTTCAAGTATTAATGCATTCTGGAACATTAAGACTATAATATGTTGTAGTTTATTTAGGTGATTCATTTTAAGCTTCTTGGAACAGGGACTGTTTTGAATACATCTTTGTATCCCCCCATGGAACCTAGCACAGTGCTCCACAGAGAGCTGGGCTGAATAGACATTTGCTAAATGAATAGATTTTACAATCTCAGTCTGTAGCTACAGTTTCTCAGAGAAAAGGGGAGACCTTGTTTTAGAACTGGGATTGAAAGAGTGATCTCACCCAGTGAACTGAAGGATAAATACACCCAAACTGTAGCCCGTTCACAACAGGGAATCATTGCATAACTAATCTTTAAGACCTTTGTAAGTGTCAAAATTCCCCAGTTCTGTGCCCTTTTCCCCAAAGCTGCTGCCTACACATACATAGAGTTTGTATAATATTCCTTTGTCAGCTGTAAGGAGAGGACTTTGGTAGGTCTCACTTGATTGTATTGTTCACAGTTGGGAAAGACAGAAAATCCTCTCTGGCTCTCCTCTTTCCAAAGTCAGGTGTTGAGAGAAAGTGACATAAGGGAAAAGGCAAACCGTAATTCCTTAGTTGTTAGCTGCAGATTCGTAATATCTGTAGTCCAAGGAAATTTAATGATATGTATTCTCCAACACACCTTCTTCAAAATGCATGGTCTGGCTTAAGAGACATGACTTGCTCTTGAAATTATTTCCCTATGATGAATTAATTAATCCATACATTGATTCGCTCACAATTCACTGATTTTACCTTGCACACATAATGGACAAGAGACTCTTCTAGCCCTCAAGGCAGCAATAGTCCTGCAGAAGTGTTGAGAGATCCAAAAATACTCACAAAATGTAGAAAGGGCTAAATTTACAGTAGAGTAAAAACAGGAAAGAAATCATCAGACATCTTCATTTTTCCCATGATCCAGCGGATGGGGAACACTTGTTAAGAGCTTAAGGGGTTAAGAATATGTTTGAAGCGATTCCTTCTCATACCATGGCAATGTGCATTACATACATGCACGCGCGTGCGCACGCTGATATTTTTATTAAGACCTCCGCTTAACATATCATAAAACTTGTGATTGGAAAAGTAGTCATATCCAATGAATTGCTGATCTTCTTACGTTTTTATATGTATTTTTTAAAATGGCATGCGATTTCTCATTCACTCTATGGATGGAGAAAATGGCTGAACAGAAAGTCTGTCGCAGAGAAAAATAAAAAAAGGCAGCGTGAGCCTCTTTCAGAGAATTATCAGAGGCTGACACCTGGTGGCTCTCAGCACCCTCATGCTAGAACACGTTCAACAACAGTACATTACTTTCCATTTACCTGCCCTGTGCCTCCAAGTTCAAATGCACACCTGTGACACATGGATGTATCTTATTTTGATGACCTGTCATGCTCCTTTATATGTTAAACTTCTGCTGATATTTAGACAGGATGAAAAACTGAAGTGAAACAGACATTTTGGGATCAGTTTTATTCCACATTCTGCCTAAAGCTGAAGAAAGCTCCCCCTTTTCCTTTACTACATTATTTATTATGTAGGAGA
Organism: Mesoplodon bidens; assembly: GCF_964165515.1. Classification (NCBI taxonomy): domain Eukaryota; kingdom Metazoa; phylum Chordata; class Mammalia; order Artiodactyla; family Ziphiidae; genus Mesoplodon; species Mesoplodon bidens. Next base: position 35,466,610 of record NC_138181.1, on the reverse strand, counting down.
ACCTCTTTATAAATGGTTACTTGTTACTCCCTGGTTTAGACCTTTTGTAATCTGAAATTAGCCTCTTGTGAGTTAAATTCTTCTGACATTTTTGATTTCCCATCTCTGCCTGCTTCACCACAACAGTTGATGTTAAACATGCAAAAGGATGGCCCCGCAATGGTTCTCATTACCTTTTTGCTTTGAGTATTTGGCATTTTTCGTATGTTATAGAGTTTGTATTTCTAAGGGTATATATTATGTATGTGGCTATTTTGTCAAATGCATTTTAACTTGATTCCCTCCCTCCCTCCCTCTTTCTCTTCCTTCCTTCCTTCCTTCCTTCCTTCCTCCCTCCCTCCTTTTCTGTACCCTATAATTTCAGTTCAATACTTGTTGCTAGTACATTCCTCCAAGCCTTATGTGTCTTTTCCCCATTGATCAGTGTACACAGTAAAAACCTTACCCTGGAAAGCAGATTACATTGAATGCTTTCTTGACTTTTTTCCCCAACATGGCTTCTCTTCTTGATCCATCTCCAAAAGCCATCAATTTAATGAGTTTGCAAAGAGCTTCCTAAGCACGGGCTTGCTCCTTTGTGGAATTTACATCCATTTTTTCCAAGAGACTGCACAGACAACAGTTCTGTGACAGGAAAATACAAAGTAATCAGCTTGGTGCTTTGATTCATGAGTTCTGCCATGTTAAGCTGTCAGAGATGTGAGGGGAAAAGAAGAAAACAGAAAAGGAGGACAAAGATAGACTGTCGCTCCCATGGCCAGTGCAGAGTGTGGTCCCTAGTTTAGCCTGTAATAATCTGTAAGGCTTGCCTTAGAGGCTCACCTGGAGATCTGAAACTTACGAGTCTGTCAGAGAGCAGCAGGCAGGAGAGGGGAAGTCTAGGACCGCGCCGGGTGTCCGGAGCTCCCTTTCTACACTGTCTGTGCCATCTCCGCCACAAATCCAGTACACCTGCCCAGTCACCCAGCCATCACACTCAGCACATACCTCCGTGACTTGGGATATGGCCAAAAGAGAAGATCATTCCTGAACTGAGGCTCAGAGACGGGACACCTTGGTAGTTTTAGTGACTTGGGATGAGGTTTGCTGGAACCCTCTAAGGGCAACTTTTTCCTGAAAACTATCAAAGCCTTTTAGGAAACTGTTTCAACTGAATCATACATAGAGATTCCATAGGCTGGAGTACCTTTATATCTATTGCAAAATACTATATTTTAGCTATTTTTTTAAAAGAAAATTCTATTATGTTTCTATTTTGTTAGTGAAACTTTTGCTTTTATAGACTTTATATAGAATCCAGTGGAAATCAACAGTTTTCTCTGAATGTTTGTTATTCAGAGTTCAACCCCAAAAGCTTGGAATCTAGCTTTGCTGGGGAAGAGGTCATGGTCCCCTTCTTAGCAATTAATGCAGGTACTTCTGGAAAGCTAAAAAGATCGAGTACCATCCCAGGCAGCCACATGTCTGTCTCTTTATTTCTCAGTAGAGGTGCCTTGAAGGCTGTGGCTTCTCCAGGGCCACCCCCAGGCATATCGTATTGTACGTGAATGGTGTGCAGTGATGGATCTGGGTGCGGGCCCAGAGGGCTGTTGTCTCTTCCGTGTTGCTTTTCCTTCTCTACCACTCACTCAATCTTCTCTTAGAATCCAGGGATCTGGTGCTACTGGAACCCAATCCCTTTGATGCTCAACTCTTCTGGAGCTCAAAAGGGGCCTCATGTGTGCTCTACAAGCCCTACTGGAAAGAGGCCCCCAAAATAGTTGTCACCATGATTCATCCACATTCTTCAAGTTAGTTTGATGACAACTCATTGGTTTCATCTGGGAGTGAGGTTATTTCCATTTTTAGATGCATTATTTTAATTTTGTGTATTGTTTATTTTCATCTACGTGAAAAGAGAGAGAAAATCATAGCTATACTAAACATACACAGCTTCATCATCCGGATTTGTCAAAGCATAATGTGCCATCTTTATCATCTTTAAGAAAGTAAAATAAGGTTCCTGGAGGAAGTGCTGCGTCTGATGTTAGCAACCTGATGTAGAACTTAAACGCACGCATTTTTGTGCAATGTAAGCATAGGTGAGTTATTGATGTTCACTGCTAGTCCAATGTTAATTTATAACGTGTTTCGTTCATACTTAAACCATTACTTTTAGTTGGAAAGTTATATAGAGGATACTTAAAATTTTTTCTTAATTATCCTTCCTTAAAATAAATAAATAAAATAGTAATTGAGGCTATCTCCGTGCACTGCCCTTATCAGAATTAACCCTCTCCCCTCTTGCTCTCCTCAGAATTAACTGCTACCGTGAAGAGAATTGCATCATTCCTATAAATTGTCATATTTTAATAGGTATTTAATACATGTTCATGTATTTTTAACATAGTACATAAGTTTATACAGTCTGCTATGTTCTCTCAACACTGTTTTGAATATATAGCCATGTTAATCTATATGTTTAGGTAATTAACCGTAAATATTTTTAACCAGATTGTTATAGAGCTTTTGTTCATCCTATAAACTAGCACATAATCTACCTTAAACCAGTAATCTTCTTGGTGGGAAATGCTTCCAAAGACAAATAATTGCTTATTAAGTTTCAGAATGGGTTTTATCTTCAGGTACGAAGGAATTGCAAACTCTTGTTAAGAAATATTGGGAAGAACCTGGTGTAGCTCTTAAGGTAAATTTGGCCTTAAAAGAAAAGCATTGTGATTATTTTTTTTAATCACACAAACATGTTTGTGTTCATTTCAAACAAATTTTCCCAAAGTATATTACCGTGATATTGTACTGTGCATTCTCTATAAAACATGTGTGTGCTACTTGGCTGAAATTCCCTCTCAGTGACTGCTACTTATTAATTCCAGAGTGTAGTCTAAAGTTACCATTTAATTAAATTTCTCTAATTCACTCAATTTGTAAAAGGTGAGGCTAGATATAAACTCAAGCATCCTGACTCCCAAATGCACACTGTTACTACTGCGTTATCATGTAACATGACAGGGACTCTGCCTGATAACACATGTGTCCACTCAGTGAGGCTTCTCCCCGTCTTGCTTGGGGCGTTGGTGATCCCACTGCTGAGCCACACGCTGGACTCCTGGTGAGTTACATTCTGAGGCACTGGTGGGGCAAGAGCCTGTAGCCTCTGGGGGCACTGAAGGTCATCCAGACCTGATCCCATACGTCACTGCTGTACTAATGACAGTGGACCAAGCCAGGGACCGTCAACCTGCATCACTGCCAGTAGGGAACGTACGTACTCCTAACGTGATGTTTTAGAGCTGTGAGAACAGACATCGAGAGACTTTTTCGCCGTTGCTTTCATCATCGTTATTATTTTCTCCCAGAATCTCTCCATGCTTGTATCACAACAGAAGGTGGGGCAGGAGGTTACTGGAGTTAGATGTGATAGAAAGTGTGGGACCTTCTCACTGGTGTGATTTTGGAGATGCCGCGGAGGCCTGCTGCTCCAAAAATATCTCCCAGTCTATCCGCCGATGCCCGAGGTTGCACTGCTAACGTTCTGCGCCTCTGTCTACTCTGCTTTAATCCTATTACCAAGAATATTCCATTTACTTCCTGTAAAGAATGCCGGAGGGAACAAAAGATTTGGGTCTTCGTTCTGCTTCTGCCACCAAGTCGCCGAGGGAACTTATAAAAATTTCTCAACTCCTAATTCCCAGGGTCTTCATTAAAGTGATGGCATTAGAATGCATATTAAATTAAATATCTTCTGGCCATACAAATCTTCATATCTACATCAGCAGTTTTCAAACCATGGACTAGGGACCTTTGAAGGGTTGATGACGCCCTTTCAGAGGTCTATAAGGTCAAAACAATTTTCATAATAATACCAAGACATTATTTGCCTTTTAAGATTCCCATTCTCTGAGAGGAGTCTGCCAGAGGTAACAAGACGTACACTCACAAGAGACTGAAAGTAGACGCAGATCTAAAAATACTGCTCTCTTCTATTAAGCCAGACATTAAAGAGATTTGCTAAAAATGGACAACGGTGTCACTCTTGTCACTTTTTCTCTAACTTTAGAAAACACAATTATTCTTCATAAAAGTGTTACTTATGTGGACATGCAATCGTTTATCATTACTGTTTTATTTTTTAATTTTTTAAACTTATTTGATTTTATTTTTATACAGCAGATTCTTATTAGTTATCTATTTTATACATATTAGTGTATACATGTCAATCCCAATCTCCTGATTCATCCCACCACCCCCACCACCCCCACCCCCGCTTTCCCCCCTTGGTGTTTTAAATTAACTGTGCAATAAAGACTTTAAACAAATCTCTCAGCTTAACTTTCTAATATGGTAAGTATCAATATATTTAACCCACATAAACAAAAGCTCTTTGGGGTCCCTGATCATTTTTAGGAGTGCAGTGAGTTTCCAAGATAGCTTTTAGGAGTGCAGTGAGTTTCCAAGACCAAAATGTTTGACAACTGCTGATTTCTACTAGAGTCGGGGAGCGTTTATGATTTTCCTCTCTCTGGGCTTTGATGAAGGAAGGAATAAGGATTCTGAGGGCGCTGTAACTTGAATACAGGACTAGGAAAGAAAGAAGTTACAGAAATGGGGACTCAGGAGCGTTGGATAATGAATCCTCTATAGAGTTACAGATGTGGGCGGCCTCCTCTCATGACCTCAAAACATGAGAGTAAAATTGTCCCTGATACGAGGTTGGGCTTGTGGGATGGAGGAAGCACACACCCAGGGAGCTAGCTCTTCCACATGAAGTCAACCGCAGTCTGTGGTGCTACGGCCTACTGGTCCCTTAATATGCATTTAACATTAGGTATAACAATATTAGAACATAAAAACATCCACTTTATAGCTGTCTATAAAGGAATTGTACAGCAAGATTGTATTTCTCAATGTTTTGTCTTGGATTGAAATGTTGAAAATACATGGCACTTTCCAATGTTATTTCTGCATTTACAGAAAGTGTCTTCTAATCTGTGCTGTGTTGTAAGACACCGCACAGGGTAAAGGAGGATCACTTATTTTAGCTACGGATCGAAACTGGTAGCAGCTATTTGCCTCTTTCTAAAGTAGTGCAGCGTGTAGAAAACAGGTAGGACAGTCACACTGCCTGATCTGGTGTACCTAGAGTGACAGCATCAGAGAGGCGAGGGAAAGGGACAGAAACAACATTGAAACGATAGACAGCGTGAATGTCCCCAAACTGATGAGAGGTACAACACATAGATGGAAGGACTCCGGCACCCTGTTGGTAGGATAAAAACAAAGAAAAAACCCCCACATCTAGGCATAGAGCCAGACTGCTGGAAACCCCAAACAAAGAGAAAACTTTAAAACCAACAAGGGTTGGAGTGCAGAGGCCTGATAAGGGGCCAACGGTAAGATTTCCAGCTGCCGTGGCACTAAAACAATGAAAACTAGCATACAGTAGTTTACTAGTCTTAGAAAACGGGTCAACCTAGAGTCTTAACTCAGCAATGTATCTTTCAAAAATGAGGGCAAAATGAAGATTATTTTTCTAGATAGCCACAAGCTGAGAGAATTTGTTTCCATTAGAACTGCACTGTATGAAACATTAAATGATTTAGGTAGAACTGAAATGATTCCAAGTAGAAGTACAAAACTATAGGCAGACATAAAGAATCCTGGAAAGGGGAAAATACGTGGGAAAATATGAAAAAAATAGTAACCACTTAAAGTAACAATAATTGCTATGTTTAAAACTATGCTTGTAGTTTTACAAGATATACAGTTAACTGTATAAAAACAAAAGAAAAGGCAAGGGACTAAATATAGTTAAACTGTGGTAAGATTTTGTATTTTATGGAAAGTGATAAAATTCTAATTTAAGGTACTCTTATAAGTCATGGATGCATAATCACTAAAATAATAATATAAAAGTTAAAAGATCTAAAAGAACATATTAAATGGAATAGCAAAAAAAAATTTGACTAATCCAAAAGAAAGCAAGAAAAGGGAATTAAAGAACAAAGAACAGATGAAACAAATAGAGAACAAAGAGGAAGATGGTTGGTTAAATCCAAACCATATCAGCAATTAAATTGAATTTACATAGAGTAGATACTAAATAAAAGAATACATTTTCTAGGGTGGATTAAAAAAATAAAAGAACAGCAAGACACAACCATAGACTATTTTTGAAGACACACACATATGGCCACAGATAAAAGCAAAATGATCAAACAAGATATGCCACAGAAACCTAAACAAAAGAAGGCTGTCATGATTATTTAAATGTCAGACAAAGTAGATTTTAAGGCAAACAGTTTTATTCAGGAAAAACAAGGATGTTTTATAATAGGAAAATGATCGATTCAGTAGGAAGACACAGCATCCTGAAATGTTCTTGCACATAATAACAGCTTCAGTTCTCAGATTTAAAATGTTGAAAATAATTACTCTGCTGTAAGTGATAGAAGTGGCTTAGTTAAATGCGATACCAGTAAATATTACTTGGAAAATTTGCCTGATTTTCATGCACAGAAACCAGAGTGTTATTTGGTCTTACTTATTTTGCTTTTTAAATGCATGGCTGACTTAGAGAGCTGGAGCTCAAGGTGACATCACTCAGAGTGACAGTATTTCCTATTTAGATGCTTAATTTCTGTCAGAACTAATAAGTCATAATTGGTGTTAAGATAAAAATATATACTTATGTAATGAAAGGTGTGCTCCTCAAACACGTCAGGCAAGCAAATGTATTATTTAGTAAATAGTTTTTTTCCTTATCAAAAATCTGTCAGATATGAGTATCACAGATCTCCTAAAGAATCCATAAGATCATACCCATCATCACTAAGTTATCATCTGTATAATACATTTAAGCTGCTTTCTGTGGAATTTGTTAGCCAGATTATGCATGCACCTATTTATTTTATTATTTTTATTTTTATTTTTATTTTTGTGGTATGCGGGCCTCTCACTGTTGTGGCCTCTCCCGTTGTGGAGCACAGGCTCCGGACTCGCAGGCTCAGCGGCCATGGCTCACGGGCCCAGCCGCTCCGCGGCATGTGGGATCTTCCCGGACCGGGGCACGAACCCGTGTCCCCTGCATCGGCAGGCGGACTCTCAACCACTGCACCACCAGGGAAGCCCCTGTTTATTTTTTTTTAACTTTGTATTTTATATTGGAGTATAGTTGATTAACAATTTTGTGATAGCAAAGAGATTCAGTTATACATATATCTATTCTTTTTCAAATTCTTTTCCCGTTTAGGTTGTTACATAATATTGAGCAGAGTTCCCTGTGCCTGCATCTATTTAGAGACACAGAGTTTACATAAAAATGGTGGAACGTCTTAGTTATGCTTTTAATTTTTGATACCTACAGTTTTCACTCATATCTGGCATACAAAGATAGCCCAAAAGATTTAACAGTGCTCAGGCACAGAAATCAAAAAAAGAGTCATGTTTTCCAGAACAATTTCATTCGTGTGGTGAAGGCAAAAGCCAGATTTCAAGAGAGGAGGACGCAGACGGAGGCAACGCTTGGAAAGCACACTTGGTTCAAGTCTCATCTGGGACTGAAGCCACAGTGCCTTACGCATCTCTGTAGATATTCCTAGAGTCAGGGGTCAAACTATCATTTTCTGTCTTGCATTTACTTACCACAAAATGTCTTGAAATGCCAGCTTCCACTTCCTTTGATTACGTCTTGAAATCTGCCTTTGGAAACTAACTGAACTCGTCACTCCTAAAGACCTCTTCATGGTCTCCTGCTTTTCAAAGGCAGGGGCAAGTCCGCCCTCCTTGACTCGCTAAACTTGCTTGTTTTGTCCAACTCACTGTCACCACTCCTCCCCTGGTCCACCAAACTAACGGCGTGTGCTACAACTTCTCTGACGTCTTCCTTCTTCCCCTCAGTGCCTAAATACGGACATTTCACAGTATTATTCTTCCTTCCGTATGGTTATGGGCTGAAAGTTTGTGCGCCCCCAAAGGTCCTATGTTGAAACCCAAGCCCTAATGTAATGGCATTTGGAGGTGGGGCTTTGGGGAGGTGATTCCTTCGTGAGAATGGAGCCTGCTAGGAATCGCCAGAGAGCCAGCGCACTCCGTCTCCACCAGGTGAGGGTACACGGAGAAGATGGCCCTCTACAAACCAGGAAGTGGGCTCTCACCAGACACGGGAGCTGCCTGCGCCTTGATCTTGGGTTTCCCAGCTTCCAGAACTGTGAGAAATAAATGTATGTTGTGTCGTTTGAAGCCACCCAGTCTTTTTTTTTTTTTTTTTTTCCTTTTTCTTTTTCGGACAAGGGATATCATTTTAGTTGCTACAGTTACCACTGGGATGGGCGGGACGAAGGGGAAGGGGCAGGGCGTGGGTTCTGGCCAGAGGGCCCTGGGAACGCCAGGTGCTGAAGGTGCAGCCCCAGGATCGGCCGCGAGGTGGCGCCGCGGCACAGGCCGCTCGGCGACGGGGATGCGCAGGCCCAGTCGGGCGCCTGGTGCGTCCGTCAGTGGTTCCCGGCGTCTCCAGAAGCAGCCCTCCGCTGGGCCGCTGGGCCCGGGAGGCCCCTTCCTCGGGCCTCAGAGTGGTTTCGCTCCATCCGTCGAGGGGCAGTGTGGCCTCCACAGACCGGGGACTGGTCCAGCGCAGCCAGCCGGGCCCAAGGCCGGCCCAGTCGGCCCAGGTCGGCGCCCAGCTCCTCCCGCGCTGTGGGCCCCCGGCCGTCCCCAGAGGAGGACACGGCAGGGACGCGTCCGCGGAGCCGGCCCGGCTCTCCAGGTAGGCCCTTCGCCGTCCCCCGGCCCCGGGCGTGGGTCGCGGCTCCAGCCAGGTCCCCGCAGCCTCTGCCTCGGCACCCGTCCTTGCGCAGGTCGCCTGGCAGGCCTCGAGGACGAGGGGACCCTCTGCGGCGGCCACTCACCTCTGGGGACCCGGGTTAAAGTGTCCTCACAGCCGGGCGGGCTGGGGACGCGGAAGCAGAGGGCAGGTGGGCGTCAGGTAGACGGGCCCGGGGTCAGCATTCGGGCCTGCGGCGTCCCAGGTGTGCAGGTGCGCCCGGCACGTGCAGGTGAGCGGTGCGCCGCCCGGCAGGGCCCACCAGGGCCTTTGACCGGCCTCACAGCGGGAAGCGCCTCGTCCGCGCGCGGTCCAGAGGCATGTTGTGTGTGAGTGTGGAGCACGTGCCGTTACACACGTGGGGCAGCCTTCCTGATGCCGATATATTTGGGCACAATATATGAAATACTACCTATGTACACTTACAGCATGTGCATACCTCATATAAGCATTTTTATACATATATTATCTTATCTATAAATATTTAATATAGTAATACATTATATAAATATATACACACATCTAACATTTTATAATATGTAATTATCTATATACATACTACCTAAGTATCACTATATTGTATGTAAATTAAATTATATAAGTTTGGTATGATGTGTATATATTATACATCAATGTGTTTTCGATTTAATATCAGTCTAATTAACATAATCACCATACATATATATTTATATAGATATTTATGTCATCTATATATTATCACATATATTATGTATATATACATATATAAATTTCATATGTACATTTTTTATAATTTTATACTTTCTATAATTAATATATTATTACATACAAATATACATGTATTACATTTATATATGATATTTGTGTTTACATATTTAAATACAATTATATATTACACATACATAATTGATCATACGGGTCATGTGTGACATAATTTTATGCAGTGTTTCACAGAACTAACCCCCGAGGTTGGTTTTTTTTTTAAATAATTCTACAGCATTTCTATTGATTGATTGATTGATTGATTGGCTGTGTTGGGTCCTCGTTTCTGTGCGAGGGCTTTCTCCGGTTGTGGCAAGTGGGGGCCACTGTTCATCGCGGTGCGCGGGCCTCTCACTATTGCGGCCTCTCTTGTTGCGGAGCATAGGCTCCAGACGCGCCGGCTCAGCAGTTGTGGCGCACGGGCCCAGTTGCTCCGCGGCATGTGGGATCTTCCCAGACCAGGGCTCGAACCCGTGTCCCCTGCACCGGCAGGCGGACTCTCAACCACTGCCCCACCGGGGAAGCCCAAGCCCCGAGGTTTAAAGCAGAAAGATGGGCCATCATTGTCAAGCAGATCTCTGACTTAAGGCTGGGAATCTCATGGGGTTTCTACCTACTCACCCGCTTCCCACCAGAAACCTGGGTCCAGGGTGTGGAAGGACCCCAGGCAGCCGGCAGATGTTCGACGCACTCTCTTCCTTCCTCTCTGCTGGCCTCTGCCCTTCTCAGCTGGGCGTCTGAGCATGGTGTAGGCTGGCATGTCATCTGGAGTGTGCCTCCAGCCTCCATGCGCCGGGTGTGGAGAGGGCTCCCACGAAAGCTTCGTTGGCCCGAGCCCCCAGCCTGGGTGCTCATGTGTCTGCCCCGTGCAGGGAGAGCTCTGGGACTAGCTGTCCTGTCTGCTCCCCCGGGGTCTCTCGCTCCACTGCAGTGAGGTCTTTGGCCAACCTACCTGCTCGTGGTCAGCCATGAAATATCCATCCCCCCTCATGTTAAGAGGGGGCAGTGTGCTCTGAAGAGTCTCAGGCTGGGGGCTCAGTGCTGCTCCCAGTGGTGGAGAGGAGAGGTGCAGGCTGACCTTCCTCCAAAGGAAACCACGGGGCGGATTGCCCCTGGCCTGGATGCTGTGGCCCGCAGGTGGCAGAAAGGAGCGGGGATGGTGAGCCCTGCTCCAGCCCCCGCTTACCTGGGGCCCGTTGCCGTGACAGCCGCCATCTGGGTGATGGATGCCTGGTCTGAGAGGACTGGGGAAAAAGAGAGAAAGGAGAAGAGAAGAAAAAAAGAAGACATCACCCAGGTATCTTTTCCCTGAACCTAATTTTGCTTTGGTATCTTTAAGTCTACAACTAGTCCTCTATTCAGATGTGACCTGATTTAGTTAAATAGTTCCTCAATGCTGTTGGGTTTTAATTTTCTTCTCTCAAAATTTCACATGATAACAAACAATTGGCACATAGCTTTGTGCACATTCCTTTATGTCTATTTTTATCATTTCCTTAGAATAATTATTATGAATTTCAAAATCTCTTCTAGCATACTGACTATGTGAAATTGAGGAAAGCGTTTAATTACCTTAAGACACAGTTTCCTCATTTCTCAGGACAATAATATCTCATTCATCAGGTTAAAGACAATGAATGAGACAATGAATGTAAGACACATTGTGTAAGACACATTGCATAGGGCCTGATATGTGGGAAGAGATAAAATTTAGCTCTAAGTATTATAGTATTTACGATGAAAATTCTTATTAGTATTCTTTTCATTGTATTATTTAATTTTCTTTTGGCAAAATTGAAACAATTTAGACTTCTACCAGCAGTGCATGAGGAGGTCCACCTTTTGATATCTCAATAGGGAATAGCATAATCAGAATGTTTACCATATGTGTCCTTTCGTCGTTGAAGGAAACCATCATTAGAAGTCCTTACTGTGCTTCCACATGGGCCTCACTGGTTGGACTGTGTGACCGCCCCATGCCTAATGGGACGGGCATGGGGGAACGGGCCCATCATGATTATCTGTGACCGCTAGGATCCCTCCTCTCTCTTCCCGCCCAAAGGAGGCTGTGGTTCTGGGATCTCTCTTTGTAGGCGTGGATGACCATCCTGAGGGAGGTGGAGGAACTGCAGGGGTCAGATGCGCAGCTAGGCAGGGCGCTTTGGCTGTTTCCGTGGTCCAGGTGAGAGAGAAGATAAGGGAGTGCCCTCTGGAGTGGTGGTTAAAGTATCCTGGAAGAGTGTGGACTTGGAGTCGGCAGGATTTGAGGACCGCCTGGACTTGGGGAGAGGCTGAAAGGAAGGAAGCCAGATGAAGGCCAGGTTTCTGCCTTTGATATTGGGGAAGGTCATGTTGACCTTCACCGATATGACGGATGTGCAAAAGGAGGTATTCAGTGCATAGTGTGCACGTGCGCTGACAGCAGTGAGTGGGGCGTGGGCTTCTGAGAAGAGACACCCGGGGGTCGCTGCACGTCAGAAGCAGGGGAAACCAGCCAAGCAAGTGCGAGGGTTCAGGAAAATGCCACAGAGGCAGCAATAAATACGGTGATAGAAACTATACATATATATATAATGAGACCACTCTTTTTAAAAAATAACTCTAGGTGTTTTTAGAGATTTGATAGATTGAACAGGTTAAACATTGGGTGTCCCTCTCAAAATGTCCATAATTCAACCTTTCTATAAAATATAATACGATACTTTTTCTGTTTTCCTAAATATAGCTCGTCATGGTCACTGACAAGAGTGGGTCATTTATTCTACTTAGGCTTTCCTGTAGCTGTTTCCTTTTCCTCAAGTTTTCACTTATTTTGATTAAATGATATCGCAGATTTTAGCCTTCTTGTTGTTTCTGGAACGTGCCAGTCGTATCTTGTCTTAGAGATTTTGAGCTGGCCTCTGATTTAGACACTTTTCCTCCAGGTATCTGCAGGGTGAATCCTCTTTCCTCCTTTAAGTCTTTGCTCAAATAACACCTTTGCAATCAGGCCTCCTCCGATTACCTTTTTAAAATTGCATCCCTGCCCACGATATCCAAATACCCCTTAGACAGCTGTAATATTATTTTTTCCCAAAAGTACTTGTCAGCTTATAACAAATGGGCACATTTACTTTTATTATTTTTATTCATTATTTCCTATCTTACCCTCCTATAGTATGAGCTCCAAGAAGGCGGGGACTTTGTCTATTTTATTCACGGATGTATTCCAAGGACATATATTAGGCACTTGATAGATCATTACATTGAATGAATGAATAAAATATGTCAGATGTGCTGCACACCACCTGGAACCAAACTGGCTTGCAGTAAATATTTGTCAAAAGCCCTGAAACAAAGCATGTGTAAAAAATCGTTAATGAGATCATCTAGTGGTGTGATGGTTGGCGTCTGACAGGGTATCTGATGGTATAAGGAATCACTGTGAAGTGTTTTAGTGTGATAACAGGATTGACTGTGGTGGTGTTTAATAAAAGAGTGCTTGCCTTTTAGAGAAAATATACTGAAATGTTTATCAATGGAATAACATAATCTCTGAGATTTGCTTAACAATAATTGTGTAGAGGAAAGAGAGCAGGTGAAGACTTAGCCGAGACAAATGTGGCCACAAGTTGCTGACGGCTGTCACTTGATGAGGGATACGTGGGGTTTCATTGTACTATTCCCTATACTTTCGTGGAGATGTGATGCTTTTCAAAATTAAAAACAATAATAAAAGGCTGTAGATATTAAAATAAATCACCTTCCTTCTGACAGGGTGAATACAAGAGATGTTCTTGGGAATGTAAAATTTAGTCTTAGCTTTGACTATTCAGCAGCTTCATACCTCAGAGCGTGAACCCAGTTTTAACTCTGTGCATGAATGTAGGTTAACTTCTACTTGGTACAAAGCAGAAAAATTGTGTGGAACAGCAGAGGAGAACACTAGGTTAATGCGAGACACTGGATTTTTATTTCAACCAGTAACTTGGCCTTGGAAAGAATCCTGTTTCTTCAAGTATTTAATTTTTGCATTTAAAATGACTTGAATGGGATCAAGATAATAAGCACTTTATCTAAATTTTGGAGTGAAGTGTCTTCCTACTGTATTCAGCGCTAACTGGATGTGCGGTAGATCGATAACCAGGCTACTAGTGCAGAGCTGCAGGACTCCGTTCAAGGCAGCTTTGAGGACACCAAGGAAAGCTGGTTCACAGAAAGCTACCCACTACTACCAGTCCAGCTTCACTTTTCCCTAAAAATTCAATGCTTACCAAAACTTAATGCACACACCTGCCAAACTGCAGCGGCTTTTCGTATGTATCTGTGCAAAACACTGAGACCCGCGTCTCAGTATAGATCTTCCCATTTATACTAAAGCTAAGACAGTAGTCTGTAATTCATCACTCAAAAGTGTCTGCCCTCTGTCTGTATTATATTCCAGGCTTGGGACTCATCATTTGGGAGCTTTCAGTCTAGATGAACATTAAAAAAATTTAAGACAGATAATAAAAAGTTTCCTTGAGTTATGATCAGAGGGAATTGTCACTCTTAGAAAAACCATATATATCATCTTGATTGAAGGGTGGAAGGAACTCATGGTATAATAGGGAATCTACAGTTTTGCTGAGAAGAATTGTAAACCAACATCTCTACATAATGAGGTGGAAAATCTATAGATCCGGGTCTTGGACTTGGTTCTTATCTGGAGTTTATAAGATGTTTGGCTTATATGTTCCGCGGTGTTCCCTTTATGAAAGAACCCAAGCAGGAATTCGTGTCTTGTATTAGTACCAGTAATATCTGTGCTTCTCCTAAGCAAGCGGTTCAGTTGATTCTTTAAAAAGTGCAAGTGGCAATATTTCACTGTTATTTGGCTTCTAGAAAGCATAAATGCCAAAGTTGTGGGCCACTTCAAGCAAGATATTTATCTTTACAGTGTTGAAGTCTTTACCCTCATTTCTCAACCTTTTATGATTCTTCTCTTGCTGTACAATCTGCATCGTTTCTATTTTTGTTTTGTATTTTATCATACACCTTAAATCCTTATTATCTAGAATAAACCCTTAACCTTATCACCCACCATAAATCCTTAGGCAAGATCTTTATCTTCTTAGGATCTTTTTTTTCTTCACTTGTAAAAATGACATTTAGGACATTTTATGTTTGCAAGAGATTTATCTTTTACAGTAATATCAGAACTGCCACCATCTACCTTAGTATTGTTCAAAAGGAAAAGATAATAATATAGTAAGAATTATAATTATACTGCATATGGTATTTCTCACAATATAGTAAATTATAATTTAGTAAAAAAACAGTAATATAGCAATATAGTAGAAAATAAAATAGCAATATAATAAAAAAATTATACTGTGTTGAATGAAAATTTCATCTAGTATTGTTTAGAATCTCTCCCAAAACTCTAAAGAGGCAACAACACTGGTATCATTCAAAAACTCAGTGAACAGAAATGGACATTATTCATGTATTTAAAAAATTATTTCATTACAAATGATAAGGCTACCTGAAGAATCTATATTAAAAATCTTATATCATTAAAAAAAACATACTTCTTGGAATAAACCCCAAGTGTATTAATGGAAAGATGTAACTCTAACATAAATTTACAATTATACCCCTAAGTCTTGTCTAGAACTAACAACCTACCTTCCTCATTACATCCTGCTGAAAGAGGAACAAGTTATTTCCACCAATAGCCTCTATGCTATGAGAATAGCAGCCTGTCAATTTGTAATAAGTGGGCATGTACCACATTATACTTTCTGACAACAGAAACAGAAGTGCTATCCTCACCCATTCCTTGGCCATATAGGAGCCCACTGAAAGGAACTGTGTAATTCTTTTGGAAAATATTAAACTATTATATGTACAGTTATGCATGAATCATGATTTTCATAAGTGTAAGTTAACAGGCAGAAGGAAGTGCTGTGGGAAAAGGCAGGCTAGTTTGTTCAAATTTACGGCATTGCCACACAATCTGCTGATCAGTTCAGCAAAGCAGAATCAACAGCTGCTGTGGGAATGAGATTATTTAAAACAAGCAGAGGGAGCATATTTATGCCCAGGTTCGGAGCCTGAATATTGCTCTCTAAGTAGTGCTCGGATAGTGCTCATGTATTTTGGCAGAGGAGAAATGCAAATTGGGTGAAATCCAAGGAAGACAAAGCATTTGAGGCTCCCGATGATTCTAGGACTGTCACATTTAGCAAAAATCCACTGACCTTTATTTGCAATTTCTGACATTAATACCCGAGTAGAGATGGAAACCAGGCAACTGGTTTATCATGGAGAAAGGCAGTCTGTGCATGATAAATTAGACCCAAAATACAGGGGGAGAATCGTTAAGCGGGTTTCAGCATGCTTGGCAGGAAGCAGTTCTGTTGAGCAGAGGTAATCCCTGGAATGTCCCACATATGTGTATTAAAAATAAGGTTGCCAGATTTAACAAGTAAAAATACAGGACACAGTTAAATTTGAATTTCAGATACAATGGAAAATTTATTGTAAAAGTGGGCCAAATATTGCATATTCTCATGCTAAAAAATATTCACTGGTTACCTGAACTTTATATTTAGCTGCAAGTCGTGTATTTTATCTGGCAACCCTCACGAGAAATGAATCTTCACCGAGAGGCTTGGATAAACTGGATTGAACCTTCCTGTCTCTAGGGTTCACCTCAGTATATTAAAGTCTCTCAGTTAATATTCGTTTTGGTTTTCTATTGCTGCCGTCACAAACGACCTCAAATTTAGGGGCTTAACAGCCACACACATTTGTTATCTAAGCATTCTGTAGGTTAGAAGTCCAACGTGGGTCCCACTGGGCTAAAGTCAAGGTATAGCCTGGGCTGCGTTCCTTCTGGAAGCTCTGGCAGAAAACCCACCTCCTTCCCTTTTCCGCTTCTAGAGTCCCCCGTGCTCCTTGGCTTGAGGCTCCCTTTCTCTGCCTCCTGGACGGAGCATGATGGGCCACGTCCTTTTCGCATCGGTGGGTCTGACCGTCTTCCACAGGCCCATTTCCCTTGCAGTCTCTTCTCCTGACCCGCCTACCACAGTCTTTAAGGCATATCTGCGTTGAATGAGACAATAATTTTAAAGCTGCCTTATCTCGAGTGGCCTGACATTCTACTTTTGTTTGTTTGCTTGTTTGTTTTGGTGCCCAAAACCACATCTTTATTTTTTTTTATATTGGAGTACAGTTGATGAACAGTGTTGTGTTAGTTTCAGGTGTGTAACAAAGTGATTCAGTTATACATACACGTGTATCTACTCTTTTTCAAATTCTTTTCCCATTTAGCTTGTTACATAACACTGAGCAGAGTTCCCTGTGCTCTACAGCCGGTCCTTGTTGGTCACTCATGTTAAATACAGCGGTGTGTACAGGTGTGTACGTGTCAATCCCAAATTCCCTAACTGTCTCTTCCCCACCCTTCCCCCGTAACTGTAAGTTCATACTCTAAGTCTGTGAGTCTGTTTCTGTTCTGGAAATAAGTTTATTTGTATCATTTTTTTTTTTTTTAGATTCTGCAGAAGTCAGACATTCTACGCTTTTAATTGGCTAGTTAGATTCATTTTCTATAGGATGCAAAGAAAGCAGATTGTGCTTGTCAGAGAGATCAGACATTCTACTCAAGCGTGTTTAGAAGAAAGCAGTGCAACACAATACAAAAATGTCAGTGGGGAAAAGCTCCAAATGCCAACACCAAACGACTTCGTTTATTCTCTAAACATCATTTTCTTAACCATGTCCTGTGGAATCCTTGCATTGCATAATTTCATGAGGATGGGCATATAAAATGTAAGCAACAGTTTTACAGATATGAACCTTTTATGAAGAAAGAATTAGAACCAGGTGACAGTGGGGACAAAATCCTAATTTTCTATTGACTTATTACTTATCATGAAACTTTGTTTCTTGATAGACACACACACACACACACACACTCTCTTGGGTCAGATACGAGTTTACAAGTTTGAATGGGAAATTAATTGGAGAACTTCCATTCTTAGGACTCTTATATTAATATGATTTACCAGCTAAGGCCACTCTGTATATGCCAGGATGTACTCCATCAGTGCCTGGAAAGATCTGCTTCTGCTTGATAAAATCATTTTTATCATTTTCTTTTGTAGACAGTGGGGGGAAAAGAAGTTCCCTTTTATTCCCAGAGTCTTTAATGCAATTGGTGTAAATATCAGGCAATTCAGTTTTCAGCTGGGCTCTCTTTAGGTTGGTGAGTTTAGGTTATTGAGACATTTTAAAAATGATTCACTCCTTTATTACATTTTCTTTTTATGCTACAAGTTCAGTGATAAGTTTCTGTGGTGTATAATCTTCATTAAATTTCAGCTTTTATTGATTATAATTACTGTAATTATTGAACACTTTCTAGGAGACATATTATGCTCTAAGCTCTATACATATTCTTCATGCAAAACTCATCGTAATAGGTATTATTCACATCTCATTGAAGAGGAAACTGAGACTTTTATAACACTTGATTTTATAACTACTTGATTCCAGAGTGTTAGTCAGGATTTGAAACCAGCTCTACCTAAAGCCTAAACACCTTTCTCTTAATAGCTGTATAATCATGCCTCCAAAATATATGATTGTGCTTTATTTATACAGTCCTAATTTGCTGTTTTGCTCGTATTCTCTTTTATTACAGTGGTAATGGTTACATTTTATTCTCCTGCTGGGTTGCCAACTAAAGATTTGAGAAATATTCTTGTTTGGCTTTGAAGCTCTTCCCTCATATACCGGGTCCATGCGTGATGAACACATAGCTTGTAAGCCCTCTGAGGTCAGGGACTGTGATTTTGATTGCCACTTGATGCCTGCCCAGTCTTCGAAAATTATTTCTCTCCATTCTAATTACTGTAAACAAAATCCACTTTGTGTCATTGCTCTGGACATAGGGATGAATTCATGTAACTTTTCTACACTGAAGGAAAGTGGAATCTGAATTGTCTACTTTGCTGTGAAGAGTTCCAGTTTGCCCATTTCCAAGCTGAGCCATTTAATCCCATTAGTTAAAGGACTAAATCCTGCATCCTTATGCTCAAGAATTTTGGAAAACACGTTGAAGCATCTCATTTTTAGTTTCACAGTCTCCCCGCCTGCCTACCACCTCCACCCGAAAACTGCAGACTGCTCAGTTAACCCTAAATTCCTCAGACTCCATGGAGTAAACACACTAATTTGTGGGATCTGTGACTCCTTCAAAACTTACATTTTTTAAAAAAATCAATCAATTGAAATGAAAGTTCCTTAAAGGATATTTGGGGCATCGAGTGACAGGCCTTGGAACAGTAAAAGACATCCTGGCATGCTAAAACAAAAACAAAAACAAAAAACACCGTAAGATGTGATTTTCTGTTTCATCTTTTTCGGAGGTCATAGTTTATCTGTTAAATGATCACAATGTTTGGGAAAACAAACCATCAAACATGGTTGTTCCTTAAAAACTTTAGGGTTTCAAGTGAAATATTGGGACTGATGCAATTTAATTATACTTTATCTCACCAGACATTTTATTAGCAATGGAGTGGTGGTCTTCGGGCAAATACTTTAAGAGAAAGAGCTCATTGAATCTCTAGGATACTTGAGGTACATACTGGATGCCACACGAAGCCTGTGGGGACGTGAAGGGGCCGAGAGCTGGTCTGTGGTTTTCTCTTTGAGCTACGACTGCTGTGTCTCTGAACTGTCTCCAGGTTGGGAAACTGATGCTGAAAACTCGGCCTCTGTGCACTGGTGCCAGATCGAGTCTCAGAGACAGAGTTTTGGGTGAAGTAGAAAAGAATAGCTTTATTGCTTTGCCAGGCAAAGGGGGACACAGTGGGCTCCGGCCCTGAAAAACTGTGTGTCCCAACCCAGGAGGATCTGGTGAGGAGTTTCATAGCAGTGGTTCACGGGGCGGGGTTGCTGATAAGATTAGGGTGTGTGCAGGGCCTGCACTCCTTTAATCTGGCCTCAGGTAATCTCTCGATGAGGTTCTCTGGTTCCTTTAGTCTGGCCTCAGCTGGTATTCTCTGGAATGAAGGATGCTGACATCTTCCACTGGGGGGTTTTAGTTCTGTAAGGAGCTCAAAGATATCATCAAGTGTATCCCTTTGGGCGGAGCAGGGCCCTACCCCCAGCCTGCACTGGTGTCTCCAGGACGCTCCTCCCTCTTCTCTGCATCCCCTCCCTTCCCTGAGTAGCAGCTGTTTGCAAGGTTTCTGTGCTCACGAGCCCCACAGGCTCCTGCGTGGTTTTAGAACCACTGGTATTTCCCTCTACTACTGAGTCAGGGTAGCCGTCTTTAGAAAACTGGCTGGATTTGAATCCTAGCACTGCCACTTGATAGCCCTGCAACCGTGGTGGAGATGCTTACTCTGTGTCTCCGTTTTCTCATCTGTGAAATGAGGGTGTGAAAGGAAGATCGAGATGGAGCCGGTGTGGCTGAGAGAGCTCTCTGAGCCGGAGCTGGAGGCCATGGAGAACGTGTGACTTACGCATGTCTCGGCCCACGTGGGATCTGCCCTCTGACCACTTGCTGTCTTAACACAGAACCAATCTGCCCGAAGTCCCAGAGCCTCAAGATGCTCATCAGACCTCCACCCTAAAAACTCATGTCAGCCTCACCCCTTAAGGACAGACACTCCCTCTCTTGCGTCAGCCTCAATCAGAATTCTTAGCCAACAACATTAACAGTCGTGTGCTCTTGCCTCTGTGAGCCCCGCCTCTTCCTCTTCCCCAGAACACTGTTTTACCTGAACCTGTCTCCCAAATTGCACTTCCTAAGACCCCAAATAAACTCGTTGTTCTTTGCAGCCTTGATGCTAATTATTACTATTTTTTGTTAATTTTTTTAAAATTTTATTGAAGTATAGTTGAGTTACAGTGTTGTGTTAATTACTGCTGTACAGCAAAGTGAATCAGTTATACATATGTATACATTCTTTTTTTTATGTTCTTTTCCTTTATGGTTTATCACAGGATATTGAATATAGTTCTCTGTGCTGTACAGTAGGACCTTGTTGTTTATCCATCCTATATATATGAGTTTGCATCTGCTATCCCAACCTCCCACTCCATCCCTCGCCCACCCCATGCCTTGGCAACCACCAGTCTGTTCTCTGTGTCCGTGATTCTGTTTCTGTTTTGTAGACAGGTTCATTTGTGTCATATTTTAGATTCCACGTATAAGGGGTACCATATGGTGTTTGTCTCTCTCTGATTATTGTTCTACAAGGGTAGTATCTACCACATATAGTCTTTTGAAGGAAAAAGCGAAAAGTTAAAATCACATAAAGCACTTGGAACGGTGCCTTCCATGCAGTAAGTTTTCCACATGGAAAACTTGTAATTACTCATGCTACCGTTTGTTCATTATGTTTTTCCCCGTAACCTGTTTGATCCGCCAGTGATTTGAGGGGGTTTTCAATAAGTTCACAGATGTGATGGACTAAGAAAAAGTTCAAATAGAATAAGGATGAGGGGATCCTTTTTAAAGTCAGGGGGTCCCAGGAGGACTTCATGTGATTTAAATTGGAAGCATTTCTCAGAAGACTAAAATGGGACCTAGGTAAGCATGAGAAAAATTACATGATTCTCACTGATTCCTCAATTTCTTCTGTCTACAAAACACAATAAATATTTTTTGGAACTTCCTACTTCCTCTTTTTTTAATTTTTTTTTTTTTTTTTTTGCGATACGCGGGCCTCTCACTGTTGTGGCCTCTCCCATTGCGGAGCACAGGCTCCAGACGCGCAGGCTCAGCGGCCATGGTTCACGGGCCCAGCCTCTCTGCGGCATGTGGGATCCTCCCGGACCGGGGCACGAACCCGTATCCCCTGCATTGGCAGGCGGACTCTCAACCATTGCGCCACCAGGGAGCCCTCTTTTTTAAATTTTTATTGCAGTGTAGTTGATTTACAATGTTGTGTTAGTTGCAGGTGTACAGCAAAGTGAATCAGTTCTACATATACATATATCCACTCTTTTTTCAAATTCTTTTCCCATATAGGCCATTACAGAGTATTGAATAGAGTTCCGTGTGCTCTACAGCAGGTCCTTATTAGTTATCTCTTTTATACATAGTAGTGTGTCTATGTCAATCCCAATCTCCCAGTTTATCCCTCCCACCACCTGGAACTTCCTACTTCTTTTCATTCTTCCTATAAGAAAATGATGGTCTTTAGTAGTTCTCCTAAAGAATGATTTAGGATATAAAAGTGCTTTAATCTAGGCTGAGAAGTTCATGAGGGGATGGGGCAAATGTAAGCCTTTCTGTTTCTTTAGTATTTTGAGTAAATGTGATGGACTCATATGTATTTATTACAGAATGGCACAGCTGTTTTAGGTAGAGTTAGCAATGACAATTTTCCTTTTCTTTTGTTGTTTTTAATCTTAGCCAAAGAACTGCGGCTTAGAAATGGCTTTTTTTGGCTGCTTCACATGTGGGCGTTGTGCTAATGATTTCTATTAGCTGAATCATGAAGCTGTGGGAGGCGCCTGGGGCTGTCGGTTTACCACATATAAATATATTAGATTACATGTGCATCACTTAAACTACCCATTTCCAATTTATTTTCATTATTTTACTTTAGGTGGTCAATTTTGAATCACGTTAAATGTTAGTTTTCTAGAAAAAGGAAACCAGAATCATCTTAATGAGTTTTATTTTAAAATCTCTCACTGCCATTAGTATGCAAGCTAAACCTGTA
The DNA here is from genome assembly GCF_964165515.1 of Mesoplodon bidens. Taxonomy (NCBI): domain Eukaryota; kingdom Metazoa; phylum Chordata; class Mammalia; order Artiodactyla; family Ziphiidae; genus Mesoplodon; species Mesoplodon bidens. The sequence continues at coordinate 35,444,332 of NC_138181.1, read as the reverse complement.
TTTTCAATTTTATTATGTATTTCCAATTCTTTTACCTAATGCTCTGTCCTCTGCTAGAAAAGCTGCAGCTTCTTAGCTGTCTTGGAAACTGAAAATTGTCAAACATGGAAAAAGGCTTTTAGCCACAAGATGTCATAATTTGTCTTTTCTTGAGTGGAGTAGTGTGGCCTGACTTGAGCTCTGTCGAGGCGCATGGGGTCAGGAGGCGGAGTCCGCTGGGCTGAGCCCCGACGCTTTATTCCTTCAGTCTGATCGCCTCCTATTCTGGATCAGATGCAGTTTCCCACGGTGTAGGCCAATTCTGGGTTTACTGGGCGTACGAGTTTAAAATAATACAGTATCTCCTGCAGCAAACTGTGTCACATTTAAAAGTTTAAAAAAAATTTTAGGTTTTTAAAAATTTAATAAACGGACAAAGTGTTCATTAAATATAACTTAAAAGGAACGTATCAGTTTGAATTATTCAAATCTAATAGGGACTTCATTAACTAAATTGATTCTTTAATGAATTGTTTTATTTTGAGTGCATTGGACTTGTAAGGGAAAGAGAGATTGTAATAAACTAGATAGAAATGAAGGATTTATTTCAAAAGGCCATTCTAGAGATCTGTATAAAAACCAATTTGTCTTTTCAACCTTTGACATTTATCTCTAGTCCTCCTAGAACACACAGCATTACAGTTATGAAACTCTTCAGTTACAAAGGATATCTTAACAATTATGGATAATCAAAGTTTTATCAAAACATTTATCCTCATAAGGAAAAACAATCCAGAACGTTCTAGATAATTTATTATTAAAATATCAACATCTGATAGTTTTGTTATCTCAGGAAATATCAGTGTAACCGAATTAAACCAAACTTGACTTAAACTAAAGCTAAACAAGGTTGGGCATTCAGTTAAAATGCCGAAAGTCAGCTTGTTAGTATCAATAGAACATTGATATCTAAGTAGATTCTATTTATAAAGTTATATATAAATTATAATATCCTGGCAAACGGTTTTTTACTCCTACATTTGCCAAGTGTTGGCTTTATTAAATATGTCCAAACCATCTATTCCCAAATGGTGTTTCATGCAAAAGTAGTGTGACGGGTTAAGTAGCCTCTCTCCAAAGTTCATGTGCTGAAGTCCTAACCTCCAGTACTTCAGAACGTGACTTATTTGGAAATAGGGTCATTGCAGATGTAATCAGTTGCCAAGACAGCACACTGGAGTAGGGTAGACCCCCGTTCTGGTATGACTGGCATACTTGTACATGGGGGAAATTTGGATACAGACACACACACGGGGATAACGCCGCGTGAACAGGAAGACAGAGACCGGGGAGATGCTTCTACAAGCCAAGGAATGGCAAAGATGGCCAGCAAACCAGCGGAAGCAGGGAGAGAGGCCTGGAACAGATTCTCCCTCACGACCAGGGATGGAAGCAACCCTGCTGACACCCTGATCTCAGACCTCTATTCTCCAGAACTGTGAAGACAATAAATGTCTGTTGTTTAGGCCCCCCAGCTTGTGATATCCAGTTACCGCAGCCCTAGCAAACTAATACAACTAGTAACTAGGTGTTAATAGGTGTTTCATGGGGGAGTTTGTAAAAAAATTCTAGAGTCACTGCCTCTTTCCTGAAACGTCTTTCTTGGTTTCTCGCCCTCGGTGGGTTTCCTTTTACCCAGTCACCAGTTGCTGAATCCTCTTTCTCTTCCTCACCCTTAAACAGGGTGGTGTCCCAGGATTCAGTCCGCAGGCTTCTGCTGTGTCTATCCTTGCTCTCTAAGTAAACTCACTCAGTACCATATCTTTGAATACCTGCTCCCTCCCAAATATATATCTCAGTGCTGACCTCACCCCAGTTCCAAACTTGTGTGTATATTGACCCACCTCATCTTTCCACTTGCATGTCACTGGGTGTCTCAAGCTTAACTCACCTGACACGGAGTTCTGACCTCACAGTCATATTTCTAGAAGAAACTTAGAAAATGCTGTTTAAAATGTTAACCAGGAATGTAAACAATGGACTGCAAGTGATCACCATGAAGATAAGTCACCAAAACTCTTCCAGCAGCTAGCAAGAATCCTATTGGTGAGGGTCAGGCTGGGCCCCTGGGCCGAAGGCTCCCGGCCGTCCCGCACTCAGCGTTCAGTGGGGAACATCACTCTGTGCAAAACACATGGTGTCGCTTGTGAAATACTTTCTGCCACTGAGGGCACAATCCATACAGCGTCAGAGAAAGTACCCTGTTTGTCCAGGCCAAACCTGGTGGGAAGTGACCATAATACTCAGTCTCCGGTGGTCTGCGTTTCTCCCCAGGCCAGTCACTTGGAAGCTCCCTCTGCTCCCTTGGGCCACTTTCCTGCTGTGTTAGCTTCCAGCCTCTCTGCACCAAAGCAGTAACAGCCTTCTCTGGGTCATCGGTGAAGTGCAATAGATAAGTTCTCACGGGGCATCAATCGCAGCAATAGAACCCGAAAATCATGGCCGGTTTCTGCTCATCTCACCCATAGATTCAACAATTTTTCATAACTCATGAGGTGGTGAGCTGCAAATACAAGCTGCCAGTCAGACACAATTGGTGTCCTCAGGAGGCTCACAATCTATGGTGAACGGAAGACATTCTTATCAGTGCCTGAAGTTCTGGTCTGCAGCTGTGTGACCAGGCACCCCTGCGCCCCTCAGCCAGTTCCAAGGGCACCATGAAATATTCTAAAAATTCAAGGGAAAGGCAGATGCTGAACCTTTTTTTTTGGACTCTGCCAAAACTACTACCTCTAAGTACTTCTCAACTTCAGCATTAGACCTGCTACGTTCCTCCCAGTGACGTCAGACCCTGCTCAGCTGCAACGCCAAGAGCCACACAGGAAAGCGCTGTGGGACAGAAAGCGAGGGTGGCTGTGTCCCATCTGATTCCAAGATTTGAGAAGCTGTTCAGTGCCCAGTAGGCACATACCTACCATTAGTCAGTACTTGGGTTATTTAAAAGTTAAAAAGTATTACGTTTTCTTTCGATTTGTGTGTGTTATTTTTCACATGGTTACTATGTTGTTAGGGCAGAGATAAGTTATTAAGACCTAACAACCGAAACTGTGAGGCATTTCTTTTGGTCCAGGGCGCCCTAGAAATAATTATGAGGCCTTAAGAGCTCCATGAATTGAGACACTTCTGAACTAAGTTAGAATGAGTGAAGATGTCCACAGAGGTGTGTTCATGTGTGGAGAACACAAAGGAGGGAGAGATTGATTTGCCTTGTGAGATGGGTTTGGAGGGCATCTGGGGAAAGGCTAAGCAGGGGTATGACAACTGAACGATCCCTTGAGGCATGTGTGGGATTTTTTTTTTTTTTTTTTACATCTTAATTGGAGTATAATTGCTTTACAATGGTATGTTAGTTTCTGCTTTATAACAAAGTGAATCAGTTATACATATACATATGTTCCCATATCTCTTCCCTCCCTCCCACCCTCCCTATCCCACCCCTCCAGGCAGTCACAAAGCACTGAGCTGATCATATCAGGTGAAAAGTTAGGGAGTGATAAGAAAAGGCAATTCATGATGTTGTTACTGCCAGTCATTCCAACATTTCCCTAAACTTCTCTTTCAACCTTTAGTAGGCTTTACCAAAGCAACATTTTCTCGCTTGGTTGTTCTCCAGATATGATGCTTCATTTCCAAGTGTGACTCTCTCTTTCCAAAGTCACCATCCCGCCTTATTTCAGAGGTCTCACAGCTCCACACACCAGCACTAAGACAGGCAGGTGTGCCCCCTGCCTGAAAGACACCCCCAGCCAAACGATTTCTCAGTTTCTTCTCCGGTGCCCACAAAACCTCCCTCTACCTGGTGGCTTGATCACGGGTGGGGCTGAGAAGAAAACGATGTCATAAAACTGACTCACAGCAAAAGAGGAGTTATTTAAAGGCACCCTCTTATCCTCCCGATGAAACGGACTCATGTCAACACAACTGAATTTCTTTTTTTTTTTTTTACAACTTTATTGGAGTATAATTGCTTCACAATGGTGTGTTAGTTTCTGCTTTATAACAAAGTAAATCGGCTATACATATACATATATCCCCATATCTCCTCCCTCTTGTGTCTCCCTCCCACCCCTCTAGGTGGTCACAAAGCACCGAGCTGATCTCCCTGTGCTATGCGGCTGCTTCCCACTAGCTATCTATTTTACGTTTGGTAGTGTATATATGTCCATGCCACTCTCTCGCTTGGTCCCAGCTTACCCTTCCCCCTCCCCGTGTCCTCAAGTCCATTCTCAAGTAGGTCTGTGGAGCACAACTGAATTTCTCATCTGTGGTATTTCATTCTCCGTGGAGAAAACCCTGCTGAGAGGAGGGGTTTGTTTTTGTTGGAGATTTTCCAGCTTTGTTGCCATGGAGGGCTGAATCTACCCCAGAGACTGCATCCTTTTAGCCAACACAGGACCCTTTTCCCTCGTACCTTCCCTCCTCATTTCAGGTAAACCCCTCAGAGCTACTCTTATCATCCATCCTCTCCCGAAGGTATCACACGGGCAAACGTCGCCAGAGGCTTGTGATCCTTTTAACTCTTGAACTTCTCCTCATTGTGTGATGACACATTTATCCGATACAAGTTTAGTTGTGGAAAACAACCATGTCCTAAATTGTGATTCTCAGCGCCTGTTCTGAGAGGGCTCTTTATACTCGCAAGAAGAATAAAGTGATGGCGTTAGGGATGGAAAAGCTATAGCTCTAGCATGAAACTAGAAAGCGGCTGGAGCTCCTTACCCAGTGTTCTCACAAGCTGCCTCCCTCTTTCCTCTTCACTCCCAAGAACCCGGGATGGCTGAGCATTGCTCTCATGGTAAGTGCAGATACTGCCCTACGGGCTTTTTATATGCAAATTCATTTAATCCTCATAAGAATCGATGAAGTGAGTATGGTTACCCTCATTTTCCGGAATAGGGTCACACAACTGGCAGGTCATGGAGGTGAGATTTGCACACAAGCTGCCTGGCCTGAAGGCTGCGTGCTTCCTCACTGTGTCACTCTGCGCCGGTCCAGAGCTCTGAAGCCATGTGTAAGTCACTAGTCACATGTGGCTATTTAAATTAAAATTAATTAAAATAAAATAAAGCTTCATTTTCTCAGGCACACTAGCCACATTTCAGATCTTCGGATTTACATTGACTCCTTTTCTTTAATCCTCCTTCCAACGCGTATTAAATAATAGACCAGCTAACTACTAGCTTAAAACATAGGAACATATTAGTGAAGGATAATGACCTATTATGTTACCTCTTCCAGAAAACATATTTGAATTATGATAAAAATTTTAACATCTTACCCATAAAATAACTAACAGGGATTGCTTCCTACTCTGGTTGTGCACCTGGCTAGGCCTGTAAGTGGGATCAAGCTGTGATGTTATGTTATTGCTCATTTGAGCAACCTGACATTTCAAGTGATGGCCCATGTCTAGGTCTCACCTAGACAAGGACATATGCCTTCAGGTTGGCGCCTTTGAACTGAAAAAGAAGAGTCGCCTTGAAGTGTTATTAATGTTCCAGCAAATATCTTATAGATAAAGCACACTCCCTTCAGTTACGGCTTATTTCACTGCAGTTATATTTTTCTATGGTTAGTAACTTCAAATTGTATTTTGTAAGTGTTTCTAGGTGTGAAACCAACAGTTCTTATGTGCATTTGGTGAGTATATGTCTAGCAACATTTTAAGTAATAATAAATAAAAAGCCTAAAGGAAACTCTAGGTCAGAAAGAATAGAGATCTGAGGCTTTGGGAGACATTGTTTCTCAGAGATGCTAACCATCCATCACACCATTAATAAAATAACAATTCTAACTCCCTTTGTCATCTAAAAAAAAAAGTCCTTCCCTTGATATTGTTACTTAATTTAATCTATTACGTCATTAGAAAGGATTGTCTAATGCTAATGAAATGTCAGTATTTAAGCTTCATTATCAATCCTGATGAAAATCTCCTTTAATATTTTTCCTAACATGCTTTTTTAATTTCAGTTTTCATAGGAGGTCACAAGACATATTAATTAAAGAAAGGAAGCTTTAAATATCAGAAAACAGTGGTATTTATAATAGAAACTGTAAAATTTTAACAATTTGCTGTGGTTTCTTCTAAAGTACCAAGAAATAGTTGTTTATCCATATAGTCTTTCAATATGAAATCTACTTAGTTCCATTTTATTTATTTTAAACTGGTAATCTATGCACCGTATAATAACAAGCCCATCTAAGTACAATGATTTATTTCCTTAAGGTATTTTAGCAACAAGAGAACAGTAATAATATTAGCAGCAAGCTTTTCTGGGTTTCACCATGTGTATACCAAGCGCTTTGTGTACATGATTTCATTTAATCCTTACAGTAAGCCCAGTAGTTAGACTTATTTCACTAATTTATTGGAGAAGAATTTTAAGGAAAATGAAGGTAAATAAATAGTTCAAAGTCACATGACTGGTAAGCAAAGCAGCTACAGTTTCATCAAGAGCTGCACACGTCAACACTGTGTGTTCTGTGAGACCGTGTGATGCCCGGAACACGCAGATGTGAATAAGGCGGATTTTGTACTCAAGAAACATATGGTCTTGTGGACACCTGATAGCCACATAAAAAAATAGAAACATAAATCCTAAGACTATTAGAAGGTGAGATAACCTACCTTCTTCTGATGGACCACAGAAGACCAGCTTTACGGTTGAGGAAACAAAAAGCCTCGAACTTTGTTTGTGGAGTCATTTGGCCTCATTCAAAAAATTTTTTCCATCCTTGTGAAACTCATGTCCTGTAATGTTCTTGCCCTCTTTCTTGCCCTTTCATTTTCTTAGCCATAAAGTACAGATGATCCAGAATTATTATTCTGGTGGAAATGATTCCAGCCAGAAAGTGGAATTATCTCGTGGCAAATTTGGAAAGGACTAGCAGGGCACGCTGAGTCCTCAGCACTCTGTTGTCTTCTTGTGAGCCTCCTTCCAGGGAGCGGTTCTTGCATTTCATTCCCCCAGGGCCCGGGTGAAGTGGGTGGGGGAGACCAGCCTCAGCCAGTGTTGGCAGGACTGGGTTGGCAGCGAGCCTACTGCTGAGGTCACATAGCAGGACCACGTGATGAACAGACCTTGACTCACGCCACCCAAGTAGGTCTCTCTTAATAACAAAAATAATTTTTGGTCAGAGTCAGATGAGGAAAAAGATTGATATCCCCCTTTAGATAATCAAACACTACCTACTGCTATTTCATACCCTTATGATTTTTTTTTCACATTTTAAAATTTTATCTTTTTCTTTTTTAAGAAAGTCGTATTCTGTTTAAACATCTTTAGGGTGTGAGGTGCCTCTGTTATTTAGTTTAGTCTTGTAGTTCTTAAGAGGTTTGCATGTGCATCAAGAAGTTCCCCAGAGGTGAGTACGTGTAGAATTCGGACATTTATTTCCAGTCAAGGGAGAAAAGCAAATTTAAGAGGAGTCTGTATAATTTATCCTCGGGTTCTGGAGTTCTGAGTCAAACAGGAGTCTGTGAAGTTCATCCATGTGTTCTAGAGTTCGAAGGGCTTACAGTTTGCTGTCATCAAAGAGATTTTGATTTGGGAACTGGCGTTGGATAGGGAAAAAGTACCCACCACTTTCTACAACATTTTTTTTCATCATTACATACACCAATGGTATCATCCGTGCTGGTGCATCCTCCATCTTTGCACACCCCTTGCAGAAGAATACATTGTTTTCGTCCTGGAATAAGGCCAGTACTTGCTGCACAGAAAGAGATTTAACAACCTCATTAATTCACCATCAAATTATTGGTAATGTACGTAAAGCAATAAATTTAGAGAAGAATGGCTTTGAGATGGAATAAATGATATTACCTATATGAAAAAATCCCTCAGGCAAAAGAAGTGGCTTTTTGGAGGAGGGGTGCTAAGAGTGTGGGACTATACACATCTTAGAGAGGGCAGTCTGGTTTCTAGAAGCTTTTAGAGAGTCGTCCTTATCAAGGGCAGTACATGTTGAACCGTGTGGGGTGCTTTGTTGTCACCGTGACTGGGGACATGTCCTTGGCGTTGGTGGGTAAGGCTCAGGGTTGGCAGATTTCCCACCTAGTGAGTTGTCCTGCCCCAAATGCCAGTAACACCTGCACTGAGACAGACTACTTCAGCGGAAGTATCCCCCCTCCACCCCCTGGCCCGTGCTAACCTCCGCATCCACATTCACAGCATCCTTATCGTATGGCACCTGTCCTCATTTCATCTCCTCTTGTGGAAAGTCTAGCCATCCTTCAGATTTCACCTTACCTAATTCCCCCATTTCAGGACTGTGCAGGAGCCGGATTTTCTGTGTTCTTCAATGCCCGGTATATGCAGACACACGGAGAGAATTTCTCTCAGAGCTGAAAGGTGCTTTTCCTTAAACACACCCATATGTTTTCCCGATTCATCGGGCTGCTGAAAAGCACGTAACTGAGGTGTGCTTCCGCACCGTTCCCTTGCACCCCAGCATCCCTCCTCTAGCGTTTCCAGCACAGCCCAGGGTCCTTTTCCCCGTGGGTCATGGTGGCTGTTACATAACAGGACACTTCTGTTCGCGGCCAGCAATAGGGATTATTAGCTGTCTCCTGAACCATCCTGTTAACTCACCTGTGTCCCGTTTTGTCTTTGCTGTCCAGTAATGTACTAACCCTGACTGGCTGGCTTCTTTGGTCCCTAACTTCTACCGCTTAACTGAGAGTTTGAGCGCTTTGGGGCTCTGAATCTTTGTTTGGGGGGGGTGGTATTTAAACCAGGCCCTCATTGTTATCTCACCGTCCTGTAGAAAAATATCCACAGCCAGATACACCAGCGCAGTTTCTTGTAACTGAATTTTCAGAACCTGTGCGAGTCTGTGTTCTCCTCCTGCTGGAGGATCTGACTCTCAGGCTAGCCATCCGTGGGCTCGGGGCCTCGTGTGGCAAGAGAATGGCATGAGGAGGAGGTGGTTAGCACCCTGTGGTGCAGCCTCTGCCCTGCCGGTTCTGGAGGCTGGCGCGTCTGTCTCTCAGGGAGCGCGCCGAGGGTCCCGCCGCTCTCGGGGACAGGGCCAAGGGTGACCCTACCCCACGCCTGTCTACACAGAGTGCAGGCTCCGTACCCAGCAGTGCAGCAGTCCTCTTACCGGCTGCCGGTCTCTCCCCCGATAACCTCACCCACGCACTTAGTGTAACATTTGGTGAGACTTTCAGGTTTTCTAACGAAGCTAACATCAAGGGGTTTTACTATCGGGCAAGGCAGAGTGAGAGGCAGAGTATGTTTCCAGGACACATCTGGGTGTGAACATGGAGGCGTCCCATGCGGTGCATCTCCACGTGCCCAAGTAAGGTGTCATGGCCTTTCCGTGTGGCTGCAATATAGTCTCTTCCGAAAACACCTGGCCATTGAGAGTTTTTCCCTCCTGTGCAAGATTATAGGATCTTTGTTTAATCCATCCTCTTGGCAAAACTGATTTGGGAGAAACCAAGGAGGACTGATCCGGAGGAAGGGGTCGGCATGACGCCTCCAAAGGGTTCTTGTCAGGTTCCTGGGGAGCCCAACGCTGTTACCAACCCCAGTAACCTCCTGCTCTTCACTTTTTCTTTCTTTTCTTTTTTCTTTTTTTAAACTGTTGTAAGAACACTAAACATGAGATCTCCACTCTGACATTTCTAAGTACACAACGTGGTACCATTATCCAGAGGCACAAGTCTGCCCAGCAGATCTCGAGAATTCCTTCATCTTGTAGAAGTGAAACTTTAAGCCCATCAGGCAACAATACCTATTTCTCCCTTCCCCCAGCCCCTGGAAACCTATTCTGCTCCAGGTTTCTATGAGTTTGACTATTTTTAGATGCCTCAGGTAAGGGCAGTCATGCAGTCTTTCTCTTCTTGGACTGGCTTATTTCACTTAGCATCATGTCCTCCAGATTCACCTTCCAGATTAGTCTTGAAGTAGAGTTTGTTGTGCATCCTTGTCTACCAGTCCCACATCTATCATCCTGGACCCTGGCGGTTTTTGCCTGTAAATTGTGAGTCCTTCATACCATCAGTGATGTACTTTCCTCACCACCTTTGCTGGTTTTGTCTTATACTTTGGTATCCTACTTTAATGGAGTATGAATCATGGTGCCTAGAGGGTGGGAACTTCCTTTGGCACACTGGAGAAGGTGCCTCATCCAAAGGACGACGGAGATTTCGGACAGTGCATACTTTCAAGTCTAAACATGATTACGACTTAGAGAATCCACCCAGATAGATCAGACTTACTTACCTGTGGACCACAGAAATTATCAGATTGAAAGGTTAGGAATTTTGATTTCCTAATTTCTCATGATTGTTATTGATACCGTTTATCTATTTCCACACAGTTGCTGGTGGTTTCTCAGGCTTCATTCTATGTGTGTACCTCAAAGAGTGATTATCTCAAGATTAGAAAAGAAGGAAGCTACTCTAAACTTGAAACTCCTTCTATGGCAGAACCAGGAAGAGAAACTCTGAAGAAAGAATAGTGGAGGTAGTGAAACAAAAGGAAAGACCTGTTAGGCTCGTAGGCCGCCTAGAACCCGTAGATGTTCCCACTTTGAGCATAAACCGAGACCCACCCCTGGTGATGGAGATACTCGTGATCACCACTCCCGGCACAAAGTCTAGTAGCCTTGCCCTCCCTGTTCTTGAAGTGTCCCTGCAGGTTGAGCCTTGGTGCCATGCAGCTTTTACTGTGGCCTAATTCCATGAGATGCTTGGCACATTTTCTGGTATAAACTAGCACTCTCCTGCCGTGGCCTTCTTGCAGTTCCTTAAAAAACACACTGTTGTTTCTTCTGCATCAGGGGCATTGCACTGGCTTCTTCCTCTGCTAGGAGTGTTGAGGTCCCCCTGCAAGGGGTTCATCAATGAACACTTATCTTCCCGTTTTCAGCTCAAAAGGCACGCCTCAGTGAACTTTTCCCGGATGTTGCAGATTGACAATGACCGCATGTTTCAGGCACTCAGAATACTTTGTTCCTTTTCATTCTACTTATTAAAATGTATAACTTATAGATGCATTTGTAATCATTTGCCTAATGTTTGTCTTCTCTACTCAGGGAAGACAGTCTTCCTTTCATTTCCCATTCTATCTTGGGTATCTCACGCAGCCCATGGAAAGTAGCAGATGCCCAGTACACATTTCTTACCACTGAATGCAGTTAAGTATTCTTTGACCGCACGCACATTTTCTGTCTCTTATTCCTTCTAAAACTTCGTGGCTCCAGCCTATTTTTAACTATTTGGCCCCCACTCTTGGATGTACAATTGTATTTATGGGTGTCCAGTCTTGTTATTACCATAGGAACTTCTCTAAACCTTAGGCCTAGATTTCTTGGAGTCCTGTTTTCCTGTCAGTTATTTCTGGCCTTTGCTCTAGGACAACCTTTTTCTTGAATTGTTTTCCACTCTGAGAATGAACCACCGCCATATCACTTTCCCACTATAATGGTGACTTTTGGCTCAATCTTTACTTCCAGAAGTATCCCTCCTTAACCTTGAAAAAAAAGGCCCATAACATGGTGTATGACTCTGGATGGAGACAGTCATTTATGCTGAGTTGAATTTAGCTTAGGTGGTGGAAAGCAAGCATGAGCAAAAAAAAAAAAAAAAAAAAAAATTCACTCATCAACCATGCACACATAATTATCTTGAACCAAGTGCTTTCAACAGTCTGATGATCACCATTATATGATTTTAAGAACAAAGATCAGGAAAATCTAAAGACTAGTGTAAGTCATCCCAATAATAATGCCAGAATGTTAAGCCGATTCAACATGCCTACCACAAACACTGAAGAAAAAGAATTTAGAGGTAAGTGAAGTAACATGTTTCAAAGACATTGTAGCTTCCCAAAGAGGAAACTTGAAAATCTCCTTAGGTTCTTCAGTGTCTAATTAGGGCACTTTGAGATAAACAGCCTGACAGAAATCAGGGTTACCACTTTATGGGCATACCTACACCCGTAGATGGATGGAAACAATGCTGACCCAGATTAAAAATACTTGGTTCCAGCTGCAGTGTTGCCACTACCTGTGTGACCTTAGTGAAATCATATTCTTTATGTGGACATGGATTCTCTTATCTGTAAAATTAAAGAATTAACCATTAATTGCCTTCTAATTTTAAGTCATTAACATCCTATAATTTTACATTAGCTGTCGCTACAAGTGTGTCTTCTTCTGACAGAATTGAGGGCCAGGTGAGAAGTATGTGAACTCCTTCAACAGGGGGCAGCTGTACATCAGATCGATCCCAAGATATTCATAGATTAGGCAAAGATCAAACATTTCAACATACATAAATATCCTGGATTGTATTTGAAAGACTCTTATAGATGAATCAAGGAAGAGGGAGAGTTACCCAGACTTAATCCATGTTCAATGAACACGTGTTATTTGGAGGGATGTGAACATCCTGACATCAACAGTGGAGAAAACAGTCTTAGCTTTTACAAGGATCTGAATGAATCAGCCTGAAGATGGCCATGTTCCCTTTTCCCTGTAAGTCTACACTTTAATATTCCAACTTCTCCATCATGAGCACCAAGGGTGTAACTCAGGTTGTTAAAATGCTCACTTCCGGGCTTCCCTGGTGGCACAGTGGTTGAGAGTCCGCCTGCCGATGCAGGGGACACGGGTTTGTGCCCCAGTCCGGGAAGATCCCACATGCCGCGGAGCGGCTGGGCCCGTGAGCCATGGCCGCTGAGCCTGCGCGTCCGGAGCCTGTGCTCCGCAACAGGAGAGGCCACAACAGTGAGAGGCCCGCGTACCGCAAAAAAAAAAAAAAAAAAAAAAAAATGCTCAGTTCCTATTTTGCATCATGCTTAAAATTTTGCCATTGACGCGCCGTCCCAAATCCATGCTTTTCCCAAATTCCTCTGCTCCCTATTAATAACTTGATATAATTCTTTTTTGTTGAGCTCTGTATTATGCGCCTAATTTCTACCATTCACAAATATCCCCTCACCAACAGACTGCATCACTTCCATTCACTAACCAAGTCTGACCCAGTAGCCGCCATATTCACTCTCCTTTTTGGAGGTGGGGGCCCTTGTAAAAGCTGCTCGATTTGTATGCTGAGCCTGATGTCACATGGCAAAGCTTCTCCACTTCCACATCGGTTTGAACCCCCTTTTCTAATCATGGAGCTTTTGGAACTCATTTTCTGTTGATGGAAATCCTTGTCCCACTTCACAATTTTGGCCTCATCAGTTCTAAGGAAGATGATCATGTTGGACTTCTGCATCCCTAAGACTGTGCATGAGGGTCTGAGTTAAGATGGCCACAGTATAATTACGCATCCGAGTAGCTCTCCTAAGAAACCTATCTCTACAGTTATTCACCATCTTACCTTTTGGTATTATAGTCAAAGAGAGGAGGAGAACAGAAAGCAGTAAATGGAGTCTCATGGTTGAATGCCCGGTAGAGAAGTGAGTAATCAGGAATAGTGGGATTCAGGGCCTTTTATTTACTTCTGGAGACTGAGGTTCCTTTTAGTCAGTGAAGCTTAACAAGTAAGAAAATAAAACAGCTTCCGCTGGAATATTTCCAAGCCCTGAACTCCCTAATTTGGTGACAAATTAACCTAACTACTGGAGACCAGATGGCTAATCCTTTACTTTTTCTATGGGGTCTCAGATTTCTCAGAGGTCAGTATCTTTGGCCAGTCATCTTTTAAAGGGTCACTGAGTGTAATAGTCCTTGTTACCAAAGTCCTCTGAATTGCAAGGGAGCTCTTCCACAGCAAACTGTTTTCCACAAGAGGGAGAAAATAATTGCCTATGGACCATTTCTGAAAAAAAAAGAAGCTGTATTTTTAAGGTATTCCTTTAAAAGAGAGGCTGGTATCACATATGTACTATGTTCTTAGTAGCATCTGAAAGGTAAATACACTTAGTCCACATTGAAAACTAAAATTTTCTCATCTGTTATTAATCCTTTGTATAACTGTCCCATATGACAAGATTGATGAGATCAGGAGAGTCAAATAAAGAGCACAGTATTTCCTCAATAGCCATGTATTGTCTAAACACTATATGCCAAAAGCTTAAAGAGGGACTTCCCTGGTGGTCCAGTGGTTAAGACTCCGTGCTTCCAATGCAGAGGGTGCAGGTTCAATCCTTGGTCAGGAAACTAAGATCCCACGTGCATGGCATGACCAAAAAAATTTTTTAAAAAATAAATAAGAGAATAAATTTTGGGGGAAAAAAACAAAAGCTTAAAGAGATCCCTAACCTTTCTCCCTACCCTACCATATAGAAACAAAGTATAGAAAGCCTAAGTATATGCCTTTGGCCAATAACCAATTGACCTAAAACCAGTTTATCTAAAGTTAATTGACCTATGATGAATGGCTTAATGACACATTTATCTAAATTTACTTATTTTTCATTTATAAACTTTTATATGTGATATCAGCTTTTTAGGGAAAAAATTTATATACTTTTATGTCTTCTATTATGACTACTTTTGATCATTTACATGTTTATTAACTAATGAGTTTATTTTATCTATTTTGAAAAATTGAGCTACAGTTGACATATAATATTATGTAACTTTAAGGTGTATGACATGTTGATGTGATACATTTATGTATTGTGGTGTGATTGCCACCACAGTGTTAGCTGACACCTCTATTAGGTCACATAATTATCATTTCTTCTGTGTAGCGAGAACAATTAAGATGTAGTTTCCTATGACTTTGAGGTTTATTGTACAGTGTTGTTGACTATAATCACTATGTTGCCCAGTAGATCTCCAGAACTTACTTATCTACTGGTTGTAAGTTTGTACTCTGAAACAGCATCTCCCCAATACCCTCACTCCCAGCCCCTGGTAGCCACCATTCTACCCTCTGTTTTGATGAGTTTGGCTTTTTAGATTCCACATCAAAATGAGATCACACACTGTTTGTCTTTCTCTGTCAGACTCATCTCACTTAGCATAATGCCCTCCAGGTACTTCCATGCTGTTGCAAATGGCAGGATTTCATTTTTTTCTCATGGCTGAATAATATTTCACTGTGTGTGTCTATATATGTAGAGACACACACACACACACACACACACGCTGTCTTCTTTATCCATTCATCGGCTGGTGGACACGTGGATTGTTGCCATGTCTTGGCTATTGTGAATAATGCTGGAATGATCCTGGGAATGCAGATAATTCTTCAAGATCCCGATTTCATTTCCTTTGTATATATGCCCCAAAGTGGGATCGCTGGATCATAGAGTAACTCTATGTTTACTTTTTTGAGGAACCTCCACGCTTTTCCATAGTGGCTGAACCATTTTACATCCCATCAACAGTGCACAAAGGTGCTCTTTTCTCCACGTCCTCGCCAACCCTTGTTATTTCTTGTCTTCTTGATGACAGCCATTGTAATAGGTGTGAAGTAATCTTTCACTGTGGTTTTGATCGGCATTTCCTGATGATTAGTGATGTTGAGACTCTTTTCATGTACCTGTTGGTCATTTGTATGTTTGGAAAAATCTCTGTTTAGTTCCTCTGTTCATTTTTTTTTTAATTGGGTTATTTGGTTTTTGTTATTGAGTTATATGAGTTCTTTATATATTTATAAATATTAACCCTTATCTGATATATTATTTGCAAATATTTTCTCCCATTGTGTAGATTGCCTTTTCATTTTTGTAGATTGTTTCTTTTGCTGTGCAGAGCTTTTTAGTTTGATGTAGTCCTGCTTGTTAATTTTTGCTTTTGTTGATTGTGCTTTTGGTGTCATATCCAAAAAATCGCCAAGAAAATGTCAAGGAGATTTTTCCCTGTTTTCTTTTAGGAATTTTATGGTATAAGGTCTTATGTTTAAGTCTTTAATTCATTTCAAGTTAATTTTTTGTGAGTGGTATAAGGTAGGGGCACAATCTCAGTGTTCTGCATGTGATTATCCAGTTTTTCCAACACCACTTGCTGGAGAGACTGTCATTTCCCCACTAAGTATTCTTGGCTCCCTTGTCAAGCATTAGTTGACTGTATATGCAGAGATTTATTTTTGGACTCTTTATTCTCTTCCTTTGGTCTCTGCATCTGTTTCTATGCCCAAAGCATTTTATTATTTTAATCTTTGATGCTATTTTAAGTAGAATTTCTTTTTATATTTTCTTTTCAGATAATTCTTTGTTAGTGTATAGAAACACTACTGATTTTCGCATGTTGATTTTGTATCCTGCAACTTTACTGAATTCATTGACTAGGTCTTACAGTTTTTTGGTGGACTCTTTAGGATTTCCTATATATAAAATGTCATCTGAAAATAGAGACAATTTTACTTGTTGCTAGAGACAATTTTACTTGTTGCTTTCCAATTCTAAAAGCTTTTAATTTCTTTTTCTTGTTTGATTTCTCTGGCTAGGAATTCCAGTACAGTGTTGAGTAGGAGTGGTGAGAGTGGACACCCTTGTCTTGTGCCTGATCCTAGAGTGAAAACTTGTAACCTTTCACCATTGAGTATGATTTTGGCTGTGGGTTTGTCATATATGGCCCTTATTATATTGAAATACTTTCCATCTATACCTAAGGTGTTACAAGATTTTATCATGAATGAATGTTAAATTTTGTCAAATGCTTTTTCTAGTCCTCAGATTCACTTCACAAATCATTTTTCATTTATAAATATATACAATCATGATTTCTTTTGTAAAGTTGGTGTTATGTTGTGCGTTTTTCATTTATACGTTGACTAATTTCACAAAAAGAATTAGTTCTCTTTCTCTGTAACCCTGTGTTTCCAAATAGTCATGCTTTAACTTTTCACTTATTTTGGGATAATCATTTTTCCTGTTTGTCTCTTCCCATAAAACTTTAAGATCCTTGTGAGTAGTTATGTGGCTTATGTGTGTTTTAGACCTAAAACTCAGAAAAGTGACTGGAAAGATAGTATATTCAGATATAAGATGACTGACAAATAACTTTATTGAAAACTGAATAAACAGATATTTTCAAATGACCGTTTGGGGTTGAAAAGTTAGAGGTGAAATTGCAAATTGGGAGTCTCTTCCACAGAGGACTCAGAAGGAGGGATCAAAGTAAAAGATGAAGACATAGAAGCAAAGAAAAGGAATAGGTTGGCCCTGGGCTGGAACCAGCAGAGGAGAAGGAGGAAGAAGGTCACCTCTGGACTGCTTGAGTCTCAGAGCTCCTCCCTGGTCAGGGGGCATGGAGACGCCCACATAGGTCTGACTTGTTGATGGCCCGTTCCGTCAAGAGGAAATGAATCCACGCCGCTTGAGTCAGTCTGTCCTTAGAGTGCAAGTAAATTGAGAGGAGGATAAAGAATAGCAGCATGTGAACAACATAAAAGGTTAACATTGGAAGCACCATTCAAGCAGGAAATTTTTCTCTGTTTTAGTCATAGTCTTCATTGAAATCATACTACCCGATAGGAAATTTAGAGCAGGGCCTGACAGTTAGTATACTCTAAACAAATTCCTCTTTAATGAAAAAAGAAGTGCAGAGATCATTGTGTCCAATATGTGTCTTCTTCATATGTTTGCTCCCACTGCGACTAGCTAGTCTTACATGACCTACAAACTATTTAAGCTCTTTCTACAGAATTGACTGTCAGCCTCCTCAACCCTGACATATTGTTTTCAGATGCAGGTATGAATACTTAAATTATAGAATGTGAAGTACTTCTATGGACCTTAGTCATCTTATCTAAAAATGACGAGTTTGAGCCTGATAGGTTTTTTTTTTTGTTTTTTTGCCTCTCACTGCTGCGGCCTCTCCCGCTGCGGAGCACAGGCTCCGGACGCGCAGGCTCAGCGGCCATGGCTTATGGGCCCAGCCGCTCCGCGGCATGTGGGATCTTCCCGGACCGGGGCACGAACCCGCGTCCCCTGCATCGGCAGGCGGACTCTCAACCACTGCGTCACCAGGGAAGCCCGAGCCTGATAGCTTTTAACTGGCAGTCTTAGCCCTAAGCGTTCATGATCACAGAGTATCACGTTTTGTGTCTCCGTTTCCCAGCCCAGTCATTTTCCTCCTACATGACTCACACGTCAGTAATTCCAAAATGTGTTTTCCTCCTTACTTCCTCCTTTTGCGAGACTAGATTTATGTTGGAGTCCCTGTGCCCTGCGACTGCTATTTAACATGAGAATCCCTTCCTAGAATGTGGACCAGCCCTTGATCTTCCCAGTAACCCCTCCCTGGGAACCGTAATTCTCTTTCTGAAACCCTATTCTGGGTCTGTGCCATTTACATAGAGTGGCCCAGTGGCCAGTTTAGATGAGACAGTTCTGGTTTATGCCTTAGTTCTGATACAGTTGTAAGACTGCTTCTTTTACTTTCCAACAGTGTCTAGTTTGGAGTTAAGAAATGCTCACCCTACGCCTCCAATTATGGATAAACCTCTCCCATAGCGAGAGTTGTACTCGTTACGCTGATTTCTCCATTCCTTCTGGAGACAAACACCTATAGGACAGAGTTCCCCAGGACACCCCTTAGCACTAACCCCTGCTGATAAGACTCTGTCCATCTCTTTTTCCCGACCTACTGAATAGATAAAATGATAGATGCTGATGAAATCCAATCCTTTCAGATCTACCTGCCTACAAATAAATTGCTGTGCCTCACCTAGGCATCCCAAGATACAAAGTAAGGATAAAGTGGAATGTGACCTCATCAGGCAATTTGGCTAATGGCAAAGGAACGGTCTCTTTCCTATCCTCCCCCACTGTAATCCCAGGGAAGCTGTTGATAGTAGGTTTACGAATCTGTAAGACTGATTCCAGGGTCTTGTCTGACCTGCCCAATAGCCTTCTAAACTGCAGACCCAGGTAATCAGCCACCATCTTACCTGGGGATAAGAGAGTCAAAAAGAGGAGCATGGAGAGAAGCACATGGAGTCTCATGGATGAACGGCAGCTGAAGGGAAGTGGCATCAACATGGTCAGAACCTGGGATCACTGAGCCTCGCAGGTCCATGGCCTTTTATGATGCTCCCTGGACCTGTGGTTTGTTCATGGTTAGTGGAGCCTAACAAAGAGAGAATAACTCAGTCTTCCACAGGAAATCTCCAGGGACAAAAGTATGCAATATGGTGGTAACTCAGTGGATGAGAAAGCTGAAGTTAGTGTTATGCATTTCCCACAGACTTAGGATATCCGCATGGTCTGCTGGGTTCCTTTATGGGAAGACCCATGTGGCAGGGGACTGACGACGTTAGCAATTAGCCAGTGAAACGTGAAGCCTGTGAACAACTGCATGAGTGAGTGAGTGAGCTTGGAAGCAGATTCCTTTGCACCCCAGCCTTCAGATGAACCTCCAGTCAGGCCCCCAATTTTACAGCAACCTCGTAAGAGCTCTTGAGACAGAGACACTTATCTGTCTCACCACATAAATTACGTTAGTAACTTTACTGTTTTAAGCTACTGACTCTTGGCAATACACTATATAGCAACAGATAGCGAATAATACAAGTAGGCATCTATCCTCTAGCAAACATGCTTTAATAGGGCGCAAGTTCAGGTGGGAGGATCATGAGGGTGTTACAGTTGTATTTCAGGTCTTTTCCAGCCATATGTTGAAGAGATAAATGTATAACAACATTTAAAGTAACCGTGAAAGTGACCCCATCTACCTTGCATACAATTATGTGTCCGAGTTTGTGTGTGTGTAAGAGAGAGAGATGGGGTTGGGAGGCCAGGGGAGGGGATGGGCGGGAGAGAGAATGAATGAGAGAACAGAATGGGAGAATGAGGGAAAGAGAAAGAAAAAAGAAATATGAAGCAATCATTAGTTCAAGGGTATTCCCTGTGATAAACAAACACTTGATGGTTCTTTTTCAACTTCATGCTGATTGTTGGAAGAAGGAAAAACAATGAATACTCCATGATAAATGTCTCTGTAAGAGACATTTCAGCTCCTCTATATCTGTATCTATCTGTCTGTATCTACCTATCTATCTATATCTATCATTTATCTATTATTTATTATCTATTGTATCTATCAATCATCTATATCTATATCTATCTATTTATCATCTATCTAAATCTGTCATCTATTATGTCTATCTGTATCTATCATCTATCTATATCTATCTACCTACATATCTAACTATCCATCTATCCATCCATCTATCTACCTATCTATCCATCTACCTATCTATCCATCTACCTATCTATCTATCTATCTATCTTTTGCTATTGGTAATAAACATAATGACGAATTCAGCAGAAACAGTGATAAGGTTCAATTACAGATCCTACCTCATGTCATCAGGAGCTGTATAATCACAAAAGAAGAAAGCAAACAAATAGCCATTTAGAGGCTTGGCTCGTTTGTTTCATTTCATTGCTTCATCCAGAGCTTCAGATAATGGTGTATGGCCATCTGATTCGGAGATGTGAGTGCCAGAAAGAGAACACTGTCCACCACTTCTTTGGGTATGAACATAAGTGAACCTCTTACATTTTCTGAGTCACTCACAACTTTGCTTGCTCTTGGTTAATTCCTCTCTCCCCCAGGCCCCGCCAACCCGAAGCACCTGCTTTGTCAGACATTATTCTCAAAAAAAAAAAAAAAAACTGTAAAAAGACATAATGTTTACAATAAAAGAACTTAGAGCCTAGCAGGGAGACAGTGATGCAAGCAAACAATTAAACCAGAATCAGATAATTAAAAGGAAACCAAATACCATTTTCATAAAGAAAGAGGTGAGGACACGGGGAGGGGGAAGTGTAAGCTGGGACAAAGTGAGAGAGTGGCATGGACATATATACACTACCAAACGTAAAATAGATAGCTAGTGGGAAGCAGCTGCATCGCAAGAGGAGATCAGCTCGGTGCCTTGTGAACACCTAGAGGGGTGGGATAGGGTGGGGGGGAGGGAGACACAAGAGGGAGGAGATATGGGGATATATGTATACATATAGCTGATTCACTTTGTTATAAAGCAGAAACTAACACACCATTGTAAAGCAATTATGCTCCAATAAAGATGTTGAAAAAAAAACTGGAGGGCAAGTACTATTACAGTTTTAAGAACAATGTAACTTGAAATAAAATATATAAATATGCTGTCAAAATCTAAAGACTTGATAGAAATGGCTCTAAAATTCATGTCTATAATTAGCCATAATATTAATTAATACAGAACTTTTCCCTATCATTTGCTACCGTTTTAACTCTAAGATATAAGAAAAGAATTATCTATTTTTATTTGGGAAAAAAATTTTTACATTTTACATTGTCTTACATAATAATTCCACATGTTATGTAGGAGTAATGTTAGCTTATCTGATCAGTAAACCAGTATAAGGAGTATTTTCATTATTTCCTTTCTAGTTATTAAAATGTTTTTGAATTACTTTATGCTTTCTTATTTTAATTTTCATTTGTTATTAAATTCCAGTTACATGCATTATTATCAAACATACTTATCTGTGCTATTTTCATTAAAATTGTTCAGGATCCTGAGAGGACTCAAATGTAGTCAGTTCTTCTTTATGTTACGTGGAAAATAGAAACTGAGTTATATTTCACATTTATAATGTTTAGAATTGAAAGTGTTTGTAGATTTTACCTTAAAAATTGCTGTTTTAGGTGTGCTATAGTCTTAATGTATTTTTAATACTTGATCTATCAGTTGTGAGTGAGGAAATGTCATCTGCATTACTCTTTGTCCATTTATGGTTAGGTAACTAGACGTGTTACCTAGATGTGTTATCTAGGATGATACTAGCAGTAGTAACCGTAGCAACGACAGGAGAAATAATAGTAGTAGCTGTTCTGTCAGTCAGGATCCAGTAAGTTAGAATTACTAGTGTTTTGGACAAAGGGGATTTATGTCAGGATTTGTTCAAAGAGAATGCTGAGGGAACCCAGAAATAACTGCAGGAAGCAGGTAACACCACTCAGTGAGACAACAAAATGGAAGCAACCAGGAGCCTGGGAAGGAGCCCTGTGACCATCAGGCCTCGGAGGAGGGGCATGCTGTGCAGCTGTGCAGCTGTGCCTGGTGCCTCTGCAGCTCTAAGGGGAGACCTTTCAGGGTCAGCCCTCAGATCTATGAGGAAGGGGCATCAGCTAGCTGTTGCTGGCATCCCTTTGAGGACATGATGAAATTGGTCCTGGAGTGCCATGAGAAGGTGGACCCTGGGGCCGACCGTTTCTCCTGGATGCAACCTGTCATTGCTGTAGCAGCGTGACAGGAACAAAAATGAGGAAGGAAGCCCCTCCCCCTTCTCCAAGCTCTACATCCCCCTGTAGTGCCTGTCATTGAAGCCAATTGACAAAGGAGTCTGGGAAATGTGATTTGCACAGTCCTGGTCCCAGCATCACTGGAGAGCATCGTATCAAGGAAATTAGAACAGAGAGACATTGGGGGAAGTGACGCCACAGTGGGTGCAATGTTATAAAGGTTGAGCAGTCAGATTTTCTTTGATGTGCAGATGTTTCAAGTGATTATGTTGTAAACGCATTTGTAATTTCCTTGACAGATTTTTTTAAAGTATACATAGTTTAGATTCCTACTTTTTAAATATTTATTTATTTATTTGGTTGCACTCGTTATTAGTTGTGGCAGGTGGGCTCCTTAGTTGCGGCTCCAGAGCTCCTTAGTTGCGGCAGGCGGGCTCCTTAGTTGTAGCAGCCGGGCTCCTTAGTTGTGGCATGCAGGCTCCTTAGTTGTGGCATGCAAACTCTTAGTTGTGGCATGCATGTGGGTTCTAGTTCCCTGACCAGGGATCAAACCCTGGCCCCCTGCATTGGGAATGCAGAGTCTTACCCACTGCGGGAGTCTTACCCACTTCCCCACCAGGGAAGTCCCTCCTTGACAGATTTTAAGTCGTCTAGGAAAACAATGTTCTAGGGCAAAATACAAAGAGCAGTATGGAACTGGGGATGAATTAAGTCAGATTCGTTCAGGCAATGGGATCTGATGCTAATTGGGCCAGAAGGTGGTTAGACACTGAAAAAGATGGAGAAGCAAAAACGGGAGAGAAACAGTATGTAAGAATGAAAAGTATCACCAATTATGCTGGAGTGTCTGAGAATTACTTTCACATGCTGCATGTCCATGAATTAAATGCACACCATTCTGAAGGATAGTTATGGGAGTGGGTGGATGCCTCACACCTATTTAGGGCTTTCCTAGGAAGGCTACAACATGCTCTTGAGACAAGATATTTATTCTCTTCTGGGTTTTGGTTCTTACCATTGTGTCAAAGCCTGTAGCAGAGTTTTTTCAGTCTCAGCACTACTGACATTTTGGGTCAGATAATTCTTTGTCTTGAAGGTCATTTCTGTCATTGTAGGATGTTTAGTAACATCCTTGGTCTCTATCCACTAGGTGCCAGTAGCATCTTTCTGGTTGTCACAACTGAAAGTATCTCTAGACATTGCCAATTATGTGCCGGGGGCAAAAGCATCTCCAGTTGAGAACTCTGGCTTATAGCATCTGTATCCTCATGCAGGGTTTGTTTTTCTTCTAGCCACTTGGACCAATCCTTAGGGCTAAGGTTTGGCTGTAGGGTCATCAGGTGGTAGCTGACATTGAATGAACCCAGGAAACAGTTTGGGTTATATGAATGTATCAGAAGCAGAGCCAGAGGGGACTTTTTTCCATCACCCAGGATCAGTGCCCACTGTTTTATACTTTGAACTATAAGAGAGGGTGATGTAGGCTTTTCTGCATGACTGGACCTCCTCCAGATTTTTACCTGTCCCTGTAGTGGTGCCAGGCCTCAAAGGTACAGGAAAGGTATGGGGGTGGAAGCTGTGGTTACTCTGGAAGGCCGTGTTCTGGGTGGAGAAATACAGCAGGTTCTTGTAAGTGAACTCTATCCTGACATTCAAGCTTAATGAAAAGATGACACAAGCTATTAGAAGTCAGATAAAGGGAGCAATAAAAGCAGAAGACAGGAACAGAATTGATATTTGTGTTGTCTTTTAAGTCAGATTTATTGAGATGTCTTACACAACAGACATCTGAATTTTATTCCTTAAAAATGAGCTCAATTCTATGAGATTTAAAAAATCCATATAGTTGTATAAGCAACACCACAATCAATACATAGAACGGTTCTATTACCTACAAAATTCCCCTCACATCCTTTTGTGGTCAACGTCTTCTGTTCCTAGCCCCTGACAATGTCTTATCTTTCTGTCCCTATAGTTTGTCTTTTCTTCTTTCTTATTTATTTCTTCTTAAGTGAGCTTTGGTAGTTTGTTTCTTTAAAAGAATTTGCCTATTTTCATTGATCTTGTTGGATTTATGGACATACGGTTATGCCTAATAATGCCTGGTTATTCATCTTTTATCTGGGATCTGATGTCCTTTCTTTCATGGCTGGCATTGGTAATCTGTGTTCTTTTTGTCTGTCTCTCTCAGATCAGAATGGTAAGACATTTATAAACTTTATTCATCTTTTCAAAGAACCAGTTTTTTATTTCTTTTTTGTTCTCTATTGATTTTCTGTTTAATTTCTTTTATTATTTACATTAATCTCCTGCTTTTCTTGTTTTAGATTTAATTTGCTCTTCTTTGATGATATAAGCATTTGGATACTATACATTTATTTCAAAATGCTACTGGAGCTTTATTCCACACATTTTGTTATGTTGTATTTTTATTTTTACTCAATTCAAATGCTTATTCATTTTTATCCAGAAGCGTGTTGTTTAATTTCCAAATATATGGGAATTTTCTAAGTACTAAGTGTTGATTTCTGGTTTAATTCTATTAAGGTCACAGAGCATATTTTATATGATTTGGATAATTTTATGTTTATCAAGACTCGTTTTGTGGCCCAGAATATGGTTTATATTGGTAAGTGCACACTTAGAAACAATGTTTATTCTGCTGTTGTTGTGGGAAGTTTGTAAACAATATTAATTAGATTAAGTTTGTTGTTAGTATTGTCCAGGTCTTCTGTATGCTTACTGAATTTGTGTCCTCTTATTTTATTGATTACTGAAAAAGAAATGATTTTTTATTGAGATGTAATTGACATACAACATTATATTTCAGGTATACAACATAATGATTCAATATACGTATACATTGGGAAGTGATCACCACAATAAGTCTAATTAACATCCATCACAATGCATGGCTACAGACTTTTTCCTTGTGATGAGAACTTTAAGATCTACTCTCTTATCAACTTATCTATTCTCTTATCAAGCATGCAGTACAGTATTATTAGCTATAGTCACCCATGCTGTACGTTACGTCCCTAGGACTTATTTATTTTATAACTGGAAGTTTGTACCTTTTGACCGTTTCACCCTTTTTACCCACCCCCAACCCCCTGACTCTAGTGACAACCAGTCTGTTCTCTGTATCTATGAGTTTGTTGTTTTTTTTGGTTTGTTTTTTCTTTTGGATTCCACATATAAATGAGATCATACAGTATTTAACTTACTGCACGTAGCATAATGCCGTCAAGGTCCATCCATGTTGCCACAAATGGCAGGATTTCATTCTTTTTTATGGCTGAATAATATTTCATCATATATATAATGTGTATCACATTTTCCTTATTCATTCATCTATCAGTGGACAAAGATTTTTTCCATGTCTTGATTATTGTGAATAATGCTGCAATGAACATGGGGGTGCAAATATATTTTTGAGTTAGGGTTTCTGTTTCCTTAAAATAAACCCCGGAAGCAGAATTATTGTATCATATGGTAGTTTTATTTTTAAAGTAGTCTTTGCAGATGAAATAACCTTATATATAGAAAACCCTAAAAGACTCCATGAATAACTGTTAGAACTAACAAATGAATTAAGTAAAGTTTCAGGATACAAAATCAACATACAAAACTTAGTTGCATTTCTATATGTTAAAAATGAACTATCTGAAAAATTAAGAAAACAATTTTATTTGTGATAACATCAAAAACAATAAAAGACTTATGAGTAAATTTAACCAAAGAATTGAAACATCTGTACACTGAAAATATAAGACAATAATGAAAGAAATTGAAGAAGACACAAATAAATGAAAAGGTGTCCCAGAATAATTAATATTGTTAAAATATCTATGCTACTGAAAGCAATCTACAAATTTAGTGCAATTCTCGTCAAAATTCCAATGGCATTTTTCACAGAAAAAGAAAAAACAAATTCTAAAGTTCATATAGAACCACAGCAGAACCTGAATAGCCAAAGCCATCAGCTAGAAGAACAAAGCTGGAGCATCACAACTTCCTAATTTCAAACTGTATTACAAAGCTATATTAATCAAAACAGCATGTTATTGGCACAAAACAAACACGTAGACCGATAGAATAGAATCAAGAGCCTAGAAATAAACCCGCATATATATATGGTCAACTAATATTTGACAAGGGAGTCAAGACTCCTCAATGGGGAAATGATAGTCTCTTTAATAAATGGTGTTGGGAAACATGCATTGGGCATATACATACACACAGAATGGAATATTGTTCAGTCATGAAAAGAAGGAAATCCTATCATTTGCAGCAACATGGACAAACTTTGAGAACATATGCTAACTGAAGTAAGTCAGACAGAGAAAGACAAATACCATATGATCTCCTTTATATGTGGAATCTAAAAAAAATCCAAACTCATAGAAACCGCAGGTAGATGGGTGGTTGTAGGGAGTGAGGTTGGGGTGAGTGGGTGAAGGTGGTCAAAAGGTACAAGCTTCCAGCTGTAAGATGAATAAGTTCTGGAGATCTAATACACAGCCTGGTATATATAGTTAACCGTAAGTAATTTCTTGTGTAACTGAAAGTTGAGAAGAGAGTAGATCTTAAAAGTTTGCACCACGCACACAAAAATTCTAACTATCTGAGGTGATGGAAGTGTTAGATAACCTTATTGTGGTAACCATTTTGTGATAAATATGTATATTAAAAAATCGGGCAAAGGACCAGAATAGACATTTTTCCAAAGAAGTCATACAAAAGGCTAATAGGTATGTGAAAAATTGCTCAACATTACTCTTTATCAGGGAAATGCAAGTCAAAACCACAGTGAGATACCATCCCACACCTGTTAGGATGGCTATTGTCAAAAGATAAAAGAGAAGAAGTGTTGGTGAGAATGTGGAAAAGAGGGAACCCGGAGGACTGGCTTTGAAAAGGGTGTGAGAAGAAATTGTCTTTTATCGGGGTGTTGCTCTGTGCACATTCAGCTTGCTGGCGAAGTCTGGGAAATCCAATTATTCAGGTTTCCTGTGATCTGCCCTTTTGATAGGGAGGGAGACCCCACAAGGCTGCATAGAATGAAGTTGTGCATTTTCCAAGTGGGGAAGGCGAGTAGTGTCCCCAGATGAAGGGTGGAGGGCTGCTGGGCCAGGCAAAAACCATAGGTAAGGAAAAAGTGCCCCCACCCAACCTGGAGCTCATCCAGGCCGTATAGAAAGATGGAGACCAAACCACGACCAAGTGAAAATACATCGTACGAATTCTTAAAATAGGTTTTGTGTTTGCAAGTTTTGTTTTTTTATTTATTGAGAACTCACTAAGAATCCCTGTGAGAACAAAGACAGAAAGAGAGGCGAGAGCAAAAGCGAACGAGAGAGTGAGAATAAAACATCCAAACAAACAAAAAGCTTAAGAAGGATGTCAGTGCTCCTTGGGTGTAGTAGGGTCGACTTCAGGTACGTGCACCATGGGCAGACAGCATGGTCGGCCGTCCAAACATCTCCCAGCCTGGATTTCTGAGTCGATGCAGAATTCCTGGCAGGAGCCGTTAGGAACGCTCACAGACTTCCTTGAAACCGGCCCTGCCTGCACAGAGAAGAGAGTTGTGGTAGCTATTTCCTGGTGTCCCTGCATTTTTATTGAATTACATGGGAGGAGGGAGTATCTGGAAACAGTCTTGTGTGGATTTTTCATTGTTATTTGATTTCTTAAAAATCTGCTTTCACACAAAAATTTGGATTTGGGGCATTGCTGTAAAATCTGACAATATTGAGTGCATCTAAGTAACGAAAGGCTAGCCATGGGCAGCCCTGCCCCCATGCCAGGGCACACACGCCCCAGCTCTTCTGGGTCTTTCTCGATCCTTATTATCTCCTAACACCGATGACAGAGGTCAGTTTTTATTTAATATTAGTCTTTTACTGCTGGTTTTCCTAGAGTAGAAGAAACTTTTTAGAGATATCTCTCTTTCTATATGTGTGTGTGTATATGTGTGTGTCTTTCAAAAGTGGAACTGAAATACAGATCCAAAAGATAATATACATCAAGGAAATTATTAGAGAGGAGATTTTTCTGGGGGAAGGGAACAATATTCCTACATATGTAATATGCAAACAGTGCCCATGTCAGTATTTCTTGCATCCTGAAGCTGCACTCACTGCCTCTCTCCCTGGCTCTGGTCTTTGAGGTTGCAATCTGCTGCAGGAATCACTGCATACATTAAGATTCTTAAAGGCTAAACAAACATCCTTGTTAAAAGCATTGAATAGTATTTGACTTACATCCTAATATATTAGTGTTCGGGGGTGGGGTCATACACATTGAGGGGCTCAGTTTCAAAAGTGACTTGATTCTGAGCCGTCCCTGTATGTCGCAAAGTGCACCTTTCCCCTGACAACTTCTTAAGCTCTCTGCCGACATTAAGAGAGGTCTCAAAACCCACACTTCTAGATTTTCCTATTCTGGAACATAAAAGCCAATTCTTGAATAGCTTCAAATCAGTATAGGGCATTCATAGACATTCAACAAAAGTCCATTGAATTCAGCTGAAAGTCAAATGCATTAAATTGAATTTAACTCTTTACTGTTCACAAAGCAATCATTAATGGATATTTGTTAAGCATCCACTGAATGTGAGGCCCTTACTGGGAAGCAGGCATACAAAGAAAAAAAGATACGATGGCCTTCCACTTCCAAGAAATCATAGGCCGGTAACCTCGGTTGCTGGATAGTCCAGGGAAGAGTCAACTAGCCCTCAAAAGAGAGTATTGGCACAAGGTGAGGGAGAGGTTTCATAAGTGAGAGCCAGGGAGAAATAAAGTGTGGCTGAAAGAAAGAAAAAAGAAGGATCGCAGGGGTTGAAAGGTTAAGGCACTAAGCCTTGAAGGATCTGGTGGTCAGAGCAGGCTTTGGAAGGAAAATCATGGGATCACATTAGTCCTAAGTGTTTGAGGCTGTCTATTCAAGGTTTTCATCTGCGTTTTTACCTGTAACCAGAATAGTAATATTCAGTGTGTGTGAATGCAGAATATAGTGAAATATATCCACTGCCTCACACTCCTCAAGGAATTTGAGAGGAATCACAGGGCTGGGATTAAGTAGACTGCAGCTCCTTGTATGAGGACTGTCCCCATTCATGCATCTGTCTACTCTCCTATTCCTTCCCAACCCTTGAGACCCTGAATTCTCAGGAAAAGGTAAGACAGTCCTCTTGATGTAGAGCAGTAAGTCGCTGATCCCTCCTTAGAGCTACATGTCCCGGAGATATACGTCTGTGCCTGTACCTGTGACCCACGTTCGCATGCAGAGTGCAGGGGGTGCACTCACTGCAGTGCCATCTTGACCCCTGTGTGTAAAGTTCTACTTTAGGAGAACAGATGTTGAAGAGGAAGAGGATAGCCCGAGGTTGGCATGGAGCCTTCAGGGGCACCATCAAGGCTGGGCGGGGCAGCGGGGTGGAGGTCTCTCGGACTCAGGGCAAGCCTTTCAAGGAGACCCCCTCCCACCAGTCCCTATAACGTTGGCATAGCTCTTATATCAGCATCTTAGGACGCTAATTTTTGCTGAAAGTAGAGGACTTTTGGAGACCAAGATTTAGTAGAATAATGCCTCATGTTTTTGTTACCTAGATCTAGAAACTGCTAGTAAATTTGCCTGAATAATTCATCTTCAGTGCTGGAACAAAGAGGGTTTCAAGCACTTGAAACGCCCTTGACTTCATGTCATCTAACTGAGAGCTGCTGTGGAGAACTACTGAGTCAGGTGACTGCAGGACTTCCCAGGTTTCCCACGAGACCCCTGCTCAGGGCAGAGGTGAAGCGGATGTTGCTGTGAACACTGGACCCCTGTAAGGCCTCGGGCACCCTACTCTTCCCAAAGCTTCAGCAGAGCTTGTTTTGTTACCTGGTGGGACTTGGCCCATAAAGAAGAGAATGGTAAGCGGGGGAACAGCAGTCCTCGTGGCTGGAGAGAGGAGAAAGCTTGGCTTCATTTCCAAGAGGCAGAGAAAACTTCCGTCTGCGGCCCCCTGGCACCAGTGGAATGTCTTTGGCCGGATATCAAGTGCCCTCCTGTACCTCCTTAGGGTGCTTGAGGACAGAAGTGTTCTTCGCGCACAGGATGGCCTTTGCAAGAAGGCTGAGAATCCTTGTTTTGTTGGACACTCAGTTCACTAGGGAGATGTGGGCGTACAGTCTGGACCAGAAAACCCTGTTAAATGGGAACATGAGCTCCAAACACTTTGGCTCCAGGTAAAGTGTCCGTGCGAGGAGCTATCTATATTCAGTTACAAGGAGTCAGGCTGTGTACAGAAAGCAGCTGGTTCAGTCGGTGACTAGACACTGTGTTAATGAGTACGTCCCGGGCTTTGCTAGCCGTCCCCGCGATCAGTCGCCCCACTCACTCCGGGTCCGAAAGCCCACGGTGCTGTGCTCAGGATATACTGACCACACGTGTGTTGGTTTGCTTAACAGACGCTTACCTCCCAATAAGGTGTGAGCTCCCTGTTGTTAAGACCAGACTTTGCCTCTCCGGGCTGAGGAGGAAGTTGAATCCTGTGGTCGTTTACTCTCAAAAGCGCATCAAGTGCATACAACACTGTCAGGGCAGTCAGATGCCTCTGAACATGAAGGCAGGGGGTCTGGGTCTAAGTTCCAAGTCTCTAGGCCTGCTTCTCACCAGAGGTCCAGACATCGGCAGGAGGGCCATCCCCCTTGAATCTCAATAGCGCCCGTACAGACCTAGATCTGTTGGGTCGCAATCAAGAGACTCCCAATCATTATGCATAAAAACAACTGGGAAAGTTGCTTCAAAATGCAGACACGTCGACCCACTCCAGGCAATGTTAGTTTGGTAGGGTGCCTACAAGGCTAGGTACGCCTTCTAATGCCTAGAAGTCTGCATTTTTAACGAATTTCCCAGGAACCAATTCTGAAATGGATTCTGGAATACTCAGTGGAAAATATCAACTTAGATCACCTCTCAGCTTCTTTCTGGCTCTTATATTAGAGTATCCTAAGTGTTCTTGTCTTAGAATAAAACTCATGCTTGGCTTTTATGACTGACAACAACATTTTGTGTGTGTGCGCACGCGCACCTGCCTTGTGCAGCACAGAAAGGTGAAGCGCACACCTTAATCTGTGCAAGATTAGATTCCAAGTTTATAAAAACAACTCCGGAATTGGCCAGGACGAGTAACTAAATTGACAGAGCAATCTATTTGGAAGAAGGCTGTTGCAGGAATAGACCCTAGATGAGGCTCCAGGCTAAAACAATGTGAGTGTACAGAGAGAGAGGCTGGAGAATGTTTGAGAGACAAAGTATAGGGCCGTGATGACGTTTATAATGAAAGTGGGCACGTGTGAGTAATCCAGTAAGTTTAACCTGAGTGCCTAAGTAAATGGTAACAGTGCTTACCTGGAAATGGTGCTGCACTGAGAGGCGCGGCGGGTGGTGACCCTCAGCCTGAGCAAGCGAGCTGCTAGGAGAGTTCTAGAACCACTCGTTGGCCTATGCCGCCCCCTGCTGGTCCAGAAACGGCTGTCACTGACACCTTCCTGTGCCCCGCCTCTGAGATACAGGGCAGCCAGCTGCCTGGACCCCAGGGTTCTGGAGGAAGAGCTGGCAGAGGGCATGCAGGTGTGAGGGCTGAGGCGAGGCTGGGGCTTCCTGTGGGCATAGCTGGGGCTTGCGCTCCGGCTGTGGGTCTGTGGTCCTGCATTCCTCACCTGCAGTTCCCGGGGTAGAACTTCTGAAATCACTGGGTGTGGAGGGGTGGGCAGGCTCAGGACCAAAGTCCCTCTGTCTCTGTCCCTTAGGACATCCCTGTGAGATTTGTCCTCCGGGGTTTGTGCCAGACTTCCCAAGGTCACCTGTGTCCTCCTCGTCCTTGTTTTTGTATTTTCTTTTCCTGCTACATTCTGCCTTACTTTCTTTTCTCTTTGTGCAGACCTTGGACTCTGAAGCCAAAATATCCCATGAGGCCAGAAATTAGTACCTGGTCAGTCATACAGGAGAGTCTGTACTCTAATCTCCCATTACCTTAAGGTTTATTTTTATTCTCATGAATAGTGGTGGTATTATTATTATCTTTATAATGGCCCTCAATTTTTGTTGTCATTGTTAGTCATTATTTATTAGTATTTTATTAGTAACATTCACCATTATTTTATTAGTATTTATTAGTAACACTATTCATCTTTTTTTCTTATTATGGATGATTTTGTGGTCGATTTATAGAACAGGAGGGCTTCTTGCAGCACTTAGACAAATCCGCGGGTGGTGGACAGGCATGTCGGCACCTCTGTGCCATCCAGTTTAGTAACAGAATTTCTGGGGCCAATGAGGGGACTGAGAATGTTTCCAGAGGTGCAGGTGGTCCTGGAATGCCCTAACTGCACCTCAATTTTTGGCAGTGTTGACTTTCTGGTTCTGAGCTGAGATAGAAAATACCTGCAGGGACAGGTGGTGACACTTTCTAGAAAGCCAAGAGCAGTATTGCCCCCTAGTGGACTTAGAAAAAATGTATAGAGGATTAGTTGAAGATGGCAGAGTAGAAGGACGTGCTCTCACTCCCTCGTGCAAGAGCACCGGAATCACAACTACCTGCTGAACAGTCATCAACAGGAAGACACTGGAACTCACCAAAAATGATACCCCACATCCAAAGACAAAGGAGAAGCCCCAGTGAGAGGGTAGGAGGGGCACAATCACAATAAAATCAAATCCCATAACCGCTGGGTGGGTGACTCAGAAACTGGAGAACAGTTATATCACAGAAGTCCACCCACTGGAGTGAAGGTTCTGAGACCCACGCCAGGCTTCCCAACCTGGGGGTACAGTAATGGAAGGAGAAATTCCCAGATAATCAGACTTTGAAGGCTAGTGGGATTTGATTACAGGACTTCGACAGGACTGGGGGAAACAGAGACTCCACTCTTGGAGGGCACACACAAAGTAGTGTGCACATCGGGACCCAGGGGGAAGGAGCAGTGACCCCATAGGAGACTGAGCCAGACCTACCTGCTAGTGTTAGAGGGTCTCCTGCAGAGGCAGGGGGCAGCTGTGGCTCACCAGGGGGACAAGGACACTGGCAGCAGAAGTTCTGGGAAGTACTCCTTGGTGTGAGCCCTCCCGGAGTCCGCCATTAGCCCCACCAAAGGGCCTGTAGGCTCCAGTGCTGGGTCACCTCAGGCCAAACAACCAACAGGAAGCAAACTCAGCCCCACCCATCAGCAGACAAGCAGATTAAAGTTTTACTGAGCTCTGCCCACCAGAGCAACACCCAGCTCTACCCACCACCAGTCCCTCCCCATCAGGAAGCTTGCACAAGCCTCTTAGATAGCCTCAACTGCCAGAGGGCAGACAGCAGAAGCAAGAAGAACTACAATCCTGCAGCCTGTGGAAGGAAAACCACATTCACAGAAAGACAGACAAGATGAAAAGGCAGAGGTCTATGTACCAAAAGAAGGAAGAAGATTAAACCCCAGAAAAACAGCTAAATGGAGTGGAGACAGGCAAACTTCCAGGAAAAGAATTCAGAATAATGATGGTGAAGATGATCCTGGACCTTGGAAAAAGAATGGAGGCAAAGATCGAGAAGATGCAAGAAATGATTAACAAAGACCTAGAAGAATTAAAGAACAAACAGACAGATGAACAAGACAATAACTGGAATGAAAACTACACTAGAAGGAATCAATAGCAGAATAACTGAGGCAGAAGAACAGATAAGTGACCTGGAGGACAGAACGGTGGAATTCACTGCTGCGGAATAGAATAAAGAGAAAAGAACGAAAAGAAGTGAAGACAGACTAAGAGACCTCTGGGACAACATGAAACACACCAACATTCACATTATAGGGGTCCCAAAAGGAGAAGAGAGAAAGGACCCGAGAAAATATTTGACGAGATTATAGTCTAAAACTTCCCTAACATCGGAAAGGAAACAGCCACCCACGTCCAGGAAGCACAGAGAGTCCCAGGCAGGAGAAACCCAAGGAGAAACCCACTGAGACACATAGTAATCAAACTGACAAAAATTAAAGACAGACAAAAATTATTAAAAGCAACAAGGGAAAAACGACAAATAACATACAAGGGAACTCCCATAAGGTTAACAGCTGATTTCTCAGCAGAAACTCTACAGTCCAGAAGGGAGTGGCATGATATACTTAAAGTGATGAAAGGGAAGAACCTACAACCAAGACTACTCTACCCCGCAAGGATCTCATTCAGATTGGATGGAGAAATCAAAAGCTTTATAGACAAGCAAAAGCTAAGAGAATTCAGCACCACCAAACCAGCTTTACAACTGATGCTAAAGGACCTTCTCTAAGTGGGAAACACAAGAGAAGAAAAGGGCCTACAAAAACAAACCCAAAACAATTAAGAAAATGGTCATAGGAACATACATACCAATAATTACCTTAAACATGAATGGATTAAATGCTCCAACAAAAAGTCACAGGTTCACTGAACAGATACAAAAACAAGACCTGTATATATGCTGTCTACAAGAGACCCACTTCAGATCTATGGACACATACAGACTGAAAGTGAGGGGATGGAAAAAGATATTCCATGCAAATGGAAATCAAAAGAAAGCTGGAGTAGCAACACTCATATCAGATAAAATAGACTTTAAAATAAAGACTATTGCAAGAGACAAGGAAGGACCCTACATAATGATCAAGGGATCAATCCAAGAAGATATAACAATTATAAATATATATGCCCCCAACATAGGAACACCTCAATACATAAGGCAACTGCTAACAGCTGTAAAAGAGGAAATCGACAGTAACACAAAAATAGTGGGGGACTTTAACACCTCAGTTACACCAATGGACAGATCATCCAGACAGAAAATTAATAAGGAAACACAAGCTTTAAATGACACAATAGACCAGATAGATTTAATTGATATTTATCGGACATTCCATCCGAAAACAACAGATTACACTTTCTTCTCTGTACTATGCCATCTGTATCTCCTCATCCCCTTACAGCAATGTGTGTTCTACTGTCCATCTCTTTGGAGTTATGATTTTTCATCGTGGTAAAATGTACATAAACTTACCATTTTAATCATTTATGGTCTTACAGTTCAGGGACATCAAGTACATTTACATTGTTGTGCAGCCATCACCACCATTCATCTCCAGAACTTTTTTCAGCTTCTCCAGGCTAAGAAGACAAGAATGCACATCCACAGTCGGCGTTCAGACATCAGACATGAAGCCCCCAGCACTGCCCAGACCTCGCCTGCTGTCGGTCCTTCTCTTTCTGGGCACCTTGAAGTCCAGGCCCCTCCATTTGCGTCTACACTGTCCAAGGTCATCATCTGTGTGCTTCCTGGCCAGCAAGGGCAAAAGGGACTGGCACCAGTTTCCCAGTTGCCAGGTGGACTGAAAACTTTCTGCAGTTGCTTGGGCGAGCGAACCACATTCTCCATGCCTTCAAGGTTGGCATCGGCCTTTCCTGGGCACCCGTGGGAACTGAGAACATTCTAGAGGCTCGGGGGGATAAGATGACCTCTGTGCACCTCCTTCTCCAGCAATGGTGGTTCCTGGGTTCCTGATCTGAGAAGAAAATTCTGAAGATGCTGGGGGCAGGGATGCCATCTCCAGCCTCTCAAGGAGGGCAAGAGTGGTTTCTGGGCCCCCAGAGTAACCTTGACAATGTGGCTATGGTGGGCAAGCATACCCTCCCTGACTTCCTGGGAGACACAGCTGTTTCTGGGCCCTCAAGAGGACTCGTCAGTTGTCCTGTAGGCTCAGGTGGCCCATGGACATGCTCTTCGAAGCTCCCCTTCCAGCCTGGGCTGCTCACCATTCCCTGAGGGGAATGTGCAGGATTTCATGAGCCTCGTCCAGCCCACAGGTGCCGGCAGTAAAGCTGTAGTCAAAGGGCTGCTGTGTGTGTCTGTGGGGAGAACCCTCAGGAATCATCTTCAGCAAATCCAAAACACTTTTGAATAGAGCAGTATGCAGAAGATCATCTATAATAAGTAGTGTAATAATAAAAATAATGATAATAATGATAGTGATGATGATGTTAATGATATTAATGCTACGATGGCTGTTAATAATAATAATAATAACTTAAGGAAATGGAGATTAGGAAACAGATTCCCAAGTGTTTGACAAGGATTTACATTATCACAGTTTAAGTGACCAACATAGGTAGACTAATGTATTTCTAATTACCCTCGTGATCATTATATTGATGACTTAAAATAGAGGAAGAGCAAAAGTGTAGAAGCAAAACCACAGGATGATCATCTTTTTGTTCAATATTTTTTGGCCCTCCGTAAATACTGGCATTTTTTTTTTTTTTTTTTTTTGCTATACGCGGGCCTCTCACTGTTGTGGCCCCTCCCGTTGCAGAGCACAGGCTCCGTATGCGCAGGCTCAGCGGCCATGGCTCACGGGCCCAGCTGCTCCGCGGCTTGTGGGATCTTCCCGGACCGGGGCACGAACCCGTTTCCCCTGCATCGACAGGCGGACTCTCAACCACTGCGCCACCAGGGAGGCCCAATACTGGCATTTGAGAAGGGAATTCTGTCTACGTAAAGTGTGAGCGTTGTACAGAAAATGTTCTTCCACATAATGGAAAACTTAATGTACATGACACTGTTAATTCACTGTTAATTCTGTGTAAATGACACTGTTAATTCACTCCATTGCAAGGTGGATACATTCATGAACGACTTCCTTCTGAATTCTAAACCATCAAGGGAATCTGTTGGGAAAGATTGCCAAGGATATTCAGGGAATTGAGAAAGTGATCAAAAGTTTGCTTTTCATTTAAGAAGTGTCCCAAATGGCAGAAATCTTTTTGTTAAGTACAAACCATAATACATTAAGAATATTAGTACTTTGAAAATGTGCATGCCTAAAGGTACTTATACACACACACACACACACACACACGCACACGCACCACTTATCCCAGCGGTCTTCCTTTTATTTCTTTTGGAGGGGCTAAGCTAAATGTATCCTCATTACCCGAACGCTGTTTTCCTCTCTCAGCATGTTTATGCATGATGCTGACAAGTAAACATATTTTAGGTAGTCTACAAATAGACCCTTCTGACCCTTATCTGGACAGCACCCTGGATGGCAGCTCAGAGTGTGAACCACGCTTTGAGAGACTTGGAGAAGCCCAAAAAGCTGGACGGGGAAAATGCCCATCATTGTAGTATTTGTCTCAAGAAGGTGCCCACCACCAAGAGGTTGACTTTGCACAGCACCCCAAGGTCCTGATCCTTGTGCTGAAGCAGTTCTTCAGATTTCACAGGTGACAAAATGGATAAGAAAGTTCTGTATCTTGGGTGCTTCGACTTGCAACCATA
This sequence comes from Mesoplodon bidens, assembly GCF_964165515.1. Taxonomy (NCBI): domain Eukaryota; kingdom Metazoa; phylum Chordata; class Mammalia; order Artiodactyla; family Ziphiidae; genus Mesoplodon; species Mesoplodon bidens. Next base: position 35,406,798 of record NC_138181.1, on the reverse strand, counting down.
CATGTCGGAGCAGAAGGCAGGACCACTGGATTATGTGTTCTATGCAGTGCTGGTGCACTCCAGGGGCAGTTGTCACCGACAACCCTACTTCTGTTACGTCAAAGCTGGGAACGGCCAGTGGTATAAAATGGACGATACCAAGGTCACTGCCTGTGACGTGGCTTCTGCCCTGAGCCAAAGTGCCTATGTCCTCTTTTACGTCCAGAAGAGTTCATTGGAAGGAGTCGGTGGGGGACCGTCACTGGGAGGGGCACCGACATCCCTGGGGCTGGCCCCGCAGGCATGGATGCAGCCCACGGGGAACCTGGAAGAGACGCCAGCGTCAGCTCCTGGGTCGGAGGAGCACCTGGAGGAAACAGGTGTTCAAGAAATCACCTTAGAGCAGTGGAGACGCCGCTGAGAACACAACCGGCCTCAGCCAGAATCCAGCCTCAGGAAGAGCGAGTCTACCCTGCCTGCCCGTGCTGTCATGATTCACCCGTTGAAATATGGAGGTGGGATGAAAATGAAACTTCCTGAACAGGAAAGCTGCCCGCTCAACAATCGAACCAGAGGCACCCCACCTCAGGGGCCAGTAAACATCGGCCACATCCCTTGTCCCAGAGGGAAGGACTTCCAAGAAGGAGAACAAGAAGAAGCTGAGGTCTCTGGATGCACTGCAATAAGCTCTGCTGCACGTCTGCAAACACACACACTCAACACACACAGTCACACACACACACAAACCCAGTCGTATATAGGAAATTCTGTTGCAAGTGTGAATAATCTAGTCTTGTGAAAGGACTGTGTGTCTGCACTGTTCACAGGACACGATATTCAGTGCCTCCTTCTCAGGAGTGTGGTGTATGCTGTGAAGTTACTGGAGCGGGTGGGGTTGATTACTGGGTCTGAGAACTATCTGAGGACTTTCCACTTGTTCTGCGTTTGAAGACTCATTTGTTGATGGGGTGCAGGACGGTGGTGAGCCTGTGTTAGGGTTTACAAAATTTGAAATGTAATACTGTACAAATGAGACATCTAATATTGACACCCACTGTTAACGCAATTTAAAAAATAAAATTATAAAAATAAAGATACCTTGGGACTTCCCTGGTGGCATAGTGGTTACAAACCCACCTGCCAGTGCAGGGGACACGGGTTCAAGCCATGGCCTGGGAAGATCCCACATGCTGCGGAGCAAGTAAGCCCGTGAGCCACAACTACTGAGCCTGCGCTCTAGAGCCCATGAGCCACAACTACTGAAGCCCATGTGCCACAACTACTGAAGCCCACACGCCTAGAGCCGGTGCTCCACAACAAGAGAAGCCACCGCAATGAGAAGCCCGCGCACCACAACGAAGAGTAACCCCTGCTCGCCGCAGCTAGAGAAAGCCTGCACGCAGCAACAAAGACCCAACACAGCCAAAACTAAATTAATTAATAAAAAAAAAGACACCTTACCCTATTGCCAGGCCAAATCACTACATATCTTCACTATGGACTTCTTGTTCTGAGGGATATGCTGAACACAAATTTAAAGCAAACTATCCTAAAGTCCAGCTGTGCTCCTCCTCTCTGTCAGGAGAGTATCAGGGAGGTGGGTGGAGGAATGCAGCTTTGAAGAGGGCTGAGGACGGGTCAAGGGGGAATTTACTTTCCTAGCTGACCTGATACTGCTCCAAGGTTGCATGACCTTTTTAAGGGTTGCTTAACCAATCAACATCATCTGTCACCTTTGGTCTGACCACGTCTGAAGACATGTTAAGAGAAAGAAATAATTCGTGATTTCACTCGTGTGGAACACGAAAAACTAACAAACAAAAAGTAAATAAGTAAAAACAACTTTAAGGAAGAAGAAAATTGACATGATAACAAATACAAAGATACACAGACCCGAGTAGTGGAAATTAGAGGAGAAGCCACGGGCAGAGGCAAAATGGACAAAATGGGGCAGCTAGATGGTGACAGAGGAAAACTGCATTTTTGGTGCTGAGAAGGTGTATGGTACACAGAAACTGAAATGTATTGCCGTGCACATAAAACTTATGAATATTATAATGGAATGATATCTAAGTTTTAAAATTTTTTAATTAAATTAAAAAGAAATTAAAGAATCGATACTCAACTGCCTAAAGCCACATCACTACATAATTTTATTCTTGTCCTGTTTCCTGGAGGGACTAGCTGAACACCAAATTTAAATCACACAACATGAAACTCAGCTGGATACCTCTTCTCTGTCAGTAAATGCTCAGAATGGTGGGTGCTGGACACTCTCCACCTGAGAAGATGCAGCTTTGTGGGTGGCTGAGGAAGGAATTTCCCTTTCATGCTGACTTTATACTACTCGAAGGTCACAAGACCTTGATGAGGTTTTTTTAACCAATTAACATTATATGTCACCTTTTATTTATCAATGTCTTGAAGACACATTTAGAAAAGAGAAATATCTTATGAATTCACTTATATGTGGAACACTAAACACAAATACAAAAAACAAATAAGTAAAAAAAGATTAGGGGCTTCCCTGGTGGCGCAGTGGTTGGGAGTCTGCCTGCTAATGCAGGGGACACGGGTTCGAGCCCTGGTCTGGGAGGATCCCACATGCCGCGGAGCGACTAGGCCCGTGAGCCACAACTACTGAGCCTGCGCGTCTGGAGCCTGTGCTCCTCAACAAGAGAGGCCGCGACAGTGAGAGGCCCGCGCACCGCGATGAGGAGTGGCCCCCGCTTGCCACAACTAGAGAAGGCCCTCGCACAGAAACGAAGACCCAACACAGCCAAAAATAAATAAATAAATAAATTTAATTTAAAAAAAAAAAAAAAAAAAAAAAAAAAAGATTAAAGAGGAAAACAAATGACACAAAAACAAACACACATATTCACAAAACACAGCAGTGGGTATCAGAGGGTAGGATCAGGGCGGTGGCCAATGAGTAAAATGGGTCCACAGGATGGCAAAGAAAAAACCTAAGTTTTTGGTGCTGATCAGTTTTATGGCATACTGGGGTTGAAATATATTTTTATACATATAAAACATGTAATATCATAACCCAGTGATACCATAGAAAAATAAATAATTACATTAAAAATTAAATTATCCATGACGCATTGCGTAAAGCCACATCTATACATATTTTGTCTAGAGTCCTATTTCTCTAGGGGATACGCCGAACACCAAATAAAATCAAACAACTTGAAATCCAGCCTGGTACAGGAGTTGAAATATATTGTCATACACATAAAACTTATCTAATATTATAACCAAAAAATACCTCATTAAAAAAGTCTACTGAACAATAAATTGAAAAGAAATTAAAGAATCCATATCCTTTGCCCATAGCCACATCATTATTTTTACCACTGCCCTGTTACCTGAAGAACAAGATGAACACCAAATATACAGCAAATCAATCTGAAATCCAGCTGGGTACTTCCTGTTGGTAGATCATCAGAAATATGTGTGCTGGACAAACCCCAGTGGACACAGTGTGGGTTCCAAGGTGCCTGAGGAAGGGTCCATGGGAGAAGGGTCCTTTTCTTGCTTACTGTTATACTACTCCAGGTCCTGTGACCCTGTTAAGACATTTGTAGCCAAGGAAAGATATCTATCCCTTTTTTTCTTACCCTGTCTCTAAGGAAGGTTTATACATTGTGATTTATTGTTATCATGCATTTTAAAACTAGAGGGACACCTGTACTTACTTTTAAGAATAATTATGATCTGAAAGGAAATTAAACATTTTTGCATATGCTTATTTTTTCTGAGAATCACAATTTTTACTGTGGTAAAACATGCATGACATAAAATTTACTATTTAATCACAATGAGGTGTCAAGTCCTATGGCATCAAGTGTGCTCATGTTATCCTGCAGCCATCAGCAGCATCCATGTCCTGATAAAAAATAGACAGGAAAAAGACAACATTTCCCCACATGGAACAAATAATTATGCGATGAGAAAGCTGCATTTAATATTGTGGTACATGCATTTGAAAATCAAAGGAAACTATGCTTACTTCTTGAAAATTCGACTTTCCCATCGGACATCAGAGCAGGCCATTTTCAAGTACAAATTCACTCAGGAAAAACATTTTCTCCTCTAGTAAACTAGAAGCGTCACAGCTGAGCTTTAAATCTTTTCACTGTTCCTTTTTTATCTAGTTTCTGTTAATGGAAGACAAAGAGGTTTCAGCTAAGAATGAACAAATCCATTATTTAGGCTTTCAATGCCTATAGAAAATCCCACCTTGTTTTGATAACTGCTGTTTCAGTTCCCCACATAAATCAGAATGCTGATTTACATGCCCTCTGAATTTTCATCTTCTTGTAATAAATAGTGTGAAGAACGATGTATTGTATCAGTTTCTGTTTTCAGAATTACCCTTAAAAATAAAGAATCAAGGTCACGAACTCATGCCAAACACAAACCTGAACTCAAAACGCATGAAATACTTGAATATAAGACCTGAAATTGTAAAAATGCTAGAAGAAAACAGTGGCAGTACACTCCTTGAGATAGGTGGTCATCAATGGAAAAACAGATAAAGAAGAGGTGGTAGTTATTTAATGGAACACTATTCAGTCATAAAACACATGAAATTTGCCATTTTCCACAACATGGTGGGACCTGGAGGGTATCATGCTAACAACGTAAGACAGGCAGAAAAGACAAACACCTTATGACTTTACCCATATGTGGAATACAAAAAATTACAAGAAAAAATAAAGAAAGAAAAAAATTAATGATGAAACCAAAGGGCACCAAAACAAACACATAGATGCACAAGATAGAAAACTGGAAACCGGAGGGGAAGTGGCAGGCGGAAGGCCCAATGGGTAAAATGGGTCCACAGGATGGTAACAGACAGAAACCAAGTTTTTGGTCCTGAGCAGGTGCGTGGTGTACAGGAGTTGAAATATATTGTTTTGTTTTGTTTTTAACAATTCATTTTTTTAACATCTTTATTTTAGTATAATTGCTTTAAAATGGTGTGTTAGTTTCTGCTTTATAGAAATATACTGTTGTAAACATAAAACTTATCTAATATTATAACTGAATGATAGCTCAGTAAAAAAAAAAAAAAGAAATGTAAATTTAAAAAAATTAAAGAATCTTTACCCCATTGCCTAAAGCCATATCACTACATATGTTGACCACTGTCCTATTTCTCTGGGCGATTAACTGAACACCAAATTTACTTCAAACCAACCTGAAATCCAGCTGTGCTCCTCCTGTCAGTAGAATCTCAGAAAAGTGGGTGCTGGACAAACCCCACTGGTTGAGATGCAGCTTCCAAGGTGGCTGAGGAAGGGTCCATGGGGAAAGTTTTCTTTCTGAGCTGACTTTCATGCAGCTCCAAGCTCACAGGACCTTGTTAAGCCTTTCGTACCCAAGGAAAGAAATCTGTCACAATAGATAGACAATAGAATTGGTTGCTCATCCTCCTCACACAAGATTGTTTTTCACCCTGACTGTTCCCCAGAATCCCTTGTGGAGATTTGAAAAGTAATGATGGATCAGTATCATCTTTGTATGTGTTCCTGTAAAGGGACTCAGGCCTGTGGTTTGGGAATTGTGCTACTTTGTGCTACAAGAACACAAGTCATCCCAGTGGATATCCTGGAAGAATTTCCCTTGAGATTTATGTTCAATATTGATGTGTGTCAAAGGATAACATTCCAAGTCCTGCAGACAAAGTGGGGAGATCTGCTTTGTGAGAACATTCATTTTTTCTTCTGGAACAGTACATTGCACAAATTATTTTAAAAACTGGCTTGCATGATGGCTGATAGTTTCAGGCATTTTATAATCCTGGAGGTTTATTCCATGAGCTTATGCGTGGTAACAAGGCTGGGTTCCTCTTTAGTGAGACTGCTGGGTGCATAATTCAGGAATCAGCTGAATAAGATAGAGAGTATGATCGTGGAAGGAACTCTTCATCCACTTAGCTCAATTCAGAGGTTTTGGGACAAAATAACAAAGAGATTTCTGTGGTCTGGGAGGGCAGACATGCCTGTCTCTCTAGCCCCAGGTGGTTTCCATCTGCAGACATAGGTTGAGGGGCCTCAAAAAGTGTAGGACTAGGACTTCCCTGGTGGCGCACTGGTTGAGAGTCCGCCTGCCGAGGCAGGGGACACGGGTTCGTGCCCTGGTCCGGGAAGATCCCACATGCCACGGAGCGGCTGGGCCCGTGAGCCATGGCCGCTGAGCCTGCACGTCCGGAGCCTGTGCTCCGCAACAGGAGAGGCCACAACAGTGAGGCCCCCGTATCGCAAAAAAAAAAAAAAAAAAAAAAAAAAAAGTGTAGGACTAGATAGATGTCTTTGAGACTTCCTCATGACCTTGCCTGACCAGGGTTGTGACATTCTGGGAAAAATGACCAGTGGAGCTGAAGATCAGAGCTGTGTCACCACCAGGGCCTGAAAGGGTAGATGGGGTTAGGGGGACGTTGGAATGAGTGGAGCTGATTTGTATGGAAAGAGCTGTGGAGAAAGGGGACACTCAGAGAGTGGGGCTGAGTCTCTGCCCACTTTCCGAGGGTGCAGACCTGAATCCCTGTGTTTACAGGGGCACAGAGAGAACCAGACACCAATACTTAGCTCCTTTAGCCACAGACTTTATTGTTTGAATATATGCAACTATTATTCTATACACAATTTTTAATTTCTTCCAAACTCTACATTCTATATTGCTAGATCACTTCACTCTCCTTTTTATGCCACATTTTCATGAAGATGTATTTCCGCAGATCACAATTTGCCTGAATGTGTGTTAAAAGATTCTTTTAGAGGCTCCTTCTTCCACATACTCAAGTCATTTTTTTCTGATATAAAATCTAGCTATAGCTCCATTTTGATTTTTAGAATTGCTGCATCCTCAGTGTGAGAATTTAATATTGACTAAGAAATAAGTGACCACTGAAAACTTCCCTTCCTTCAGAACACTTGAAGGTGTGATGTACAGTCTGAGCACACATGTACCAGAGAGGTTGCTCTATGAATAAAGAATTTCTCATGACCTTACATTGAATCACTTCTCCAGTATGAATTATTTATAAGTCTGCTTTGGTGTTGCTCAGCAAACTTTCCTATTTCTCAAGAGTCTTCATCTTTGTTCTTGATTTAGTGTTTATTCTTTCGCTGAGTTTCTTGTGCACACCAAGCCTGGTGCTTGGCTGAAAGTTTATTAACAGTTATTATAGTCTTAGTGGTTCTCCACTGGGAGTTGGCTCATGTTGAACACAATTATCAAAGAAGAACTAGGGGTTGGTTATCCTCTGCTCAAGCCCTCTGGGGCAGGGGTCCCCAACCCCCACAACATGGTGGGACCTGGACCAGTACTGGCCTGTGGCCTGTTAGGAACTAGGCTGCACAGCAGGAGGTGAGCGGCAGGCAAGCAAGCAAAGGTTCATCTGCTGCCCCCCATAGCTCGCATCACCACCTGAACCATCCCCGTGGCCCCCATCCATGGAAAAATTGTCTTCCACGAAAGTGGTCCCTGGTGCCAGGAAGGCTGGGGACCACTGCTCTAGGGTCTTTAGAGTTGGGAGCTGTTGCTAAAAACACCCATACTGTATTTACAGAGTGAGTTCTGCTAAGTTACCTGAGGTCAGGCCAATGACTAAAGGCTTTGCCACAGAGACAGGGCACATATGGATCCACATCCACAGGTGATGCCTGTCTGGACTGAGGAGTGTGATGCCTGAAGAAGTGTCCATGTTGATTACAGACAGAGTTGCTTTAGTGGGTGTGAACCTTGGTGTGGTTAAATGCTAAAGCTATGGCTGGTGTTCCATCCACATTCCTCACATGTATGATGCCATGTCATCTCAGGTCAGAACGTCTACTGAGGGCCCTCCTGACATTCTTTCCAGTGGTAAGTTCCCTTATGTCGTCTAAGGGAAGAGCCCTGACTGAAGCATTTCCCACACCACTGACATTCATAGGGCTGCTCTCCAGTGTGGGTTCTCTCATGTCTTCTCAGGTTTGCATATTGACTGAAAGCATTCCCACACTGCTGACATTTATAGGGTTTCTCTCCTGTGTGGGTCCTTTTGTGCCGAGTCAATTCAGAACTCTGACTGAAGGCCTTACCACACAGAAGACATATGTGTGGTTTCTCTCCAGTGTGGATTCTCCTGTGCTGACTAAGTCCAGAGCTCTGACTAAAGGCTTTCCCACACTGATGACATTCATAGTGCTTCTCTCTGGAATGGACTTTCTTATGTTTTCTAAGGTAAGAGATTTGATTAAAAGTTTTCTCACATAGATGGCATTTATATGGCTTCTCTCCTGTGTGAGTTTTCTCATGTTCTTTCAGGTAGGAACTTTGACTGAAGACTTTCCCACACACATGACATTTATATGGTTTCTCTCCAGTGTGGATCCGCTTGTGATTTCTAAGGTCAGAACTTTGCAAAAAGCCACTTCCACAGAGATGACATTTATATGGTTTCTCTCCAGTATGAATCATCTTGTGTCTTCTGAGTCTAGAGGAATTACTAAAGGCTTTCCCACACAGAGGACATTCACATGATTTACCTCTAGTGTGAATGTGATCCTGTCCGTCAAGGAATGACCCTTGACTAAGTGAATTTCCACACTGTTTGCTGACATTACGTTTCCTCCTTAAGTGAATTGATAAATGTTTAGGTGAAGATCTAGGAGTAAATTCATCACTCAAATCAGTCCATCCAACAGGATCCCCTTGCATGTGAGGAACCTGTTTTGGGAAAGAGGTATGAGACTGTTACTGGTTCACCCACATCCATGCAGGCACTCATGCCTCTACATTTACACCCTAGAGCATCAGTTGTTAATAGTCTCCTGTTAAAATGTTTCCAGTGTCAGTTGCATACACATGTTGTGTTACTCCCCTGCAGGCACAAACATTCTCTTTTGTTGTTTCCCAACCCAGATATCAGATTAATTTTGAAGATTCAGTGTGTTTTAGAGACTATGAGATGAGCAATGTTAGTGCAACTGACTTTTTTTCTTAGGTTTCATGCTGTGTTTTTGAGCTCATATTAATTTCTTAACTGATTTCAGCCTATCCAAAAATTTTCCCAGAAAGAGCTCAATCTCAGCTTAATTACATACCAGTTGTGCTCAATTACCAACTTATCTCACTGCCAGGTGCTTCATTTGGATGACTGGTGTTCCACCCATGAAACTTACCATTGGCATGGTGGCAGATATGTGCTTCCTGTAGACACTTTGCATGAATATCATTTCTTGTTGTCTAAGTGGACTTTCACCATCTAAAGAAATTGAAAAAATATAGATTTTAGAATGTCATTAAGGAAATAGAAATGTAAACAAACACCAAGGTCCATGTGAGTATCTTTCAAAAGTTGGCACTTAGTTGGAGAAACAACGTATAATAAAGAAATACTCAAGGTAGTAGAAATACTTTAAAAGTCATTGTCTATTAGAAAAAAACAGGATTAAAATATAAAAATGTAATGTGGTGGAGAGACATTGGGTCAGCAAATGATGGAAAACACATTAAATTGGGCGATCAGGACAAGAATCACTAAGTGAAAGCTTAACTGCAGTAAGTCCACAAGCACCCTTTCCTTAAAGAATAGAAAATGGCAGGAAGTAATATGAATTGTGATTGGTAGATGCAAAGAATGATAACAACATGAAGAATTTCAGCCCAGTATCCTCACTTCCAGTTTAGAATACTCACTTCATCAAACTTTCATTTGGTGTTTCCAAGGACTTAACACACTGACTGAAACTTTCTTGAAGTGAAGCACAGGCCCCTGATTCTTACCTGGACTCTGGCCTTGGAGGAATCCTGTTGCTTCACTCCACAGCTCTTTTCCTTGTTCTAGCTGGAAAATCACATCTGATTTGCTGATCTGATACCCTGTTTGATATGAAAAAGAAAAAAAAAGTGTTGGATTTTGAGTCTGGGCTAATTACCCTTTGCTGTGCTCAAGTCCAGGGTAAGGGAAAGAGGAAAATAAAGAGATAATTGAAGGTCAGTGCAGGCAACAACATCTTCAACAGACAAAACAGTGAAGGTCCTTCAGCAGACCAGGAGGAAATCCAGAGCAGCAGCAAACACAGTGAGGCCCTCTAGCGGCTGATGCCTGCGCACAAGTTCAAAGAGAGATTACAGAATCCTCAGTGTTTTCCAAATGGGAAAGATTAAAAGACTCTACAGTGGGCTGAATATTACTTTCAAACAGGAGCCAGTAAGGATACGCCTTACAGGAATCATCAAAATTATGTCATGTACACGACTCTGGTCTCAAGCCTTCATGGAGTGACTAGAACAGAAGAATCATTTTTAAAATATTTGATCCATTTACTTATGCATTAAAATATCCATTGAATCCCCAGTTCTGTTCTGAGTGTAAACACTGAGTAGCCACAGAGATATGAAATGTGGTCAAGATTACTTTCCAGTGTAGTAATGAAAAGTGCCATGAAAAGAAACGTCTTCCTCTTAAGTAGTTATGAGGATTATCAAAGAATCAGGAAGGACTTGGAGTGGGACATGGGGAAGCTGATCTAAATGCTTGTTCAGTGAGTGAATGAATGGAGTGAACACACGTGCACGTACATCCGTGTTGACAGACTCACCTACAGAGACCAGGTGGGTGATATTTTCCAGCATCACATTTCTGAACAGGGTTTTCTGGGATGTGTCCAGCAGGGCCCACTCTTCCTGGGTGAAGTTGATCGCTACATCTTCAAACGTCACTGATTCCTAAAACATCAGGGATATTCTGGTTTAGACAGAGAAGTCCCTACCACTGTCCAGGGTGGCAGGGTTGAGATGAGGAGGTGATGGGGTCTGGGTGGATAAAGGATCATGCTCTGTGTGGGGTTCCCCTCGGTTCTCTGCCAGCGCTGAGCTGGTGTCTGCCTTTCAGGTACATTCACAGACACCTACACACTCTGACATCATGAAGCTTTATTTCACAGAAATATCACTTGAAGTGTGTTATAATACAACAGTGAAGTTTTTCAATAACCTGGAAATTAGGACTTCCAGACAGTTGATAGTAAAAGATTCACTTGCATATTTATAACTCAATCTCTCTTCCCTATTAATTTCAAGGAACCCTACAGATTCATGACAAGAGAAACAATAACCATGATGGGCTACTTTGAAAACATGACGATTGGTTTAAATTATGTCCCTAGAGGAACCTTTGACTCTCCAGATAGAAACTGCTTTCATTACTTCTTATGAGTGTTGAATCATCCAATATATTACTGTATGAGGGGTTTGCTGTCTAGCAAACCTGGGTTAAATGCAAAACATTATTCTGCTAATCATGCCAATGTCAGAGAACCATGAAGGGATCCTTCATGTTCCTCAGAACTGAGCAAGATTCATACAGAACTTGGTACCAGTAGGTGCTCCCTTTCTCAACACTACAGGTCTCAGGTGTTCATAACAAACTCTGAGGTCAGATGGTTCAGCAGCATAAGCCGGGGACTCAGGTGGCTGGAGGGAAGGACAGACCTGGCCTGACCATCGCTGTGGCGTGAGGACTCCCACTCAACATTTTCAGGGACCTTGACCTTAGTTATCACTGTTTCTCTTGTAATCTAATCTCATCTCCATGCTGAGGGATGAAAGAAGCCTAGTGATTGGTTTTTCTCCAATTTTTAAAAATCTATGCGAGAACCTAATTTTGTTCTACCTACTGTACTGTTTCTCCTTTCTGTGCAGCACAGTTAAGAAAATACTCCTCCCTACACATTCCTCCCAGTTATCGAATATGAATAAAAGCTTAATTACTAAGAGGTGGAAGGTGTGAATGAGGGGACGATTGCTAATGGCACTCGGGGTGTAGCTTCAGGAGAGGGAGGCGTCGCTGCTCACCAGAGGCTCCATTGTCAACACCTCAGTCGCCAGGAGTCTTTCTCGGGATTTCACTCACAGCCAATCCAAGCACTGAGCACGCAAACCTGAGGATGGAGAAGAAGCCATGAGACTCCAGTCCTGTGCACAACTTCCAGAAGAAGCCATGAGACTCCAGTCCTGTGCACAACTTCCAGACCCACCTGAATTGGAGGCCCCCACCTCCACCTGGGTGTGACCCCAGCCCAGCAAACGGAAACCAGTGGTGCATCCTAAGAACATGGTGCAGTCTCTCCTCTCCCAGATCCCATGTAAGAAGCTAGAGCTGTGGTTGTTAATACAGAAAGTCAAAGTTCAGAGAGTTTGCAAATAAGAATGTGCTAAGTGTTGACTTTGCGTGTTCAGCAGCCTAGGGCATCCAGAAGCATTCAATGTCCTCCTTGATTCCAACCCTCGGGAACCCTGACTCATGCCAGAGTAGAGTTTGGTTTCCTCCTGCAGGAAACACTGGAAATCCCCAGATCACTCTCTTCCCTTATGCACCCACAATGGTCCTCCAGCACCCCTGGCAGCCCTCTGGAGCCTCACTGCCTTCCAGCTCTCCCTCAGCCCTGACTTTTAGTTCTGCCCCCCATCTACATGGATATTAATCAGCCAAGGACCTATTTCAGGACGCAGTTAAACCAAGGACTTATTCCACTTGGAGGAACCGTGGCACCCACCCTTCCGGTCTAGTCCTTTACATCCGCTGCTCCAGAAAGTAGCAGGGGTACACGAGTCATAGTGTTACGGTCGTGGACTGTCTCAACCCTCTGTGTCAAGGATGCTCAGAAGTATAAAATGACTGAGGTTTTGGAGGAAATTGGTTTATTTGCCAATTTACAAATGACACACAGAGGTTCCAAAAACTTGAGTATATGACAGAGTTACACATCTAGAAGAAGGATCAGCTGTCATTTAATTTTGCTCAGCCTGTGTCCTGTGCTCAAATTCCTTTAGGGTAACAAAGATCACCTAGGTTTTACCTGTAATACGACCTCTAACATTAGTAATCAGATGAAGCTCCCTGTTATTTCTCTTCATGTTTATCACCCAGATATAGGGGAAACCTCTCCATATAGCCACACTCAATCCCCTCATTACATCCTATCTTGAAACAGAAATCTCTTCTAAAGATATTTGCTCTCAAGTTCCTTCTCTCCTGTGCTCCCTCCACAATCAAAGTGAACGTGCATTTTCTATCAGAAAAAAAGAGAAGCCCTGGATTAATGCCAGCATCTGCTAACTGTGGATAAACACACTCAAGAAAAAGCAGTTTAGTGATTGTATTATCCAGAGCACCTAGGAAAACCCAAGGTGGGAGGGACTGTCTAGGAAAACCAATCAAGACTTGCCCATGGATTACCTTTGGTTTTGACTTCAAGACAAATTTCAGAGGGAAATGAAACTTTCTCTTTCACTCTTACAATGTTTCTTCTATTGATAATAGGAATATGTAAATCCCTATGATATCCAGGGAAACCCCAGGCATATGCAAAAAGCCACCTTACATCTAGAAGGTGGAACCTAGGCAACCCTGGTTATGTGCAGATTACAAGTTATAGGAATCAAAGGAGGTTAACATCCATTAATTTAGGGGAAGAATTAAAATAAATATCTCAAGAGATTTATTTTACCTTGAGATAATTATTTCAACATAAAAATCTATCTCAAGACACATAAGAAATGAAATGAAAATCACTTGATGAAACCCATAAAAGGAAATTAATTCAGAGAAGGAGAAAATGAAGTATTTAGAAACAAATTAGTAAAAACATCAGATGTAGATCAACAGCCAATAGAACCTTCCAAGATAAAGAACATGCTCTACATATGCATTGTATGATACAGAAACTGCCACACACATGTGGTGACAGAATACTTGAAATCTGGCTGGCACTACCAAGGATGCAAAGTTTAGCTATTTAATTGCATTAATTTAAATGTTCTAGCCACATAGGGCTTGTTGTTAATATATTGGAGAGCACAAGTTTAGGATCTTAGGTTAGGCAGATAAAACAACTAAATAGATTCAAGACAACTGTGTTGGAGTGGGAAAAAGGGACATGAACAGTCAAGAGTAGGAAATGATGGTGGCAAAATACATGTTGACACAATATGATTCAGAGACTACAAGAAGCTACTTTGATAGGACAAGTGTCTAGAGACAGATAGGACTTAACAACATTTTCATGGGATGAAACAAACTCACATCTCACAGTTTGTAGGACTCACCAAGACCCCAAGTTGCAGGAGCTGGTGAAGCCAAATAGATTCTGAGGTAAGTTCCACAGCAAGCAGCCAATTTCTCTTCCTCCAAAGCCCCAAACTGTCCAGCTTCTTCTTCTCTGGACAAATGCATCCCTTTGCCTGTCTGACTTTCCTTTATACCTGGATAACCGTTTATCTCCCAATCTGGGCTACATTCCAGGATCCACCCTCTCAGAAGGTTACTGACCCTAATAGGGTTTCAGTCTGTGAGCCACACCCTGTTCAATTTGATTGGATTTTCCAGACTAATAGGAAATTGTAATCCTCACACAGTGTTGGAGAGCAAAGATGTAAGGTCATTGTCCAGGGACAGTGAGAAGATCCATTCATTCCCTTCTTCATCCGTAAACACTGTTGAGTGCATTCTCTATACTGGGAACCATTCTATTATCTTCAGAATAACAGGGCATCAGACACATGGGGATTCTATGGAAATGAAGCTGGGATTCCCTGGGGGAAATCCGGAATTAAACATAAAATGCAAGATGGGGAACTGTGAAAACGTGAAATATAAATAATGAGGCGACAAAATAAGATATATTGCTGGGATGCAGAACATGACTCTTAAGGCACTGGCCACGTAGTACTTTCAAGAACATGTTAAGAATCTATTAACTATGCAAAGAAGATGGGAAGACAATTTTATACTTTATTTCTTGGTTAGTGGGGGAAATCCATACAAATGTTCCTGCATAGTAAACTACTGTAAATAATTTTCCTTCCATGTCATTCGGAATCTATATATACATTTTAGTGGAAATCTTACGGGTGTGGAGATGGCTGTTTAAGCTTAAAATTCCTGGTTCCCAAATGGAAAAATTAAACCAGGGGACATAGTGAGTATTTCATTCTATCTGAGGACATTTGGCTTGTATCATACAATGCCTGACAATCCTATTACCTCGTGTATTTCAATTCCATCTCCCATACACATTAAAGAGTATTTCACCTGAAACAAATATATTAAGGTAAAGCAGCTATACTTCAATTTGTTTATTTATTTATTTATTTTTGCGGTATGCGGGCCTCTCACTGTTGTGGCCTCTCCCGTTGCGGAGCACAGGCTCCGGACGCGCAGGCTCAGCGGCCATGGCTCATGGGCCCAGCCGCTCCGCGGCATGTGGGATCCTCCCGGACTGGGGCATGAACCTGTGTCCCCTGCATCGGCAGGCGGACTCTCGACCACTGCGCCACCAGGGAAGCCACTACTTCAATTTTTTTTTAACTATTTTAAAACTTCGCCATTACCCCTCAATCTCCAAGGACTCATCCTTTTCTCTTAGAGTCATCAGATTATGCGTAACCTATTTCCCAAATGAAACTGATATTTTGGATGTAGATACTGTCCACCACAAGATTTAAAGTACTCTGTTACTGTCATTCACTACTTATGCCCTCTTCCACCTAAAAGGAAAGGAATTGCCTTTCCTCTCAGCTCGGAAATTTACCTCTACATTCGTGTTCTTTCCTATTCTCTCCTGCCATGTCAGAATGTATGTTATAATTTAAATTGAATTCACTTTATTTTTCACATTGGTTGATTTAAAATATTATAATAGTTTCAGGTGTACAACGTAGTGATTTAATTATTTTAAACATTATACTTCATAACATATATACTTCACTTAAAGTTATAACGAAATATTCCCTGTGTGGTACGATTTATCTTTGTAGCTATGGTTTTTTAATATTTATACATAGTAGTTAGTATCCCTTAATCTCATGTTTTTAACTTCCTCTCCCCCTTCCCTCTCCCCTTTGGTAAACACTAGTTTGTTCTCTACATCTGTGAGTCTGTCTGGTTTCTTATTTCATTTTTTTTTTTAGATTTCACATACAAGTGATACTGTACAGTATTTGTCTTGTTTTGTTTGTCGTATTTTTCTAATCATAAGACCCTCCAAGTCCATCCATGTTGTCACAAATGGCAAAATTTCATTCTTTTTATGGTAGAGTAATATTCCTTTGTATATATGCAACACTTATTATTTATCCATTCATCTGTTGATGGACACGTAAGTTGTTTCCGTATCTTAGCTATTGTAAATAATGCAGTTATGAACACTGGGGTGCACATATCTTTTCAAAATAGTGTTTTCGTTTTCTTGAGATGTATACCCGGGAATGGAATTGTTGGATAATATAGTAGTTCTATTTTTTAGTTCTTTTAGGAACCTCCATACTCTTTTCCATAGTACTAGGCCAATTTATGTTCCCACCAACAGTGTCCTAGGATTCCCTTTGCTCCGTATCCTGGACAACCTTTTCTGGCTGGAGAATTTTTATGAGGGCATTCAGACAGGTGTGAGGTCATAGCTCATTGTGGGTTTGATGTGCATGTCTCTAATGATTAACAATGTTGAGCATCTTTTCATGTGCCTGTGGCCATGTGAATTTCTGCTTTGTGAAAATACCTGTTCAGGTCCTGTGCCCACTTTTCGGTTGGGCTGTTTGTTTTTTTGATACTGAGTTGTATGAGCTGTAAAACAACATGTACACTTTATTTTAAACCACTCCCTCTCTTTGAACCCTCGTCTTACCATTTAAATACGCTATGGTATCACTCAACCTTAAATTTTAATTTTTTTAAAAAAGCTAAAATTTTGAAGTCCTTGTATTCCCAATAGCTTCCCTCTCACTTTTTTTGTTTTGTTTTGTTTTAGCGGTATGCGGGCCTCTCACTGTTGTGGCCTCTCCCGCTGCGGAGCACAGGCTCCAGAAGTGCAGGCCCAGTGGCCATGGCTCATGGGCCCAGCCGCTCCACTGCATGTGGGATCTTCCCGGACCGGGGCATGAACCCGTGTCCCCTGAATCGGCAGGCGGACTCTCAACCACTGCACCACCAGGGAAGCCCCTCTCACTTTTAAAATCCAATTTGAGGGCAGAGTCCATCGATTTACATTTCCCCTCACCTCAAACAATCTTATTTTTTGTCCCCATTAATTCATGGATATTATTCTTTTATTTTAAAAAAAAGTAAGTTTTTTCCAAAAAAATAATAAAGAAAATGGTCAGAAGAACCTAGGGGCAAGACGGGAATAAAGACACAGACCCACTAGAGAATGGACTTGAGGATATGGGGAAGGGGAAGGGTAAGCTGTGACAAAGTGAGAGAGTGGCATGGACATATATACACACCAAACGCAAAATAGATAGCTAGTGGGAAGCAGACACATAGCACAGGGAGATCAGCTCGGTGCTTTGTGACCACCTAGAGGGGTGGGATAGGGAGGGTGGGAGGGAGATGCAAGAAGGAAGAGATATGGGGACATATGTATATGTATAACTGATTCACTTTGTTATAAAGCAGAAACTGACACACCATTGTAAAGCAATTATACTCTAATAAAGATGTTTAAAAAAAAAAGTAACGCGTCCGGAGCCTGTGCTCCACAACGGGAGAGGCCACAGCAGTGAGAGGCCCGCGTACTGCAAAAAACAAACAAACAAACAAAAAAACAAATAGAATGAACCAACTTGTATAAACTGAATTTTGTTCCCCTCCCCCAAGTTCATATGTTGAAGCTCTAACATTTAATTCATCAGAACGTGAATGTATATGGACACAGAGTTAAAACTGTGATGAGATTAAGGTGAGCCCTTTAGGGTGGGTCCCTAATCCAATCAGACCTGTGCTCAAGAAGCAAAGCGAGAGACTGCAGAACTGTGTACCTCAAGGGCAAAGAGCAGCTGGTTGAAGGTGCAATGTGTATCTATTGATCAGTGGTCCTACGAGGGCCTGAGATGCTATATTTTAATAAGTCTTAGGTTTCCCCCAAGCTCCTCTTTCTTCTCAGTTACATAAGCTTTGATCAGTAAAAATAAACGTTAAGATGATCTTCAAGGCTTAGAGATAAAAACCACGTACAGCATGTCTTATACGGTAGAACTTTATTAAAATGGAAAGAAATTTTGAAAACAAAGCTTTATAGTAACATTTAATGAAACATAAGCAGCAGAGCCGTAGGAGTGTCCCCACCATGATTTACAGGGAAAGACTCCACAGAATCCACGAGTCTCATCTCAGGACAGGGCACTGCTGACCTTCTGCAAAGCACAGCGCTGGGCCCTTTAACCAGGTTCCAAAAGTTCAGACATTTGCACCAAATGCAGATTACTACCATAGCTTCCTATTTACACAGTAGTTCAGTTACTCCTGGAATTTGTCTCAGTTACTTGAAATAGATTCAGGCTGACAAACAACTTGCCATTCCAGCGTGATAAGCACCCTTTGACAGGTGACTCTCGTTCCATCAGGAGAAGGTGCAGTGCGTGCACGTGTGTGTCGCTGGGGCTTGTCTGGGTTTCCAGCACTGTTCGCCCACCAGGGGTGGGGACTCGCTGCTTCTCCAGGAACAGCTGCTCTTTGTGCCTCCCCCTCCTCAGGTGCACAGTCACCTCCAGGGCACTTGGGGAGTCCTACGTGGAGGGAATGAAAAGTGACTGCAGCAGCCACATAAGACCAGGAGAATCTGTCAGCTGAGCTCAGCCCACTTGCCAATTGTGGCATCATGAGCTGAGTAGGTGGTGGTTGTATTAAACCCCTCCTCTCGCGTGGGTCTCACCTGCTATGCCACGTTCTTACGCCAAATGAGCTGGCATTCAGGACACAACCAGAGAGGACCCAAGACATTTCTGTGGCTGATGCTCAGATTTATTTCTTGTTTCTAGACCCTGACCCACTCCCCAGTACAGCTGGGTCCCCATTCCCTGGGCATAAGACCCCCACGGTCCCCCCACGCCTGGCTCCAGGGCTTACCTGAGGCAAACTGAGCAAAGAGGATGCAGGAGAGGCCAGGAGCAGAAAGCAGAGGCGCCTCGTGGAGGGTCCTGGGTGGTGAGGAAGAAAGTGGGGGAGCCGGCGGCCGAGGCCCACGAGCTGCCGGGGCTGGAGCAGCCTCTGTTTGCAGGTCTCCAGGCGCTTGCACGAGAGGCACATGGTCCAGAAACGTGATGACCCTAATTATAACAGAAAGATCCCTATCTGTCCACGAGACGCATGCCAACGGAGCTGCCCCGCTCCTGTGCCATGTCCCACATTTAGGTGGGCAGAGTCTCCCTCCCTGCTCCAAGGCTGGATGCTCGACACACCCACCTGACTGCAGAGGTGTTCCAGACTGGACCCCTAACCTAGGCCTCAGCAAACTGGACAGCACATTCCCTGGGTCACAATGATTACTGGGCATGGGCTGCGGTGGAGACTTCCATTACCATGAAGTCCGTTGCGTTTGTTCAGCTGGTGGAGAAGGAAAAGCTCTTTTTCTCTGCAAGGGTGCAAATAAAACCAATGTCGCCCAGGATTCTAGCTGCCATCTCGCTACTGTAAGGAAGTGGGTCTGAGAATAAATTGGACCCTGGTGAAAATACACTAGGTTCTTGGTGACACTGGGTCTGCACTGGATCCAGAGAGCCCGGAGCCTGGCCTTCCTACTCTGGATCTTTCAGACAGCAGCCCTTGTTTGGTTAATCCAATCTGAGCCGAGTTTCCGGTTGTTTGCAACTGCAGGCGTGTTGGCTGGCACAGTGCGTGATCTGGGGCTCCAAGCCAGGGCGCCGTCTCTGTGCCCCGGTGCAGCCTGGCCACGATGGGGGCACTGGGAGGGTTGTTGAGGCCCCTGGGGATAGAGCTTGCTTTTGTACTGATAGCTGTAGTAATACTTTCCGCATTTGCAATGGGGCTGGTGTGTGTGTTCTAGATTCCCTTTGGAAATTGGGGGGACCCTGGAAATGCTTGGGGAAGGTATCCCAGCTGCGTATTCTCTTGCACATTTATGTGAGGTGCCTCTGCCTTTCCAATCTGGAGTATAAGCAGGGTGGTCACGTGACGGTGGTCTCTAGAAGAGTGGATGCCTTCCTTGTTACCATTTGCTCTGAAAAGCCAGTCGGGACAAGATGGGATCCTTCTCAACCAGGATGTGAAGTCACTTCTTTCTGGGTTTGGAGGCTGTCTTCATCTCCTGATGGTGAGGTAATAACTCACCTCAAACTTGGTGGTTTAAAACCACAGGAATTTATTCTCTCAGAGTTCAGGAGGCCAGAAATCTGCAATCAGTTTGGAGCTGAAATCAAGTTGTTGGCAGGGCCACGCTGCCCCCAGAGGCTCTAGGGGAGGATCTTTCTTCACTGCTTCCAGCTACCGG
This sequence comes from Mesoplodon bidens, assembly GCF_964165515.1. Taxonomy (NCBI): domain Eukaryota; kingdom Metazoa; phylum Chordata; class Mammalia; order Artiodactyla; family Ziphiidae; genus Mesoplodon; species Mesoplodon bidens. Next base: position 35,386,534 of record NC_138181.1, on the reverse strand, counting down.
AGGCCGCCGGCTCCGTCACGTGTGGCCGAGTCGCTCCCATCCTGGCCTCCGTGGTCCCATCGCCCCTCCTCTCGCGTGCGTCTCACCTGCTATGCCATGTTCTTATGCCAAATGCACTGGCATTCAGGGCACAACCAGAAAGAATCCAGGATCATCTCCCCATCTCAAGATCCTTACCTGAATCACATCTGTGAAGATGCTTTTTCCAAATAAGGTCACACAGCACCCAGAGGTTAGGACCTGGCACTGTGGGTGGCTCTTAGCCTGCTCCACAGACTTTCAGATAATTGCCATTCTGTTGGAAAAGGAGTCCAGGAAGCAAGGCTTGGTGGTCACAGTGGTGCATCTGCCCCAGGCAGTAGCAGGAAAGTATCACCCACCGGAGTGGCAGCTACACCCAGAGAAGCCTCTGGAGCTGCCTCTTGCCCCAGGCCGGGAAGGTGGGAGCTCTGGAGAATACAAACCCCCGGCAGGGACACAATGGCCTCTTGCTTGGTGACTCCAGGGAAAGCATCAGGAAGCGGAGGGTCCGCTTCGATTTTGAAGCTCAAACTGGGAGACTGGGCCCTGGTTTGAATGATCTGGTTCTCACTGGACTCTCCTTCCCAGGAGAACACACTTCCCAAGGCTGCAAAAGTGAGGGCTGGCAGAGGAGAATGTGACTGATGATGTTTATCGTGGTATTCGAGCTGGCAGTCGGCTGTTCCCACAGTCAAATAGCCAGATAGATCCGTTAGTTCCAGAGAGCTGGAGGAAGGTGAGCTTTCTATTACTTTCATTGTTAAAAAGCCCCCAGGAGGGCCTCCCTGGTGGCGCAGTGGTTGAGAGTCCGCCTGCCGATGCAGGGGATACGGGTTCGTGCCCCGGTCTGGGAGGATCCCATATGCCGCGGAGCGGCTGGGCCCGTGAGCCATGGCCGCTGGGCCTGCGCGTCCGGAGCCTGTGCTCCGCAGCGGGAGAGGCCACAACAGTGAGAGGCCCGCATACCGCAAAAAGAAAAAAAAAAAAAAAAAAAAGCCCCCAGGAACGCCAGGAGCTCTATTTTTCCCCCCTTTTACCATGTGTGAATGAAAGGTCTGTTTCTTGGATGGGTGATTATTGTCGCACGAGTTTTAAAGTGAAGTGAAAAGGGTTCTCAGTCCAGGCACACAGAGGATGATTATATAATCAAGGGCAGAGCAGGGTCACCAAAGGCAAGGGCTGTGTTTTACATTCTTTACAACCTCATGTTTCATACGGTAAAGCCGTGCCGCAGGTTTGCTGAGTGGAATGACAGTCATCCTCACTCCTGGGGTTTCTGCTCCACAGTCTTCCACCACAGCAAGAATGGGCCCACTTTTCCCCACTAAGAGAGCAGCTCAAAGCTGCTGCAGCAGGCAAGGTGCTGGAGACCCTTCTGGCGTGTCCGTGCGTCCTCACCTGGCTCAGGTGGCGTATCTCGACGTGTGGGGGAAGCAGGTGCTCCTAGACCCGGAGAGGAACGAGTCACCTGTATGAGGGTGAAGCGTCACTGCAGGAGGGAGAAGTCTGGGCAGGTCTGGAATCTTCTAGAAAGTCCCGTGGTGAACCTGTAGATTTGTAGATAATTTTCCTCTAAGCAGCACAGCATGTCTCTGATCGGGTGCTAATGTCTGCCCGAGGAGAGGCACACAGCAGGGCGTGGCTGCAGGTGGGCTGGGACGGCCCCCAGACCTGTCCCAAAGCTTGGAGCTCTGAGGCCTCCCCTCCCACATCTGGCCAAAGCAGCTGGACACGAGGTTTATATCAGAGCGTGGTTTGGAAATTAAACCAGCAAATGTGAGGGGTGAGAAATCCTTATAAAGTGCTTCTATAGGAAAAAAAGGACTCAGGAAAATGGAAGCCTGCAGCTGGAGGCCCACGGGTCCAGTTTAACAGGCTTTTCAACCTGCTTTAGAGACCGCAGGCAGCAGGGTCCAGAAAATGTGCAGAAGTGTCTGTCAACCTCCCGCTCTGAGAGTCTGCAGGCGGCCTTGATCAAGGCCACACGCAGAGCCAGCCTGCAGGCTCACGCAGAGGTCAGTGCTGAGTGTCCCCTGGGCCACAGAGCTCAGAGTCTAGCTGCTGACACAAGCCTGGTATGGGGAGGGGAAAATCACACGCGCGTGCACACACACACACTCACATACACGTGCATACGCCCTGAGCTTAGATTTTTCTGTGTACAGTAGCAGGGCCGAGGCATCACTCACGGGAGTCTGTTTCAACCCAGCTGGATTAGAGTTGGTCCAGTTCCTTGCCCACCTCTCCACCTGGGCAGCTTTCAGGACTCAACCTTTAGGGCCAACTGGAAACTCTCTCCTGCGGGCTTGCCCGTCTCAGTACCAGCAGAAGACCCAGGCAAGGGGGTTCCTCCCTGGGGCTCGGCTTTAGGGGGGTCTCCTCTCTGGCCAGACCCATGTCCCTTCTCCCCTGTAAATCATCCTCTGGGTTCTGGTGACCCCAGAATTACTGACAGCCAGCAGGAGAGCATGCCGCCTCCTTGTGGGAGCACAGGAGACCCCCGGGGTGAGGGGTGGTCTGGAGTGTAGGAAGAAAGGGAGAGGCTGCCGGCCGAGGCCCCCGGCTCATCCTGATGGCTTTCAGGAGTCCGAGGATCCCGGTTTCACCTGGCCGTCCAGGTTGCTGTGGATGTGTATCTGTTCCGTGGGAGGGGTAGGGGGGAGGAGGGTAGGACACAGCTTATTCAGCAGTCTGATTTATGAACGTTAACTATCAGTCACTTGTCACATAAGCCTCTGTGTGGGCTCTTCCCAGAGCCCAGGAATATTTGGGCGGCACTGGGTTGCCTCCGGGGAAAGTGACATACCTCCAGCCAGAGCAGGACTAGGCTTCTGGCCCCCATCGATGCTGGGATGCAGCTGTCGTAAAATCATGGGCGTTTCGTGAGGCTCTGAGCCTCAGGGCCCTCGTTGCTTCTCCTACAGCATCTCTCTGCTTCTCCCTGCGGCCAGCTGCCAAGGGCCGGAGAGAGACGTGTTTCTGACTGTCCCCGTGCAGTGCCACTGCGTTTCTCGTGGTTTATCTAATCTCTGGACTCGACCCAGGTAGCCAGAGGGGCAGGGCACCTGCACCCAGAGCAGCTCCAGCCCTGAGCCCTTGTTCCAGGGCAACGGCCCCTGGGGGGAGACCACGAGGGGAGCCCCCGGAACTCCGTCCGTTCATCGGCAAACGAGCCGCACGGCCAGCCCCATCGAGACGCTGGAGCCGGAGGGAGCCGGCAAGACCTTCCTGGCTGCACAGCTACCGTCCCGGCAAGTGTGCGCACGCTTTGTGTTCTTCAGACAAAGCTATTCAGACTTGACTGCTGGGAATCCGTCAAGTCCCTCAGTGGTCTGAAATAGGTCTTCCTCAAGGTCCTGAACTAGAAGCAGCAGGGAGTTGGTTTTGGAAAATTAGAAGATGGAGACTTGATCGTTCAGAGCTTTGCCTTTCAGCTGGCTGAGAAAGCCCTAGAGCCAAAGGATGCTGTTGGCAGGTGGCACCCAGGTTACACTTATTTGTCTCTAGATGGCGCCAGAGAAGGGAAGGCCTGGACCCACTTTCCCTTGGGACCAGGTGGAAATGGACTCTGAGCCTCTGCCAAGAGCCTGGACAGACGGACCCGTGAGCCAGTGAAACACAGGTGGTTGCTCGAAACTGCAGAGTTAGTAACAGGCAGAATTTCAGACCTGTGGCTCCTCCTTTAAAAAAGTGCCGTAAAAAAGAATTGCGAGCGGGCCGTTACCATCAACACTGACATAGGAAGGGCCTGGTGGGCGGTGTGGACGCAGAGCCGTGGAGAGGGACAGCCACCGAGGGCAGTTCAGAAACCCCGGGCTCCTTGCAGAGTGTTCAGCTTCTGCTTCTTTTCTTGGTCCAGTGGTAACTACGAGGGCTGTTCACTGGCACGTGTAGAGAACCCTGAGAGGTTCACACCAAAACACACGGGGACAGTTTGATCCTGTGGGGCAGGTTCAAGTGCAAATATTGTAAGAGCCTAAGTCAAAGCGGCCATTCCGATGACAGCAGGAGAGGCCAGTGCCGCCACATGCAGATGTGCACTCGCTCGCATGAAATGCCAGGGCGCCCGGACCTGGACCCGGACCCGGACCCGGACCTGGGAGAGTGAAGCAGGACGGCTCCTGAGGGGCAGGGCTTGTAGGAGTGTAAGTGACCCCGTAGATTAAGGGACTTGGAAAGTCCTTTGTGACTGTGTCCTTTGTTATGGCAAATGGCCAGTCAGGACGTTGCTTATAAAAAAAGAGAAAAGAATAATCATTGCAACAAGACTAAAACTCATGCCTTTTCTCTCTCTCCCCCCGCTTTTCCTTTATTTCTCTCTTTCTCTTTCTTGCTTCCTTCCTTTCTCTCTCTTTCTTTCTGTTCCTTCCTTCCTTCCTTCCCTCCCTCTCTCCCTCCTCTTTCCCTCCCTCCCTCCCTCTCTCCTTTCTTTCTTTCCTTCCTCCCTTCTCTCCTTCCTTCTTTCTTTCCAAGGAGGCACGGCTGGGAGGTGGCGGACAAGGGGTTTAGCCCAGGGGCCCTCCCCGTTCTGCACCCTGAATGGTTTCTGAGGTCTTTCTCAGCGTGAACTGTATAATGGCTTTCTGTAGCCCTGAGATCTTCCGAGTCCCTGATTGCACACGTATTCTGATTCAGCCCTGAGTCAGACTGTGCCACGGAGGGAAGCTCTTCAACCCACAGAAGCGGAAGAACTGGCTTGTTAGTGACAGGAGGAGCCGTGTGAAGCTGGGCTGGCCAGGCTCCTTAGCACTGACCTGCTGGGCAAGAGGATGACACATCTGCCTCCAATGGCTACACCTTCAGTAACAAGGCCTCGCACAGGGCAGAGAGCTGCACCACCGAGTCCCTGCTGTCACTGTGTCTCAGGGATTGGGCTACACCAGTGCTACACCAGTGCTACACGTGAGTTAGCCCACTGAGTCCTCACATCAACCCTGCGGGTAAATCTATCCTGGTCCTTTTTATATTCTCGAGAAAGCCAAGCATCAGGGACGTTGCTTGTCCAGAGACCCAGGTCTCTGCGACTTGGAAATCAGCGTGTGGTTCTAACACCACCTGGATTTCTGTGTGAACTACTTTGGTGGTGGGTCCTGGATGCTGGGGCCAGGCGTTCCCCAGCGCATCTAAGGGAGATGGACTCACCAACCGCAGAGTGTAAGGAGATGGTGAAAGAAACTGACCTGGGCACAGAGGACAAATGGGTCCCAAACTCCGGCTAAGGCAGAGGCAGGAATAGTTTGGGGGTGAATGGTGAATGTGGTGGTGCGATGGCCACTGCACGATTGCTGTCCCGGGATGGATCACCAATGTCCTGGGTGACAGGGAGCCTCTAACCACACTGTACCCCGGTTTCCATAGGCAGAGTCACTGGGCCGGTACTAAAGCCCCAAAGTCCACGTTCTGCTGTGCACCAACTTTGGTGATGCAGGTGTGCGACCGGGCAGCCTGCCCCTCTCACCCACGGGGCCACCAGGGGAGCCCGCAGGGCTGGAGGGGAGGCGCTCGCTCTGCTTCCAGGGCTCGCATGTCTGACCCGACGGCTCTTTCTCCGATGAGTGACCAAAACACGACATCTCGAGTGGACTGCGTGGGTAGCTCCTGCCGCCCCCACAGCCATCCTGTCGTGGTCTGTTCGGCTGCCCCCAGGACCAGGGAGTGATGGGCGATCCCGGGAGGGAGGCTGACAGTGAGGGGCAACTTCCCAGCCCTGTGGCGGGTCTCTGGTCCCATCTGGTCCCATCTGCAGCTGGTGAGCTCTGGACGGAACCACGATTCCCTGCCTCTTGAGGAGAGCCTGTCTCCTGTCCCGTCCTAGAATCTCCTCCTCTCCTTTGAGGTCCTGTACACAGTGACCACTGCAGGGGCCCCCACGTCTGTTCGCTTGTCGATAAGGGAATTCACAGCAATGAATCAGGTCCCTGGGATGTTGAGAGAGGGAAGATTTAGGAGGTCTAATATGTCCAAAGGCAGGTGTGAGCTCGCAGAGACTCTGCTAATGAGTGATTGAGGTGTGCACTCTGGACCGGCGCCGTGGGGCTGTGAGTCTGCCCTCGGGTGGTTGCAACAAGCCCCACTGTTCGTCGGTCAGAAGCGTCTGAAGTGAGGTGCGTGAGGTGCTGTCGCGCTGGGTCACTCCCGCTGCTTAGTCATCGACCAGTTCTGGTTGCTTAGACGTAGCTGGCGTGCATTCAGCCTTCAGGTTGGGTGTGCTCCAGGCAAGGGCTGCTCTAGATGAAAACATTTCCCTTTACATCCCTCAAGCATCTGCAGAACTCAGCCGCCTTTCCTTAGACGGGTCACCTCTGAGCCCAGCATCTCCTAAAGTTACTCCAAGAAACCCCCTCTCTGGATCTTAAAGGACCCCTCCCATCTCTCCCTTAGGAGGGGGGTTATGTTGCTCCTTAATCTAAGGAGAGGGAGAGGATGTAAATCTGCCCCCAGGATGACTGGGGGGGAACGCAGCGCTCTGTACTCACTGGGGAGGGGTAGCATGGTGGTTCTGATGAGGCCACAGGGGAGGGGCAGGTGGGCTGTGGACCTAAACTGTACCCAGGAGTCAGAACGGCACATATGCCATGAGTGCGATTCTGAAGAAAAGTACACGGGCCATCCAGGACTGGAGAAGTATGAGGGAAAGACGGGTCAACAGCAGATGTGATTGGAAGAGTGGTATTTTAAGCCATTTTTTGTCTCATTACTGTTTTGTAATTTGTTTGATTGTGACAGGAAAATATTTTTCTACTTATGTTTGTGAATTTTCAGGGTTTGGTTGGGGTAAGACAACCTTGATCAAAATAGTAATGGTACGAGAACTTCGTCAGGGGAGGGCGCGCTCTCTCGGACCTGCCCGAGCAGGACGGTCGTGCACCCCACTGAAAGGGGACCTAATTTCCATCAAGACCTGTTGTGTCCAAGCTTTGGGACTTACAATAATAAAGACCTTAGGTGGCTTTTGTCTGTAAGTTGTGTTTAGCCTGTGATCTGTCAGAGGAAATAAAAGCTGGGGAGTTATAGGTATTTCTCCTAAGCCTTCATAATACTATGATTTTACAAATTATTATTTTTCAATATTTTTGGATACTTCTATATTTTGGTAAGTACTTCTAAAGTATTCATTGAAAAAGCATATATATATATGTAAATTTATATACATATGTAATAATATATATATATATTTATTAGAAACACCCATTTCCCTAGTAGTTCTCAGTCTAAACATTGGACAGAATCAGCATAGTCTTCTATACCAGAGGTTGGAAAACTATGGCCCTTGGACCGAATCTGCCATGCTGTCTGTTTTTGTAAATAAAGTTTTATTGAAACACAGCCACTCCCATTTGTTTATGTATTATCCATGGCTTCTTTCTCTTTACAATGGCAGAGTTCTGTGGTGACAAATACCACATGACTGGCAAAATTGAAGATATTTATTATCTGTCCCTTTAGAGAAAATGTTTGCAGACCCATGTGCTAAACCACTGACATCATGATCTAATCCTACATGGTGACAACTGGTGAGTCATTGAATAGAAGTGTCACCAGGGTCCACTGATGCAGAAGGTCTGGGACTTAGGTTTGTGGAAACATTCTTTAAAAGAGCTGCAGTGGGGGCTTCCTTGGTGGCACAGTGGTTGAGAGTCCGCCTGCCGATGCAGGGGACACGGGTTCATGCCCCGGTCCGGGAAGATCCCACATGCCACGGAGCGGCTGGGCCCGTGAGCCATGGCCGCTGAGCCTGCGTGTCCGGAGCCTGTGCTCCGCAACGGGAGAGGCCACAACAGTGAAAGGCCCGCGTACCGCCAAAAAAAACCACAAAAAAAACCCCACACAACCTAAAAGTTAAGAGCTGTGTTTTATTTGGCAGAAATTTTTAGGACTTTGTCAAGCCTGGGAGGGAGCATCTCAAGTAACCCTGAGAGAACTGCTCAGAGGAGGCCAGGGCGGGGAGCCAGGTTATATAGGAGTTTTGCAATGAAAGGCAGGTAGTCTGAACATCAAAGAATTATTGTTAATTAAGGAAAACCAGATATCTCAAGTTAAGGAATTTAGCGCTTTTCTATGTATGGGGAGATACAGGAGTCTGGGCTCCCTGAAATCATTCCTTTGATACGCACCTCAGCTCTCTGGGGCCAGTATCCTGTGTTTTTACGTCCTGAGTTTCCTCAGGGCTCATGGTAGGGAGTGGCTGCAGTCTGATGGCGGCTAGATGGCAGGCATTCTTTCCTTCCTGAGTTTCCTCCGGGCTCACGTTGGAGGGCTGCAATAGCTGATGACTGTGACATCCCTTGTTTACTGATATGGCAGGAAATATTCCATTGCTCAATCCCTTCTTCATCTATTAGCTGGAAATTTTCTATAAGTAAGATATTTCCTTCATATAATTCTTGCTTATCCTAAAATACAGTTTGTACTGGAAGGGCAGAATAAATGCTTGACCTTTTCTCCTATGTACCAGTTTCCAGAGTGATAAGTTGGCACCTTAACAAACTCCAATTATAAATAATATTGTTTCTTTTTCTTTTTTAAAAAAAATAAATTTATTTATTTATTTATTTTTGCTGTGTTGGGTCTTCGTTTCTGTGCGAGGGCTTTCTCCAGTTGTGGCAAGCGGGGACCACTCTTCATCGCGGTGCACGGGCCTCTCACTGTCGCGGCCTCTCTTGTTGCGGAGCACAGGCTCCAGACGCGCAGGCTCAGTAGTTGTGGCTCATGGGCCCAGTTGCTCCGCGGCATGTGGGATCCTCCCAGACCAGGGCTCGAACCCGTGTCCCCTGCATTGGCAGGCAGATTCTCAACCACTGCGCCACCAGGGAAGCCCAATATTGTTTCTTAAGTATCATTCTGACCTCACGTATTTGATGTGTTTAAAATATAATTTAATATTATACTTTTATATATTTAATGTGTTTATATATTTTAAATACTTAATCAATTGTAGCCATGAGTCTCTGCTGTGATGAAAAATGTTCCATCCTTGCCCGCTGAGTCCCCATCAATTTGGAGCCAGTGTTCCATGGACGTGACCCATCAACCTTTGTAGCTTCCCTACTTTTGAGCACCACAACATACCCCTGGCTCATCTTGTACATCTTATGCTCCAGACCTGGACTCTTCTGCTTCTGTAAGACATCCTGGTTCTTTCTCGTGGGATAGAGTAGTGACCCATGGCCTGTGTGCCAGGGGTGCTCATTGTTACTGCACTTTTAGGTGCAGGGGCTGAGAAATACACACTTTTTTAAGAGGGGAAAAAGCTAGGGTTTTCTAGTGATAATCCCAATTCAAATTTAAGACTATGGGATTTTAATATAACCTTTTAACTTTATATGAATCTTCTCTTACATCGAAAACCTTGGTTCTGATGATTTTTTTCATCCCCCCCAACTTTCGTTTTGAAAAGCTTCAGACGGACACATACAGGCAGGCATAGTACAGAGCGTACCTGTACACCCTCCCTCTGGATCCACCAGTCCTAATCGCTTTGCAACTTTTATTGGTTTTGAGCTATTACAGAGGAATTTGCCAGCATCGTGACATTTCAGCCCTAAATACTTCAGTACATACCTCCCAGGAGCAGGCCATTCTTCCACAGAATGCCAATGCGGGAAACCAACACGGATGCAGTTCTTGTAGAAGTTGCTCTGAGGAGGGGCGCGGGTTCACACGGCTTTGGTTTTTCCATTGGACAACAGTAATGTCTTACATCTCCAAAATATACATTTGACACTCTGCATACATTTTACAAAACTTGTACACGTATTTTATGAAAACTAAATTCTTAAAAAGTATTTGTAACAGGAAGCAACTACCTTTCACCATTTTTCACGTTCGGCTGTGCTCCTTTTCTGAATGGCACGCTCGTGCCTCGTGTTTTCACTTATTAACTTTAAACACCGTCTGTTATCCCATAAACCACGAGGATTTAGTTGATACTACCCCTCCCCCTCTTGTGTCCAAATAAGAGGGCATGTTATTATTTCTAGTTATTTTATTGGTTTAGTTTATGCCTTTATATAATATACTCATTGTCATAGTCTGGGTTGCTATAGCAAGATACCGTAGGCTGGGTGACTTAGACAAGAAACATTTATTTCTCACAGTTCCGGAGGCTGGAAGTTGGAGATCAGGGTGCCAGCATGGTTAGGTTCTGGCGACAGCTGCTTCCTGGCTTGTGGGCAGCTGCCTTCTTGTTGTTCTCTTCGATGGCAGAGAGAAAGAGACCATCTCTCCTGACCCTTCTTATGAGAATTCCATCCATGAGGCTCCACCTCGTGATCTAATCACTTCTTAAAGGCCTCACCTCCAAGTTCTACCACATTGGGGGTTAGGCTTCCACGTGTAAATTTTGGGAGGACATAGCACTTCTATATCTATTTCTCATGCAACAACTTTAGACAATATCCCTGATTACCCACCATGTACAACAAGACGCGTCTCCCTGTCTCTCCTTCCCCATCTGCCTTCCAACTGCTCTCAGTTACCCACTGACGCAGCCACATCAGTAACAACTGTATTCTAATCTGTAACCTTAAAGAAATCTTCACTGCATCGTCCGTAGTTGATTCTAAGGGTTGAAAAGTAAGAAATAATTTTATATTTGGACCACAGTTATGTCACGGAGATGTTTTCCAGAGGCTATTAAATATTGTGTGTGTGTGTGTGTGTGTGTGTGTGTGTATTACATTATTATCTTGTAAAATTTACTCAGCTGTTTAGCCTACAATCCAATACATGGAGTCCCTTCCACCCACAGAAATCCATCCTAGAACTCAAATCTCCTTTTTCAGGTTGTTCTGCTTGGTCCTTAGGTCTGTGGAGTTATCAACTGGGGGTTTCACTTTTCATCAGTCTTGGGTTAGAGGCTGCGTATGGACCCATGTCTAATAGTTAGGGCTACTTTGGCTATAATAACAAATAAACTTTCAAAGTTTAGTGACTTAACACCCTAGAAGTCCTTTTCTAGCTCATGTGAGGACATACCATGGATGTTCCTGCTCAGGAGGTGACTTTCTCCACGTCACCATTTAGGACTTTGTCCTTCTGGTGGCTCCACCAGCTCCTGTGGTCTCTGGAAACTTGGGGAACTTAGGGGACCTTCATCTAAATGTCAATTTTTCTTTTTTTTATGGAAATGTTTCTTAAAGGCATCACAACATTTCTCTGCTTTACTAAATATTGCACTGAACTAAATTTTTTTATTTTGTCAGCAATCCATAAGTGGCTGTCTTCTTTGCATTCTCTGAGGTTTCCCCAGGGCATTTTATTAGCAATGTGTGACTACAGTATCTCCTTTCATCCATTTGATGATACTAATAACAATTTTTACAAGTTCTCTTTTGTTCCAGGATTAACAGTACTTTCTCAGAGGCAATTTGTATTTGTTCAATGTGGCTTTCTCCATCATGCCTTTGGTTGGCCTCACATGTCTTCTTTTTCTTGGTTGTGTGTTCCCAGTTAAGGATAAAGATCTGAGTTGTGTTCTAGGTAGGAAGAGTGTGTTTCCTAAGCTATTCTGTTGGAAGACCTGTTTCCTCATAAGCTTTTTCTTTGACAGGCAAAGCCAAGTGGGAACCTTGACGTGGGTAGGTCATGCCGATAAGAGATCTTTGTTTTCAGGTACAAATATGGGATGTCTGCCCAGCAGAATAACTGCCTCTAAGGTGCCATTAAAGATGCCTTGATGGTTGATTTTCTGTGCCAACTGGGCTGGAACATGGTGCCCAGATATTTGGTTGAGCATTAACAGAGATTAACATTTGTTTTGTGTTCTTTTATGAGGTGGTCAGTCAGGTGAGGCCACAAGAGGAGCCAGAGGAGAGGCTCAGAAAGATAAAGTTTATTATCCTCACAGGTCCTAGAGATGGGAGGCGGGGCACACTTCACAGGGCCACACGGGGAAACAGTGGTGTGGGCAGGAGACAGAGTCCAGAACCTTTATTAGGGTTCCCATGGGAAAACAAGGCAGCATAGGGAATTCGTTGAGGATCGGCTAGTGTGAATAATTTTGGTGAGCTTTAAGTCACAGGCAGCTAGCTTTCTCTAGTCGCCCTGGCATGATGCAGGCAGAGGAATGTCATCTCCTGTAAAGTGGGAGCCACATAGAGGAGGCCTGGCTCTGGACTGCATAGCTGGCATAGCAAACGCATGCTCGCAGCTGGATCCTTTGCTCTAAGCATTGACTAGCACCAGGAAGACCAGTTTCTTCCCAGCCAGAAAGGTGTTTTTTTGTTTTGGGTTTTTTGTTTGTTTGTTGCTTTTTTAAAAAGATACCAAACCATCATAATATACAGAAAATAAAATATATACAACACAACATTGAAATCAGGGGACTCTGAGTACAGCAGACTGCCCTCCATAATGTGGGTGGGCCTCGTCTGATTAGTTGAAGCCCTTAATTGAAGAAAGATGGACCTCCCCCAAGAAGAAAGGAATTCTTCCAGCAGACTGCCTTTGGACTCAAACTGCAACTCTTTTCTGTATCTCTAGCCTGCAGGCCTCCCCATTAGATTCTGGACTCACTAAGTCTCCACAATCCTATGAGTCAATTCCTTAAAATAAATCTCCCTCATATACACACATCCTGTTGGTTCTGCTTCTGCAGAGAACCCTGACTAACACAGATGCCTTTACTCTGAAGACTAACATGTATATGAGTAGCTCCAGTTCTCCCCTTGTTCATTCTTTTTTATTGGAGAAAGTTCCCCCTTTTGGGGAAACTTGTGATGAAACCTTGAATGGCTGAGACTTGCTAGTGCCCATGAAAACAAGAACGCTTGGAATGCCACGGCAGGTCTCTCTACTTGACTGGGTGACATGCCTTGTAGGCCCACGAGCCATGGAAGCCAGGATGCCACATTGTTCCCAATGTGAGGCCATACGAATTCACTATCAAACGCTAGTTTGAAGCAAAGCGAGGGTGCATTTTGCCTTGTGCATGACGCCGCCTTCCTGTGAAGTACCTCGGTGACTGAGGTGGGAATTGGCAGGATGACTATGCAGCTCCCATGCCTGTCTGTGCAGGTATATAGTGTGCCTTAGTGGTGATTATGTGTTGCGTCCTTTCCCAGAGATCTGGGCTGCAATGTCCAGCTTTGCTGACACAACTGCAGTGATGGTAGAGGTCCTCACTAATCAATTATGTTGGCATTCGAGTAACTCTTGATCAAAGTACCCAGCGTATCGCTCATGATAGGAAACAGCAGACTCACTCACTAATGTAAACTAGGCTTCCATCCACCACAGCACCCTAAAAGGCAGCAGTAATTAAGAGGGGAGGGTGTCCTTAAAACAGCATCCAGGCAACACTGATCTCTTCCAGTGGACACTTTTCACACTCAGAGTTGTCAGCGTGTTTAATGACTATGAAGGTACGTGATTCAGCGATTCCTTAATGACAGCCACGGTCATAAAGGGTTGGATCTAGGTCTGTATGTACAGCTTACTCAAATCCATACTTTCTCTTCATCTAGACAGATCCTATAATAGGAACCATGAAACTGGGCCTTTCAGTCATTCGGGAGTGAAGTGCTTTGTAGACAGCCCCATGTACCGCCCCCCTTAACTTCAAAGCCATCTTCCCTCCAGGCTGGTTCAGGCAATATCTTTTGCGTTCCAGTTTCACCAAAGGAGGGTGACACTGGGCACACAGGTGTAGGTGAATGCAAAAGCTCCGAGGAGATTTGGGTGGAGGAGAGAAGGCAGAGAGGAGATGGGACATCTCCTTTAAGACTTGCTACCCCCTGAGGAATGTAAGGCCTGGGGCCAAATGCTGTTGGGCTGGGAAGGGCTGCAAGAACCCTGCTAGTCTTTCTGGTCTGAGCCTGTAGTCTCTGGTGACAGGGCTATTGATGTGATGCCACCACCTTCCCGAGATGGTCAGTGACCTCTTTGTGGCTGGGGATAAGTGGAATATTGCCTGCCATATCAGTAAACAAAGGATGTCACAGTCATCCAACCACAGCCGATGGTGAGCTGGTGACCCCTGAGGAAACTCAGGAAGGAAAGAATGCCTGCCATCTAGCTGCCATCAGACTGCAGCCACTCCCTACCGTGAGCCCCGAGGAAACTCAGGATGGGAACACACAGGATACTGGCCCCAGAGAGCTGAGGTGCACATCAAAGGAATGATTTCAGGGAGCCCAGACTCCTGTATCTTCCCATACATAGAAAAGCGCTAAGTTAAATTCCTTAACTTGGGATATCTGGTTTTCTTTAATCAACAATAATCTTTTGACGTTCCTGACTACCTGCCCTTTGCTGCAAAACTTCTGTATAACCCGGCTCCCCCCTCGCTTCCTGGGAGAAGTTCTCTCAGGGTTACTTGACATGCTGCCTCCCGGGCCTGAAGTCCTAAACTTGCCCGCCAAATAAAACATAACTCAACTTTTAGGTTGTGAATATTTGTTTAAGTCAACAGATTATTTCTTAGCTTTTCCGGAGAAGGGGGAGGCCTGGACGCACCGTAATGAACACTTGCCGTGTTCCTGTTACAGAGAACGCCCGAGTAGCGGTTACTGTCCACAGCATAATGGCATCTCCTCTGCCTTTCCCTCCCAAAAGAGGGGTGTGGCGTCTAAATCCATCACTGGGGGATGGGGGCAAATTTTGGGGGGGGAGGCGCTGTGCCGCGTGGCTTGCAGGATCTTAGTTCCTTGACCAGGGATTGAACCTGGACCCGGGGCAGTGAAAGCGAGGAGTCCTAACCACTGGACCGCCAGGGAATTCCCCCGAAGTTTTTATAACGTTTGATTTTTATTTGTGCTTGCCATTTATCGAAGTGGAATGTGGAGTTGCTGTTGCCTGATGAAGGAGAGGACAGGAGCACCCGTATCGTCAGGAGTCGTAAGAAATTTATTGGACAAAAGGGAAGGCAGCTCCCTCTTCCCCACCAGTGGGTGTCCACAGGCCTCATGGTGCAGAAATGATGAAAGGCAGGGGCAGTGGTCGTAGAGGATGCTTTTCTAAGTGACTTGTAAACGGACCACGTGACTGTGCTGGAGTGAAGCATGGTCACCCGGGAACCCTACTATTAGGCCTACAGGTTGAAATAGGAATAGCTTTATGGTCCCAGCGAAGGTTCTCAAATGCTGAGGTCAATCAAACCACAACTCACTGCCCCCGGCCCAGGGAGGAGAAAGGGCCGCGGTTCTGGCCTCTGCAGATGGACAGGCAGCTGAGACTGATGCGTCAGGGGTGAACTTCTGCTGGGACAGGGGGAGGCCTGAAGCTGCGTCATCTCATCATCAGGTGTCCTTAGTCTCACGTGGACCCCCTGCATCCCTCATGGGTAGATCTGGTGATGAAACAAAGTGGCAGTGAAACAGGCCATGGCCTAGTCAGCATCCCCCAGTCCCATCCTGGACAGGCTTTGTGGCCCAGCCTGTCTGCCCTTGTGACCTTCATACTTTCTGAACCTCTTCTAAAAGGAGACACAAGACGCATTTTGGTCTGAAGGACGTATGTCTCAAAAAAACCTTCTTTTATTCAAACAACAGTTACAAGTACTTCACTTGGCTTCCGGGTCCCCTGTGCCCACGCTCCAGCCCAGAGTCAGCGGATGCAGCACTTGGCTTTGCCACTGTAACAGGTGCCTTCGATCCTGTTGAAGAGCGGGCAGGGGGAGAAGTTGCAGGTCCCCCCTTTCTTGACACATATGTAGTGGTCGGACCTCTGGCCGAGAGCCGTAAGCAGGTTAACACCTACGAGAAGGGAAAGAAAGCACTTCAGACTCCTGGCTTGCAGCCACAGGGACTTCAGAACACTCGGTGAAAGCAGAACAGACAACCCTTTGCAAAGCACGTCGCAGGGGTCTCCCTTCCAAGAGCTTTGCACTCAGTTGATCTGTGAGTCTGTGCATGAAATAAGGCATCTGAAGAGACCCCTCCGTCCGAGGTTTATGCCCGCTGTGGCCAAACAAAAGCCAGGGATGAACAGCAGGGTTCTGAGTGGGCTTTCTCCTGCCCGGGGAGCTTTGGCGTACAGGGAATTCACGTTAGTCCCCAAATAGGTATTCGACCACTTTGTATTGTTGCCATCCTTTGTTTCAGAAATGCAGAAGCATCTTTCTAATTCCAGGAGCATTCCTGAACTTTCCTTTTACTCCTGTGCTGTTTAGTTACATCATTCCCTCCAGCTTGAATCCCTGCCCACCGCCCCCCACCCCATCACCGTGTCTGCTGCAATCTATGAGCCTTTAATGTCAGGTTAAAATTACAGCTACTCTATAAAGCTTTCATCATTTCCCCAGTTGGAATTTATTTTGTCTTCCTCCCCGTCACAGAATCTCATAAT
Source organism: Mesoplodon bidens (assembly GCF_964165515.1). Classification (NCBI taxonomy): domain Eukaryota; kingdom Metazoa; phylum Chordata; class Mammalia; order Artiodactyla; family Ziphiidae; genus Mesoplodon; species Mesoplodon bidens. Next base: position 35,370,226 of record NC_138181.1, on the reverse strand, counting down.
TTGAAGACCTCTAGACTCATCTTCCACTGTATCCAGCAGAAAAAGCTGCCCTCTGATACCCCTGGCAAGCGGCTATCTAGCCATTGTTTTGTGTCTCTGTGTTGCCAGGTGTTATGGCCTGAAACCGCGCCCCCAATGTCCCCGCCCCCCCAATTCATAGTTGAAGCCCTAAGCCCCCGAGGACCTCAGAATGTGACTGTATTTGGAGATGGGGCCTTTAAAGAGCTGATGGCGGTTAAATGAGGTATATGGGTGATCGCTAATCAATAGTGTCCTTATAAGAGGAGGAAATTTGGACACACAAAGGGACACGAGTGATGTGTGAGCACAAAGAGGAAAGGCCATGTGAGGACAGAAGACGGCCCTCTGTCAGCCGAGGAGAAACCAAACCAACACCTTGATCTTGAACTTCCACCATCCAGAGCTATGAGGAATGAGCGTCTGTTGTTTAAGCCACCCACACTAGAGCAGGCCTAGGTGACTAATGCAGCGGGCCGTTGTCACCCTGGGAGACAGGCTTCTAATCTCTGCCTGCTGGACACTTGGTTTTCATACTGATGGAAATTGTCCTCTCTGTAACTTCCAGCTACTGCTGCTTTTCCTGCTTTATACAGACAAGTCTAATCACTCTTTCAGAAGGCTGTCCCATTTTCAGTCATTCTGCTGCCTTAAAAGTCTTTTTCTCATTTTTCTCAGTGTCTAGTTTCCAGACACTTCACAACCCTGTTCATTCTCCTCTGGATGTGTTCAGTTCATGGATAGACTTCCTTAAGTTTGAGGCCCGGAATAAACACAAAATACCTTAGATGTGTCCCATCTACCAAAAGCAAAAGAGGCTTCATCTCATTTTGTTCACTACAGAGCTGTGCTGTGCCATGTGCTGGCCACCAGCTACGTGTGGTGATTCATATTTTAATTCATCGAAACTACATCACCCACATTGCAAGTGCCTGATGGCCACATGTGGCTAGTGGTTACTGCACTGGACCATGCAGTGGTAGAATATTTCCATCATCACAGAACATCTCATTGGACTGTGTTGCCATGGAGATGGAAGGGCATTGAGAGACATGCTGGTCCCACCGTCCCAGGGAAGCGTCTTAGGCCAAGGCCACTCAGTTGCTCACACAAAACACAGTCTCCTGATCTCCAGCCTGTATTCTTTCTGTACATTGTATTGATTCCTGCCGATGCTGTTCAAGATTGTTCCAGGTTTTAAAAGCCTCACCACAATATCGACCTCCAGTGAGGTCATAGTCAACCAGACTCTCTAAATCTCCAGTTCCAGCTTTTGTTGCTCTTCCTTGGAAGATGTCAGAGCTGGAAAGATACTCAGTCCAACCCCTGCTGCAAGATTGAATCCTTCTTTCAGTATGTCCTCCAAGTGATAGTTACTAGGAAGATGGATGAAGCTAATAAATGTGAAAGCCCTTTGAAATCAGAAGGTCCACACTTTCTTTTTCTTGTTGTTGTTGGTATGTGTGTGTGTATTTATACCAACATTCAAATATATGTATATTTAATGTTATATTTACCCTTCCTTTTGTTGGGTAAACAGAGGAGACCCAAATACAACTAACTGTGGCTTTTTAGAGCCCAGATGGACCTCAGAGCTCAACTACTCCAACCTCTCTGTGATTCTCTCCCTAGATGAAGAAGCTGAGGTCTGGCGATGCCCCCCAGGGCATGCAGTTGGCCACAGGCAGAGCCAGGACCAGAGGCAAATCCCATGACCCCCACCAGTTCTCACTCCACCTCTCTGCTAGTGAATTACGGTGTCCCCACACTCAGCGGGAACTCATTTCTGGCATTATCTTTGAGGATCTAGTACATTATAGGACCCAAAAGAAATAGCAACATATTCAATGTCAGGGTACTTTGGGTACATTCCTTGTTCTAGAATGAATTTGTGTGATTTTTAGCAAAGCACTCAAACTTTCTGAGCCCCAGCTTCTCAAATTTAAAATTGAGGAGACTGGATTATGTGATCTCGTCCATTTCTAAGATTCTGAAGCTGGTCATCTTTCCTTTGGTGGGGAACTAACACGTTTATGGTTGCATTTAATTCTCCAAGGAATGTGTCACTTTTTCCTAACTTACAGACAGGGAAACGGAGGCCCAGGGAGATTAAATGTTCCCATAATCTAATCAGCCAATGATTATATTATCTTAATAGATGCAGAAAGATATTGGAAAAAAATCAACATTGATTCATGATAAAAAAAAAAAAGCTCCTAGCAAATAAGAAACTGGAGGAAACTTCCCTAATCTGATAAAGAGTACCTACAGAAGCCTACAACATACAGTACACTTAATGGTCAAGTATTGAAAACATTCCATGAGATTGGCAATCAGACCAACATAACTGCTATTGTCATTACCATTCCACATTGTACTTGAAGTACTGGCCAGGGGGATAAGATAAAAAAAAAAAAAAAAAAAGGTACAAGGGTTGGAAAGGAAGAAATAAAATTGTCTCTGTTTGCAGACATTATGACTATATGTAGGCAATCCAAAAGGAATGAACAAGCAAATTTAGCAAATTTGCTGAGATCAACATACAAAAAAGAAAAAAGAAAAAATGAATTTTACTTCTGTATATTAGCAACCAACAGAAAAAAAGGAAATAAAATTAAAACACCATATAGAAGAACATAAAATATGCCTAGTTATAAATCTAAGAAATTATGTGCAATACCTGTATCTGTAAAGAATACAGTATTTTTTGAATTTAAAGAGGCCCTAAATTAGTAGAAATACTATGTTTAAGCATTGGAGGATTAATTATTTTTAAAATGTTAATTTTCCCCAAATTAAGCTGCAGATTTAATGCAATACCATAAAATCCCAAGAGATTCTTTCAGTGAAACTTGATGAACTGATTCTAAAATGTATATGGAAATTCCAAGGACCAAGAATAGCCAAGATACTCATAGAAAAGAAGGCGGGAGAATTTGTTTTACTGGATTTTGAGACTAATTACAGAGCCACTGTAATTAGTGTGGTGAGGATAAAAGGGCAGACAAATACATAAGTAGGACAGCAGAAAGAGCTACATGCATATATGGAGAGTTGAAGTAGAACAACAGTGGCTCCGCAGAACAGTGGAGAAAAATGGTCTTCTCAGTGGTTGGTTCTGGGACAATTGGATATTCATAGTGGAAAAAAAGACCCTTTACCCTTAGTTCGGACCATACATGCACACTAAAAACCACTGCCAGATGGTTATAAGCCTAAATGTAAAAGGAAAAACAGTAAGCCCCCAGAAAACAGCACTGAACACTTTCTTCGTGCCTTTGGGGTAAAAAAAGATTTCTTAAGGTACAAAAGCACTAACCCTAAAGGAAAAGATATGACACATTTAACCACATTAAAATAATGTGGAAAACCTCTGCTTAAGGAAAGTTTCCATTAAGAGCGTGAAAAATTAAGGCAAAAGGTAGGAGAAGATATTTCTAATACTTACAACCAACAAAGAGCTTCTATGCAGAATATATAAAGAACTACTACAAATCATTAAGAAAAGACAGATAATCTGATAGAAAATATGGGCAGAAGACAAATAGGTACTTCACAAAATATATCCAAGTGGCCAGTAATTATACACAAAAGTACTCAACTTCTTATTTACCAGGGAAATGCAAATTAAATCGCCAATGCTATGCCACTTCCCTCACCAGATGCCTAAAATTTCAAAATGATTGACATTATCAAGTGTTGACATAGATACGGAAGAACAGGCACTTTCATTCATTAGTTGTAGGAGTGTAAATTGATACATACGCTTTTGGAGAACATTTTGGCATTATTCATTAAAATTCAGTAGTATAAGCATATGCTACAACCCAGCAATGCCACCACTTCTTGACATGTAGTCAGTTGAAACGTATGCACAAACCAAGCTATATTATTCAGCATGAATGTTAACATGGTAAAACTATAAGAAATATGGGAAGTTACGACCATAAAAGTCAAGTGATGATCGCTTTTGGGGGAAGGAGAGATTTGTGACTGAGAAGCCCGGAGGAGAGCCTCTTAGGTGCTGCCAAGTTCTAGTTCTGGGCTCACATTGTGGTTCCAGGAGTGCTTGTTTTATAATAATTCATCAAATTATACATTCGAGTTTTATGTACTTTTCTGGATACATGTTATACTTTACAATTAAAAATTAAAACAATAAGAGTTGCTTTTGAAAAGGTCTTCCGTGTATTCCTAGCACTGTGGGCCTCCTGTGCTATGTGCTGTGTACACCCTCTCCCATCACTGCCTTGGTCCGTTTCCGTCCACTCCCCGGGCATGCAAGCTCCTCGGATAACTCACAGCCCCACTCTTCTCCTCCCCTCTCCCAGGAATGATAGTACGTCTCTAGACTTGCGCTTATTCTTATCTTGGTCCTTATTCAGCTGGTCTGAGAAATACAATCCACCATATCATGTGGCTGCCTCTGGAGCGCCATGAACCAGAGGAACATGGAGAAGAGGGAACGCGCTTATAGGTAAGAAGGAAGGGTGAGATGGGGTGAAGGGAGCAGGCCCGTTAGGAAAGCAGGCTTGTACCCGCTTCTGTGCTTGCAGCGAAACGAGAGACTCTCAACCACTACACAGTTATTAGGCCACTTATAGCTGGACTCTTAATGATCCCACCCAAGTGCAAGTACACCACCAACTGTTTTTTTGTTTGTTTGTTTTGTTTTGTTTTTGCGGTACGCAGGCCTCTCACTGCTGTGGCCTGTCCCGTTGCAGAGCACAGGCTCCGGACGCACAGGCTCAGCAGCCATGGCTCACGGGCCCAGCCGCTCCGCGGCATGTGGGATCCTCCCGGACTGGGGCACGAACCCGTGTCCCCTGCATCGGCAGGCAGACTCTCAACCACTGCGCCACCAGGGAAGCCTAACACCAACTGTTTTTTAAGTCAACTGTAATAATAGATGTTGGCTGAAGGAAGGGCTACTGTGATTAAGTAGCAGGAAATTAACTAGAAAATCAGTACCAGTGGGTCAGTCCCAGAAGACAATGAGAGGAAGAATGCTCATGGCCGTGAACACAGGAGAGGCTCGACTGCTGCAGAGTCATCGGGAAATCAGTCTACCTGAGGGGCATGGGCCGCTGTCAGTGCTGCTGAGATGGGACACAGCCTGTGCAGGTCAGATGGTGGAGGCTCAAGGAGAAGGGCAGGTGGAAAAGTCTATAGAGAAGAAGATACATTGGAAACATGCGGGGATCTTTGGACTTTATATCAAAGAGCCTTTCAGAGAGACAGGAGTGGGGAGCTCTGAGACTGGGAGTGTGGTCCTCAGGCCACGGGCAGCGGACCCTGCTCCCCGGCACTCTCCCCTGAAGTTGGATTGACAGTATACAGTTGGAGGTGCAAGTGAAGTTTTGGAACACTGTCAGAAGGGAAAATTGGGGAGCTTTTGACTAAAATATAAATTTCTTGTACTAAAAGACCACCAGGCTAAAGCGAAGTGAAGTGCCGAAATGACAAGGGTTTTGGAGAAGAAGAGGCCGGAGCTCCACCCCTGCCGGGACCCCTACCCCCTGCCCTGGAGGACTGCACTGCATACACAGCAGAAAAGCACAGGCATGGAGAAAGTCAGGAGCCAGAACAGGGTTGACGGGACCCATGGATCTGAGATGTGCGAGGAGCAGACACAGACACGGGTCTGCAGGAGCTAAAGAGCGCAGTCCAGATTTGCCAGCCCTGGCCGTGGAGTCCCACACCTGTGGTGACGCATAAAGGGACTTGTCCGTGGGAAGTGATGTGAGACTGGTCGTCTCGGAATGTGGGCCTGGGCAAGTCAACTGGGCTCTTTCCCAAGTCAGGACAGGGTGGCTGGTGGGCAGTGTGCCAGGGGAAGGGCTGCCCATGAGTGAGTGGGTTCCCTCCCACTGGGGACATTGAACTAGAGGCTGCCTGTCCACTTAGGAAGGTGCTGGTGGCTCAGGCGGTCAGTGGAGGCCAGAGAGGGTCAGCCTTCACCTCTGTGGATCTTCTCAAGCTATCTGCGGAAGACATCAAATATACACAAGCCACTCCTGCAAAACATAACAGCACTCCAAACCGAATGAAAACTCGGGCCCTCTTCCACACACGGGTCACCCATGACGTCCCTGTTCCTAGAAACGCTTGCTGGCCACTGATAAGCAGCAGAGCCTTCTATTAAGGTCATGAAAGCTTTAAGTCACTTCCATCTAGATTATCCTTAGGATAAATCAATTTGCTGGTGACATATCCAGAGGTCTTTGGGAAGTGTGGGAAAAGAATATAGGAGTTCGAGTCAGAGCTGAATTCGAGTCCTTGGTATTCGCCGGCTGAGTATTTGAAAAGTCAGCCTCTCTGAGATTCTCTGCAAAACCATCTCTAACGTGGGGATAAGAGTCGTCCCTGGGCTTTCCTGGTGGTGCCGTGGTTGAGAGTCTGCCTGCCGATGCAGGGGACACGGGTTCGTGCCCTGGTCCGGGAAGATCCCACGTGCCGCAGAGCGGCTGGGCCCGTGAGCCATGGCCGCTGAGCCTGCGCGTCCGGAGCCTGTGCTCCACAACGGGAGAGGCCACAACAGTGAGAGGCCCGCGTACTGCCAAAAAAAAGAAAAAAAAAAGAGTCGTCCCCGCATGCCGGATGCAGATGCTGGGGACACTCAATGAGATGTTTTCAGAGTTGCTCGTGGCACTATGCAGTGCCATAGCCGGTGCCGTGTGACCGGCATTTCTGAGGATGACTGTTTCCCCCGCATTGCTAGTCGGGTGCCTCTGTCAGGTCTGCTTCGTAGGAATCAGGGGCTTGTGTCTGAGGCCCCGGGGAGCGTGTTTTGCCGGACGGGATCCGAGGCCATAGCAGGCACATTCCTGGTGCTGTTGCCAGAGTTCTGAGAGGTGGAAGGAATTCGGGCTAGCAGGTCAGGGTGAGGCTTAGAGTGAGACACTCAGGTGTGATCAAGGCCAGGTGGAGATCCAGGGTCACAGGACGTTGGGCTGGGACTTGTTTTGCCTCATCCGTCAATTTAAAGGTGAGGAAACAGAGGCGCAGACTCCCGGGAGTGCACGTGGTATCCATGTCCGGAGGGAAAGGAAAGACGGGGACTGAGGATGGGGCCGTGACTCTATCAGCGGCATTAAGTTTGGTTAACTTGCTGATCACCCGGCAAAAGCACAGCTGTGGGCCCTGTTTACAGGAAGAACGTCCTCGCCATCCCCTTGTATCTACTTTCCTCTCCTCTAATCAACCTCCATGTGGCAGCAAACCAGTCTCTTATTTATTTATTTATTTGTTTGTTTGTTTGTTTTTTTTGGGCTGCGTTGGGTCTTCGTTGCTACGCGCGGGCTTTCTCTAGTTGCGGCGAGCGGGGGCTACTCTTCATTGCGGTGCGCGGGCTTCTCATTGCGGTGGCTTCGCTTGTTGCGGAGCACGGGCTCTAGGTGCACGGGCTCAGTAGCTGTGGCATGCAGGCTCAGTAGTTGTGGCGCACGGGCTTAGTTGGTCCGCAGCATGTGGGATCTTCCCAGACCAGAGCTCAAACCCGTATCCCCTGCGTTGGCAGGCGCATTCTTCACCACTGCGCCCCCAGGGAAGCCCAGCACACCGGTCTCTTAACGAAGCCGTTTCTGGTTCCGTCGCTCGCGGGTTTACAACCCCCTGGGGCTCACTCGCACCCAGATGCGTTTCCTGCGGCCCGCAGGCCTCACTGGATCTGCCCCCGCGTCACCGTCCTGGCTCCTCCCTGCTCCCTGGCGCGCTCTGTGCCTTGAGCGGCCTGCAGTGTTGGAGCTGAGGGCCTGTGAGTCCCTGCTCTCCTACCAGTCATGTGACTTCATTATTGTTATTTACCCAGGAAATGGGGATAACGATGCTTCCTCCCCCACGGGGGCACTGGGAGGACTAAACTAAAAGCGAGAGCTATGGTTTTTTATTTCTCTTCATCTCTAGGCTTTCACACCAGCTATCCTTTCCGTCTGGTTTGTCCTTGACTTCTCTCCTTTCCCTGGTTTAGTTAATTCAGGGCTGCAAATCCAGCTGCCCACTGCAGCCAGGTGGGTAACACAAATCTGTGAAGTGGGCTGAGGTGAGGCCTTAGGGACCGGTGGGGTCTGCAGCGACATGGGGAGGGAGTCCTATCTGGAGGCACAGCCGCTGTTTAGTTGCAGCTCACTGTTGCCGTGTAGGAATGTTGCCACATCTTTTGTGTTTTTAAGAGAAGATAACACATACACACTGCTGTATTTAAACTGGATAACCAACAAGGACCTACTCTGTAGTACAGGGAACTCTGCTCAATATTATGTAACAACCTAAATGGGAAAAGAATTTGAACAAGAATAGATACATGTAGATGTATAACTGAATCACCTTGCTGTACACCTGAAACTAACACAACATTGTTAATCAACTATATTCCAATATAAAATAAAAAGTTTTAAAACTTTTTTAAATTTTAAAAAAGAGAAGATAAAAATCTGATTTTCTTTTTTTTTTTTTTTTTTGGTGGCATATCCTGACTTTTAAATGTTGGGAGGAAATTAAAAGAAATATTTTTTGAAAATATCATGAACACCAAAATGACTTCCAATTTTCCATCCCTTAGCTTCCTCAAGACCAGCTCAGCTCTCACTGTCATGTGTTCCCCTAGCATCCTGCACTTAACAGCATTTCACAACACGGTTGCCCTTAGTTAAGTAATTATGTAATCGGTTTTCTTGTCCCGCTCTGTTTCTGGAATGTGTAGAGATGAGACCCAGGGCTGTGTTTCCTGGCGCATCCCCTGTTCCTGGGCAACACCTGCCCACAGCAGCTCTTAACCAAACACTCCTTGAATCAGTGAGGGAACAATGTCAACCTGTCTTGATTTCTCAACACCTCGGCTGGGGTCGAGGGACCTGGGGGACCTGGGTCGCCTTGTCATTGTGACATCATTCTGCATTCACAGAAAGACCATTTGAATAAGATACAAGTGGGCAACCCGTTTTTTGGTTTTTTTTTCTGACAGAGATGAAAACTGCTAAAGAGAACGTCAAGTCTTAGGATCTCCTGCAGTGACCACAGAACACTGGTTCCCCCGGGTCACGTGGGCCTCGATTTCCCTACCTGTGAAATGACCAGGTCTAAGGCCTCTTCCAGAAAAGGAGTGAACTGACCCAGGCGGGGGCTCAGGGTTGCTGAGCAGCCCCCGCTCCCTCCCTGCAGTAACCCAGCAACTGTGCATCCATCGGGGCGGCCCACGGGCAGGGTGGGTACAGCGGGGGCAGCTGCAGCCGCTGTGACAACCCCTGCACAGCAGTGAGGACGCAATGACCAGAACCATAACCGGTGCCTGAGGGTAAAGCTGAGAGGAGGTGAGAGCTGCCTGCGCTGTGGCCCGGGGGACACAGGCTGGGGGCACCTGTGTGTTCCAACGCGGAAGACACTTGGGGCTCTTCCTCCCCACCCAGATAACAACACCCAGACAGCACGACATCCCCCAGAAAACACTTGTGTTGAGTTTGCCCTGGCCTGTGGCCGTCTTTTAAGATGCAAACGTCTTGGGACAGTAGAGGCACCACAGAGGTGGTGCTTGCCCTGCAAGGACCTCGGCCGCTCGCGGCCTCCCAGCTCCAGCTGGGAGGTAGAGGGTGGGTGCTGCTCTTGCCCTTCTAGAAGATGAGCTGGGGTCAGCAACTGGTCCTGAGGGTCCCGGTCCCCATCCTGGAATCCATTCGCTGACAATTCTGTCCAGACAGGGCCTGCCTGTCATCAGAGGACAGCATCTTAGCTGACCCCACATGCACTAAGTACTGCACGATGTTAGCTGATATTTCATGAGTCATTAGTAAGTTTAGCTGCTCCTGCATATACCCTTGGAAACACTTTCATTTTCTATACTCTGCATGCGATGCTCATCATCATATTTACATGTCATAGACTGAAAAGAACTCTTCACGTTAACAGAGTGACTTTCAAACATTTTGAGTGTGACATGAGCTGCAGTAAGAGATTTTGCACGGCTACTCAGTACGAACACACGTGCAACGAGATGAGTGTGATAAAACAGCAGAGGCGCTGACTGCGTGGCATGCACTGGTATTTTCTATTCCTTTGAGAAAACAAGGTTGCAACTCACTAAATTAATTTCTCCACCTCTCTTATGCATTCCAACTGGAAACCTTAAAACTCTGCATTGGAATATCTCTGAACCCAGTTGTCCGAGGGGCACACTGAGGCAACCCTGGAGCAAATTAGGCACGTCTGCACACTAAAGTGATGGCCTGGAGAAAAGCACAAGTGGGTCTTTCAGAGAATTCCAGAGCTCTAACACTTTTAGAGCCACCTGCCACAGCGCACTCAATTTGCAGATGTGGAAACTAAAACCCAGAATGTGTGTCTTGCTCAAGATCACTTAGTGAGTGAGCGACGGGGCTGGGATAAAATGTATCCCCGATTCTGCCAGAAGAGTCTCACCTTCTCTTACGTCAGGGGCACTGCTGCCTTGACCCAGGGGAGCTGGGCCTGACACAGAGCTCCCCTGCTCTGCACTGGGGAATGGCCCACCCTGGAGGATGTGGACGTATTTCTCAAGGAAGGTGGATCTCTGACTGCCTGCACGCAGGTGAGTCAGGGCTTCCAGCTGAGCTGGTCTTGTGGGCGGGGCGGGAGGCATCTGCTTGCAGCAGGGCACCTGGGAGAAACCACCCCGGGACCTGGAGAGAGATGGGGTGGCAGCCTGCACCTCTCGGCTGGCTCGGACCCTGACCTCTCAGGATGAGGAGCCATTCTGCAGATGGAATAGGTGACCCCCTTCCCCATAGGATACTTTCAGGATGCCCGAGACAAAGACAGGGCTGGGAGGGGCTGGGAGCTGCCTGGCGCTGGCCTCACATCCCTGCCAAGTGCAGAGGGAAGGGAGCCCTAAGGGACAGACAGAGAGACGGGAGTCTGGCCCTCCTGCAGCTCAGCTGCCCTCAGGCACCTGGGAGAATCAGCCTGGGGATGATCCAGGCAGGCGCGCTTGCCCCTAGCTGCCGGGATGGCCCAGACCCTGCCCCCAGCAGGCCGCTCAGCCTCGAGGATGCCTTCCTGCTGCTCTGTCCTGGGGACACACAAGCCGCTGTCCTTAGACTCAGCCCCGGGGCGGGCGCTGCTGCAGGTTCCCAGCTCACCTGTGGCCATCTGCGAAAAGAGGAGGCTGAGAGTCAGCAGCAGTAGGTAGAGGACCCTCATGGTGGTGGCAGGTGGCCTGGGTCCCCGGGGAAGGCAGAGGCTCCTTGGAGGCTGAGCTCTCAGAGGCTTCCAGCGGCTGCAGTGTCACTGTATTTATAGCGCTAGAGGATTGCACAATCGCACAGACCGATCTGAAGGGTGGTGTCGCAATCCCCAGAGTGAAATTCTAAGAAATAACCCTTCACGGCAAGCCCTGAGTCAGCCGGGAGTCACGTGGACATACTTTTCTCTGTCTGGCTGCAGCTGGACCCAGCTCTCGGCCTGCAGGCGTGGAGGCAGTCCTCCGGTTCTGTTTTGAGTCTCAGCTGGGCAGTTCAGCTGGCGTTCCCAGAACAGGAGCTCCTGCTAGAACCCCTCTCGCTGGGATGGCTCGGGGAGCCCCGAGAGGCGGCCCCGGGGAGGCACTGAGCCTGGTGGCTGCCCGGCTGCCATCCGGTGTCAGGCCCTTTAGCTGATGAGACCCCAGACTTCACCCTCTTCCCTTATAAAAGCCGAGCCCGTTCTTTTAACCTTTAGGGATGGAATTTTCATCAGGCCCAAGGTTGACTAATACTAGCCTTTTGAGCTTCTGGATTTTTTTAAATTAAGATATCTCTGAAGTCCTTTTTAATCTATGGGCCTCTTTTATCACTGAAATTTATTTTTTTTATCAAGACAATTGTTTTAGAGCAGTTTTAAGTGCACAGCAAAATTGAGGGGATGGTACAGAGAGGTCCCATATACCCCCAGCCCTGCCCATGCACAGACTCCCCCGCTATCTACAGCCCTCACCAGATGGTACGTGTGTTACAGTAATGAACCTCCACTGACACGTCATTGTCACCCAAAGTCTGGAGTTGACATTCGGGTTCACTCTTGGTGTTACACATCCTATGGGTTTGGACAAATGGATAGTGACATGTAGCCATCGTTATAGCATCATCCAGAATAGCTTCGCTGGCCTAAAAATCCTCTGCGCTCTCTATTCATTCCTCCCCTATGTGCTCAGCTGCTGACAACCACTGATCCTTTTACTGTCTCTACTGTTTTGCCTTTTCCAGAACATCATATAGTTGGAATCACACAGTATGTAGCCTTTTCAGATTGGCTTCCTTCCCATAAAAATATGCATTTAAGTTTCCTCAAGGTCTTTTCATGGCTTGATAACTCGTTTCTTTTAATATTCCATGGTAGATGTAATATAGTTTATTTATCAAGTCACCTACTTAGGGACATCTTTGTGGCTTCCAAGTTTGGGCAGTTACGAATACAGCTGCTATAAACATTTGTGTGCAAGTTTTTGTCTGGGCATACGTTTTCAGTTCCTTTGGATAAATACCAAGGAGTGTGATGGCTAGATCATATGGTAAGGGTATGTTTAGTTTTGTAAGAAACTGTCTGTCTTTCAAAGTGGCTGGACCATTTTGCATTCTCACCAGCAGCGAATGAGAGTTCCTGTTGCTCCGCATCCTCACTGTCATTTGGTGTTGTCTGTGGTCTGTACCTTGGCCATTCAAAAAGATGTGTAGTGGTATCTCATTGTTCTAACCTGCATTTCCCTGATGACGTATGAAATGGAGCATCTTTTCATATCCAGCCTTTCTTTTTCCCAAGAAATGTGTTCCCAGGAAGCTTTCAACTGTGGCTTCCCAGAAGGCGAATCCCTAACGTGGCCCCGTGGAGTCAGGAGGCCTGGGGTCCAGACTGGGCTGAGTCTCCCTGAGCTGCCTGGATTGAAACTTATTCTTTCAACTGTCAAACTGGGATGTTGTGTTAGCTGATCTCTAAGCAGCTCTCAAGGTCTCATCAATTCTAAAGATTTAAAAAATATTTTATTTAATGTTAATTTTCATTGTAATTCTGTCAGCCGCTTTCCTAATGTCTCTGTCAGGGTTCTTATTTGCCGGCACAAGAAGCAGCTCTGGCTGACTGAGCAAGAGAGGAGTTTGTTAAGAGGATATGGGGTAGCTCACAGAATCACTGGGTGCCTGAAGAGCCTGGCTTATAAGCTCTGCTTCCAGAAACAGTGTCCAACCTCCTCCAAGGGACTGGTCCGAGGAGGACCCCGTGCTGAAGCCACTGCGCGTGAGACACAGGAGCTTGACTTTGCGACGGCTGCTGCCGCGAGCAGAGCGCCATCTGTACCACAACGCCACGCGCCTTGCGGACACTTCCACTGCTCCCCGACCAGTGAGAGACAGAGACAGAGGGAGGGAGGGAGGCTGGGGGGAGAGAAACAGAGAGAGACAGAGAAAGAAAGAAAAGGAAAGAGAAAAAGAGAGATCAAGGCAGAGAGAAATAGAGAAAATTAGAGGGAACTAAAAAGAGAAATAACGAGATAACAAAGACAGAGGCAGAGAAATAAAATGAGAGAAATAAAGAAATAGAGAAGCACATGTACAGAGACAGAGAGAAGGAAGCACAGGATCAGGTCTCCTCTTCCCCGCCCTTTTCACCTTGAGCCCCACCTTTGACCCCACTGTGCCACCTGCCTGGGTCTGAGTCCCACTTGCCGGGTCTTGTTGGCAGAACCTTGGTCATAGGACCAGCTGCAAGAGAGCCTGGGAAAGCAAGAATGTGGCATATTCAGCCTCTTCGGAGGGTCGCTTCAGCCTCCTGCTAAGCTCCGACAGTGAAGAATTCCCCAAACACTCAGAGGGGTGAAGAAGTCGTGTGGACAAAAGAAATGCAGGAGTTCAGCACATTCAAACTCATTCATTTTTTCATTCACTGATTCAAGTGTATGTATTCGGTTCCCATTACGTACCAGGCGATCTTTAGGGGCTTGGGGTGCGGTGAGGAACAAGCTTTCTAGTGGTTTCCTGCAAAAGTCTAGCTGGGGAGACAGATGAGGGAACAGACGGTTGTCATGACGCTTGATAGGTGCTCTGATGGGTGGCATGTGGGGACCACGGGCCAAGGCCAGTATCTGAGGTGGTGTATGTGAGTTTAGGCTTTTAGTGTCATTTGAATGGTTTTGGTTTTCTCCTGAAGCAGTAGGGAGGCCATGGACGATCTGAATCAGAGGAAACACATGAACCAGTGGCTGGTTTAGAAAGCGTCTCAGGGAAGTGTGGAAGTGGACGGAGAGGGGCAAGATTGGACTCGGCAAGACAAGGGAAGAGCTGGTGGAGGGTCTTAGCTAAGGTCGTGAAGGGGAGATGAAAGGACACATGGATTCAAGGGATGTTAAGAAGCACAAGTCCACCAGACACAGAAGGAGACAGAATGAGGGGGACTTCTGGCTCGGTGTAGGTAAAAGGTGATGTCACTGACCGAGGCCGGATAAACAGGAAGAGGAAGTGATTCAGGGAAATGATGGAGAGTTGCATATACATTTGCACTGAAAGTGTGTCTCACATTGGGTTTCGCCTAGAAGAAGAGTGTGAGGCAAGAGTTTGAGTGAACGTGGAGAGTTGGGAGACGTGAAGAATAAGGTGAGGGGAGAGATGGTGTGAAGACGAGGAAGCAGAAGTGTGCTATTAAGGCCACCATTGACTACAGGAGCTGAATTCCACGGGGACTCTTGCAAACAGGGCAAAAGGCAATCCCCAGAATCATCCAGGCCAGGGCGCGAGAGAGTTGGAGTATTTGTACCCCCAATGCCTCTTACTCAGTGGTTAAAACTGCTCTTAGCGGGATGCTAATTCCGAGGCATCGTGACCCCAACGTTCGGAAGGTAAGGGGCGAGCTGCCTGGGGCCGAGAGGCAGGGGCTGGCTTTTGGAAGGCAGTGATTTGCGTGGAGTCTGGGGGAACAGGAGCCCCAGAAGGGTCTGCTGCTACGAGATGCGCGGGTATCCACATGGGGGTCTTCCTGGCATCACACCTATGGGCTTGGCTTTCTGCGGACAGAGTCGGAAGGTACACCTGCCTTCCGAACTTAATAGCTTCTGTGGGTCGGTTGAAGCCCTGGTAGTGAATGAAATCCCTAGGACAATAAAGTTTTTTAAAAATCCCAGAGAACACTGACTTTTGAGGAAGGAGGGGAGAAGGCCATGGGCGAGGCGGGAGCAGTCAGGGGAGGGAACGTCTTTAGAGGAGGGAGGAGCAGCCTCTGTCAGGTGCAGAAAACTTCTCATGCAAAACAGCACATGCTTCTCTGTTTCCAGTCCGGCTCTGGGTTCGTCCTTTACTGCTGGCACCTGAGGACTTCATCTCCACTCTTTCACTCTTGGTCCTGTCGTAACGTTTGCTTTAGGTATTTTCCGCAGTCCTTCTATGCGGTTAGGACGGCATGTCTGGGTGGCAGGTCTGCGTGGCTGCGTCCCCGCATCCAGCAGCGGCCGGAAGCTCCGGTGGCCAGGTCCAAAGCGAATGTGATGAGGGGACGCCGCTCCAGGGAGCCTGAGGTCAGGGGACGGGGCCGCCCAGCGCTGGCCCTCTGCCCAGGCTGCAAAGGAGCAACAAGAAAAGTGAACGTTCTGTGTATTTGAAGGGGATGAGACGTCTCAGCTGCAGAATAAGGCGGAAACCTGGGCCCTTGGCTGTGTATTTGGGGGTGTGCTGGGGGAGGGGCATGTGGTCTAATGGGGGTGTAGGAGGCTGGATTAAAGGGCTGGGGGGGTGTACAGCACAGAGTCTGTGTTTGCACACGAGCCTCTAACCTTCGGTCTCCCTGTTCTCATCAGCATCAGGAAGCTCCAGGCTTCCACGTTCAAGATCACGGTTCCTGGGGAGGCCCGGCCCTCCTCGTTTCCGTGCCTGCTGTTCTCCGTGCAGAGCCGGCTGGGCCCGGCACACACCGGCCAGGACAGCCTCTTGGCTCGAGTTGCCCCGTTTGTGAAGTAGGGAGATTCAGACAGCGCCCCTCAGGTCAGGGCAGCTGGCGTTTGTGGTGTTTACACAGGTCGGTGGAGGGTTTGGCAGTGACCTTGCGTTGCGTCGAGCTCGTGAGAATAAGAACAGCTACATTCTGATGGCTCATGGGAGCCAGGCCAGTCCACATGCCCTGTGCGAATATTTAACTTGGATCACTCCTTATCAGAGTCACACCTGATTGCATTTCAACAATATTTATGACATAACAACAACTCCTGAGCACAGCAGGAGTGAAGAACGTGCTTTGCTCTTGGGGGGCTGGTCGCTCCTGTGGGTGGGCCATGCCCGTGTCCCCTGCCATCTCCTCTGAGAAGCCCTCCCTGCCCTCCGCCCCTTGTCCTGAAAGCGGCTGGTCCTTCTGAGCTGCCCCATCGCACCTTCCTTCCCTGTCACAGTGGCTGTCATGTCCTCTGCATGCTTGCTGTGAAGTTTGAGGGAGGGGCAGATTGGGGATCCCCATCATCTCCACCCCCCAGGCTCTGGTGTCCGGCATAGATAACCAGTCGCTGGAGGGAAACGAATGAAACGAGTGCTGCTATGGACTAAAAGGTGTCCCCCAGAATTCCTGTGCTGAGGCCCTGTATTTGGAGACGGGGCCTTTAAGGGGGAAATTAAGGTTAAATGAAGTCACAAGGCCTGATCCCGTAGGACGGGTGGTCTTACAAGAAGGGAAGAGCACCGTCTCTCTGCCACATGAGCACACGGGGAGAAGGCAGCCTCCAGAACTGTGAGACGTAAGCTTCTGTTGTTCAAGCACCCAGCCTGTGTGTTTTGTTACAGCAGCCATAGCTGACGGATACAAGTGTCCGCACTTTGGTTAGGCCTTCATTTCCTAGGACCTCACTCCTGGCACCACCCCAACCTCCCGGCACCCGGATGATGTTCCCTCTTTAAACGTCACAGCCCGCATTTGTTTGCATCCTAATAGTGTGCCAGGATTTCAATCGAAGATGGAACCAGAAGATATAAAACGGAAAAGCTCATGCATGTGCCCTCAGAAAAAGGAAACTTAAGGACTGAGAAACAGAGCTCCTGTAAATGCCCCGTTTACAGAAAAGTGACAGTATTGGAGCAGGGACTTGGTCAAGGGCTGCCTTATATCAGCCTTGGAAAGTTTGCTTATGATTTCTAGAGGTCTGAAAAAGAAATGACCTGGGTTGGGCTGAATTGAGCTTTGTTTGCCTGCCTGGTCTGGTTTTGTCTGCTCAGGGGACTTTCAGGACTGGTCCCTTTTTTTAAAATTGTTTTTATTTTAATAGACGCTAACTGGACTCTCCCCTGTTTATATTTCCTGCCCATAAATACAGCCTGTTCCACAGCTCTAACTGACTCGCTTATGGCTTGCTACAGTTCATGTGTCCTGAATTGTAATTCCTCTGCTATTCCCGAGTAAACTCATCTTTTTGACAATTTTGAGCTTGCCTCGGTTTACCTCTTTTTTTGTGTGTGGTATGCGGGCCTCTCACTGTTGTGGCCTCTCCCGTTGCAAAGCACAGGCTCTGGACGCGCAGGCTCAGTGGCCATGGCTCACGGGCCCAGCCGCTTCGCGGCATGTGGGATCCTCCTGGACCGGGGCACGAACACGCTTCCCCTGCATCGGCAGGCGGACTCTCAACCACTGTGCCATCAGGGAAGCCCGGTTTACCTCTTTTTGTGGGTCCATGATAGCTATTTTCATATTGTTCTACTGTGTCTGAAAACAGACTCAAGTTCTCTGTTTACAGTTTGGAGCCACCTCTGAAGGGCCTGCATTCCTTACTGCTTCTGGGGCAAGGCGATCATCAACACACTTTACCATAAAAGGCACGTGTCAGGTTCTTTTCAGGGAGAAACTTGAGATTTAAGCACATTTGTGTGGGGTAAAAGAAAAAGAAAATCTATGTGTGTGTGTGTGTGCACATTCACATATGTAAATGCGGGGGAAAAAGTCCAGAGCCTAAAAAGAAAATCACCAAACATTACCAGTATTTGCTTCTGGGAAAGGGAAGGGGGTTTGGAGGAACAGGCGGGGAAGAAATCCTACCTGACTTCCGGCTGTACATTTTCATTCTGATTACTCCACTGACGGATGTCACGTTTTGTTTTGAGGCTGCATGTGGCCCAGAATTTCCAGCACTTCCCCCTGTTCTCTAGCTGGCACCTGACTTTGATTACAGCTGGAGGGGTCGCGTCCTTGGCTGGCTGGTCTCTAGGACACGTCTCCTTGCAGGCCGTGTGGCCCGCCGCTTCCCAGTGGCAGGAGCTGCTTGTGTCAGGTGTTGATCACACCTTCGGAGCATGAGACCTGGTCGGGGGCGGTGGGACAGGAGTGTGATGGCAGCACCTGCCTTGAGCCCTACCTGCTGAAGATCGAACCCGACTCCATGGGGCTGAGCTCGTTTCAGGCCCAACTTGGGGACCCTTCTGGAGTCGGTCTCAGCTGTGGATGCTAGAGCTGGCTAGCCTGACGGGCAGAGCGGGACGGAGCCCCTCCCCAGGCCAGGTTCGCCGCGGGGCCTCCCCCACCCTTGTGCCTGCAGCGAACCACGAGGGGTCTCGAGGGGAGCTGGATCAGCCCCCGAGTCAGACGGACTGGATTTCAGCTCTGTGCCTCCACCTAGAGGCCGGCCAACCGGACATGGCATTTAGCGGCTCTCCTGCTCCACAGGAAAGATAAGTGGACCCAAGACCAGAGGGTTGTGTGGCTTTAATACGTTTGTGCCTAGAAAGTAATTGACAGGCGGGAGGGTCTAGTAAGTGCTGTGCTTACAGCTCCTGTTTCTATTCTTTCTCACATTATGAAGCATTGTTATCCCCACTTGCCTGGATGACACACCTGGACGGGCAGAGAATAAGAAACAGCTCATGGGTAGTAGGTCCTGGATCGAACCCAGAGCATTGGTGTTGCACAGCCATCCTGACTGAACTCAGACCCCAGGCAGAAGCTGACTGTGCTGAGAGTGTTTTCTTGGAGGTCATCCCCGATGTTGGTTTTATTTACAAAAACAATACACACGTGGCAAAAAGCTAAAACAACACTGACATGTATCAACAGAAAATGAAAGTGGCCTGGAATTCTACCTCCCTTAGAAGGAAGGATGGCTAACAACTTGGTTTCTCTCAGTCCATGACATTGTCCTCTCTACACATGGAGGTATCTCTCCTCCAGGCCTCTATGCAAATGTATATATTTTAAAGGGAACATACTGTAATACAGGTCTGCAGCTTGCTTGATTCCCACTTTTCACTTGGACCTCTTTCTATGTCATTGGACCAACTTCATTTTTATAACACATGTACAATATGTGTGAATTCCATGGACAGTGGAATACTTCTGGAAATTTTACTTATTTTTGAAAGTTCTGGTAAGACACACATAACATGAAGTTGACCAATGTAGCCATTTTTAAATGTCCAGCTCAGGGCCCTTAAGTACACCCACACTGTAGCGCAAACATCACCACAATCCATCTCCAGAATGGCTCATCCCTCCAAAGTGAAACTCTGTGCCCAGGAAACAGTGACTCCACCTTCTCCCTGCCCTACGCCTCAGGTAACCACCATTCTACTTTCTGTCTCTGTGAATCTGTTTACTCTGAGTACTGTAAGGGCTTCATACGAGTGACTTCATATAAGTGGAATCATACAGTAATTGTCCTTTTGTGACTGGCTTATTTCACTTAAAGTAATTCTTCAAGGTTCACTCATGTTGTAGCATGTGTCATAATTTCCCTCCTTTTGAAGGCTGAATAATATTTTGGAGCACTTTGAAGAAACACAAGATTGGTAGTAATTCTTTTTTGTTTAATGCATTTTAAAAAATTGCAGTATGGTTGATTTACAATGTTGTGTTAATTACTGCTGTATGGCAAAGTGATTCAGTCGTCCATATATACATTCTTTTTTAAAAATAGTCTTTTGCTTTATGGTTTATCATAGGATATTGAGTATAGTTCTCTGGTAGTGATTCTACAATCCAGAAAAATCTCTAGTAAACGACCTCCTCTCTTTTCTCCACTCACACCCTCTTCCTCTACTTAGTAGGGCAAACCTCAGAGACGGCGAAGTCGTGAATGGATGCTCTTAACTCCCACCCCACCTGCCCACTAATCCTCCTGGGATGTGCTCCAATGCCTCTGACTTCTTTTCCAGAATTGAGTGTTGGACAGTGTCCCTCACTGGATATAAACACAATAAAGGTACCATGTAAGGTCATAACCCTTGTGCTCCACTCAGGCAGGGGCAGACGTGCTCTGACACGTGGGACTGAGGGCAGAGGTCAATCACAGGTATCGCCTTTTCACGATGAAACCCAGAACTGCCGCTTGCTACCAGTTACAACTGTAGCCTCCCGATACCTGAGCTGGAAGGGACTCCAGCGCTGACTCTGGAGAATTTCTGCATCCCATGGACATGGGCTTTTTTTTTGGAGTAGGAGGGTTTCGCTGACCATGTTTGTGTCTGCCTGGCACTCGGATCTGGCTCTCCGGTCTAGCTCGGGAGGGCCGTGCCTCCCAGGGAGGCCATACAGTCTTTTCACCCTTGAAGGTGAGCCCACAGGGCTCGCCAAGGTCCTTGATTTATGGGGACCTGCTTTTGTTTCACACGACAGCGAGCGATACCTGCCAGTTGCTGAATACCTGCCAGGTTGATTTTTAGAGTTCCCATTGTTGAGAACAAAGGCTGTTGGAAGCATCCCAGAAACCGCAGGGGATGATTGGTTCATCCAGTTTCTTCTGGGTGTGGAACAAAAGAGCTGCCAGACCCTAAAGGGAGTGGAACCAGTTCTGTGTGTGCAGGTCTCCATTCCCATCAGAAGTTCCCCCCAAAATCATTTCCTGCTGTAACCAGCTCTTCCCATGGGTAATTGGTGTGCTGACTTTCCAGACCTAAGAATGCTTAATGACGTCAGAGATCTGGAGCTGCCAAAGCCGTCAGGATCTGGGAAAGCCTGTGCTGGCGCCGTAAGGAGGCAGGATGGTCTGGGGGGAGGCCCCCCTGGATGAAGAGGCGGGGACCCTCCTGAATCAGGGCTCAGGTACATCTGGGCGTTGTAGGATCTCATATGTTACAGGCCATCGCCATCTTTGGTTTCCCATCTGGTAAAAGAAGAGGGTGAATTATATGGGTTTTTTTTTTTTTAGGAACCAGTTTCCAAACTAGGCAGCCCACCAGAATCACCTGGGACACCTTCACAAAATAGCTCCTGAATGAGACTCACCAACAGTGAAACTCTAGAATCTATCTTTTTAACGCGCTCCCCAAATAACCAAGACTCAGGCAATGCCATGTGCTCTGCGCTCTCACGCACCTGACGGAGTTCTTAGACTCACCAATGCACAGTTTTTCATTTAACATTTTGAAGTTGGGGTGACTCTTACAACTGATCATTAATAACAACATAAATATAATAAATTATAATATAATAAGGATAGTAATGAATGTAATGACTCTTCCCTCCCCCCACCAAACAAAAAGTGGCTAAAGAATTGTGAACCTTGCCTTCAGTGGTATTTCTAAATTAAGGAAACACCTCATCTCATTCCTATGTTTACAGCAACCTTACAAAGTAGGTGTTGGGGAAGTATTTATCCCCTCTTCCCAGTAGAAGCAGAGACTCAAGTAGGTTGGGCAGGATATTGATTTATTTATTCAGTCAGTATTAATAATAAGTATCTTCCCTATGAGAGGTGCTGGGTTAGGTTTGGGGGTGCAGAGATGGACAAGGAACTGGCTTCCATCCTCAAGGAGCTCAGAGGCTCGTGGGGACACAGCTGTACCCATGGCTGGTTCAAATAGTGGCGTCAGAAGGCCCCGTGGGAGCCGTGGGGAGAGAGTGATTAGCTCTGACCTGGGGGTTAGTAGTGGACCCACATCCCTCCTTCCCACTTTTGCTCTATGGCCCTCACGCACCCAAGGGACCTATCAGAGTCAACGCCATGTAGAGGAAACAGCTTGGACTCTGGGTACAATCTGCATGTCACCACTTTATTCATCCAGCAAATGCTTGGAAGGCTTTTTTATCAATGCGGAACCCAGCGCCAAAAAAAAAAAAAAAAAAAAAAAGATGGACAAGACAGACACGAGCTTTCATTCTTAGCCTGACACACAAATATTAAATAATTTTGCATGTATTAAATTCTCTGCAAGAGGAACATATCATAGCATCCGTGGGAGACCAGGGTCTCGGGCCTCATTTGGGTGTAAGGTTAGTCCCTTTAGAGCTTGGGATTTTGAGGCTGAGATTGAAAAGGTGAGCAGAGGTTGTCCAGGCAAAAGGAGTGGTACAGGGAGAGAGAGGGGAAGAGCGGGAAGAGGGAACGGGACAGACAGGCATTGTTGCATTTAAGAGGCGACCGACGTGCCTTACAGCAAGAGCTGGGAGGTGACAGGGTGACGGGAAGGGATGAGGGCGGCAGGGGGAAGGGCTCTGTCTCCAGGCCTTAGAGGCCTGCTGAGAATTTGGGACCTTCCTCCAGGACAGTGGGAAACCACCGACAGGTTCGTGTCTTTTAAAAGTACTTACTGTGGTAAAATATACATCACATAAATGTCACCATTTTAACCATGTTTAAGTGCACAGTTCAGTGGCTTTAAGTATGTCCATACCGTTGGGCCACCATCACCGCCACCCGTCTCCAGGCCGTCTTCATCTTCCCAAAGTGAACTTAAACAATGACGCCCCATTCTCTCCCTTCCCGACCCTGTGACCTGCCTTCATGAATTTGACTACCTCAGGTACTTCCTGTAAGAGGCGTCACACAGCAGTCGCCCTATTGTGTCTGGCTTATTTCACATAGCACAGTTTGGTCAGGTTCATCCGTATCCTAGCGTCATCAGAGTTTCCTTCCTCTTTAAGCCTTCACAATCTTCTATCACATGTATAGACCACATTTTGCTTATCCAGTCATTTGTTGGTGGACACCTATTACAAGGTTTTAAGGCAGAAAGTGACAGTCCCATTTAGGTCCCCCAGCTAGGAGACTCGTGTTGCCTGAGTCCCACATAAGGGAATTAGGTGGTGGTGAGGATGGTGAGAAATGAAAGGTGTAAGAACCGCTTAGGAGGGGGAATCAAAAGATTTATCAAAAGGTTGATTTGGGTGTGGGGAGCGAGGGAGAGTCAAGCAAGTATCATCCCCAGGGGATGGGGCTGCCATTTACACGGAGGAGATGCAGGTGAGGAGTTGAGCTTTGGGTACGTGGCGTTTCAGAAGCACGGGGCCATCCAAGTGCGGATTTATAGATCTGGAGTTCCGTCTAAGCTGGGGGCTCAGATGGGAAATTCATCAGCAATCGAGGTCCCAATCGAAGTAGCCATCGAAGCTGAGGGGTGCACGTCATTCCCCAGGGCGAGGGTGCAGTGTGAAAGCAGAGAGGTCCAGGGGAGTACCCCTGGGCGACTGTGATGTTTAAGGTCGAGTTGAGTTGGACCACCTGACCAAGAATAGTGAGCTCGAACATTCAGAGGGTGCAGAACCAGAGGAGTGGGCTGTCATGAAAGCCGGGGAAGCAGGAGGGCTTCCAGGAAGAAGGAGTTTAGTTAAGGGAAGACCAGAAATGTCCATTGATTTCAGCAGCACAGAAGTAATTGGTTACGTGGGTGAAGGCAACGAACGTGTGTGTGACACACACCAGACGGGTGGATGGGGAAACCAAGGATGCTGATACAAGGGAGCTTACCAGCTCTGTGTCCTTGGTCTAGTTGTTCCACCTCTCTGAGCCTTTATTTCTGAATCTGCAAAATGGTGAGTAGTGGATGCTCAAAAGTCTCCCAACAACTCATTACAGCCGTGCACTCCGGGGTGGCAGGGACCCTACCTACCGGAGGCTGGTTGTGGGGATGTCGCTACCTCCCAAGCTGAGGCAGGGTCCCAGCAGCAGCAGGTGACCTTGAGCTGGTGGCTGACTCCCCGCTTTCCCCAATCCATAGCAAGACAACAAAAGAGGCATCTTGAGGAGTTGGCGAGTGTCGTTCTCAACACCCGTACTCAGGTCTTTAAAGGGATGGGGGATTGGGAGTGAACGTAGAGGGCCAGCCTCTTCTGCTGCAGAGACATTTCTCTGGTGTTTGGTGTCTGGGAAGCCAGTGGAGGAGAAAGGAGACCAGGCTTTGGTCTGAGCTCTGGGGGTTACTGGCCGTGCGACCTTGGCAGGCCACTGCTCCCCACCTGCAGAGCTCTTACCTGTGAGATGGAGGCTTCGCCAGCTAGAAAATTCTGGAATGCGTTCCTCACTGCTGGTGTGTTTTTATTACAAAGAAGTCCCTACCAGAGAAGGCTGCTGTGCTCCCTTGGACAAAAAGATGCTTCTGCAAAAAGCCAAGTACGTGCCTAGCTATAGTCACAGTTAACTTCCAAAACAACTCTGTGATCTGGGTACCGTTAGTCCCATTTAAGAGAGGATGATACCTAAGTTTCAGCGGCCAATGACTTGCCCAAGCAGGAGAGACAAGGTTTGTTCCAGGCGGCAGTAAGGTATGTTTGGGCAGGAGTCATGACTTTAAACCATAATGGACCACTTGCTTCTCCTGCAGAAGGAATCAGTGGAGTAGGCCGATGCCTGCGGGAACCCCCAATATTCTCTCCTGTCTTGGAAGTAAATCTAAAACACTCAGCTGATATTTGGAGACACCCATTCCTTGATGTCATCAAATTTCCTGGTTTATATTCCATTTCTCCCCCAAATCCCATTATTTCTCTGCTCTAGTCTCACTGACCCCCTCTGGATCCTGCTTTTTATACCTCTGGGCTACGTACTTGGGCCTGGGAGACCCTTTCCTCGAGGCACACACAGTTGAAATTCTGTCCATCCGTCAAGGCCTGTGACCCTTTCTTGACCTCCTAAGAGCTGTAACATTTTCCTCCTTTGGCGTCTTTATTGTATTTCACACTACTCTCATGGTTTTTCTGTTTGTCTGCTTTGAACGATAGTCATTTATCTGTTTATCACCTTCATGTTAGAACAGTGAGTCTTTGAAGGTCCTACACACTGAGCCCATGACAATAGCTGGCACATAACGAAGGCCCAGTGGCTGCTTGAAACGCATCCATCCTTAACTGGTCTCCGGCTTGTGCGTGCACTCGTCCATCCAGTACCTGACTGTTAGGGTCTGTGCAAGGTCTCATGCTGGGGGTAATGTTACAACAATGAATAAGATATTTCACTGACTGTGGCTTGGAAAAAATGTCCCATTAAATAGCCACTTGTTTCTTCTGGATGCTGCTTAACAGCTGGCACGTTTGCATGGTGTGTAATGCTTCCGATGAGCTGTCAGACCCACACTCTCGTTAGATCAGCACCTCAGCCCTGGACATGAGTACTGTAGATCCAGTATCCTCATGTCCGCATTTTCTAGATAAGCTTCAGCAATGTTAAGCAGACTTGCCTTGGACCTCACAGTTCCTCGGTCAGATGGGTGCTGACGTCTTCTGGGTTTTGCTCCAGGAATAGTCCCATGAGGGCAGGAAGGATCGGAAGACAAGTTGAAGAACTAAGTAGGGCAGGGCCAGGACATGGCAGCTTGAAAGAGGTGTCCAGGAACACCGGGGGAGAGAAAAAAGAACCCAAGATCTCCCTGCAGGCCACGTGGTTTCTGGAGTTCCCACCAGGCTGGCAATGTGAAGGCAGTGTTTGCTCTCAAGCCGTGGAGCTCAGAGCGCCGCAGATTGGCTACTGGGCAGGTGGCCCCTCTGCGCTGGGCATCAGGACCAGGTGGGAGACAGGTCGTCCTGGCCCCGGGTCTACACAGTCCCACCCCACCGCCACCTGTGGACTTCAAAATCCAACTTCCTTGCAAAGTGTCCAGAACTAAAGCAGGTTCTATTTTTTAACAGTGTTGAGAGTGGAGTGTGTCCGAACAGTACTGGAGCAGCTGTCTTCGCAGGACAAAAGGGGATGCGCTGCCTACCTGGCACCCCTGCCCTGCCTTCCTCCCCCCAGAGCTGAGTGCCCTTGGTTAAGCCCATGGAAGGCCAGGGTCAGTGCTGAATGCTGGGTGCTGGGTCCCCAGTAAATTATTATATGCCTGCAGTAAGCACACTGGCTCTGAGCCAGACTTCGGGTTGTTGTTTTTTTTATTCTTGTTATTTAACAAATATTTATCGCAGACAAATATTTGTGCCAGACATTATGTCTGAGAATAGGGAACACGTTTCTGGGAACACTCCTAACAGCGATCATATTACGTGTTGGTCATTTGTAGGCAGAGCTGGAAAAGCTACCGAATTCTTGCCAATTGGATCTATTTTTCCAAACCCCTTGCACACCACCTGCTTGTTATCCACGAGCCAGGCTTTCTCATTGTGGGAAACTGCTTGTACTGTCTCCAGACAGGTGCTGCTGGGCGCTTACCCACATTCTAGAAAACCAAGCCAGATTCTCCAACAAGGGCCCAACCAGAATCCTCAGCAAGTCCCTCCCTGGGCCTTGGTTTCTTGCTTATTAAGAATGAGTTTATAGGGCTTCCCTGGTGGTGCAGTGGTTAAGAATCCTCCTGCCGATGCAGGGGACACGGGTTCGAGCCCTGGTCCGGGAAGATCCCACATGCCACGGAGCAACTAAGCCCGTGTGCCACAACTACTGAGCCTGCGCTCTAGAGCCCATGAGACACAACTACTGAGCGCGCGTGCCACAACTTCTGAAGGCTGCATGCCTAGAGCCCGTGCTCTGCAACAAGAGAAGCCACCGCAGTGAGAAGCCCGCGTGCCGCAACAAAGAGTAGCCCCATCTTGCTGCAACTAGAGAAAGCCCATGCGCAGCAACGAAGACCCAATGCAGCCAAAAATGAATGAATAAATAAATTTATTTTTCAAAAAAAGGAATGAGTTTACAAAACAGAAAACAAACTTATGGTTACCAAAGGGGAGCGGGGGAGGAATAAAGTAGGAGTTTAGGATTAACGTATACAAACTACTATATATAAAATAGGTAACCAACGAGGACCTACTGTATAGCACAAGGAACTATACTCAATATCTTGTAATAACCGATAATGGAAGAGAATGTAAAAAAAGAATATATATATGTATACATAACAGAATCACTTTACCATACACGTGAAGCTAACACAACATTGTAAATCAGCTATATTTCAATAAAAAAAAATTTTTTTAATGAGTTTATAAAATAGATAACAAGGACCTTTTGTATAGCACAGGGAACTATTCAGTATCTTGTAATAACCTATAATGGAAAAGAATCTGAAAAAGAATATATATACATACATATATAACTGAATCACTTTGCTATACACCTGAAACTAACACAACATGTTAAATCAACTATACTTCAATAAAAAAAGATTTTTTTTAAAGAATGAGTTTGGCCCATACAATCTCTAAGGTCCTTTATCTTTTTTGCGTTTTCGTCTGTAACGTGGGATGAAGCCTCTCCTTCGCGGGGAGTTTATGCGCCGAGGAAGCCTTCGTTGCATCCAGGCTGGGTCACGGGACCAGGCAGTCCGGTAGAGCGTGGTGGACCTGCATTCCTGGTTATCCTCCCAGAGGAACTAGGTGGCCTCGGGCAAGTAACTCTCCATGCCTCAGTTTCCCCATTTGTAAAATGGTGGTAATAAGAGTCTCTGCGTCCCCTGACCCAGCGCATGGCAGCACAGGAAGGACCCGAGTCTCTGGAGGGAATTGGCTCTGGCGGGATTTGGGAGGGGCTGGAAAGGCAGGTGTGCTCATGAGCTTACAGAGCTCATCGCAATGTTCCAAGGGCCTTCTAGATCTACTGCCGTACCTGTGCTGCAGAAAGGACGCAGTCCCGTACAAAAGCCACTTTCTGAACGAGAGTGTGGAGGGCTGGAGGGACAGCCATGCACATGGAGAGCCACTATTCAGCCTTCCCCTGGGAGAAGCCTCGGCCTTTTCCCCCAGATTAAGGCAGGCTGAGTCTGCTGTGGCTTTTCTCCAGGCAGCCCTCGTGTTTCTTCTTTGCCCTCAGAGTTTCTGCTTCCAGAAAAAGCTAGATGGACTGGGTAGTTCTTTGCTGCGGGAGATGTCCTGTGCCTTGTGGCAGGAGGTGTCCAGGGCATGTCTGGCCTCGACCCCCTGGATGCCGGTCGCACCCTCCATCGTGACAGTCAAAAATGTCTCCAGACATTGTTCGGTGTCTTCAGAGGCAGGGGGAGTGAAAGACAGAATCTCTTCTGGTTTGAGACCAAAGTTCGAAGGAGGATCTGAAGTTCCTGGGTTGAGGGGTGCTTGTCCCAGGGAGGCAGCTGCTCAGGAGGTGCACACAGACATCCGTCCAGTGCTGGGAGGGTTTGCTGAGAGGAGGCTGCACGGTGTCCTCAGTAAAGTCCAGGATTGGGTTTAAGTCGTTGCTTGGCTGCCCACCAGCTGTGTCACCCTGGACAAGGTGGTCATTCAAACTTTCTGAGCCTCAGTTTCCCACTGTTCAAGGACGAGGCGAGCGATAAAATCCAGCTCACAGGACAGCACAGGATAAATGAGACGCTATGGTACTGCTTCGCGCATGTACGTCATCATTATTATCAGAAGGTAAATGGAACTCGTTCTTTACTATTGTGGGTGGCCAGACTTGAAGCAAGGGGCAGATTTCAGTGAGACATAAGCTCTAGGAAATAACATGTTTCAACACTCGGGTGGCCATTCAGAGGGTAGTGAGATCTCCTTTCGAGGAGGTATTCAAGCCAAAGCTTGAAGGCTGTCTATCCCCTTATCTAAAAATGGGTTTCGTTTTGTTCCCTTGTTTATCCTTGGTCCAGTTCTTTCTTGCTCCTTTGTTCTGAAGGAAAGGCCTTTGTCAGCCTCTCAGAAGCCCAAGAGTTTACTAGCAGTTAGGGAGGGAGGGTGTTTTCTGAGAAGTGACATCTCAGAGATGACAATATACATTGGTTCTGGGCCATCTGTGTGGCACTCAGGCTCTGGAAAAGAAAGCGTTCCTCAAGGGCCCTGGGCTAGAAGGAGCTTCAAGACAAAGACTGTCCGGGTAACCGAGGCAGGAGGACCCTAGTGCCCACAACCACCGTTGTGCATCGCTAAGTGGGTGCAGCACGTGTTGGCAGAAGAAGCAGTGGGTCCTGTTCTGGGTCAAGGTGTGAAAATACATCATTAGTTGTCAGCACCTGTTGGATACCTAGTCACACACGGACCTCGGTTTTTCTGGATGTTGCCCGTCCTCCCCTGTGGCCAGAGGAACCGTGGAAAGAGGGGCCGAATGGCGGCACAGTAGTTTGTTTTTGACGGAACTTTTCCTCTTGATGACACTGGGATTCACGCGCGGTGACAGTTGTTTACGATCTCCGAGGTTCTCGGACGGTAAAAATCATCATCTCAAATGTACCGCATTAGCCTTTGTAGAGCTGCACCTCTAGTGAAACAATGCAAATTTCCCATTTTTAATACATTAACTCTTACTTCTAACACTGAGTTAGAACAGGAGTTTGCAATGCGGGTTGACTTTGCCTCCCAGGGGACA
The DNA here is from genome assembly GCF_964165515.1 of Mesoplodon bidens. NCBI lineage: Eukaryota > Metazoa > Chordata > Mammalia > Artiodactyla > Ziphiidae > Mesoplodon > Mesoplodon bidens. The sequence continues at coordinate 35,340,816 of NC_138181.1, read as the reverse complement.
TTTGAAATTTCTGGAGACTTTTTTTTTTTTTTTTTTTTTTTTGGCGGTACGCGGGTCTCTCACCGTTGTGGCCTCTCCCGTTGCGGAGCACAGGCTCCGGACGTGCAGGCTCAGCGGCCATGGCTCACGGGCCCAGCCGCTCCACGGCATGTGGGATCTTTCTGGACCGGGGCACGAACCTGCGTCCCCTGCATCGGCAGGCGAACCCCCAACCACTACACCACCAGGGAAGCCCTCTGGAGACATTTTTGTCATAACCCAGGGGGAGGTGTTAGTGGCATCTGGTGCATGAGGCCGAGGTTACTGTTCAGCGTCTAAGCGTCGTACGGTGCAGGGAGCAGCCCTCGGGACCAAGGACCATCTGCCCAGAGTGGCAACAGCGCTGAGGCTGAGAAACCCCAGGGGAAACACAGGTCACACCTTTCAGCTCTACCGCTTCTTATCCTGCTCCTATTCATGCTATGACCATGTCGCCTGCCACGGGTGCCACGGGTGCCACGGCGTGCCTGGGTTCCAGGAACGAGGATTCATTGTGAGGTCAGTGGAAACAACCTGGATGTTGTGGGCTTGATCTTATCCAAGCTAATTAGCAGGAGAGCCAGCCACGCACGGATCTGTTTCCCTTTACTCATCGGCAAACAGTTGTGGAGCTTCTAGTCCACGGCGGCCGTGCTGTGGCCCAAGCCTTCCCTCTCACCAGCTGGAACCCACGGGCAGCGGGCACAGGAAACAGGGGCTGGGCAGGATCGTGTGACGTAAGGGCCGGGGAGGTGAGGTGGGAGATGTTCCCGCTTTGCTCTGAGGTTCTGAGCCATCACCAGGCTTTACAAACAATCCTGGGGGTGAGTCACAGCTACGGAAACCAGGGCGGGGGAGCACAGACAGCATTAACAAGCATAACAGCATAACATTTCTGATTGAATAAATGTGCGTGAATTACTCTTCAACAGCCAACACAGTTTTTCGTTCTTGGAAGTCAACCATTTCCTAGTGCATTTGAATCGAAGTATCATTGGTTGGTCCATTCATCCCACGACATCCATTGACGGTCTGCTGTGTGTCTGGGACCCTGCTCGCCCCAGGGTCGGTCACGAGCAGGGGTGCGGGGCTGTCCCCTGGCACCGTCACGCCGTCCGCTTCACGTGTGGCCCTGGGTCCATTTGCCAACATGGGGGACTGCTGTGAGATTTGGGGTCCTCAGTCTGGAGGCCGTGACTCTGGGGGGACTGGAGAGGTTTCTCAGACGCCCACGAGCGAGGCCTCTCACTGCCCCCCCGGGGTCCAGGCTGCAGGGGGCACGAGGCTGTGGTCAAGGGCTGCAGCCCAGCCGGCGACACTCCTGCGGGGCCCCCCTGTTTGGACAAGTGGTGGCTCTGTCTCTGATCCGACTCAGACAATTCGAGGACAACCAGGGCCCCTTGATACTGGAACATTTACTGTAGTGGAGGAGATTAACCTAGAAGGAGAGATGGACAGCAGACACAAATGGTGCGCACGTGTGTGTGTGTGTGTGTGTGTGTGTGTGCAGGAAAGAATCTGTGTGAGAAAATCGATGGCAGCAGGAAGGATGACGGAGCTGGTTTGGAGGCTGGGTCGGGGCACGTGTCTCTGAGGAGGGAGCCTGCGAGCCGGGGTCTGGACAGGATGAGGGCGCCAGCTCTGTGCGGGCTTGGGAGCGAGAGTCGTCTCACTGCTGCTTCCCAAACCTGCTCCTGTGTGCACACAGCTACACGCATGCATGCCTGTGCACACGTGTGCACGCCACACAGACATATACCACACATACATACGATTTCATGACTGGTAGAAATGAAATTGTCAAGACTGTTACTATGTGAATATTTCTGGTGGACTTTGTTCTTTTGTTTTTTAATTATTTTATTTTATTTATTTATTTTTGGCTATGTTGTGTCTTCATTGCTGCATGCGGGCTTTCTGTAGTTGCGGCGAGCGGGGGCTACTCTTCGTTGTGGTGTGCGGGCTTCTCATTGCAATGGCTTCTCTTGTAGCAGAGCATGGGCTCTAGGTGCGCAGGCTTCAGTAGTTATGGCATGAGGGCTCAGTAGTTGTGGCACGTGGGCTCAGTAGTTGTGGCTCACAGGCTCTAGAGCGCAGGCTCAGTAGTTGTGGCACACGGGCTTAGTTGCTCCGCAGCACGTGGGATCTTCCCGGACTGGGGCTCGAACCTGTGTCCCCTGCATCGGCAGGCGGATTCTTGACCACTGAGCCACCAGGGAAGCCCTCTGGTAGACGTTGAATAGTGTTTTCTAAACTCCCATGGCGCGCCTGAGAGTTGGTCACAGAGCGTAGGGGTCTCGGGGGGCAGGGACACGGTTCCAGAAGCAGCTCTGCTACCGTCTTCACCTTCAACATGTCAAGGGCTTTCCAGCAGACTTCAGACTCGCCGATGGCTTAAAGGCCACGTCAAGGTCAAATAAACTCAGTAACTGAGAAAACTTTGCTTAGCCAAACAAACAAAAAACCCGTCTTATGGATTTTATGCAGGCTGGTGCAAAAGCAAAATGATGATATAGTTTAAAATTTTCTTGTTAAAGAAGGAAAAAAGACAGAGCCTAGAAACTTCCAAAAAAGGTTATTTAGTGAAGAAATCTGCCTCGTGCTCTGGAATCGTGTGTGTTTGTTTATGTGTACAGTTCTCATATCAGTCCGATAAGAGAAGCAAGTCAACCTCACTTTCCAGTTAATAATGTCATTTTTCTTAACATTAAATGAACGATTCTTGGGCTTTCCTGGTGGCGCAGTGGTTGAGAGTCCACCTGCCGATACAGGGAACACAGGTTCGTGCCCTGGTTCGGGAAGATCCCACATGCCGCAGAGCGGCTGGGCCCGTGAGCCATGGCCGCTGAGCCTGCGCATCCGGAGCCTGTGCTCCGCAACGGGAGAGACCACAGCGGTGAGAGGCCCGCGTACCGCAAAAAAAAAAAAAAAAAAAAGGACGATTCTTTTTTTTTCTCAATGGGCCTGAGTCACAGTCTTCCATTCCATTCCCTGGGACGTGACGCTGTGCCGTCTGGAGCGGCAGAAGGGCCCGTTCGCTCCTGCTCTCGGAAAGGAAGTGGAATCCCCTCTCCCTTCAGGAAAATTTACATTATTTCACTAGAGATGCAGCTGTGTCAAGGCTAATGAGGTAAATCTGAGATGGTTATTTTTACAATGTGAGAATCTCAAAGATCATAAACAACTGTCACTGCATGTGAACCACAGGAAAAGTTCTGTCAAAAATGTTTAACCAACAAAACGCTTCACTTTTCTGTAAGTTAAAAAACAAGTTTAGTCACAGTATTCTAAAACTGCCATTGTCCAGCCAGAACTGCTTATTCCTGGTGCAGGCCATGTTCTTAATGATCTTCCTACTTTCAGGCGATAAAGTCATGAGAACAAAGGGCAAAAAGGGAAGTTCAACACTTGGAAGACAGAGTTCTGCAGACCCTGACAGCATGTTTCCTAAATTAACTGCACAGCAGCAAAAAGTGATCACTGAACAGCTTCTGTCGTAGGTAGAGTGTTTGAATTTTAAATTCCTTCAAATAAAATCCGTGCATAGGAAATGCAGGTCCAGAGTCCGTTTCTTTCATGGAAGGATAATTCCCATGAAACCACTGCTTGATGGAACTGAGGAAGGGATGAAGACAAAATCTAAAAATATAGAGTTACTTTCTTCATTTTGTATAAAAGCTAAAAAAGAAGATTCTGAGTTTGTTGAAGAGTTTGTTTTTAACCTTTCTTCTTTCATTTCTGTGGATATCCTGGTGAGACTGTTTTGCCTTATAAGTGTTCTCGAAGCAAAGCACAGAAATAGTTTAAATACCTAGTATTCCCTGCAGGTAGCACAGTCCTCACCCTGACTTGGATACACTAACAAGCACAAAGCAGACTTTAACCCTGGAGGGAGACAGTGTTCTTTCAAAATGTTCATAGGCCTTCACTATAGGTAATCAGTATTTCACACGTAATTTTTGTTGAATCTTAAGGAAGGACAGAACACACAAACAGAACAGTGACTGTCTGTGTTCAGTGCCTGTAGGCACACTTGCAATGGACAATGTGTGCAGAGATCATTTTCCTTTTTTTCTGGGTGATGTTTGTTCTGATTATACTTATTGGAAGGCAATTTTATGTTTGTTGAATCGAACAATAAAAACAGGACTAATTATTTGTGCGTCTTTTAAAAAATGACAGTCGGCATACACAAAAAATAAAAGTTTTCGCCAGGCAGCGTGTGGGAAGCACTGCTCTGATGGATGTGGTCGTCCGGAGGGGAGGTGATGGGCAGATCCTGGGTTCTGATGGCTGGGCAGGTGGAGCGGGGCTGCCAGCTCCGTGGGCACATTTTGGCCAACTTAGCTTTCTTTCTGGGATTTGAATTTCTTTGTTTTCTCTGAAATTGCTTTCTCTTTAAAAAGGTTGTGGTGGTAGAAACCTGGAATCCCTGGCGGGGTGCCTAGAAGGACCATTTCCACGAGCAAACAAGCTGCACTGGCTGAGGGTCCGGGCGCAGGATGGGGCATGCCGTCGCCCTCTAGTGGTCGGACGGAGACCTGCACACACTCCACCTCCTGGGGATCGCCTTCCTCTCTCTCCTTACTCTGGAGCCTTAAAAAAACTCCCGTCCCCCCCCCCTTTTTTTTAAACATCTTTATTGGAGTATAATTGCTTTACAATGGTGTGTTAGTTTCTGCTGTAACAAAGTGAATCAGCTATATGTATACATATATCCCCATATCCCCTCCCTCTTGCATCTCCCTCCCACCCTCCCTATCCCACCCCTCTAGGTGGTCACAAAGCACCGAGCTGATCTCCCTGTGCTATGCGGCTGCTTCCCACTAGCTGTTTTACGTTTGGAAGTGTATATGTGTCAGTGCCACTCTCTCACTTCTTCCCAGCTTACCCTTCCCCCTCCCCGTGTCCTCAAGTCCGTTCTCTATGTCTGTGTCTTTATTCCTGTTCTGCCCCTAGGTTCTTCAGAACCCTTTTTTTTTTTAGATTCCATATATATGTGTTAGCATACGGTATTTGTTTTTCTCTTTCTGACTTACTTCACTCCGTATGACAGACTCGAGGTCCATCCACCTCACTACAAATAACTCAATTTCGTTTCTTTTTATGGCTGAGTAATATTCCATTGTATGGACAGATCATCCAAAATGAAACTAAATAAGGAAACACAAGCTTTAAATGATACATTAAACAAGATGGACTTAATTGATATTTATCGGACATTCCATCCAAAAACAACAGAACACACATTCTTCGCAAGTGCTCATGGAACATTCTCCAGGATAGATCATATCTTGGGTCACAAATCAAGCCTTGGTAAATTTAAGAAAACTGAAATCGTATCAAGTATCTTTTCCGACCACAACGCTGTGAGACTAGATATCAATTACAGGAAAAAATCTGTAAAAAATACAGACACATAGAGGCTAAACAACACACTACTGAATAACCAAGAGATCACTGAAGAAATCAAAGAGGATAAACTCCCATCTCTTTTGAGTAACATGAAAACCCTACACTTATATCCTCCCTTCTTGGCCCAGAGATCCTTAGGGATGCCTGCCTGGAATTCACTCAACTTGCTGCATGTTTCCATCAGCTAAGATTTGATCCCATCTTTCTTGAAGCTTGTTAAAAACAATTAAAGTTTCCCCCCATATGTCAATTAAAGATAATACTGTAACCTTGAATATACTTATGTAAACAACCTCACCTCGGCAAGATTCTCATGCTCTTACAGGGCCACACGTTCCTGGATGATGATCCATGCTTCCTTTCGAGCTGAAGATCCCCATTCCTTCAAGTTTTCCTATTATTTTATTTATTTTATTTTATTTATTTATTTATTTTTTTTTTGCGGTACGCGGGCCTCTCACCGTTGTGGCCTCTCCCGTTGCGGAGCACAGGCTCCGGACGCGCAGGCTCAGCGGCCATGGCTCACGGGCCCAGCCACTCCGTGGCATGTGGGATCCTCCCGGACCGGGGCACGAACCCGTGTTCCCCGCATCGGCAGGCGGACTCTCAACCACTGCGCCACCAGGGAAGCCCTTTCCTATTATTTTAAATTGCATGTTTTAGGGTCAGTGGTGGAGGTTCTGTGAAACAGGTTTCCATCGCTCTGGCTCCTTTGGCTTCTCTCCCTCCCCCTTCTCACCTCTCTTCCTATATCCTTAGCCTGTCCTGTCTTGCGGAGGGAAATCTGCTAATAGGAGTGAAAACCCAGCCCCCAGCATGCATGGATGCTGCTTCCCGGCGAGTTAGCTGTGTTAAGTCGTTTATTTCACCGGTACAGCCTCGGGTCTGCGGTAAGAACTTAGCGATGGGCGGTGTGTCTGCTCTGCTCAGGTGGGCTCAGGAGGTGGGGTTTCTTCCCATGGACCATGAGAGGGAGGGAAGTAATGGAGACCATGCGTCCGGTGGTGTGGCTTCAGAGGGTCGCTGACACCCATCACCCACCAGCTCCGCAGAAGCTCTTCCCGAGTCCCCGCCGTTCCCAGGAGTGGCTGCTCCCCGCGCATCCCCAGCACCTCTGCTCACTCCCCAGGCACCCCAGCTTCCCCGGCCTCGACTTCTGGGTCACCCTTCTCGCTGTGCGCCTTCCTAGCTTCTGTACGTTTCTCTGACTGGCTTGTCTCTGTGGTTTAGTCAGTTTCGCGCGGGGTTACAGGCCCCTGTGGTCCACTTCACACTCACCCAACCTCAGCTGCAGCCTGGGGCCACATTTCGGGGAGGAGGCTTAGAAATTTTCCAGGACTGTCTCCTGTGTGTGGGGGGCGGGAAGCCCTTTCAGAAGGTTCTGGAGCCCAGGTACAGTTACTCCGGGACCTCGATAACCACAGCCCCTCCTGTGGGGCTCTCTGGGGGAGCCTCCCAGCTTCCTCCCCATCACTCGTTTGGATTTGGATGTGCCTCAGTCAGGTTCTCCAGAGAAACAGCCCATTTCTTTAGTTTAAAGAATTGGCTCACACCATTATGGAGGCTTGGCAAGTCCGTCCCCATCACAAAAGACATCCAGTGGGGTGGACCAGCAGGACCCAGGGAAGAGCTGATGCTGGAGTTCAAGGCTGAAGGCCGGCCGCTGGCAGAATTCCTTCTTTCTGGGGGGAGGTCCGTCTCTGTTCTGTCCAGGACTTCAACTGGTTGGATGAGGCCCACCCACGTCATGGAGGGGTAATAATAACCTGCTTTATCAAAGTCCACCGATTTAAATGTAAATCTCATCCCCAAATACCCTCATGGGAACATCCAGAATGACGTTTGGCCAAACGCCTGGGCCAGCAAGGCCCAGCCAAGTGGACATATAAAAATGAACCATTGCAGGGCTTCCCTGGTGGCGCGGTGGTTAAGAGTCCGCCTGCCGATGCAGGGGACATGGGTTCATGCCCCGGTCCGGGAAGATCCCACATGCCGTGGAGCGGCTGGGCCCGTGAGCCATGGCCGCTGAGCCTGTGCATCCGGAGCCTGTGCTCCACAACGGGAGAGGCCACAACAGTGAGAGGCCTGTGTACTGCAAAAAAAAAAAAAGAAGAAGAACATGAGGTTTTATCGGTCATGAGACATCACCGTGGCCTAGACAAGGACCTGAATCAGCAGGATCATCCCTGGAACATAGATAAAGTTCACTGGTCAGACTACAAACCCGGCCTAGTGACACAGCAGCGGCTGCAACCAGAATAGATCTCAGATGTCTCTCGGGATCTGAAGGGAGGAGAGAGCCTTGGGAGGTGATTCCTAAATTGTAGGTGATGGTTTTCCTTCTACTAAGTTCCATTCTACTGAGTGCTAGACTGATTATTGGAAAAATAAAAAAATTGTACTGTGACTGTACTTGTACCTGGAGTTGAAGTAGCAGATTATACTAATTCCATGAGAGTAAATGGGAAAAAAAGGTATCTAAAACTTAAAAAAAAAAGTTATCTAAAACTATTAAAAAAAAGTTATCTAAAACTAAAAAAAGTTATCTAAACTATTCACAGGTTTCCATAGAGTAAGTGCTCCATCTCTTCCAGCCCTTCTTATGTTTCTTGCCATCATCATAATTGCTCTTTTCTGGTCCTGGACTCATTAAGTGCTAACAAAAGAAATTCCTCCAGCTCTGCCTGGAACATTGTTAGTCATTGCTCCTGTTTATTTCATGGGCGTTCGTGGTCCAGTAAATATTTTGGTTAGTATTCTGATCACAGTTGGATGCTCTCTTCCACATGTAGCCACCCTGATCAGACCTATAAAAGAAGCAGCTCTGAGCTATTTTTTTATTCAACCCACTATACTGCTATTTGTTTTCTCTTTTCTAGGAAGTTCAGAGGAGGTCTCTTCCAAATCAGCCATGACGTTGTTTCACCTCCTCATCTTTGCTGTCTTCTTCATCTCTCAAGTAATACCAGGTAAACGCTCTTTGGCATCTCCCTGTCATATCTGAGTCTTATTTTCTTTCTCCAACCTGCTCCACTTTCAGAAGGATCCCCCTGATGACCCCAAACCAGCTTAGGGATACTAATCTGGAAACAGTGACAAAAGGGACATTTCTCAATTGCTTCACTGGGTTTGCAGAAGGCTGGCTGCACTTGAGGCACGGAGAAGAAACCCTGAAATCAAAGGGGAAGAATGGGAACAACTATGACCCGCTTTCTTGTCTAATATGATGACACCCCTACTCATGTGTTCTCCTTTCTTAAACCTTCCAGCTACTGATGTGTGTCTGTTCTAGAGGCATTGTGTTACTGGCCGTAGAGCAAGAAAAGAGGAAGCTTAGAGGTTTTTTTAGAAGGAGGCATTTCATATATTTAGAATCATGGCATTTTAGAAAAATATGGAGGTATATTCTGCCCCATATCTTGAGCAAGGTGGGGGCTGGATGAGAAAAGAGGGGGAGACTGGGGTCTGACCCCCGGCCTGATCACTCCTGGCTCACAGATGTGCTGAATGTCACGGGACAGCTTAAAGGGCGTTTCTCTTTTGCTGCCGTGTGTGCTTTGTACTCACCCACCTTAGTCCTCAGTCTCTCCCTCACTCTTTCCTTCCTCCAGTGTTCTTTTTTTTTTTTTTTTTTTTGGTACGCGGGCCTCTCACTGTCGTGGCCTCTCCCGTTGCAGAGCACAGGCTCCGGACACGCAGTTTCAGCGGCCATGGCTCACGGGCCCAGCCGCTCCGTGGCATGTGGGATCCTCCCGGACCGGGGCACGAACCCGCGTCCCCTGCATCGGCACGCAGACTCTCAACCACTGCGCCACCAGGGAAGCCCAGCTTATCTTTAAATAATACTTAGCACTGCTCTTCAGTTCTAAGTATTCCCAATGTTCTATCTTAATATAAATACCTCATCTAATCAAATATTCCATTCCCGTGTCTCACTGCTCAGGGCTGCTTGTGCCTTCCAGGGTGTCAGCTCACGAAACTGACAGGTAATGAGCTAAGAGAGCAGGGGGTGGATGGAGCGTGGTTCGTACCCACCCCCAGACATGGCCCTTCCTTCTGCTTTGGGTTCATAAGAGCCTGTTTGCTGTGGACCCACTGGGCATGATGAGTGATTTGGCTGCATCACTCAGATGAGTGACCCCAAATCAGTTTCCTCACTGGGCTAATTTTCAATCAAAGACAAGGGAAGAGTAGACTGACTCCCTTCCCTCACTGGGCTATGAGGGAATGTCTTGGGGAAGAATGAAGAGAGAACTGCAGGGCTCCTCACATGAGAGTCTTGGTGCAGCACTAGGATAGAGATGTTTGTGGTTCCCAGGGCTGGGCTGCCCAGGGGTCAGAGCGCCTAGGTCACAGCTGCTGTGATGAAGCACAGGGTGACATGGGTGGCTGTCTTGACTGCCTCAACAATGTGGCATGAAGCTGGGGATACAGGGACCCAGGATAAGCAAGCTCCCTGCTAGAAGCCAAGTTCAAGCCCCTTCCCTCCCAGCCTGTGGGTAAAATGGGCAGGTTCAAGAAAGTGGAAGCAAGGTTGAGGCCCACGAGTGGGAGGGGCGGGGGGAGTGTGAGCCTGCCCCCAGCCCTGGCGTTGACACCATGGCCATGCTGAGGCCGATGAGAGCCAGGCCCCTGACCACTGCAGTCTGGGTTCCAAAGTTGGTGACCTCTACTCATGACCTGGAGTGGACAGGCGGGACGAGGGGGTCCGTGGAGGCCCCTCCTTCCCCCTCCCACCTCCTAAGAGGCGGGAAAAGCAACCTTCTTCAGGCCTGGTTTGGAGCCAGGTGGGACATTTCTTTTTCTCTTTTAGAAACCTGTCTCCCCTCCGCTGGTGCCCTGATTTTTCTAGGTCCTTGGCTTTAGGGACTTGAATTTTAGGTCTTTAATCTTAATTTTAAGACCTATCTGATAAACCCTGAAGGCAGGTTTAGGTTCTGAGCCTGGGAATGGTGAGTGAACTTCAGAATATTGCTGACACTCTCAAGGGTTTGGGACATACTGTGTGAGTATGTTTACATATTTTAGTAAATACGTAAGGACCTCAGTAACATCTTATTTTCAGTGGGAACCTGTCCCAGGAAGATAAATACACAAAATTACAAAATGTTAATGTGTTCTTCCAAAAGACATTATGTGACAACTGCACAATGGCACATCTTGGAGGGCACAACTGCAGGCTGTATGTGTCAACCCAAGAGAAGTGTTTAAAGTCTCTGATCCCAGCTTCCAAACTACAGCATAAAATTTCTGATCATGACAAGCTCTTGAAGACTGGCCTTGTCCTGTTAACAAGCAACACGTACAAGTGTATGTGCCTGAAGAGGAACAGAAAGCGTATTCTTCCCATGCCAGGGATGTGCCCTGGTAGGAGATTCTGTCGTAAGAGTGAAGTGAACTGAAGAATTCATGTTTGATGGCACTACCCTGAACTAAGTAAATTGAAGAATTCACGTTTAATGGATCATCCCTGAATTAAATTGGAAAGCTGAGCCCTCATAGCGTTTGCTTTATTCACTCACTCATTTATTTTGTCAACACCTACTGAACACCTGCTGTGTGCTAGGAATTGTACTGGTAGCTGAGGATATGGATTCAATACTTCTTCTCTTATCCAAGTTGGGTGAATCAAGGATGTCCTCCCAGTGAAGGCCATATATGAGTTGAGTCTTTAAAACGTGAGGAAGAATTAGGCAGAGAAAGTTGAAGCAAAGTGGCGTAAGTGTGTTCAATGTGAGGAGAACAAAATATGCCAGAAACATGACCGACATTATGTCAGGGGTTAGTTTGAGAATCAGGATGTAATAGGCGATGAAACCAGAGAAAGTGTGGCCGAAGGACGGAGGACTTGAGACACTAGAGAAACTTCACTTCATCCCTTTAAGCTACAGGGAAACACCGAAGAATTTTACATGGAGGTGCGAGGAGGGATTGGAAGCTGGACAGATGGAAACCCAGAGGCCAGCTAGGGTCTATGATGCAGTGACTGAAGTGTAAATGCTTGAGGTTAAAGGGTGTGAATGAAGACATTTCCACAAAGACCGAAATTGAAGGTTGGTATTTAAAAGATACCTGGGGGGGCTTCCCTGGTGGCGCAGTGGTCGAGAATCTGCCTGCTAGTGCAGGGGACATGGGTTCGAGCCCCGGTCTGGGAGGATCCCACATGCCGCGGAGCAACTAAGCCCATGCGTCACAACTACTGAGCCTGCGTGTCTGGAGCCTGTGCTCCGCAACAAGAGAGGCCGCTATAGTGAGAGGCCCGCGCACCGCGATGAAGAGTGGCCCCCGTTTGCCACAACTAGAGATAGCCCTCGCACAGAAACGAAGACCCAACACAGCAAAAATAAATAAATAAATTAAAAAGCCAATTGCTGTTGTTATTTAAAAAATAAATAGATAAATAAAAATAAAATAAAAGATACCTGGGGAGTAGAAGCCTGAGGGTTGGGTCATTGAGGGTGGGAAGTGGGAAAGACGATTCCTGTTAAGTCTGGCTCACTGGGGGGACGGAGTTTCCAGGAGTTGAGTCCCTAACCTAGAGTTTAAAGGAGGGATCAAGAATGGAGATAATGGGACTTCCCTGGTGGTCCAGTGCTTAAGAGTCTGCCTTCCAATCCAGGAGAGTCGGGTTCAATCCCTGGTCGGGGAACTAAGATCCCACACGCCACAGGGCAACTAAGCCTGCGTGCCATAACTACTGAGCCCATGCACTCTGGAGCCACAACTAGAGAGAAGCCCGCATGCCGCAATAAAAGAAAGAAAGAAAGAAGAAGAAGAATGGAGATAATGATTTCTGAGACATTAGGATTCTTGCGGGTGATAAATGAAGCCTCACAGGCCAGGCATCCAGCAGAGACTGAGAGTAATAGAGCTGAGAAGCAGAAGCTGGAGATACTGAAGGAGCAGGCAGGTTGAGATGTGACCTGTGGCAGCTTCAACTGCAGCCATTCTGGTAAATGGCCCTTCTATTTCCCTTCTGGCATCACGGTGAGCAATTCAAAATTGCCAAAGATCTAGGGGGGTAAAAACCATTCTGATTACAGCTCCGACCCTAATTGCCTATTTCAATAATCATGTGTAACTTGAATCTTTATTTCTGTTCCAAGATCCCATCCAGGATACCACATTTAGTTACCATCTTTCCATAGTTTCTGGGCTGTGACAATTTCTCAGACATTTTTTTGGATGACTTTGACAGTTTTGAGGAGTACCATTGAGATACTTTGTAGAATACCCCTCAGTTTGTGTTTGATATTTTTCTCACGATTAGACCAGGGTTATAAGCTTATGTTTGTCACGGTCTGCATTCTGTCTTTCTGTCCACATCGAGTTGATTCTTTTTTTTTTTTTGATTTACATATAGTCAAATTCAAATTTTGTGGTGTAGAGTTCTAAGGTATTTGCAAATGCAGAGAGCTGTGTATGCACTACCATACTTCTATACAGGTTACTCTTCATAGACCACTCCTCCTGAGACCCCCTAACCCTGAACAGCCACTGGTCTGGCTTCTAACTCTACAGATTTGCTCTTCAAGGGTGTCATGTAAAAGGAATCAAACAATCTGTAGCCTTTACATCTGGCTTCTTTAACTCAGAAGAAGGCCTTTAAGACCCCTCTGTGATATTAATGAGTCAATCATTTCTTTATGGCTGCATAATATTCTATGGTATGATGTATCAAAATTAATTCACTAGTTGAAGGACATCTGTGTTTACCATTTTTGGCAATTATAAATTAAGCTGCTATAAACATGTGCATACAGGTTTTTGACATGAACATACATTTTTATTCTCTCAAGTCATATGGTAAGCATATGCTTAACTTTACAAGAGACAGCCAAACTATTTCCCAAAGTAGCCTTAGCATTTTGCATCCCCAGCGGCAGTGCATGTGAGTTTGATTTGCAGTTTGTTTCAAAAAAAAGGTTGATAAGAAAAAAGATGACCAAGAAATTGTATCCTGTTTCAAAACAGGAGATACTAAATTATTGCTGAAGATTGAATTTCCCAGCCTAATCAGCAGGCTTCTGCTGTACAACTCAAGTCTTATCTGTTCTGAAAACAATTCCTTGTGTTCTAAGAAAATGGTTCTAAAGGAATCTCACTATTTGGAAAGGCACCTTTGGAGAGAAGAAAATAACCGTTACCTCACTAAATCTTGGTTTTCTGAAAAAACAGTGGGTTGGTCTCTGCTGTCTGAGTTCCAGTTCTACGGGTTGATGCCTAAGTGCCAGCTTAAATCTTTCTGCACCTTCAGGCCCTTCAGATCAACTTATTTCCTGGCTCTTCAATAATCAATTGGGAGCCATTGCTTGATACCCAAGAGTCATTACGGGTATGAAAATGAGAACAAAGTGAGAACAAGGCCTCAGTGACTTTTCATACTATGATACACACACACACACACGCACACACACACACACACACACTCAAAGCTCCTATCCCCAATCCATACAGTTATAGACATATATTAACAGGTTATAGGTGGCTTGGAGAACATACATTTCAGTAGTTGCAGGTGCAGAGACTGAGACCTGGAAAAGGAAAGGCCTGTCCAATGTTAATCAGCTAATGAGTGGTGTGACCAGACTTAGAACTCAAATCTCTCCCATCCAATTCATGACCTTCCATGCCCTCAGAAACACCCACGCAGGGTCCATGTGAGTGGTGATGCTTTTATTAAGCAGAAATCAGTGGTGGTGAGTGTCTCATGCTGCTCTGGGGATGCTTGGGTGCTGAAACTAGGCTCTGCAGCAGTGTTTCTTCCGACTTTTGCATTCTGCAGGCAGGATGATGCACCCATGGGTGTTTTGATATTTGCAGACACCACCCATTTTTGCACATTCAGGGTTTTTCATCTTTTTTCCATTCCCTGAAAAGGAAGTGGAGGTGAAAAAAAAAACAAAGAAATAAAGACATGTTTAACCAAAGCTACCAAAATTCATCTTTTATAGCAAGGAACTCCAAACTGCAGTCCACAGGGGCACAACTGGCCTTCTCCTTGTTTTGGTGTGACTTACAAGCTTAGAATGTTTTTTACTTTTTCTTTAATTGTAGAAAAAACTCAGAAGGGGCCATAAGACCGTTCTGAGGTCTTATGTGTCTGTGGTCGCTTTCACTCTGCAACAGAGATGAGTCCTCATGACAGAGACCTCATAGCCCACCGAGCCTAAGATACGTATTACCTGCCCTGCCCGTTACAGAAAAAACATATTGACCTCTGTGGTATAGTGTCTTTCCTCTTTAGATGAAGAAACTTTAGGTCAGAGAAAGCAAGTAACTTAATTGTGCCACAAATTAGGGACATACTTCATTTCACATGTTCTTCATAAAAAGTTTCCTCAAGTGCCTTCCTCTTTCCCAAAAGGGCAAAATCTTACAAGCACACAGCACAAGTTAGACAATAAGTGTTGTGGTGAGAATTCTCACTCCTAAATTCTGTGCCTCCTTTGTCGCTGCAGCGAGGGCTGCATAGATATTGTCAGTGTCGCAGCTGTGGCACGTAGTGGGCAGAAAGCAGTGCGAGGGGAGAGAGAACCTAAATAATGTCTAAAGTCAAGAGAGCGAGCAACAAAGAGTCATGAGGAAACAATGAGTAAGAAGAGTTTGCATCCGAGTTTATAGCTTCTAGGGGAACTATGTTGTGATGGGAAAAGCATACTCAAGCAGGAACTGGGAGACCTGGCTTCTGAGTCCTGCTTCACCACAAATAACGAGAGATTTCTTTTAGGAGCTGTGGATTCTCCTAATTTTTCATAAGAAGGCAAGGTAAAAATAATGATATAAATGCTATTATAAACGTAATTCATATAGATTTATATTCATATTGTAAATATGAATGAATGTATATGAATATGTTATATCCATATATTTAACCTTATTATTCATATTATATCAATATGAATATATCATGTATGTCAATACCGACATCTCCATCTTCATCTATATCTATATTTATATCCATATGCACACCCACATCCACATCTGTATCAGTCTGTCTGTTGTTTAACTTCATTACGCTATTCACCAAATAGGTCTGAGTCTCTATTTTCTTGGCACAAAGTGGGATTTACCTTTTATGTGATTAAGGGGGCCTAGGACTTGTTTGGTTAATGAATTTTGAGCAGAACTGACATTTCCCTACAGGGCTGGAGCCCTTAATTGCCATCATGAGAGTCCTCAGAGCTCTTTCTTTTGACACAGAGACCAGCAGCCTTCATGATGGTAGCTGCTCCGTCAGGAGGGTCGGAGCAGCTACGGTGAGTAGAACAGCCCATGGCCGTCATGGGTTGGTATCATTTGAGCAGGAATTCAACTCCTGCTCTTTTAAGTGGCTCAGGTTTGGAGGCCGCTGTCACCGCAGCATAGCCTGGCACGTGCTGACATATGCGTAGGGTTGCCAGGTGAAATGCAGGACACTCAGTTTAATTTGAATTTCAGATCAACAACAATTAAACTTTTAGTATAAGTATGACCCAAGTGCTGCATGGATCATACTCAACCTGAACACAGTTGTTGTTTGTACATAATCCAGTCAGTAAATCTGTTTTCTGGGATTGTTGAATATTTAATAAAAACATGGGCTTTGGAATCAAACCCACTTGGGCTTGAGTTAAAGTCTTTCTTACATACAACCTGCACGACTTTGAACAAGCTACTTCATTTCTTAATCTCATCTGTAAAAAAATAAATATTGTTATGAGGAATACATTTGGGACAACACATTAGAAGTTTTGTGTTGATAAAGAGGAAGCGGTCAATATTATTTGCTATTATGTTAGTGTTGCTGTTATTCACATGGAAATGATTTGTAAGCTGTAAAGTCCCCTGAGACTGTTGTCTATCACCATTACTACTTATAGGCTTACTACCAACTAATTAAGGGCAATCACGGGAGACTATTTGTCATTTCTTTAAGCTTCTCTTTCCTTATTTGTAAAATGGAGCATGTTGTATATGCTATGCTTCTTTCAGGTATGATATTGTTCAGTTGTTACATGGTCCAGCGTGTCACTGGATGATGAATCAACTTGACCTTCCCTACTCCAGGCTCCGAGGTCATCCACCGTATATCATCCTACCAGCTGGATCCACAGCTTACCTGGTGTTGTCTGGATAAGACATACAAGTAAGAGAAAGAGAAGGTATAGTAGCCTCATGATGGGAAAGGAATTTTCAGGATTCCAGGTAGAACTGGCAGTGTCTGATGGCACACATCAATGGGGGCAGGTGATCTGGGAAAGAGTTTGAAAAATTCAGCTAGAGAGAAAAGGCTTATATTCCTAATAAAGATGTTCGGTTAGGGCCTGAGCGTAACTTGAGGATGTTCAGTGTTTCTGCATTGATTCTCACTTCTGCTTATGGCTCTGAAGTTTGGTGGGTTTTTTTGAGAAAAATCAATAAAAACTGGACTCTTTTAGCAAATCATTCATTCATTCACCTTTACTGCATGTCTCTCCTCCTGTCCATTTCTCCTTTCAGAATAAACACCACCCCCTCACACGTTTTAGAATTTAAAAAGGAAAGGAATTTTGGAAGTTGAAATGATCTCTCCATTTTTACTCTCAAAAATTTTTTGCTACCATTTTAAGGGGAGGATTGATCCATCCTAAGCAAGCTTACCATGCCAAGCTCTTGTACAGACCACCACCAGGTGAGGCTTTAAAGGCTGGAGGTGTTACATCTATGTATTCTTGAGTTAAAAGCACAGAAGTACACAAGGTAAACCATTGAAATTTCTCTCCATCTCTTCATCTCAGTTTTGCTTTATAGTGTTTATAGCTCTCTTTTTCACTATATGTAAATTTCTAAAGGAACAAGTCCTGTTTTATTATCTCACATTGTCAGCACAGTGAACAGTGCCTGGCATAGAGCAGGTAGTCAAATATTTGTTTATATGAATAGGTCCTAGTATGGAAGAATCAATTTATGGGTGAATGAATAAATGGATGGAGGGAGGAAATAAGGGAGGGAAGGAGGGAGGGAGAAAAGAAAGAAAGGCTCAGACATAATCTTTGGATTTTGAGGGTCTGGTGAGAGCCCATTAACGTGCTTTATCCAAAAGTGTTTCTGAGCACAGACACCCACCCACTCACCCATTCCCAATATAATATGTCAAAGTACATCATAAAATGTCATAGTGTCTAGTCTTCACTCATCTCCCTCTCTTCCATCTTAAATGAACTGAATATGTTCTGACATTTTCTCTCTGTCCAGAAGCAACTTAGCAATAAAAGGGTTTCGCTTGTTATCTTTTGATCAGCATTTGAATCTTTCACTAAGTGGAGATCGATTTTAATTTAGTGATGTTGACTTAAAAATAGAATAAGTGTTTGTAGTAATCTGCTTAAGTAAGTCATACTTAATTCTACAGACTAGCTGTGAGGGTTTTACTTCCTTGGCCCCAGCATCAGTACTACTTTTATAATAATAATAATAATAATAGAAAAGAAAGTATAGACTAAAAGCTTGTGTCCACATTTCCATCTCCTATACTTTGATACTGAAAGCTGTCCTTTTTATTGACTCCCTAAATATGCATGTATTCCCACCCCTTCTTTAACCACGGATATGTTTCTCTCCTGAAAATCTACCTTGTAATTGGCTTCTTCACCCTCGTCAGGCTGTCTGCTGCCTGCCCATTCAGGCAGGGACACCTGAGAGCACCTGTCTGTTGCCACATAATTAGGGGTCAGATCAACAGTGGGCAGAGGAAGGGCTGAGCGAGGTCATAAAGGATGTATTATGATCCCCTGGGGACAGGAGTCATCTTGGTGGAGTGGTGGAGTGTTATGAAACCCCCTGAGAGGGATGAGAGGAAGTGGGGGTCTGCAGACACACCTTCCAGAGGCTTTTGCTGAAAACCTAAGCACAAACAAGATCAAGCTGCTGAATGCTACAGTGTCAAGGAAGAGGGGTTTGGTTGCTTTTAGTTTTCATAGATTCGGTAGAAGGGGACAAGGGGTAGAGCTGGTTTGGGTCTCGCCCACGAGTAAGCAAGGGAAACGAGATGCAGGACCCAGGTGGAAAGGTTTGCCTTAGACCAGAGCGTGAGTCCATTCGTTCATGATTCACACGGAAAAGCCACCCTCTTCTTGCTGCTGAAATCAGAAGAGTGTTCCTCCCTTGCCAGAGTCATAATAAGACACTTAGAAATGTTATGACACTAAATCATTGACAGATATTTTAGGATAAAACTTAAAAGTTAAGAAAAAATTAAAAATTGAAATTCCACTAAAGAATATGATAAGAGTCTAATAAACAGTACAACCAAATAACACTTAAAACCAGATAAAGGTTGTATGATAATAAAATAAGCTAAAGAATAAAGGTTAAGAATAAAAGGGATGTCAGATACAGGAGGCATGAGACTGAGTTACAACTACAGCCATGGGATTAAAAGGAGGAAAATGAACAAGAACTCAGAACTGGGAACAAAAATGAAACGTTCAAACTAGAAGAAGTAGACTACGGACTTGGAAAGTCAAGGAAAAGCTTGAATGTTGGGAAACAGGTAAAATAAAGTTTTGGTTTAATTCCTGGGCAAAGGAAAACTGTCGAAGGGTTTTAAGAACATTAATGTTTGAAAATATGATTTATAGGATCTCTTTCAAGCTATCACATAAATTTTATGTGTGTGGCTAAGGAAGAGATCAGAAAACTTCATGTAACCCTACAGACAATGAAGACTTGGGTGATAGGAATAAAATTCCAATGGAATGATTTTACTCCTTCCTGCATTTGGGGGCAGGAATCTTTGTGGAACCTGTGAAACCACAGGGCGCAGACGGCATGATCTGCCCCTCAGCCTGAGGTTTGATCTCCACCCAATAAATCCCAAAGTGCAGTCTTGAAAGGAGAGCCTTTCACATGACACTGAGCCCAGGGTCCCTCTGAGGGAGGGGAAGTTGGCAGGTACACCCTGGGCTTTTGTGTTAATAAATGAATATAAAAATGTGTACAATATTCAACAATACTGGCTATTGCCCATTAAAAGCCTGGGCTCGGGCTTCCCTGGTGGCACAGTGGTTGAGAGTCTGCCTGCTGATGCAGGGGACACGGGTTCATGCCCCGGTCTGGGAGGATCCCACATGCCACGGAGCGGCTGGGCCCGTGAACCATGGCCGCTGAGCCTGTGCTTCCGGAGCCTGTGCTCTGCAATGGGAGAGGCCACAACAGTAAGAGGCCCGCGTACCACACAAAAATAATAATAATAAAATAAAATAAAATACGTCTGGGCTCACTGAACCAATCTGGGCTCTTTGGGATCTTTGGTGCTATACCATTTATGCTCACAGCATATAATTTTTAAGCAGTAACATAAGGCTGACGAGTTTAAGAAATAAATATCTTAACTAAAACAACAACAAAAAGCCAAGAGGAAACGTCAGAGTGATTTAGCGCTGAGAATCAAAACGTTTCTTCTAGGAAGCTCCTCTCCAATTGGCGAAAGTAAGATAATTTCTAAACTGCTGCTTAAGCATAACTATTGAAGGCAACTCTGCAGGCACTAAAACAGCACTTAGTTTCCATTTTCCTTACCTTGTGTAACTATGCCTCACTATTTTGTCTCATTGGGAGAGAACTGCTGACACCAATGGGCACTGCTGTCCCATAGGACTTTCTGTGATCATGGACCTTTTCTACACCTGTGATGACCAATATGGCAGCCATTGGCCACACGTGGTTATCAAGCACTCAAAATGTGGCGGGTGTGACTGAGGATCTGAATTTTAAAGTCTATTTACTTTTAATTAATTAAAATGAGAAGTTAAATAACCACCCATGGCTAGTGTCTACTGTATATAAGACAGCACAGGCTTAGGCACCAGAGCAATATAATACTCAGCTCAAGGTTAGACCTTTCCTGGTCCACAGCCATCTCTTTTCCATTCTTGCTGCCTATCTGAGTGCCTGGCCCATTGTAGACACTTAGTATCTGAAATGAATGTGTTTCTATTTGTCATTGTTAAGACTATTGGTTTCCTTTTCCCCATGGTTTGTGAATTCCTCTCTGCTTGGGAGATACCAATTTACCAGCATGTCAGAACTGGAAGATACATGACAGCCCTTCCAGTTCAGGAAGTCTAGTCTAGTTTGGCCGTGATGACTGAATGTTTTGGGAGTGCTGTGTTGAGAAAGATTCTGAGGCTGCATGGAGCCATCTCGCCAAGAGTGAATGTCCCCATCTGTGATTGTGTGGCTGGGAGGCGGGTGTAAAGAGGGGAAGGGCGTGTTCCTGCCATCTATTGCTGCAAAACCAATCACCCCCCAACCTAGTTCTTTTTTTTTTTTTTTTTTTTTTTGCGGTACGCGGGCCTCTCACTGTTGTGGCCTCTCCCGTTGCGGAGCACAGGCTCCAGACGCGCAGGCTCAGCGGCCATGGCTCACGGGCCCAGCCGCTCCGCGGCATGTGGGATCTTCCCGGACCGGGGCACAAACCCACGTCCCCTGCATCGGCAGGCGGACTCTCAAACACTGCGCCACCAGGGAAGCCCCAACCTAGTTCTTTTAAAAATTGTGACTTTATTATTATCTCTCACCGCTCTGGGGATAAACTGGACTCAGCTAGGTGTCTGGAGCTGTCAGATGCTCATGGGTTGGCAGTTGGATGGGGCTGGAATTGTCTCAAGGCTCATGCACACACCCAGCACCTGGGCTGGGACGGCACCTAGCTGGGGACCGGAACATCATCTTGGGCATCTTTGTTTCTCCAGGTGATCTCTCCTCGTGGTCTCTCAAGCAGTGACTTCAGTGCAAGGCGGGCTTCTTACACAGTGCCTCAGGGCTCCCATGGCACATGTGCTGGGAAGGAAAAAAGCCAAGTGATAGCTTACCCCCTTCATGACATCAGAGGCTCTTAGCATCACTGTGACCATCCTTTTAGTGGAGGAAGTCACCAAGGCCCCCTCGGGTTCCAGGGGAGGGGGGACAGGGACCTACCTCCTGATGGGAGAAGCACATGGTTCTGGAAAAGCGTGTTTGGGAAACACCATGTGCCACATGCAGAAGACGAGTTGAGACATGGGTGCCTGATAATGACTCATTTTAGAAGATGAAACCCAAAGAGATTAACTGTCTTCCCCAAAGCCATCCAAGACCAGATCTGCTGCCTTGGAGAGAGTCCAGGGTTGGGTCTGACCTCACTGGAATAAGGATGACAATGAGAGGCAATTGTGGACACACCTCCCCACCAGCTCCTTTGTGTACTGTGGCCTCTCCCAGGAGACAGAGAGGGCCTTCCTATTTCTCCTATGCATCAACCTGTGGGTTTGAGACAGCTAAATACCAGTGACTAGCCGAGGATGAAGAGCAAGGTGAATTCTCTTTTCAGTTTTTATTAAGATTAAGGGAACCCGGTTACTGGCAGACGTGACCTTTGCATCTTTCCTTCTGGCTCTAATGGCACGCTCTTAGAACATGTAACAGATCCACTGAACCAGATGTAAAGAAGCTTATGAGCCAATGCCATTCTGCTTCCATTTGGGATGCAGAAAGCGAATCCACAACTGGATCCCTTCTGACACTGCGTATGGGTGAGGTGGAGCTGGGTTGAATCTGTCTCTGTTTGGTGGCCATCCCAGGACACGTGGCCTGCGTTTAATCTGTTCCCATTGTGATACTCGTACGGCCCCAATTTCCTGTCCTCCCGAAAACATATGGGAGACAGAATGAGGGCAAAATGATTTTCAGGGCTTCCCTGGTGGCGCAGGGGTTGAGAGTCCGCCTGCCGATGCAGGGGACGCGGGTTCGTGCCCCGGACTGGGAAGATCCCACATGCCGCGGAGCGGCTGGGCCCGTGAGCCATGGCCGCTGAGCCTGCCCATCCAGAACCTGTGCTCCGCAACGGGAGAGGCCACAACAGTGAGAGGCCTGCGTACCGCAAAAAAAAAAAAAAAAAAAAAAAATTTAAATAAATAAATAAAATGATTTTCAG
The DNA here is from genome assembly GCF_964165515.1 of Mesoplodon bidens. Lineage (NCBI taxonomy): Eukaryota > Metazoa > Chordata > Mammalia > Artiodactyla > Ziphiidae > Mesoplodon > Mesoplodon bidens. The sequence continues at coordinate 35,318,447 of NC_138181.1, read as the reverse complement.
TCCAGTATGCCTGAGGCATATTTGAGCCTGGATATGAATCAGGACTCAGTTAGTCCAAGAATCTCCCTAGATGCTCTTGGTGTTGGACAGGACAGACTAGGTTAATTTTTGGTGCTGAGAGAAGGGAAGGAATGTGGGTTTCCTTCAACAGGTCAATGACTGCATGACAATTGAATTCTTATGCAGTATTAAGGTTCCTGTGAACAGCATCTTAAATTCATCATTGACTGAATTCTATCGAGATGATGAGCTTGGATGGCATCTCATTTCTCATCTTCTGAGAAAGAGAACGTTGGGTCAAAGTACCTGAATGTATTGTCACTTCCTCGGGGTCATTTTTATGCCAATGAAGATTCTAGGAATGCATCTTTGTGACCTCAGGTTACTCATACGTGATGATCATTCAAGTCCAGAACTCAGGTGACATTTGAAGGCATTGAAGACAACTCAGTGTTTTGTGGGGAAGCAGTGTGTACTGTTGTTGTTAGGATAGCTCTTTGGGGGATATGTGATGGATTAATAAAGAATTTAACCTTGAATCGTAGGAATCACCCGTCAATAGCCTAGGTCTATTCCTTGTCAGTTCTATTGTGGAACTATCTTTTGGGGGTAAGGATCTTCCTGGAAGATGTGTGAAATCACAGAACGCAAAGAGCATGTCCCTGCCCCCCACGCCCCCATCCAAAGCTGGACTTGTTCACAATAAACCCAAACTACAAATCTGAAATAAGTGGGTCCTTCTTGTAACATTGAATCCAGGGCACTTACTGTGGGAGGGGAAGTTGGCGTATGAACTATGGGCATTTCTGTGAAAAAAGAAATATAGGGCTTCCCTGGTGGCGCAGTGGTTGAGAGTCCGCCTGTCGATGCAGGGGATACAGGTTCGTGCCCCGGTCCCGGAAGATCCCACATGCCGTGGAGCGGCTGGGCCCGTGAGCCATGGCTGCTGAGCCTGCGCGTCCGGAGCCTGTGCTCCTCAACGGGAGAGGCTGCAGCAGTGAGAGGCCCGCGTACCGCAAAAAAAAAAAAAGAAATACAAAGTTGAGTAAAACGTTGACAGTTTTTATCGTTTTTTTCCTCCATGAAACAAACACAGGTTTGGATCTTTTGAGCTGCTAATTTTATGCTCAATGCATGACTTTAACCTACTGGTATATTAGTTTCCTGTAGCTACTGTAACAAATTGCCACAAGTTAAATGGCTTAAAGCAACACATATTTATTATCTCGCAGTTCTGAGGATCAACAGTCCCAAATGGGTCCCACTGGGTTAAAATCAAGGTGTCACCAGGACCGTGTTCCTTCTGGAGGCTCTAAGGGAGAATCTTTCCCTTCCTCTTCAAGCTTTAAAGCTGCCCACATTCCTTGGCTTGTGGTCCCTCCTCCATTGGCAAAGCCAACAATGGCTGGTTTAGTGTGTCTCATGTTGCATCTCTCTGACACTGACCTACCTCCCTCTTCCACATCTAAGCTTCCTTGTAATGAAATAACAATGAGCACATCCAGGTAATCCAACATAATCTCCCTATTTTAAGGCCAACTGATTAGGTAACTTAATTCCATCTGTAACTTTAATTCTCATTTGTCATGTGTCTGTCCATTTGGACTACTAAAACAGAAACTTCACAGGCTGGGTGGCTTATAAACAGCAGACATTTACTTCTCACAGTTTTGGAGGCTGAGAAGTCCACGATCAAGACAGAGCAGGTGTCTGGTGGACGGCTGTCTTCTCCCTGTGTCCTCGCATGGCAGAAGGGACAAGAGATCTCTCTGGAATCTTTTTCATAAGGATACTCATTCCATCCATGAGGGCTCCACCCTCATGACCTAATGACCTCCCAAAGGCACCGTCTCCTAACACCATCACATTGGTGACCTCAACTTGCAGTGAGTGAAAAGTTAGTGTAAAGAGCCAGAGAGCTGCTCACACATACAGGATAAATCAGCAGGGGTCTTGACTCAACTACCAAACCCTCCGAAGGAATTGAGAGCAGGGTGAGGTCAGCATCCTCATCCTTCCCCTTGCTGTCTGCGGTCTCTTTCTCTTGGTGTTCAGTCCCTTCTTCCTGTGTTCCGCGCTCTATTGCCTTCATTGAATTGTGCTTTCCGTAAGGACTTGTTTTTCCACAGCATTTACTTGCATTATATCATGTCCACATGGAGAGACACGCTTTGTCCAAGTCAGCTTTGTCATTCAATTGATAATAGTTTATGAAGCAATGTCTCCCCTCAGTGACCAGCACATATGTGAACAGGACAAAGTCCACGCCCGTAGAGATCTCATAGCCCAGTAGAGAATTAGAAGTTTATCCACATGTGCACAAGGCATATGAGTAAGAAGCGTAAACCAAAAGGAAGTGGGGACTTGGGGAGAACGGAGGAGAGAGGGGTTCCCCCTGGGCAGGTGGGTTGTGTTTTCCCGAGGCAGGTGGTGATCCGGTGGGACTGGACCGACGGGGTGTGTGCTTGAGGGGTGATGTGGGTTAGGTAGGGGCACCCTGGGGCGGGAAGCAGGAAGGACAAAGCACACGTCATTGGACAGCACAAAGGGGGGCTGGGGAGGGTCAGGTGGCCCCAAGGAACACGGGCATCCCACTGTGGTGTCCCAGATGGTTACTACGGGGAGCTTAGGAGAGCGTCCTCAAGGGTTTCGGAGGTCGCTTGAAATCACACACCACACAACAACTGCACTGGCCAGAGGGCTAGTGTCTTTGCCTTTGAACATAGAAGTTTAATCTGGTTTAAATTTTATTTGATTTTTAAAAGGGCGCAGTTTCTGACCACTTCTGTCACAGCCGTTTCTTCACCTTCTTAATATATCCTCTTGCAGCATTTTACCCAGTAGAAGAAACAGGTGCCCATCTGTATCGTATTTGGAGGGCACCGGAGCGGTACACAGACACCTCCATCCCTATGGCAGCAGCGAGGCTTTGTTAATAGAGTACCACCTAAAAAGAAAATGAAGGAGGCAAAGGAGTGTCAGAAATAAAAGCACCTGTGTCAGAAAGGCCACCTGTGTCCCCTTTGAGTGAGTGCCCAGGGGCTTTGTTTCCCGAGGCTGTGGCTATGCCATCATGACAACAAGACATAGGTCTAGGATGATGTGGATCCAGCTTGCAGACAGTGACTGGCACTGCCGAGGCTCCAGTGGCTCCTCACTTTTCCAGAACCAGACTGTGGAAGGCTCTGACGTGTGACTGAGGGCCTAGGATGTGAGAAGGGCTCCGTGCGGGGTCAGCTCCATCACGAGAGCAAGGACCACCTCGAAGCTATGCTACGCCAGCTTTCACACCATGCCAGTGGTTTCAGAGTCAGAAACAGCCAGCAGGTGTCCATTTTTATCATTTTGTCTTCCAACTCATTTAGATGATCAAGTAGTCAAGCTGAGATAGGCGCAAAAGATGCAGCCGAAAGTGAAAGAATTGTTTAAAGAGAACTCAATATCGAAGTAACTTACAGTTGAAAATAACAATGGTTAAGGAAAAAAAACACTTGTAATACTGTCTCTACTATCTCAGAATTCTCTCAGATCTGGCCTGTGTCATCCTTCCTTTACCCCTCCCTTTGTGGCTTCCTTCTGACCTTTGTATCTTTCTTACACTCCTGTTCTCCTAACTCATTTTCCTCCCTCCCTCCCTGCTACTGTTCTAAGTGTTGGATTATCACCATAAAACAAAACTGATAAAACAAGGGCTTTTCAACATAATTTCTTTCCAACATCTAATCTGTTGTCTCAGGTCTCAGCCTCCCCATTTTCTCTCTCCCTCCCTCTCTCCTTCCTTTCTTCCTCCATCCTTTTATCCTACTTCCATAGATACCAAGGGTAAAATGAAAACTAGGCATCCAGTGTTGAAAACTGCTTTGGATGCACTGCCTCGAAACTGTGAACCAAGGGTAGTGCTTTCAGGGGCATGTCCTGGAGGACCTTCCCGCTGAGAAGGCAAAGCACGGAATGCTCCAAACGGCAGTTCCCCAAGTCCAGGCTGAGCCTTACTATCCTCTGGGATTCTCTGATTACCCAGAGACTCTACCCTTTAAATATAAAGATTTATTTATTCATTATTATTTTGTTAATGGAAATCTTTTTTCTTTTTTTTTTTCTTTTTTTGATGTGGACCATTTTCAAAGTCTTTATTGAATTTGTTACAATGTTGCTCCCGTTTTATATTTTGGCTTTTTGCCCCCGAGGCATGTGGGATCTTAGCTCCCTGACCAGGGATTGAACCCGTACCCCCAGCCTTGGAAGGCGAAGTCTTTACCACTGGACCGCCAGGGAAGTCCCAATTATAAAGATTTATAAAGCAACATTCTGCACTTCTGTCCTTGGACGAAATCAAATTTCTTATCTTTATTGAAAAAGAAGAGTTGCCTACCAGAGGCTTCCTCTGTTTCCTCCACATGAAAAACAGTGAGGAGATGGACTTAGGAGCTGGTGACTCCTACATAATGGCTTAGAAACGGCTGGGAATTGTGCAGGAAGGTTCTCAGACTCCTTCCACACCAAAGGACACGGCGCTGGGTTCTCATGAGCAATCCGTACAGTCTATTTAGTCTGATCGTGTGCAGACAGGGAAGAGGGACAGAGAGAGAGAGAGAGAGAGGAGAGAGTGACTCTCCTATCCTTTCCATCCGCTCATCCCTCCGGCTTCTGGGGCCCAGCTTACCTGACATAGGCAACAGGAACACGAAGAGGATCGCAAGGAGGTAATGGAGCCTCATGCTGGCGTCTGGGGAGCTTTACAGCAGCTGAAACGGGAGAGGAGGCTGGGCTTTGCCCTTTTTAAAGGTTCCAGATTACCCGGAGAATTCAGTATTGCTACAGACTTGGTAATTACAGAGCCTCTTCCCTGTGTCTCATGGGAAGGGCCTTTAGAACACAAAGCAGAGTCAGTCACCCTTGTGCTAATCAGGCCACATGAAACCCCAGAAAAACCTTTCCTGCTGCCCTTGGGACCAGAAACTTCTTCCTGCACTGAGTTCAGCTGAAGGGTGGGGGGTGGGATGAGGGGCGGGGCCCGTCTCCCCTGGGGAACAGACTTCTTGCTGCTCATTTGCTGCCCCTCGAATCTTTGAGTCTGCCCACTTTGTTTTTTCCTGAGAGTCTGGGATTGTTTCAGGCCAAACCAGGAACTAGTCCCTCCCAAGGCAATTTCAGTCCCTGGGCGTGAAACAGGGCTTGCTGAAACCCAGCCTCCCTAGAGATAGTCACATTTTTCCAGGCCCAAGGAGAGCTTTGGGACACTGAGGGAAGAGAGACCCCCACGTAGGCTCTTATGGGATGGCAACATGCATGTGAAAGTCTCCCAAAATGTGTCATCATCTCAGTGGGACAGGTGTTGGCGCAGATGCGCGCTCCATTTCCTTTCAACAGAGGAAGACTGGAAGGATGATGCCATCACTGGACGCGTCTCCTCGGTCTAATATCACGGAGCAGGGACAGCCGTGGAGATCCCTTGACTGGGTTACTCAGGGCGACATCCGTCACTAAGTGACTTTAGTATTTGAGAGCCTGTGGCCTGTCTGCTTTTCAGAAATGCCAAAGCTCATGATCAGACTTGCCACTTGGATCTTGTGGTGAAGCTCAGAGTGGAACTGCAAGTCCTTTATGCCCCCTGGGGGACCCAGTCCTGAAGGAGCTCCTGAAGCTTCAGGCCTGTTTGAGGCCTCCCGCTGTGGCTCAGAGCCTCTCAGGCTCAGCAAAGCCAATGGAGGCCGCCGGAAGTGGACACAGCCCAGTGCCTGGCGCTCGGGGGTCGGGTTTTTCTGAGGGAAAATAGGTTGTATTAATCGTGAGTCCTTCTGCTTTAGCTCTAAATGATGTTTGAGAGAGATGGACATCGACTTATACATAATTATCTATAAATAATATATGTATCTATAGATTTTGCAAGCAAAATCTATACTACAGGGTCAATTGGATAAGTGCTATAATACAACACTGGAAAAAGAAGTAAAACTGAATCGTGGTCTACTTTCTTCTTTCAAAATGCTGTGTTTTAAAGATCTATGGTTTGCAGCACAGCAGAGGTTTTTTTTTTTTTAAAGGAAGCTGATGATGCTGTCTTATGTGCAAAACTGGGCATGGCTTTCCACAGCAGGAAGTCTCTGAAGGGGAGTGAAAAAGACGGCTGGACAGGGTGCCGTAGGGAGTTTCAGAGGAGTTCCTCTCCAAGTTTCTGGTGTAGTCACTAGTGGGGCACAGGGACACGGCCCTTGTCAGGAATTTTGATGACTGCAGCTGCTTCTTTTCCTTGGCAAGGTCTAAGGGTGACTCCTTTGCAGCTATGTTTATCCTGGACATAAAGCCAAGGGGCATTTTTGTCCATCAAGGTAGGATCCTGTGGCTTCAGCAAGGAGGTCACACACTAGTGAAAATATGGGGTGTCTCACCAGAAACCAGAGCTGTAGTTATAGGATTGGGGGAAGGGTTGATTTTAGGTAAAATCTAAAGGAATTGTTAGTTTTCACAGGCTCAAAGCAAAGCAAGGCTGTGTGGAAAATGGTTACCATCATGCCTGGGCTTAGAGGTAACGCGTGGTCCCATTCTTTAAAGGGAAGATAAATGCTATGTCCTCAACCCTTTTCACCTGTGACTAGGAAATTGATGCAGTGTCTCTCTGGCAAAGTGGCTCAGTTCTCCAAGCAAGAAGGGGTGTCCCGGGCTTCTCTGGTGGCGCAGTGGTTGAGAGTCTGCCTGCCAATGCAGGGGACGTGGGTTCGTGCCCCGGTCCGGGAGGATCCCGCCTGCCGCGGAGCGGCTGGGCCCGTGGGCCATGGCCGCTGGGCCTGCGCATCCAGAGCCTGTGCTCCGCAATGGGAGAGGCCACAGCGGTGAGGGGCCCGCGTATCGAAAAAAAAAAGAAAAGAAAAGAAGGGGTGTCCCACTTCTACAGATACGCTTTTGAACAGCCAAGTCCTTCACAGCTACAGCTTCACAAACACAAGTGTCCTCTGCACAGAGCCCTTGATGTTAATTAGCAGAAGCAGTTTTCACTGGTTCCCATCTCCTGTGGGCAGGGCCGGCTTCATGGCTTGTGACAGTCACACAGGGACCTGTCCTCAGAAGGGGATCAGGGCTGGGTTTAATGCTTTGCCACCACCATTGACATTCTTAATAGGTTTTTCTTTGAATTTATCCCACATTTACATTTTGCACTGAGACTTGCTCAGCAGCCAGCCCTGCTTATGGCCACTTTTATTCAAGTTATCTCATTTAAATCTCCTAAACGCATCCTCCAGGTAGGTATGACCCAATTTTACACAAGATTGTCTTGAGGCCTAGAAAGACATGTCTAAGGCCACAGGCTACTAAGCCCATTAAAAGCCACTTAAAATTGGCTGCAAAGCCAATGAAAAGATGTGTCCAAGGCCACAAGCTACTAAGTGGCAGAGATGTAACTTGGAACAAAATCAACCTCTCTTCAGATATTCCTAACTACCCCACACAGTCACCACGGTGTTCTGAGGACTTTGCCAAGACATTCTCCTATAACCTCTGTCAAATGCCAGCCTTCTGTGGTGCTCCTGTCATCTTCTCCAGCCTCAGAGATCACTGGAACTTTAAAAGAGCATGGTCTTTTCAGTTTGTTCATTCTTTCCTTTGCTGTGCAGAAGCTTTTCAGTTTGATGTATCCCACTATTTACCTTTGCTTTTGTTTCTTGTGTTTTTGGTGTCAAACCCCAAATCATTCTTGTCAAGACCCATGTCTAAGAGCTTTTCTCCTAAGTTTTCTTTTAGGAGTTTTGTGGTTTCAGGCTTTATGTTTAAATCTTTAATTCATTTTGGGTTGATTTTTGTGTATGATGTAAGAGAAGGATCCAATTTCATTCTTTCTTACGTGGTTGTCCAGTTTTCCCAACATCATTTATTAAAGAGAGACTGTTCTTTCCCTGTTCGTGTATTCTTGGTAGTCTTGTCAAAGATCATTTGACCATATATGTGTTTTATTTTATTATTATTTTTTTTTTTGCGGTACGCGGGCCTCTCACTGCTGTGGCCTCTCCCGTGGCGGAGCACAGGCTCCGGACGCGCAGGCCCAGCGGCCATGGCTCACGGGCCCAGCTGCTCCGCGGCATGTGGGATCTTCCCGGACCGGGGCACGAACCTGTGTCCCCTGTATCGGCAGGCGGACTCTCAACCACTGCGCCACCAGGGAAGCCCCATATATGTGTTTTATTTAATAAACCTATATAAAGGTTTATTTCTGGGTTTCGATTCTTTTCCATTGATCTCTGTGTCTTTTTTTGTGCCAATACCTTATTTTCATTACTGTAGTTTTGTAATATAATTTGAAAGGAGGAAGTGTGATATTCAGCTTTGTTCTTCTTGCTCAAGATTGCGTTAGCTATTCAGGATCTTTCAAGTTTCCATACACATTTTAGGATTTTTTTTTCTATATCTGAGAAAAATGCCCTTACACTTTTAGAGACTATTATTTTAAGTTTAATTCATATTTTTTTCATAGGAAAAGGAATAATAACTTTGTTGGAGCCAACTAAATTCCTCATTAACATTCACTTGATAGAGTTAGAAATAAAACTGAATATTAATTTGACCATAAAAGCACTCCTTAATTCTTCAGAACATACTTTTCAGTAACTTGGAAATCTGCATTTACTAACACCACTTCATAGTTCTCAATCTATTCTTTTTAAATTTTTAAAATAAAAATTGTATATATTTGAGGCATACAAAATGATAATTGAATATACATACACATAGTGAGATAATTACTGCAGTTAAGCTACAATTAATACATCTTCTCACCTAGTAAACATGTTTTTTGTTTCTTTTTCTTTTTTTTTTTTTTTTTGCGGTACGCGGGCCTCTCACTGTTGTGGCCTCTCCCGTTGCAGAGCATAGGCTCCGGACCCGCAAGCTCAGCGGCCGTGGCTCACAGGCCTAGCCGCTCCGCGGCATGTGGGATCTTCCTGGACCGGGGCACGAACCCGTGTCCCCTGCATCGGCAGGCGGGCTCTCAACCACTGCGCCACCAGGGAAGCCCTTTTGTTTCTTTTTGTGTTTGATTTATTTCACTTAGCATAATGTCCTCCAGATTCATCTGTGTTGTCACAAATGACAGGATTTTCTTCTTTTTATGGCTGAATAATATTCCATTATATTATATTGGAATATAATATATTCCACATTTATTGGAATATATTATATATTATTATTATATCCAATATATATATTCACATTTTCCTTATCCATTCATCTATTAATGGGCATTTAGGTTGTTTCCATATCTTGGCTATTGTGAATAATGCTGCAATGAAGATGAGGGTACAGATATCTCTTTGAGATTCTGATTTTATTTCCTTTGGGTATATACTCAGAAGTGGGATTTTGCTGGATCATATGGTAGCTCAATTTTTAGTTTTTTTAGGAAACCTCCATACTGTTTTCTGTAATGGCTGGATCAATTTACATTCCTATCAAAAGTGTACAAGGGTTCCCTTTTCTCCACATTCTTGCCAATATCTTTCATCTTTTATTTTTTTTGCTAGTAGCCAACCTTACAGATGTGAGGTGATATTGTGGTTTTGACTTGCATTTCCCTGATGATTAGTGACATTGAGCATCTTTTTCTAAACCTGTTGGCTATGAGCAGCAAAAGAAACAATCAACAAAATGAAACAATTAACAAAATGAAAAGGCAACCTACAGAATGGGAGAAAATACTTGCAAATCATATGTCTAACAAGGGGTTAATATACAAAATGTGTAAGAAACTCACACAACTCAATAGCAAAACAACAACCTGATTAAAAAAATGGGCAAAGGAAATGGATAGACATTTTTCTAAAAAAGACCTACAAATGGTCATTGGAATTTGGATAGAGATTGCATTGTATCTGTAGTTGCTTTTGGTAGTACACCTTAAATTTAAAAAAAAAAAAGAGCTTGACCTTGTAGGAGGTAATGAATGTGGGTGTAGATTACTGCCACCTGTGGCAGCTCCTTGTTTACATAATGCTGAGATGCAGAACTGTTCTCATTTTCCTACTTGCCTGGAGGGTGGGCATACACCTGAGACATCTTGTAATTTCCTTTTTCCCCCCTTAATGAACCTAGTGAGAGCTCTAACAATTGTGTTGATCCTCTCAAAGTATCATCTTTTAAAAAAACTTTTTCTACTGTTGTTCAACTCTTCTATATCTGATACTTTGTCTGCTTTTTCTTTTCATGACAAGCAGAGAAGTGCTGAAATACCCAATTGTAATTGTTAATTTGTCTGTTTCTCCTCTTATTTCTATAAGTTTTTCTTTAAGAATTTTAAAATTCTGTTGCTAGGTACATTCTGATTCAGTATTAATATGTGTTCTCTTTTTTTAGGATTTTTTTGATGTGGACCATTTTTAAAGTCTTTATTGAATTTGTTACAATATTGCTTCTGTTTTATGTTTTGGTTTCTTGGCCCCGAGGCATGTGGGCTCTTAGCTCCCTGACTAGGGATCGAACCCATACCCCCTGCATTGGAAGGCAAAATCTCAACCACTGGACTGCCAGGGAAGTCCCTTAAAATGTCTTCTTGATGAATTAAACACTTTATCATTAGGAAAAATACCCCTCTTTACCTCTGGTCATACTCCTTGTCCTAAAAGCTACTTGATTTATAGTCAATTAACCAAATAGCCTACTCTGTTTTCTTTAGATTAATGTTTCTGTAGTATATCTGTTTCCATCATTTCACTTCTAATCTATCTTTGCCTTTATATTTGGTTTCTCAAGTGGGTTTTTAATAGATAGCATATGTCTGGGTCTTATATTTTTACTGAAGTTGTTGCAGGAAAGGGGACCCCTTCCAGGGCCCAAGAGTGGGCTTTTGTCTAACACTCGGAAATGAATTGTCCGAGAAGACACACATGCTGACAAAGCAAGAGTCTTTATTGAGAAGGGACTCCCTGGCAGAGAGCAGCAGGGTAAGGGAACCCAGGAGAACTGCTCCACCACGTGGTTTGCAGTCTCAGGTTTTATGGTAATGGGGTTAGTTTCTAGGATGCCTCTGGCCAATCACTGACTTAGGGTCCTTCCTGGTGGCATACACATTGCTCAGCCAAGATGGATTCCAATGAGAAAGATTCTGGGAGGTTGGTAGGACATATGTTCTGGCATCTCCTCTCTTCTTTTGACCTTTCCTGAATTCTTCCAGATGGTGGTAGCTTGTTAGTTCTGTGTTCCTTACCGGGACCTCCTGTTGTAGGATAACTCATGCAAGTGGTTGCTACTATCTTGTCTGGCCAGGGCAGGCGGTTTCAGTTGTTAGGGTGGTTCCCCTAACAGTTTCCCCCTGAGAGACTTCATACTCAAGATACTTCTTGGAAACTGAGGCAGAGGTCTTTCTTCTGTAACTATTTCCTGCTGAGAGTGGGTGTAGTCCTGCCTAGTAAAGTTGAAGCCTCTCTCCACCTGATCTAAATCGCCATATTCTGTGCCCCAAACCGGCATTTACCCTTGTAGTAGCAACAATTTAGCCTTAAACTGTTGGACTCTGTCAGAGATTAACCTGGTAAACAGTTGAAACAGACAGCGGCCAAACAGGAAGCCTAACAGGTTCGTCATCGCCAGGCCCAGAAAAGGAAGGCAAAATTGGGGGTGAGGGCTGCAGGGTGTGACTGTCTTCTGATAGTTGGTGGTGAGGTAACAGGGTGGTGCTCCAGGAGTGTTGGGCTCAGCCTGAAGTTACCATCCTCCGCCTGGGCGGGGGGTTCCTTTTCTGCAGGAGAACTCAAAAATGTTGTTATGTATACTCCTTGAAAAGGAGCCAGGACCGTGCCCTCAGGCTGCACCGCCACTGATGCTCCTCCCCTGTTTCTGCATCCCCTCTCTTTCCTGATTAGCAACTGTTTGAATCTGCCCTTTAGAACTCAGGGAAGGTCAAGTAGGCTGAATGAAGACTATATCCTACAAACAAGAAACGGGGGACACAGGAAGGCTTTATACTCTGGAGCCCCACAGAGTCCTGCTCAGTTTCAATTCAGGGAACTGGGGGACGACGGCTCTGGCCACTTCCTGCTAAAATGGGGCATAGTCCTGCCTCAGTTGGAGAATAGACACTGAACTGGAAAAATTTCTGAGTTCCAAGTCCTGGGTGTGAGTCTTGTATGATTAAAATCTCAATCCCTTGGTCTGCCATTTTGGTGTAACAGACCCAATTAGAAGTAGTTGGAGGAGTGACAACTGGAATTTTAATAGACAAAATAAATCTTATTCCCTGAGGAAATCAGAAGACTAAGCCTGAAACCCATTCTGTACCTTTCACCTTGGGGAGACTTGTAGCCAGGTAGCCAGTTGTTTACTTTTATCTAAGTAGGTTTTAACTTCTGATGTGGTGTTAATGTATACATAAAAGGAGCTATTGGCCACCAAACATCTTCTTTTATTTATTTTTTAATTAATATCTGATCTAAAACAATTTCATTGTCTAAAAATTTAATAGTTACAAGAGGATACCTTGAAACCATAAGGCTGCAGCTACCAGCTGCCAGCAGGCATTGTTTTGAGAATGGCTGGTGGCATCCCAAGTCTGACACAGCTCAGAAAACTCAAGTTCTTAGCAGTATTTGCTAAGTATTCTTCTTAGTTCTTAGCAAGAACTTGTCTGAAATCACGTCCATAATGCCTGAACCGCATTGGATGTCTGAACCACAGCTACTCCATTTTGGCTTTCAGTTGCATTTCTCTCCTTAATAGCCAAAGTGGATGTCAACGTTAATGATTTTAGTGCTTTTCTAGATATGAGAAGATGCAAGAATTTGGGCTCATAAAAATCTTCTTCTGACAGTATCTAACTATCTGCAGGTCTGTTCTGCTAGTTTTTCCAGAGCACAGAGCGCCTAATTTCTGATCTCCACCCTGAACTCCTTTCAGGAAGTGTTGAAGGTTAGCAGTTGCAGCAGGTCACGATTTAATCCTTGTAGAGGTAGGTGGCAAGTGCCAATGGCAAGTGCCAATTTGTAGGTGACAGGACATCCTCACGGTCATAAATTTGACCATTCTTTGGGAGGCATTTCATGACCATTTCATCCCACGGTGCTAGGAATGCTCATTCCCAAGTCTGGTGAAGGTTTTGCTGATAGGCTACTCAGTGTGCTATTACTGGACTAAGCCTTACTAGTAGACAAAAGTCTCTGGACCACCTGTCTTAGTAATCTATTTTGGTCCAGGAAAGTATTCCCTCTTGTTGCTTCTTCCCATATCTAGAGTTACACTATCACAATCACTGATACGAAATTTTGCTTGTTGCTCTGATTGAGCTGGAGTAATAGAGAAACATTTATATTTATGGCCAGGGTCAGAGCAGGTATTATTAATTGGCTACGTGAGGAGATCTCACCTAGTAATATCAACAGTGGCTTGAACAGGACTATAATGTTTTCTTTAAAATAAATTTCCTAAGGGTTAACCAATTACAGCCTTGGAATGAAGAAATCCACCAAGGTAACCCAGAAGTACTAGACACAGGCAATTGGCCACAAAACCAACAATTGGAATGATTGTTAATACTAGCATAGGATCATGCCTATGAGAGAAAAACATTTGATTCATGTGCAAGCATCCAAGAAGTCAAGAAAACATTATAAATGATCATACCAGTCAGGTCCAGGATCTTGTGCAAGCTGTCTACTTCTGATGTCGTCGTCTTCTCATCCTGTTGTCAGTGTAGTTTCGTCTCGGTTTGAGCGTGGTTTTAAGGTGATTTTCAGGTCAGCCATCCCCTCTATAGGCCTGTCCAGTGCAGGGGCCCTTTGTGAGTGGAAATTAATCCAAGAGTCAATTCCCTTCAGTTTCACTGCGCATGGGCTATGTAAGAGTACCTGATAAGGGTCCTTCCATCTAGGTTGGAGATAGTTCTTTAAATTATGTCTTTTCCAGTATGCATAATTCCCTGGTTGCAGGTTGTGGGGCATCTGATCTTCATCCAAAGACAGATTACTGAGATAAGCTTCAGAAACAGACTTAGAGTGTCCTTTTAATAATTCAATTAGACTTTACACTGATATAACATAACAGCAAGGAACTATGTGAGAGGTGAGTCTTTGTAAAGTCAGACCTCCATTAACAAAACTGGAATTTAATATTCACTGAAACATAATCTTTTTCTCTCTAAAATTACTCTCATTTTTTACCAAATAAAATGAAATTAAGACTAATTTGTTTGCAGAATAGGTCTGGTCTCAATAAACGTGGCCTGATGATTTATATAACTGTAATTGATCATACAGGCCTTTTTTTTTTTTCTGAATCTTTTATAAGAAGTCTCAGGCTAAACTTTTCAAAGACCTCTCCAGACTAGGAAAGTGAAGCCAAGGGCTTATCACAGATTTTGCTTAACAGATTTAGGTGAGTTCATCCCTTTTCAAGGTCACCAAAATACCTTGAGATTTCTGTACCTGTTAGTGAGTGGCCTTCCTAAGTTATCTGATAAAGCTGATGGGAACCTAAGAGTTTCCAATGTCTGGAGGAAGCAGATAGAGGGAAAAGATCAATGTTTCAGTTCTGCTTACAAACGTATAATTTACCAAATTACTGTAAGTCATAATTAGTTTGAGGGGAAGGTTTTCCTTCCACCTGGAAAACACAGATTTAAACCAGTAATTTTTCAGATAGAAACCATAAAATGTATAACCATATTCACCAGTTCACTCAGTCCTATATAACTAATCCTTTTTATTAACAGCTTTATGAAGTCATCAGCCTTCCCATTAGAATTTTTCAATTTCTTACCCAGTTCAGCTTTATGGTCTGAAAGTCAGAAACTTATATTTATCCAAAAGTCCTTTCTATAAATCCTCTTGAAGAGGAAGCATTTTTGCAAAGGCATCAGAATAAAACCATAACTAAAGACAATGACAAAAGAATTACAAGCAGGTACGTTTAAAATCTGATTACAATGCAATTGACAAACTTGATTACTGTCATGACATATAACACTTTAAGATAATAACTAGAATTATGACTGGTAACATTTTATCAGGACATATCACATTTTTAGGAATCCCATATAATTTCTAGAATATCTATATTAGTAACATTTAGCATACAATACAACCTAAAAAGATTTATTACTCATTTGATAACACCTCCTATCTAATTTAACATACCAAATGAACCTAATTAGTTTAATATCTCTCTTTGGGATGTTTCAGGGGCCCTTTGAAGCATCCCAAAGTTAGCTAGAGGTCAAAGAAACTTCATTACAATTTGATTTGGGAAGTTTTGTCAAAAAAATATCAAAAAGGTTTAGAACACTCAGTCAGATAGGATCAGGGGGACCCCTTCCAGGGCCTGAGAGTGGGCACTTGTCTAACACTCAGAAGTGCATTGTCCGAGGAGACACACTTGCTGACAAAGCAGGAGACTTTACTGGGAAGGGGCGCCCGGGTAGAGAGCAGGAGGGTAAGGGGATCCAGGCAAACTGCTCCGCCACAGGGCTCACAGCCTTGGGTTCTGTGTAATGAGGTTTGTTTCCAGGTTGTCTCTGGCCAATCACTCGGACTCAGGGTCCTTCCTCGTGGCTCACGCATCATTCAGCCAAGATGGATTCCAACGAGAAAGATTCTGGGGGTTGGTAGGACATATGGACTGGTGTCTCCCTCTCTCCTTTTGACCTTTCCCGAATTCTTCCTGTTGGTGGTAGCTTGTTAGTTCTGTGTTCCTTATCAGGACCTCCTGTTGTAAGATAACTCATGCAAGTGGCTACTATCCTACCTGGCCAAGGCTGGCAGTTTCAGTCAGTGGTTCCCCCAACAAAATGACCATCTCTCTCCTGAAGATAGTGAGTAGAATCTTAGCGTCACACCTTATTCCATCATGTAGAGCCAAATTTCCATCTGGTATCATTTTCCTTCTGCCTGAATAATTTTTTTTAAATATAGAACAAGTTTGCTGCTCAGGAATTTTCTTAGCATTTTGTTGTTATTATTTTTAAAGTTTTTACCTTATTTGAAAATAATAGACTTAATTTTTGAGAGCAGTTTTAGAACTGAATGAAAGGTACAGAGATTTCCCATATACTCTCAGGAGCTCCACCCCCATCCTGATGCTCCTCGCTGGTCTTCTGTCCTGGGAATGAGGATGTCCTGTGCTGTTTGAACTTTGACCCCAGTGTCTTCTACTCAGAAGAATTGCTGGTCTGTTTGGGTTCTTCCTCTCTATGCTTTAGCCTGGAAATCTGTCTCCTATAGAGGCTGGAGACTTCATAAGTTTCACGTCACTTGTTTTCATCTCTCCTCAGTCATTGTCCCGCGCAGCTTGTGTCCAGTGTCGGAAACAGTGGTTTGACACATTTTGTCTGGTTCCTTAGCTGTATATTGTAAGAGGGTGATTCCTGTAGCAGTTTTTTTTTTTTAATGATGAATCATGGGGTCCAAGCTCTTGTCCTTGAGTGTCCACTTCCCTCTTCCTACGAGCCCAGTGCCTTGACTGGGGGCTAGAATTGGAGACAATGAGCCTCCCACTCCATTGGCTGGAATCATTCCGTATCAACCTCGAGAGACCACTAAATATTTAGTTGGAGCAATGGCTCCAAGGCCTTGGAATGTACTTCAACTCACTAAACACTTGTTGAGCAGCTTTTGTGTCAAGACACTTAGGCCAGAAGTGATTAAGACAAGGTCCTTGCCCTTCAAAATCCTTCAACCAAATATGGAGATTGGAAATATGCAAATGTATACAATGCAAAAGTTAAGCAAGACTCAGATGGAGCACTTAAGTCAGAACCCTGTGGTGAGGCAGAGGAAAGGTTGTATTTGTTTGGGAAATCAGCTGTGTTTTCCAGAAGGATGTAGAATTTGAGATGGCCCCTGAGAGGTGGGTTAAATTTTGGAGACAAAGTTAGGGGAGAGATTATATGCCAGACATGAGGTCAGCCAGAACAGAGGCACGGATGAGGGGAAAACCAATGGAATGGTTGAGGAAGAGTCGGGCTTCCCACTTCTCTGAGGTGTAAAGTGTTCAGAGGGGCCTGGGAAAAACCCCGAGGGATGCACTGAAGTTTCAGAGGTAGGTTTTTTTTTAACATCTTTATTGGAGTATAATTGCTTTACAATGTTCCGTTAGTTTGTGCTGTATAACAAAGTGAATCAGCTATATGTATACATATATCCCCATATCCCCTCCCTCTTGCGTCTCCCTCCCACCCTCCCTATCCCACCCCTCTAGGTGGTCACAAAGCACCGAGCTGATCTCCCTGTGCTATGTGGCTGCTTCCCACTAGCTGTTTTACATTTGGTAGTGTATATATGTCCATGCCACTCTCTCACTTCTTCCCAGCTTACCCTTCCCCCTCCCCGTGTCCTCAAGTCCATTCTCTATGTCTGTGTCTTTATTCCTGTTCTGCCCCTAGGTTCTTCAGAACCCTTTTTTTTAGATTCCATATATATGTGTTAGCATACGGTATTTGTTTTTCTCTTTCTGACTCCCTTCACTCTGTATGACAGACTCAAGGTCCATCCACCTCACTACAAATAACTCAATTTCGTTTCCTTTTATGGCTGAGTAATATTCCCTTGTATATATGTGCCACATCTTCTTTATCCATTCATCTGTCAATGGACACTTAGGTTGATTCCTTGTCCTGGCTGTTGTAAATGGAGCTGCAGTGAACACTGTGGTACGTGACTGTTTTTGGATGATGGTTTTCTCAGGGTATATACCCTTTAAAAAAAACCCTGTATGTTCTGATATATTTAAGAAAAAGCATGAAGTAGTTATAGAAAGAAAACCCCCAAAACCCCAGGTTTTAAATATATATTTAAAAAATAATATATAAAATATATTAAAAATATTTATAAAAATATTTGCCGAGGCAGCAACCAATGAAAATGGACATTAGTAGAGGTTTAGAGCAGATCCCAAGGTCCCCGCCCTGGGCCTGGTGTTAACCCATCATGGGGAAGCAAGATGGAAAGGGCCAGAGGTAGTGCCGGGAGAGAGACAAGCAAAGCCTAGGGCGGTTTAAGACCACAGCTCTTTTCCAAATGATCCAGAAGTATCCAGTACTTCAGGAACCGGTGTCTCTGTACTGATGTGCCTTGGCTTGAATATGTCCCCTGCATAGAGGCTTTTTAACAAATTTGAGGTCATACCATATATAACTTGGTGCCCTACTTCTTTCAGTTTAACGGTATATTGTGTGCATTTTTCCATGGTGGACGCTTTTTGGGTTCAGCCCTTTGCTTCCAAAAAGGATTTCAGGCAATTTCATTTTGAATCAGAGTGTTGAGGGGCACTTACCTCAGGCCACAGAAAATTCTTTGGAACGACCTGCTTCCTAATGGTGCGCCTACTCCCCTTTATAAGTCGCTGGTCATTGGACATGGTAAACAACTGTCAATAAATGAAGGGAGAGGTAGATACTAAGTGCAGTCAAAACACCAAGGGCGGGGAGAGACGCTAACTTATGTTTTAAAATTGCAGTTACTGGGGTAACTGAAAACAACAACATTAAAAAAAAAAAAAAAAAAGCCAGCACTGGCAGAGAAGCAATTCCCTGGAGGTCTGTCTCACTGTGTTTCATCTGTTCTACTCACAGAAGGGCAGTATTGTGCGGTTTTTCTGATTGAATTTTACATAGATCCTGGGAGGATTAAAGATAATGAACAACATATTTCCTGGCAATTAAGCGAAGTGGCTGGTCTAGGTAAAAACTCCCCTCTGCTCGTAAGAAATCCTCATCTTATTTGAATTCATATTTGAGTTTATTAGGTTAAGAACATTACTTATTCAGTCAGCTATAAAGTACTATTTTTATTGCTGTAAAACATGACCAAGACACAAAACTAAAATAATTCATTATTGTTCTTGCAAATCATTTCAGTTCTTCAATTTTTCATTGCATTTCCCCACCTTTCTTCCTTTTTCAGTCATTCACTTAATTCCCGTATTCATGGGTTTTACAAGTTTTTCAAGTTTTTGAGGGCAAGCATGTTAGTTATTCTGTACCATCAAATAATATTTTCATTTTAGAACACATCAAACCTTTATTTTTAAGAATTTTAAGTTTGAGAAAAGCATATTTTGCTATTATTAAAGAAAATGCTAAATTCCCTTTTAATACTAATAATTAGAGATTTATATTTTCACTAGAAGATTATAAAGTTTTAAAGTTTTCTACATTTAATGTGCTCTAGTCAAGTCTCTCTCCACTGTCTTTTTTCTTTTTTTTTTGGTAGAAACACCATAAAGGAAAATGTAACTCAGCAATCTGTGCCTCACCTTTGAAATTCATGAACGCTTAGGAAAACAGATCCACTTCTGCCCTAAATGTTGATGCAGTACTGTTAAGAATGGAAGATTCCAGGGCTTCCCTGGTGGTGCAGTGGTTAAGTATCCTCCTGCCAATGCAGGGAACACGACACGGTTCGAGCCCTGGTCCGGGAATATCCCACGTGCCGTGAAGCAACTAAGCCCGTGAGCCACAACTACTGAGCCCACATGCCACAACTACTGAAGCCCCGGCACTAGAGCCCGCGCTCTGCAACAAGACAAGCCACTGCAATGAGAAGCCCACGTACCGCAACGAAGAGTAGCCTCCGCTCGCCACAACTAGAGAAAGACTGTGCACAGCAACGAAGACCCAACACAGCCAAAAATAAATTAATTTATTTATTTAAAAAAAAAGAAGATTCCAGAGGGAACTTCAGACTCCAGGGCACCAGGGTTTCTTTCTGAAGACCTAGGCCCTGTATCTGACTTGTCTGCAGGATTTCTCAGAGATGGGCTCATCCCAATTCCTGTCCAATGTGCATCTCACGAAAGTCAATATTTTCAGCTTCCCTTTGTCTTGAATGTGTATAAAGGGCTTTCAAGTATTTATCCCTTTTATTGTGAGTGAGTACTGGCAGAGAAGAATGGCTTTCATCTTTGATCCTTTTGCAGAGAGCAAAAATGTAGAAGCACGGATAACTTATTTTAGACTTTACTAGATCCTTTCTTTAGGTTATTTTATTAAAAACCCCAAATAGAAATGCAATGACAAAAAATAAAACTACACTATATTAGTGCCAAGGTCACGTTTCTTTGAACCCAGTAGTTTAATTTTGTTCTTAATGATGAGGTGTACATCAACTTAGCTTAGATGATAGAGTCTCCTTCTGATGTGAAGAGGTAATCAAATCAGAAGAGGGTAACTAAAACCTTGGAACTTGAAACTACGGATAAGGCGGGACTTCTGTACACTGTATTTTAACCTCATGAGACTATTATTATTGTTTTATACAATCCATTTTTGTTATTGTTATTTAGACAAAGTGCATTTAGATTTACCCATATTTTAACACTTTTTGTTATATGTTATTCCTTCTTGAGCAGAGTTCACACTCCCAAGTAGACTGTGTCCCCATTTCCTCAGAGTTTATTAGGTCAACAATTTGTGATAATGATATAGTTATTCACCAGAGATTTGAGTCCAGGAAGTGGGGTTTCAAGGAGATTAAACAGAATTTATCAACAGGTGGGCAAGACCTTCCCCTCCCTAAACGTCACCGCCGGGAAGCTGGGGCCTGGGACAGTCTCCCCCCGGGGCGCATGCGCGCAGCCCTCGGGGGTGGGGCCTGCAGGCGGGGGCGGGGCTTGCAGGGGAAAGGGCGGGAGGTTTGAAACCCGGAGGCAGAGCGGCAGGCCGCCGGGCTGCTCCTGAGAGTCGGGCTCGCCCACTCCCGCCAGGATTCATCCTCTCCGGGATTTGCGGGCCGCAGAGCTCGAGGGGGCGGCGAGGCAACGGGGAGCACCCCCGGCGGGAATCGGAGATCCGGGGCCCCGGGCGGATATCGGAGGCCCGGGGTCCCCGCGCGTGACCTGACCCGCAGTGTAGACCTGCGGGGGATGCGAGTCCGGGCGAGAAGAGCCTGTCTTCACTTCTCGCGAGGGTGGGCCTTATTCCCCCACCGCGCCCTTCCATCGGCGGTTTAGAAAACGCGGAGCGGCGCGCGCCCGCGCTGCGCATGCTCAGTGCCGCCGCTCCGTCAGGCTCGCGCCTCCGCAGCGGCGAGCTCCCCGCCGCCCCTCATGGCGGCCCCCGACACCCTCGGGGGCCCCGTCCTGAAAGGTGAGCGGGTGGGGGTCGAGCCGGCTTAAGGACGGGTACCGGGGTCGGGAGGCCCTGGGACCGGGCTCGCGGGACGCGCGGGGCCCGCAACCCGGCCCTCCCGGAAGTCGGCCCGGGGGCTGGGGGGCTGTCCCCGGCCTCGGCGCCGGGACCACCCGTGTGGGGTGGTGTGTGTCTCCGAGCCCAGTGCCGGGGTCGCCCCACGGGGGTTCGGTCCGGTGGGGCCGGCGGTGCGGACGCGCGGCGGGGTGGGAGACGTGGGTGGATTTGATTTTCAGCGTTTTCTGGGTTCTGGCGTCTTTGGCCAGGTGGGTTTGGGGGGAGGGGCAGTAGTGAGATAGGGGAAGAAAGGGTGGCGCCCCTCGCGTGCCTCTGTCAGTGTTGGCGTCTCAGCCGCTGAGTGAGCAATCACCGCCCCCAGGCACACCTGGAGAGCATCAGGGTCGGCGCGGCGCCCGTCAGCTACGCTCCCTGCCCGTTGGATCCTGCCTGCTGCTCTTTTTTTGTAGGGCCTCCCAGTGAAGAACGCTTTTTGCCGTTTTTACGTGGCTGGGGGAGGGGGAACAGAAGACGGGAGGACAGATGAAAATTATATCAAACCCAGACTGCCTTGTTCATAAAGTTTTGTTGGAACACAGGTCTGCTTGCCCTTTAATGTGTTGTCTTTGGCTGCTTTTGTGGGACAGCCGTGAAGTTGAGTGGCTATAGGGCCCCCAGAGCCTCAGCTGTTTGCTCTCTGGTTCTTTACAGAAAAGAGGCTCTTGCACTAGAAGAAGTTAGGCTTTGGTTTTAGGAGTTTGGGAAGACCATCCAGGTGAGAATGTAAACGGTGATGTGTGTATGAGTAAAGTTGTTTTCCCCTTGAAATTTTAAAAACTCTAATAGCACTAATAGTAATTTGAATAGGCTTTTAACAGAAGAAATGTAAAACTTACGTTTGAATGTAAATAGAACAAGAGAACAACCTATCGAAATCCTTGGGCGAGGTATGCTGGAATATCAGATATATTTCACGCTAGTATCTGTTTATTTTCAGATGTTGTGGCGTATGTAGAAGTGTGGTCAGCCAGTGGAACAGAAAATTATTCAAAGACATTTACAAATCAACTTACGGACATGGGGGCAAAGGTAGGAACTTCATTTTACCAGTGCCGCATCTGACAGTCCTCTGAAACATACGGAGATCTACTTGCATTTTCTTATTTTGAGAGTTTTGACTTAGAACACGAAGGACAAAGAGGACAGTGGATAAATGGCAGGAGGAAGAAGAAAGCCATGGTATGAAGAATTGAGAACAGTTGGCCTTGTGCGTGATGGGAGAGGAGAGCTTGAGGATAAAAATATTGGTCCTGCCATTGGCTGCATGATGCTGTTGATGAAAGTGCGGGATACAGGAAAAGGAACTGTTCTTTAACGGAAACGTTGTGGATTTGGGGTATACTGCAAGTATCTGATAGACATTTGGATGTACAGATCTGGAGCTTGAGATTTTCAGGGCTAGAGATAATGGTTTAGGCGTCAAGGCCTTAAGGGTCAGGTGAAGCCACTGGTGTGGTGATGACCCAGGTGGTTAGCATGAAAAGTGCTGCAGGTGGAGCCTATTTAGTATTTCAAGGGCTGATGGTGGGAGCCATGGAACCAGGCGGAGAAGGTTGCCAGGAGAATCCAGAAAACAAGCCTGGAAGTTGGAGGAGGGACGGGCTTCAAAGATGGAATTTTAAAACACTATAGAATCTTAAGAAAAGTTAAGATTGGAAAGTATTCTTCAGGCTTGAGAACTGTAAGGTCGGTGTTGGGCGTATCGCAGTTTTCAGGGAACTGGGTGAAGCGGGTGGAAATTAGCACGGGGATCATGGAGACCCGAGGAATGGAGATGGTGAAGGCAGACGCTCTCTGAGTGAGTTCAGCTGTGAACAGAGTTTATTTGTGTGTGTGTGGATGTTGGGATATGGGGGAGGGTGGCTGATAGGCTGGCGAAGGGAGAGATTAATATGGTAGCATTGAAGGCAGGGCAGGGATTGGGGTGAAGCAAGGGCATAAGGTAAACTGCAAGGCGGCGGCATTCACCGTCAGGCAGAGCGTGTGTGCTCTCCCGAATTTCGTTTGACTCACCCTGGTCCCTGCCCTGACGAGACCAGATGTAAAGGTCAAGAGCGGATTAGGGTGGAGGACAGTCAGAATGCAGGGTGAGGCTTGCTTGTGAACCTGAGAAGACACCTTTTTTCTGACACCGGAAGGTAGGAATCCTGGAGAGTTTCCACCTGATGATACCGACCGCAGACTTGGGCTACACGTGTTATTGTGGCTGAGAAAAAAAGCCACGGAACAAGGGAATTGGCAGAATGGCTTTTGAGAGTAGTATTAAGGTCTTAGATCTCTTGAATCTTTTTTTTTTCGCCTTTATTTAGAAAATTTTCAAATAGAAAAATTGAAAGAATAGTGCAGTGAACATAGATACAGCAATTAACATCTTCACATACTTGCTTTGACTGTCTCTAGACAGTATATTTATATGGGTATTTTCTTCCTCAGCTATTTGAAAGTAGGTTGCAGGTAGCATACCTTGCCCCTAAGTATATCTCGTCTGCATCTTTAAGAACAAGGACACGTCTGTGTGATGGAAGACTGTTGTAACATCTGAGAAAACTATCAGTGATTTCCTAGCATTTTTCTGCAGTAGTTGAATCAGTTTATCTTTTGGCCAGCATGTAAAAGCTCCACTGCTGTGTCTGCTTGGTTAGGTCTGTCTTTACCTTCAGTCATCCTGGTGCATTTCTGGTGCCATAGCATGCTGGTTCCTGCACATCTTCACATATTTATTTTGAAAACCCTGTTCAAGTCTCCAGCTAATATTTCCATTGGGTTTTTCTTTTTCTTCTTGACTTGTAAGCATTCCCTATATTTTTCCGTTGACCCTTTTGTCAGCCATGTGAATTGCAGTATTTTCTGTCACTCTGTGGCTTGCCTTTTCACCTTCTTAACGGTGTCTTTTGATGATAATTGTAAAGTAGTTTATTCTCTATGGTGAGCTTTTGTGTGTGTATCTTGTTTGAAAAAATCTGTTTCTCCACCAATGTTATGAGGATTTTTCTCCTCTGTTATTTTCCAGAAGCCGTATCATTTTGCCTTTCACATTTAGATTTAAATTTTTGCGTATGGTGTGAAGTAGCTTCATTTTTTCCCATGTGGGTGGTCATTCATCTCAACACTCCTGATTGAAAAGACTGTCCTTTAGCCAGGCTACACAGTAGCACCTTTGTCATCAGTCAGGTAACCATGTTTTCTGTGTCCATATAGTCTGTTCTCACGACAAACCACCCTGTCTTAGTTACTCTTTATAATAACTCTTAATAAGTCTTCTCCTTGTTCTTCAAGGTGTCTTGGCTATTCTTAGCCTTTTGCCTTTCCACATACACTTTAGAGTCAGTTTGTCAGTTTACAACATAAAGCTGCTTTTGGGATTTTGATTGGTATTGGATTGATAGCAACAGACTAGTACGGAGAGAACTGACCTTTTTATAACATGGAATCTTCGAACCCATGAACATGCTGTGTGCCTTTGTTGATTTGGGTTTCTTGTTTTTCAGTAATGTTTTATAATTTCCTCCGGTTATTTTTGATGTTGTCATAAATGGTATCTTTTACTTTCTTTTTTCTAACTGCCACTGTTACATAGAAATAGTTCATTTTTTCATAATCACCTTGTGTCCAGAGAACAGTAAGTTTTCTCCGTTTCTCACAAACTCATTTATGAATTCTGCGGCGTTTTGGGGATTTTAACAGTGTGCACAATTGAACCTTATGTGCACAGGACTGTTTTATTTCCGTCGTTTCTAATCCTAACACTTTTTATTTCTTTTTCTTGCCATACTGTACTGGCTGGGGCCAGTTGAATAGAATGGAGATACCAGGCATCCTCATCTGGATCCTCTTCTCAACGGAAAGCTTTTAGCATTTCCCATCATGCAGTTTTGTACCCACTTCCAGATCCTAATTTACTATGAATTTTCCTCATGAATAAACTTTTTAACTTTAATGTGTTTCTGGCATATATTGAGATGGTTGTGATTTTTCTCTTTTACTTTGTTAATGTAGTAAATAAATAATAATGATTGATTTTTGTTGTTAACCAACTTTGCAGTCCTCGAATAAACTCAAGTGGTGGGAATGTATTATCCTTTTTATACTTTGATACTGTTCGCTAATTATTTTGTTGCTTTTTTTTTTTTTTTTTTGCAAATGCAGTGTCACAGGAGTGACACTGGCTTGTACTTAAGAAACTGCAAATAGTATAACAATAATTTAACTTTTGTTTTCTGCATTTTGTCTGCAGGTTTCAAAAACTTTCAACAAACAAGTAACTCACGTCGTGTTCAAAGACGGGTACCAGAGCACCTGGGCCAAAGCGCAGAAGAGAGGCGTGAAGCTCGTCTCAGTGCTCTGGGTTGAAAAGTAAGTCATTTCTTTTGTTTTTTTACCCTTAAGTTATCTAGTATTGGTAGAGTGTGGAGGTATTTTGCATGAATCACAGAACCAGATAAAATTTGATTGCCATCTTTTCTCTGCGTCTCACTAGGGTCTTTTAACATCCTCAGTTTCCTGAGTCACACGATGGGTGTGGTATAACTCCTGGCCTGCCCGGAGGCCCTGGGAACGGGGTGTGTGTGGTGTATTCAGGAAACAATAAGGAAGCAGATTGTGTTAGTCTGCTAGGGCAGCTGTAACAAAATACCACAGACTGCAGACTTAAACAGCAGAAGTTAACTTCTCACAGTTCTGGAGGCTGGGAGTCCAAGATGAAGGTGTCCACAGGGTTGGTTTCTTATGAGGCCTCTCCCTGGCTTGCTGACGGCCATCTTAGTTCTGTGTCTTCACCTGGGCTGCGTGTTGCTTTGTCCCCGTCTTCTCTTCTTATGGGGACCGAGTCCCACTGGGTTAGGACCCACCCCAATGACTCATTTAACCCTCACTGTCTCTTTAAAGACGCCATTTCCACCTGCAGTCACATCTTATGGTACTGGGGGGTGAGGACTTGAGGGGCACAACTGAGCCCCTACAGGAGTGGTCGAGAGGAAGCTTCGGAGGAGGTTGAGGTCAGAGGTGGTGGGGTTTCAGATGATATAAATCGAGTTCCCTGAAATCCAGATGTAAAGGAGTCATACTGCTGCTTTTCTAGAAAACTAGAGTGAATTTACATGAAAGCAGTGATGTAAAATATAAGGCTTAGACTTTGGCTGTTGATGTGTAAAGCTGCTCTAAGAGAATAAAGGCTATTAATTTAAAAAACTTTAACAGTAAGGCATGGCCATTGATTCCATTTCTGTATCTTCTGTGGCCTGGGCAGTTTTGAAAACTCCAGCCTCACTCTCCACCCTTTTGTTTAAAATGAGATGTTCTTCATTTTGGATGTGACCTGTGCCCCATGTTTAGACTCAGGTTATGGTTTCCCACCCAGAAGGCTCCATGAGTGAGGTGTGCCTACCCAGAGATCTGCAGTGTTCATCTGCATCTTAATTTTGGTCCCCTGGCAAGGTGTTTGCTGCTTTTCCCACTGTGTAATGACTGTTGTTTCCCTTGAGACTGATAAGCTCCCTGTGGGAAGGCAGTTTAAGATCATGCAGACATTCTGCTCCCCCTACCCCCCAGGTGTAGCGTCGGTGATGATTCTTGCCTGAACCAACCTTAACTCTGAATCTTACAAGACGACTATTTTCCAAGTTCAGCACTTCCTCCTGTTTCCCCCGGCTGTGCCCAGCTGTGTACTATAGGAAAGAGCCTTCTCTTCTCCCACACTGATTGATTAACTGGTTAGTCTCAACTGCCGGGCTCCTATATTTTTCGGTGGCTAGTAGTTCGTTACTGTCTGTTTGGTGCTCAGGTTGTTCAGACTTGGATAGAGGGAGCGCCTTCAGCTGATGCGTGTGTCATTGGGACATGTCCCGTCTGACACCTTGTACCTGCTCTACGCCAGCCTTGGCGTCAGCCATTTCTCCAAAGGCCGTGCTTCCTTTGAGTGGGGAATAGTATCAGAGACTGAGATGTGGCGCTGGTGGGCTCGCGGCCATGGAGTGTCACTGCTGCTTGGCCTTTCGAGCAAAGGCAGGAAATACGTTTGTTCCTTTCTTCCCTTCTCCTTCCCTGCTTTGGATTATTTGATCTGTTCGTTTTTAAACTGAAACTCTTTCCATTCTCTTTTTTATTTTTAACGTTTGCTTTGGGGATTACAAAATAGATCCTGAACTACTGAGTCTACTTAGACTCAATATTGTACCACTTCACATGAAATATAGAAACCTGGTAATTGTGTCCATTGCTTCTGCCCTGCCATCCTTTATGTCACTGTTGTCCTATGTACTACATCTGTATGCATTATAAGCTCACAGGACAGTGTTGTCATTTTGCTTTCAACAGTGGTCTGTATTTTAAGTAAACTAAGAGAAAAAATGGTCTCATATTTGTCTGTATATTTACTCTTGCTCTTCATTTCTGAGGATCTGAGTTTCCTCTGGTCTTATTTCCTTTCAGTGTGAATTATTATGTTTGGCATTTCTTCTTTTTTTTAATTAAGAGAAAGTCCACATACCATAAAACTCACCCTTTGAGTGTATAGTTCAGTGGTTTCTAATATATTCTGTTCACAAAGATTTGTAGCAGTTACCACTGCCTAATTCAAGAACATTTGTGTCACTCCAGAATAAGCTCCAGAGCCATTAGCAGTCACTCCCCATTGTCCCCTTAGCCCCACCCCCTGGCAACCACTAATCTACGCTTTGTCTCTCTGACTTTGCTTATTCTGGACATTTCATGTAAATGTAATCGTACAATATGTGGCTTTTTATGATCAGCCTCTTTCACTTGGCATATGTTTTAGAGGTTCCTCCGTGTTGTAGCCTGTGTCAGTACTTTATTCCTTTGAGTGGCTGAATTATAAGGATGTACCATGTTTTGCTTATCTTCAGCAGGTGGACCTTTGGGTTATTTGCACTTTTTAGCTATTAAGAGTAATGCTGCTATGAACATTTGTGTACAAGTTTTTGTGTGAATATATAGTTTCAATCCTCTTGGGTATATATGCACCTAGGAATGAAATTGATGAGTCTCATGGACACTACTTGTTTAGCTTTTTGAGGAACTGCCAAACTACTTTTTGGATTGGATGCATCATTTTACATTCCCACCAGTAATGTATGAGGGTTTTTATCCCTCTTTCATGTTTACAGGCATTGTCGTGAATGTGAAGTGGTATCTCACTGTAGTTTTGATTTATATTTCCTTAATGAGCAGTGATGTTGAGCAGCTTCTCGTGGTTTTACTGGCTTTTTGTATATCTGGAGAAATGTCTATTCAAATACTTTGTCCATTTTTTTAAAATTGGGCTATTTTTCTTGTTGAGTTGTAAGAGCTCTTTATCCTGGATGTAATACCCTTATCAGATATAATACTTACAAACATTTTCTCCCTTTCTGTGGGTTATTTTTTCACTTTCTTGTTGATATCCTTTGAAGCACAAAAGTTTAAAAATTTTTCTTAAGTCCATTGTATCTATTTTTTTCTTTTGTTGCTTGTGTTTTAAATGTCACATCTTAGAAATCATTGCCTAATCCCAGGATGTAAAGATGTACTCCTATGCTTTTTCTAAGTTTTCTAGTTTTATCCTTACATTTAGGTCTGCAGTTATACTTGAGTTAATTTTTGCACATGGTGTGAGGTAAGGCTTCACCTTCACTGTTTTGCATGTGGTTGTCCAGTTTTCCCAGCACTGTTTGTTGAATAGACTGTTCTTTCCTTATTCAATTGTCTTGGTACCCTTGTTGAAAATTAATTGACCATAGATACATGGGTTTATATCTGGATTCTCAATCCTGTTTCATTGATCTGTGTGTATCTTTATGCCAGCACCACAGTCTTGATTGCTGTAGCTTTACAGTAAGTTTTGAAGTTGGGAAGTGTGGCTCCTCCAATTTTGATTTTTCAAGATTGGTTGCCTCTCCCAATTCCCTTGCATTTCTGTATGAATTTTAGGATTAGCTTCAACTTCAGGGGGAAGAAAAGGGCAACTAATATTTGATAGAGATTGCATTGAGTCTTTAATTAGGTAGGTGTTGCCATCTTAACAGTACTTAATCTTGCAATCCATGGCCACTGGATGTGTTTTCATTTTTTTCGCTGTCTAATATCTTTCAGTGATGCCTTGTAGTTTTCAGGGTGCAAACCTTACACCTCTTAGGTTAAATTTATTCATAATTTTTTTTCTTTTTGATGCTATTATAAATGTAATTGTTTCATTGTTTAGTTGTTAAAATATAGAAATGTAACTGACTTTTGTATGTTGATCTTGTATTCTGCAAGTTTTCTGAACTTGTTTATTAGCTCAAAGTGTTTTCGTGATTTCCTTGGGATTTTCTGTATACAGTGTTGTGTAATCTGTATATAGAGATAGTTTTACTTCTTCCTTTCCAATCTGGATGCCTTATATTTCCTTTTCTTTTCTAATTGCCCTGACCATAATCTCCAGCATGATGTTGAATAGAAGTGGTGAGAGTAGCCATCCTTGTCTTGCTCCCAGTCTTTGGAGAAAAGCTTTCTGTATTTCTCTATAAAGTGTGATGTTAACCTTGGATTTTTTTTTTTTTTTAATAGATCCCCTTTGTCAGGTTGAGGAAGTTTCCTTCTTTTCCCAGTTTTTTGTTTGTTTGTTTCGGTTTGTTTGTTTATCATTAAAGGATGTTGGATTTTGTCAAATTCTTTTTCAGTGATTATTGAAATATTCATGTTTTTTTTAAATTCATTCCATTAATGTGTATTAGATTGATTTTTTTTTTTTTGTGTGGCATGCGGGCCTCTCTCTGCTGTGGCCTCCCCCGTTGCGGAGCACAGGCTCCGGACACGCAGGCTCAGCGGCCATGGCTCATGGGCCCAGCCGCTCCGCAGCATGTGGGATCTTCCCAGACCGGGGCACAAACCCGTGTCCCCTGCATCGGCAGGCGGACTCTCAACCACTGCGCCACCAGGGAAGCCCTAGATTGATTTTATATGGTGAACCAATCTTGCATTCCTTGGGTAAATCCTGCTTGGTTATGTTGTATACTTTTTTTTTTTTTAATTGCTGGATCAATTTGCTAGTACTTTTATTTTTGCATCTGTATTCATAAGGGATATTGGTCAGTACTTGTGATGACTTTTTCTGGTTTTGGTGTCAGGCAGTATTGGCATCATAGAATGAGTTGGGATGTGTTCTTCTGTCTTTTGAAGTTTGTAAGAATTGATGTTAATTCTTCAAGCATTTGGTAGAACTTCAGTGAAGCCATCAGGGCCTGGGCTTGTTTTTGTGGGAAGGTTATTGATTACTAATTCAATCTCTTGTTATAGGTTTATTCACATTTTCTGTTTCTTGAGTCAGTTTGAGTAGTTTGTCTTTCTAGGACATGTTCACTTCATCTAGGTTGTCTAGTTTGTTGGCATGTACTCGTTTGTAGTATTCTGTAATAATCCTTTTTATTTTGATAAGGTCAGTAGTGACCTTAAAAAAAAACCAAAATCATTCTTGATTTTAGTAATCACTTCTTTTTGTCTTGATCAGTCTAAGCTAAAGGCTTGTCGATTTCATTGATTCTGTCAAAGAGCCAACTTTTGGTTTGTTGATGTTTCTCCATTGTTTTTCTGTACTTTTAAAATTTCCACTATAATTATTATTTCCTTCTTTCTGCTTGTTTTGGGTTCAGTTTGCTCTTATTTCTTTAGTTAGAACATTAGATTATTCATTTGAAATCTTTAGTCTTTTTTAATATGTGTTTATAGTTATAAATTTCCTTCTAAGCACTGCTCTAGCTGCATCTCTTGAAATTTGGTATATTATATTTTTGTTTTCAATTATTTCAAAGTATTTACCATTTTTTCTTGTGATTTCTTTTTTGACCCATTCGTTATTTTGTAGCTTCTTGTTTAATTTCTACATATTTGTGAGCATTCCAAAGTTCATTCTGTTTTTGGTGTCTAATTTCATTCTGTTATGGGTAGAGAACATATTTTATATTATTTCAGTTCTTTTTTTTTTTAAAGTAGTTGAGACTTGTTTTTATGCCCTAACATTTGATCTGGCCCAGAGAATGTTGTATGTGCACTTGATAAGAATGTGTATTCATTCTGTTGTGGATGGAATGTTCCATATATAGATGTCTGTTAGATCTAGTTGGTTTATACTGTTTTCTAAGTTTCTTGTTTGTTTCTTGATCTGTTTAGTTCTGTTTTTAAAAAAATATATTTATTTATTTATTTATTTTTGGCTTCATCGGGTCTTCATTGCTGCACGTGGGCTTTCACTAGTTGTGGCGAGCGGGGGGCTACTCTTCATTGTGGTGCACAGGCTTCTCATTGCGGTGGCTTCTCTTGTTGCGGAGCACGGGTTCTAGGTGCGTGGGCTTCAGTAGTTGTGGCTCGTGGGCTCTAGAGCGCAGGCTCAGTAGTTGTGACGCACGGGCTTAGTTGCTCCGCGCCTGTGGTATCTTCCCTGACCAGAGCTCAAGCCCGTGTCCCCTGCCTTGGCAGGCGGATTCTTAACCACTGTGCTACCAGGGAAGTCCCATTTCTATCCGTTACTAATTGGGGTATTGAAGTCTCCAAATGTTATTGTTAAATTGTTTATTTCTCCCTTCAATTCTGGCAGTCTAGCATTTCTTTTAATCAGATGACAATAGATTTCCATGGTTTTCTCCATCTGAAAATGTCCTTATTCCATCATCATTTGTGAATAGTATTCTCAATGGATATAGAATTCCAGGGTGACAGGTTTTTTTTCCCCCAACTGCTCAAAGGTGTTTTCCCAGAGTCTCCTGTCCTCTGGCATCTCATGAGAAGCCTGTAGTCTTTCAAATAATTTCTGTGTTGTAAGTAATGTGTCCTTTATCTCTTTCTTCTTTCAAGTTTTTCTCCTTATCTTTGGTTTTCAGAAGTTTCAGTGTGGTGCTTTTTAACTTATTCTGTTAAGATTTTGCTGAGTTTTTTAATGTATGAGTTTATACATTTTTTTTTCTAAAAGCATGATTAGTTTGGGCCGTTGTTTCTTCGAATCTCTTTCCTGCCTATTTTTCTGGTACTACTATAGCTGCATATCAGGAATTGACCAAGTTTTTCTGTAAAGGGGCAGATAGTAAATATTTTAGGCTTTGTGGGCCGCATAGTCTTTATTCAGCTGCTCCCTGCCCTGGTGTGGAAAGAGCCCTGGAGAAGAACAAACAAATGGGTGTGGCTGTGTTGCAGTAAAACTTTATTATAAAACCTTGTGGTGGGCCGGGTGGCCTGCGGGCCATGGTTTGCCAGTCCCTCCTGTGTGATAAAGTTTTTGAAATTTTCCCACTTGTTCCTAATGTCCTGGTTTTTGTTTATTGTTTTTCAGTCATCTTTTTTCTCTCCAAGTTGATCTTTCTTCAATTTCATTGACTCTTTTTTCCATCAATTCCATTCTGTCATTAAGTCCATTAATTAAATGTATTTCAGATATTTTTCAGTTCTAACATTTCCACTTGGTTCTTTTTTGTGTTTATATGTTTTGTTTTTCAGCTGAGATTTCCTGTCTCTGCTTTCTCTGTCTTTCTTTTTTTTTTTTTTTTTTTTTGCGGTAAGCGGGCCTCTCACTGTTGTGGCCTCTCCCGTTGCGGAGCACAGGCTCCGGACGCGCAGGCTCAGCGGCCATGACTCACGGGCCCAGCCGCTCGGCGGCACGTGGGATCTTCCCAGACCGGGGCACGAACCCGCGTCCCCTGCATCGGCAGGCGGACTCTCAACCACTGCGCCACCAGGGAAGCCCCTCTCTGTCTTTCATTAAAAGTGTATCTTCCATTCCCTGGTGGAGGATAGTTATAGCCATTCCTTGTCTGGTCGTTTCAGCATCTTGAGGTTGGTGGCTATTGATTGTTTTTTCCTTGAGAATGTGTCACATTTTCCTGTCTCTTCCGTAAAACAACTTTGGGTTGTATTTTGGGCATTGTAAATGTTATATAGACTCTGGTTTCTTTTCTGTTATGCCAAAGGGTATTGATTTTGTTTTAGCAAGCAGTTGAATTGTTTAGCTGTAAACTGTGGACTGTCATTTTACAACCTGTGCTGGGGATTGCTTGGATTTGTTCAGTTCAAGCCTTAGCTGCAGGCTTATTTGTTTGCCCCATGGACATGCAGATCAGGGGTCAGCCAGGGACTTGGACTTTATGCTCAGAATCTGAGGTTCCCCTTCTCTGGTTTTTTGCTTCCTGGATCCTTGCATCATTGCCTGGTGACCTTAGCTGCCCGGGCTCTTTATCCCCAGTTCCTTTGGCCAAGACAGCAGCTGCCTGTCACTACCCCTTCCGTAGAAATTGTCATGTTTTACTTCAGGGTAAAGCCCCAGAAACTGTGGTAAAGCCCCAGATTTTTTTTTTTTTGCTTCCTTTCAAAATTTGCTTGTTTTTGTTTTTCCCTAGCCTCCAAAGCCTTCTGGTAGTTGGAGGGTTTTTTGGTATTTCCAGAATGTGTGGCTTATAGTTTATAGTGTATTTATTTGTGGGAGATTTGGTTTGTTAGGAATAAACACAGTGGAACGTAGTAGGTTCTTTTTGAAGCATCTGGTGCCAGTCTAATTTTTTTCTCCTTGTAAATTATTCTTTCTGCTTGGGGGCTGTAAGGATTTGGGTTTTTTTCTTTTAAAGTTTAATGGTCTTTTCTTACTGTGTCTCTCATTGATACAATTGATCATTCTAATTCTAGATTGGCCTTTTCAAGAGATTCAGGTCTTTATTTCTGAAATTTTTTCTTGGATGATTTAAGTATTACTGTGTTCCATTGCTTTGCTTTTCTTCATCAAGGGCTTAAATTATATGCATGTTGGTCCTCCTTTACCTGCTTTTTATTTCAACCATTTAGACTCTGCTTCCTTCTCCTTTTGCTTCACCCTGTTTTGGCCTCAGCTCCTTCATATGTGTCCCATTTCAGGGTCACCTTACCTGAAGTGCTCTCTCTGTCCTCCCATCTATAGTAGAGCCCCCTTTGTTACTCTCTTTTGTGCTGGTATAGCTTATTCGTTCATTTGTGTGTCTGTCTGCCTACCAAATCATGCATTTTGGTCTTTCCATTATGATGTAAACTGTACGCACAACCTCCGTGTTTGTCGTCTTCTGTAGTTGTGTTTCCACTAAGCACCTAACACATAGTAGGTGCTCAGGAAGTATTTGTCCCAACAACTGATGAACAGAGGAGATATCAGAGCTACAAGTAAAAGGTTGTATGGATACGTGGGTACAGAAAAATAGACCTTTACTGAAAGCTTGAAGTTAATGGAGAAGCTTGGGCAAACATGTAACCTGACAGCTGGGCACTACTGTCCTGAAGTGAGGCCTCCAGCCAGTCCTGACATGGGACCTCTCACCAACAGTTTTTCTCCTGCTGTCCTGTTCCTTTGCTGGTCTGTTCCCTAATTTCCTTCCTCTTTACCCCCTTTCTCATCTCTGCCACTGCTTAGCTCAAGGGGCTCATAGAAACTACAAAATAACTGTAACTGTACCCGAAGGCAATCTCTTAAGGTCTCTTTAAAAGTGAATTTAATCACATTTTTAATACAAATTCTTTTTTTTCTTGTTTATTATTATTGTTTGTTGTAACACAGATTTTAACTGTTACATACAATTAATTACTGATTTTTAGATTTCCTTCTGCTATCTTGAAAACAAACTTTCTTTTGAATTAAATATATTTATATTTAAATGTGTGCTATTTTTAAAGTGAAAAATTCCTACTTAACCTACCTTATGCCTTATCTTCCAGCACTCCCCTCAGTTGGGGGAAACCTACCATTGAGAATTTGGAGTATATAGTTTCAGATTCTTTTTTACTGAGCATATAAAAAATGTGTAATCGTGCATGTATACACTCACATTTATATATATACGTCCAAGTAAATAAGTAGGTTTGTTTTTTTCATGGAACGCACATATATGCTTTTTTAGTTAACAGTATAAGAGAGAATATTTTTCCATGTTTTTACGTAGAGATGTATCTTGTTTTTTAAAACATATATTGGTCTTTTGTAATAGATACCCAGTAATTTATGTAACCTATCTCCTATTAATGAGTATGAAGTTTTCCATTTCTTTCTTCTTTTTCTTTCCAATCAGAAATAGAGCAACATTGAACCTTTGTGTACATTACTTTCTTGCAGAGGTATAAGTCTTTCCATAGGTTTAAATTCCAAAAATGGACTTTTGGGTTCAGAGGGCTTACATAGTTAAGCTTTTGATAGATGCTATCAAGTTACATTCTGGAAAGAATGTGCCAAATTCCGTTCTTTCTAGCAGTGTGAGTTATCAGACTTTTTAATCTTTCCTACTTTGTAGGTGAAATGATAAAGTTGATTTCATTTGCATTGCCTTGATTTTTAGTGAGCTTGAACTCCCTTTGACAGAACTTGGAGGTAACAGCTAAGCTAACCTTTATTTTTTGTGTCATGTATCTGTTCTTCTTTCGTTAGCTGCCTGTGCAGACCATTGCTTGTGTTTTCCACTGAGGATGTGAACTTTGATGAAATACATAAGGTCACTAGGTGTCACTAGAGTCCCGTTTTGTTGGGTTATTTCTGGTTTGTTCTTTCTAAGAGCAGACAACTGTAACTGCAGTTGATAAAATTCTGATGTTTCCTTTGGACACACATTTCCATATTGAAGGAAGAAGAAACAAAGGTGAAAGGAATGAAGGTCAGCTTGACCATCACCTCTAAGTCCAGTTGGAGGAGGTTGTTGAAGTTACATGTTTTTTTTTTTTTTTTTTGGCGGTACACGGGCCTCTCACTGTTGTGGCCTCTCCCATTGCGGAGCACAGGCTCCGGACGAGCAGGCTCAGCGGCCACGGCTCACGGGCCCAGCCGCTCCGCGGCATGTGGGATCCTCCCGGACCGGGGCACGAACCCGTGTCCCCTGCATCGGCAGGCGGACTCTCAACCACTGCGCCACCAGGGAAGCCCCGAAGTTACATGTTTTAAACAGTCACAGACAAGCAGATAACTGGGGACACAGTTCTCAGGCGACATCCCTGCGTGTTTGAGAGTCCACCCCTCACACCTGCCTTTAGTGCTTCCTATACACAAGCATGTTTCCTTGCACAACCACAATGCGGCCATCCACGCTGATCTCACCGGCTGTTCCAGTCACACACCTGACAGCCGTTGACTCCACCCCAGAAACCCTCGTTGTGTCTGGTTGTTGCATCTACCCGTCTTTCTCCCCCTGGAGCCCTTCCTTGGCCTGTCTTCGGCTTTCTTGCCTTTGATGCTGTTGAAGGCTACGCATGGGACTGAGTCGGGAGTGTCTGGTGTTTCCTGGTGAGATGATCCAGGTTCTGCGTCTTGCAGGGATGACCTGGGACTGGTGATGGGCGGTTCCTCTCTGTGATGGTGGCGCCTTCCAGGCCGCTCCACAGGGGTGAATAGGCCCCCTTGGCAACTAGTCAGCGTGGCTTTTGACGGAGGGACTTTCACACTCTGTAAATAACTCTCCCTCATCACACTGTGTGTGTCTGTACTTCATCCAGTGGGTTATAATCCATTACTATCATTGTTCCTTTTAAGGTTTGAATTGTCCTCCATTGGCCAGTGGTAGCCCGCTCAAGTTGACTTTTGTCATTGTCATTATTTTATCATTTCTCCATCATTCCCTGAACACTTCTTTTCTCTTCTGGCACAATTTAGTCCAGGCTCAGCTTGTACTTCCTCTTTCCCAGCCCTGCATGCAGCCTTTTCTCCAAGGAGCCCTGGTTCCTTTTAGTGGAAAAATAGTACTTGAGTCCAAAATCTGGGTGGTAGGCATGCTCATTGCCAAGGGGTGCTGGTCCCACGCCTTCTTGTGGGCAGAGTTGGTGATACGTACCTGTATCTGTGCCCCGCATTTGTTTCTGCAGCCATCCGTGGATAGCGAGTCAGTGAGTTCCCACGGGTACCTGCGATTCCAGCCCAGAGATGCCTTTCCTGCCAGCTCATGACATGGCACTGCGAAGCGGTTTTGATGTTTGACACGTGCGGGGAAAGGCTACTTGAGCACCAGACACTTGCTCTGCTGTCCTGGGTGCCCCTTGGTCTGCGCAGCATTTGATGCAGCACTTGGGAGGCGCAGAAGGCAGTCATTCCCACCTCACTCTACAGGGGTCTGAACTTCAGTCCTGGCCAGGATACTTTGGTTTAAAGCCTTATTTCACTGTTGACAGAAGTATTTGTTGTAGACCAAGGCATGCGTACTGGGATTTGACAGGTTAAGGCGGGTCATCACACCAGTCACATAAATTGTCCCTACTTTGGGCCAGGGGTTTTTATTTCCCCAGAATGTTCTCTGATACGGTTCAGGATGGAGGTGGTCAGCCTTTTACCGGCAAATCCAAACGCCCCAGGGTGGGCGTCCGGGGGCTCCTGGCGGAGGGGCCGCAGGGGTCAGCGTGGCCTGGGCAGTCAGGGCTGCGGGTGGAGAGCAGTGGGCCTTCGGGAACCGAGGCCTCAAGTCAGTCCTCACGAGGAACCTAGCGGGGGTGGGGCTGGGAAAGTTTCTTGCCGCAGGCTCTCCCCGTCCGTCTGGTTCCTGTTCGTTAGTGTCTCCCCGGCATGCACACGCTCTCGTTCGAAGATCGGTGAGCAGCGGTGGGCATAGTGACGTGCCCCCACCAGGGAGAGGAACAGGACCTGGCCGGGCGGGTGCAGCGGGCCAGGCGGGCGCAGCGGGGCGGGCTGGGCCGGGCCGGGGGCCGAGCTGCGCAGGTGCTCGAGGGGCGCGCACCCGGACCCTTCGCTAGCTCCTGGCCCCCGCCGGCGCTCCTCCGTGCTGTGCTCCAGCGTTTCCCCTCCAGTGCCCCTCCCTCAAATCCAGGTCTTAAACTTCTTTTCTCCCCTTACGGCCTTGTCAAATCCTGCCTCTCCTCTGATCGCTTTCCAGCAAGCAGCCTGGAGCGCGGATCCAGGCCGCGGGCTGTGGCGCCCACCGGGCCGGCTGCTCCCTGCGTGCGCACTCGGCGGTCGGTGCCCTGCCCGCAGCGCTGCCCCCCGAACTTCTGTGACCCCTCGCTTTCTCCCCTGCGCCGCTGGTAGGGGTGGGGGCGAGACCTGAACCCTCGCGCCCCCTCAAAGTTACCATCCCGTAGTCCCGGTGTTTCGTCTCCCCTTAGCGCCCTGCCCTTCTGCTGGGCATTAAGACGCTTGTGCTGAATGACTTACTGACCGGGCTTGGGGTGGCCGGTCTTGAGGGTGGGACGGGCATCGGGGTCCCTAGCAGGCAGGGTGGGCAGTGCTGCAGGTCCCACCGTTCAGCCTCGGATCCCAGGCAGGACTTCCCAGGGCAGGGCCCGCGTGCTGGGCTGA
Organism: Mesoplodon bidens; assembly: GCF_964165515.1. Lineage (NCBI taxonomy): Eukaryota > Metazoa > Chordata > Mammalia > Artiodactyla > Ziphiidae > Mesoplodon > Mesoplodon bidens. The sequence goes on along the minus strand of NC_138181.1, from coordinate 35,280,042 downwards.
GCCCAGGGCTCTGAGAGTGGCAGCCAGAAAACAGAGGTGGAAGCCTCGTCCTGCTCTTAGGGGCATCTCTTGAAACTCTTCTCTTTTTAACCACTAGATGGGGGGATGATGTCATCACTGTACATTTCTGAAGAAAAGCAGAAATGCAGCTGGTGAGCTTCTTCCGTTTATTCAGTAGATTTTGATTGAGCGCCTGATAAACGTGGTTTTGAGGTAGGGGCTTCAGTGCTTTCCTCCGCGTGTGGGCGCACGTTATGTTTGTATCGTGGAAGGACCGATGTTCAACCGAGTGGGTGCAGGGAGCGTGTCCACGCCAGGCTCCATCCTACCCCATGGGGGGCGGGTGGTCGGGAGTCCAGGGTCAGGCGCACCTCCAGCCCGATGGGGCGAGCCTTTCCAGGTTACTGACTAGTAGGAGACTGGTGGTTTTGTAAACTCGAGCAGATGGTCTTGCGTGAGCCTCAGTTTCCTCGGTCGTTCAGTGGGGGGAAAGGTACTGCTTCCCCACCTGGCTGGAGTGAGGCTTCGCAGGAGCTGACTGAGCCTCATGACGCTGCCGGTTATAACTTTCCCGTCGTCTTGGTGATGATGGGATGATCCCAGGTCTTCCCGTACGAGTCTTCTATCCGGGTGCTTCCGGCCACCACTTTTTGGCTACTTTGTTGCTTATAACAGTGGGAAATGGGTGACATTTCTCCGGAGCGGGATGAGCTGGTAAACACTGCTTGAGGCAGAAATTGGTAAAATCAAAGGTTTTTTTGTGTGTGTGTGGTACGCGGGCCTCTCACTGTCGTGGCCTCTCCCGTTGCGGAGCACAGGCCCCTGACACGCAGGCTCAGTGGCCATGGCTCACGGGCCCAGCCGCTCCGCGGCACGTGGGATCTTCCCGGACCGGGGCATGAACCTGTGTCCCCTGCATCGGCAGGCGGACTCTCAACCACTGCGCCACCAGGGAAGCCCTCAAAGGGTTTTTTTTTTTAAAAGACGCCCCCTTAAGAAACCTCGCTCTCCTGATCTTCTCAATCCTTGCTGCCCGTTTCTCATCTCTTTTCATTAGACCCATAATTCTGCCCAGCTCTTAACTGTAGGCTTCGGTGATTAGTTGGTTTTTTAAAAATCCACTTTTTAAAAATGATTTTCAGAAGATGAAATATTTCCATTTTAAGTATATAGTTCACTGAACTTTGACAAAGGTACATACCCATGCTACCACCATCACAGTCAAAACACAGAGCATTTTCATCACCCCAGGGCTTCCTTTGTGTCCCTTTGTAGTCAGCTTCCCGGCCCACACTCCCCACTCACCTGGTTTCTGTCAGTATCGATTAGCTTTGTCTGTTCCAGAGTCTGGTGTAAATGCAGTCATCCAGTGTGTGTTAAGTTGTGCCTGGCTTCTTTTGTTTAACGTGATGTTTTTGAGATTTATCCGTGTTGAGATTTATCCATCATCCCCCCCCATCAATAATTTCATTTTTTTATAGAAGAATAGTATTCTAGTGCATGGATATACCAGTTTGTTTACCCATTCACCTGTTACTGGACGTTTGGGTAGTTTTCAATGTTTGATTGTTACCAGTAAAGTTCCATGAACAGTCGTGTGTGTGACCTTGTATATCTTCATGCTCCTGGGTCGTTACCCACACTGTTTTCCAAGGCGGTTGTGTCACTTTATGTTCCTACCATCAGGGCACGAGTCTTCACCAGCACTTGCAGTTTGTCAGTCTTTAATTTTAGCTTTTCTAGTGGCTGTGTAGTGGTATTCATGTGTGTGTGTGTGTGTGTGTGTGTGTGTTTTGTAGCAGTTTTTTGGGATAAAATTCAGCCAGTGTACAGTTCAGTGGTTTTTAATATACTCACAGAGCTGTGCAGCTACGACCACAATCAGTTGAAAGCATTCTCATCACCTCAGAACAAAACCTTTGCATCACTGATCCCTCTATGCTGCCCAGCCCAAGGCAGCCACTGGTCTACTTTCTGTCCCCGTGGATTTGCCTGTTCTGGATGTTTCATGTAAACAGAATCATACAGTATGTGATCTTTGGGCCTGGCTTTTTTCTCATGACCTAATGTTTTCAAGATCCATCCATACTGTAGCCTGTGTCAGAGTTTCATTGCTTATAATCGAATAGTACTCCGTTGTATGGCTGTCTCACATATATCCATATTGTATACGATATGCAAATATTTTCTTCCATTCTGTAGGTTGTCTTGACACTTCCTTTACAGTTTCCTTTGAAGCAAAAAGATTTTAATTTTGATGAAATCCAGTTTATTTATTTTTGTTTGTTTCTTATGCTTTTGTGTCATTTAAGAAACTATTACCAGATCCAAGATCACAAAGACTTACTATCTCTTTTCTAAGAATTGTATAGTTTCGGCTCTCACATTGAGGGTTTTGTGTACCGTGCGAGGTTGGGGCCTCGTGTCTTCCTTCTCGTGTGGTCGTCCCACAGCTGTCCCGGCCCCATTGGTTGAAAAGACTTCCGTTGCTCTTTCCCCAGGGACTTGTCTTGACCCTCTTGTCAAAAATCAGTTAACCGTAAATGTGAGGATCTCATCTGGTTTTAATTATAGTTTTCTGATGTCAAGTGCTGAGCATAAGATAATGTGCTTAGTGAACCTTTGTGTATCGTCTTTGGTTTAAATCTTTTGCCCATTTTTTTTTTAAACTGGGTTTTTGTCTTCTTAATATTGAGTTGTATGTGATTTTTGTATATCGTACATACTAATTTCTTTGGTCAGATTCACATATTGTAATTATTTTCTCTCAGTCTGAGACTTTTGTTTTCTTTATTGTGTCTTTCAAACTATACAAATTTTTTGTTTTGTTGAAGTGCAGTTTTTCATTTTCTTCTTTTGTGCTTTATGTTTTAACATCCTATCTGAATATCTTTGCCTGCTTCAGAAGCATGAATTTTTTCAGGCATTTTCTTTTAGGAGCTTTAGGTTTAGCTTTTGCGTTTAGTTCTGTGATCTGTTTTGAGCTTTTTTTTTTTCCTTGTTCTTTTTCGTGTGTGTGTACACGTATGGTGTAAGATAAAGAGCTCAACAGTGTTTGTCTTTCTACAAATTACTCATTATTCAGAAAATACTTTTGAGCGCTTACTCTCTGCCAGGCATCGGGGTCACAGCTCTAACTAGACAGGCGTATTTACTGCCCCCCCCCCCCCGGCACGTACTTTTAGTGAGGAAGACAAGGTTTGTAAGTGCTAGAAAGGTTTTGTAAGGCCCTGGAGGGCACAGGAGGCCCCCGGGAGTGGGTGGCCCTGCTTGGGCAGAGTGCTTTTGGGGGGGACGGGGGGCTCTTGGAGTCAGTGGGGAGCTTTGAGCTGAGGCAAAAAAGACAGCAAAGGAGCTAGTCTTTCCCTGAACTGGGGGACTGTATCCTGGGAGCAGAAGGTCTGGCCTGAGGCAGGACAACGCCGGAGGGTCAGTGGCTGGAATCTAGTGAGAAAAGGACGCTTTGGGACAGAGACCTGCTCCTTCAGGACCAGGGTGAGGGATTAGAATTTTACCCACATCTGTCTTAATCCTAGTACATCCCCTAAGCGTCAGAGCTACGTAAGGGGTTGCCTGCTAGATGGATTTGCTTGGATGAGTCATCTGGGTTTAAATACATCCAGAACTGAACTCATTCCTACCCGCTTCTAAACTCCATCTTCTGTCTTGGTCTGTGTTGCCGTTTTCCTGCCTGTTGTGTAAGCCAGAACCCTTTGAGTCGGGATGCTTAGTGTCCCATTGCTGTACTGTTAGGAAGAGAGAGCTGGGTCCCACACACACCGCAGAGGAAATCAGCTCGTCTTACAAGGCTTACAGCGAAAACACTAGTCCCTTTTTATCCCCAGTTCCTGTTCTCTGGAGGCATCACCTTTCCACTCCTGCATCTCTTTCTAGAGCTCTGACTTACCCCCGGATTCCTCATTACTGTGGCTCCACTGTTGCCTTGATGTTCATTTTCGGTGTTGTCTAATGACTTTTTGGTGTGGAGGTGAGGCTAGCTTTCCAACTAGCTGCCTTTGGGGGACACACCCCGACGTCCCCATGTACATGCATTTACCGCGTGCACATACTCTCCACCCCCACCCCCCATGATTCTTAATCCTCTCATTATTCCAGTGTACGCGATCAATTAAATCAGTAGTTTTATTGACGTTATTATGACTGTGAAAGTGGTTTTTAGCTGAATCTGAAAATGCACCACAAATACATTTTGTTTCTTGCACGTCTCTGTCCTGCCGGAGCTGGGCCTGTTGTCCTCAGTCCAGTGTGTCTTCGGTCCACGGCATCTGAGAACAGAACCCATCACCTCTGCTCTGCTGGAGGAGCGAGTGGGCTGCAGCAGTTAGGAGGAGAGCTGCTGCTCCTCAGACCCACCCGGGCCTCCCTGGAGGTGCGAGGAGAGGAACCTGGACCCTTCTGGTCGACCCACCGCCCCCAGCTGCAAGGCTGGGGTTCCCTGTTTGTTTCTCAGTCCCGCAGATTCTGTCTTACCTGCTCTTTACTTCTGTTGGTTTGTGTCCTTCTGTTTTCCTTTACTGTCATTTGATTGGGGTTTGGTGGGGGGAGGAGAGAGACATGTGCTCAGCCCATCAGATCTAACCAGAGGTCAGGCATGCGCTGTTCTTATTCCTAAGTGTTGCTCGGTTATGGGTCCCCCGCCCAGCCCCACAGCTCTGCTGAAGTCTTTGGCGTCTCCTACCCCACTAGCCCTGGCTCGTCTTGGTGTCCCTGTCCTGGAACTCGTCCCTCACAGGGACCTGTCCAGGGCCCCTGACACCTTCTCGGGCCCTGGAGCCCTCAGGACAAGGGTGTCATCTTTGTCCCTGGTCTCCTGACTCCTGTTCATTCACTTCACTCACGCCGAATGCTAGATGTTTTCCTGAAATTATCACCCTCTTCACTTCGCTGTGCTTTTGTCTCTGCTCTTCCTCCAGACAGAAGACCTGCGTCCTCCCAAGTCTGCATCCTCATCCGATTCAGCCTGGTGATGGCCTCTGACCTGCAGCCTTTCCTGACCCTGTTCTGTCACCTGTGCCGTCTGGCTTTTGCTCCACCTTGCTGTTCTTCTCTTGTCCCAATAATTGTGCTGCCTTCTTCTTTTTTTTTTTTTTTACATTTTTGAAAATTTCTTTCACGTCTGGCTTAATAGAAGACAGTTGCATTCTAATATCTTCTAATATCTGCTTCTGCATCTGGTGTATGGGGATGACTCGTGTCATTTAGCTTCAACTCCACCATGTGCTCTTGAGCGTGAGGAGTGGAACAGGCAGGGATTGTATTCTTATCCTGACAGCAGCAGTTTTGACCTCACGTCAGGCGTCTTCATGTTCACACTTTGAGATTCACAGCTGATGAGTGCTGTTGACATTTTGGTGTGTCATCTTCCAGACTTAAAGTGAGAAATACTTCACTGTACAATACCATACACATGCACATTTCATTCTTATTTTAGAGACCTTTCTGTATCATTAGGGATAGATTTGCCTCATTCTTTTTTTATTGCACTGTATTTTATTATATTTTCAGCTATTATTTGTGTACTAAATGGTGAACAGTAATAGTCTTATGAAACATAGTTGGAGACAGGGTTAGGGGCCTTGTTTTAAAAAGACTTAGATTGGTGACATGATTTTGTAAACACGGGAGTGATTGATCTGGGTTATGGGGAGATGAATAAAATGTTTTAAGATTAATGTTTCAGTATTATATGAATGAATCAGAAGAGGAGAAACCATAGGGAAGGAGCTCATTTAGAAAATCATTGTAATTGTTTAGATTTGAGCACCTGAATGCTTAGGAGTGGGTAATGGTCGAGGGATTCCCAAGGCAGGTAGGGAGGTGAAGGGCGATGCAGGAGGGGAAATGGCAGATGTGAGGACAGACGGGCTGTGGAAGCAGGAGTACAGCTCAGGGTAGCTGGGGCCGCAGAGCTAGGTCTCCAGGTGATGGTGGTGCCTTGACAGGAGCACAGAGGAAGGAGAACTTGGTTTTGGAGGATAGATAAGCTTTCTGGCTTCAATTTCTTTAGGACCCTTCTAGCTCTAGATTATTCATTTTATGGCCTGTTTACTCTTAAATTGTGCATTTAATGGCATGTGCTTTATGAGTGCCATGCAGTGATCATTTTGGAGTGTTGCAGGTCTCAAATTATTGCATAAAAATTGTTCTTCTGTACCTGCCTCTCACTTCTCTTCTGCTCTTACACTTAAAAACACCAAATAGAGAAGGTTTTGGAAAATTGAATTTGTATTGCCTTTTGTGTTTGGTAATAAATGTACTTATGTTAAAGGACATGTCTATTAGAATGACCTGTGTAGGGATTTCTTTCATTGCTAACTGACACGTGTGCAGATTTCATGTTGTGTGACTCTAATAGGAACGTGCTCATTACCATTTGCTTTGGCCACACAGATGCAGGACAGCTGGAGCGCACATTGAAGAATCGCTGTTCCCTGCGGCTAATCCCAATGAGCGCCTACCAAGCCTAATGAAAAAAAAAGTAAGTACGGGACTTCAGTGTGGACTCTGGCAGTCATCAATTTATTCATTTTTTTTCTGCCTAGAAAATAAAACTTTTAGAAGTATATTCAGGAGTTGTCTTAATATTGCTATTGATGGTATTATGCTCCTCACACAGCATTTTTTAATGAGTTATAGAGCTTACTTTATCCCATGAATGCTTTGATGTAGTTTGTGATAAATGGAAGAGACTGTTTGCCCAAAGGAGAACTAAAAGTTGCCAAGAAACCAGCACCCTTTCAGGTGCTCTGGTAACTACCTCAGGATTCAGGTTGTTAACGTCTGTAGTAAAATACACTTGATCTGTTTGGCTGGAAAATCTCAAAAGTCTGAGGCAGAAATAGCCAAGTGTACACAGTTATTTATTACAGAAAATCTGTGCAAATATAAAGATGCTGCTTTCCTTTGAGGTCTGGTTCACATTTGAACCACAACCCTTTTGGGTTTTTTTTATTTAAAAGTTTTAATTGATTTCTGTATCTGAGGGTAAACTGTTCACTGTGACACATCAGTCACTGTTGTCACGTGAGAATCCCTGTTGGAGAGGAGATATACAGACTTTCTCCACACTGAGTGCGGCAGAGGAGAGCTGTAGATTAGGGAAGACATTCCCGTGGAGGTCTCCACGTTTCCTGAAATAGTGAACCCTGTGTCCCCATCACATTTCATCTCGGACAGGCTGGCGCGCGCCCGCGCTGGGATGGGAACTCACGTGTCTCCATCCACATTGTGTCGGACGGTAGTGAGATGGAGCGTCTCGTGACTCTGCGATAGACCAGCAGCAGCTGGTAATACGTTGAGTGAACACAGATCAGGCATATCGCTCCTAATTTCCCTTCCCTCAAAATAAGCACTTTTCAGTTTGACTTGGGTCCTTGCTGATCAGATGGTCTTCAGCACATGTGCTTTGACTGAACGAGGTTCTACTACGTTACGTGTACTGTTTGGTGGGTTGCTTTTTCTTCTTCACTTAACCGTGTGTTTTCATGTCAGTGTGTGTACGTGGCTCCACTTCCTTCTGCTTTGGGTTAAACAGCCTGAATGTGTCTTGGATTCATGCACCCTTAGATCACTGACGATTTTTACTAAGTATGTTGTTTGTGTGATGTATTTGAGTTTATTTCTCCAAGCGGAATATCTAGAAAGGGACTTACAGTTCCACCAGCAGTGTACAAGGGTACTTTTTCTTAGCCCTGACTGATGCTGGATGTCATTCGTCTTTGAAGTTTTTCCTCATCTGAAGCATGAATAATGTCTGCTCATACCCTTCACCACTTTGGGTTTTATTAGTCCCTACGAGCATTCCCTTTCCTTCCTTTCTCCAAATGCAGTTGCAGATTCACCCTGACTCCAGACTTTATTCCTTTGGTCTTTGGGGAGGGTCTCTGCTTCGCTCCTCTCACTCTGCTGCCAGCCTGACCCTCTTGCTTGCTGTTCTTCAAACATACCACGTTTGTTTGTGTTTTAGAGCCATTGCATTGTCTGTCCCTCTGTCTGGAGCACACTTCCCCCCATCCATCCACAGACGGTTCTCTGACTTCCACAGGGCTTTGTACCGCTGGTCCTTTCTCACTAAGCGGCGGCTCACTCCCCTGTCTACAGTGGCAGGACCTTCCCACCATGCCAGCCGTCCTGAGCCCCCGGCCTTCTTTTTCCTTATTATAGTACTTGTCCCTTGCTAACATACTGCAGAAGTGCGGGCAGCCAGACTCCCGCGAAGACCCCAGAACCCCGTGTGGCAGTGCTTCCGAGTCCACAGAGCGCATGCTGGTCCCCTGCCCCTGTTCTAACTGCATTACCTCTGCCAGCGACGGGGCCCTCACACTGGTAATGGGCAGTGTTGACGAGCTTTGGGGGTACAAACGCCCCGAGCGCCAGGGGCCCATAGTTACAAAGCAACACTGTTAATTAGCGCCTTGCGTGCTGTCCAGGTACTTTGGCAAAAACAGTTCAGGCCAGCTCCAGGCCTGCTGGAACTAATCCTCCTGACACACATACGGTGTAGTTTATTTATTTGTTATGTGTATTTTCTGTCACTCCTTCATGGAGTATAAGCTCCCTGATGCAAGGATCTTTCTTTGTTTCAAGACCAGTGACTGACACACAATAACATTTTTGTTAAATGACGAACGAATGCGTTACTAGCAGGGCAGGGTGCTGAACAAGAGCACAGTGTAGCAGCAGCCTTGAATGGCTAAGAAGTTCTCCCTTTAGACTGGAACGCGTGTGAACACACTTGGGCTGGGTGCCTAAAGAGACCTGGACAGAAGACACGCTTCCCTAGCGTCCTTCAGAGACCCTCAGGCGTAGGAGTAACCGTAGGTGAGCTCGGTGTCAGGCTCAGCTTCTGTATTTACGGTGACAGCCTGCCCAAATGGGCTCTTCCGCAGGGAACCTGGGAGCCGGCGGTGTACAAAGTGCTAGGAGACGTGAGGACGGTAGGGTGAGACGGTGACCCGGACATCACGTGTCCGAGGTTTCCTCCTTCCCTACGCTTTGGACGTGTGGTCACAGGTTTGGTTTTTTTACTGGCTGAATGGAGTTGCTGTGATGTAAAAGACAGTAAGACAAGATTAAATAATGGTTCTCTTCTTTGGTGGTTATAAAATAATTACTTCTGTGTTTTATTACCGTGTCATGACTTTTTAGGGAGGGGGGAGATAGACGTAAAAGTAGCAAAAAATAAGGAAAATGAGACTAATTTTGTTTAAGAATCTTCATGGAGGGCTTCCCTGGTGGCGCAGTGGTTGAGAGTCCACCTGCCGATGCAGGGGACACGGGTTCGTGCCCCGGTCCGGGAGGATCCCACGTGCCGTGGAGCGGCTGGGCCCGTGAGCCATGGCTGCTGAGCCTGCGCATCCGGAGCCTGTGCTCCGCAACGGGAGAGGCCACAACAGTGAGAGGCCCGTGCACCGCAAAAAACAAAACAAAACAAAACAAAAAAACAGTCTTCATGGAAACTAAGAATGCTGGGGTCCTGAAAATGCCTCAGAAAACATAGCTACTTAGTGTGTAGCTTTTTATTCAGTCTGAAAATTCTGTCCGTATTCTTACAGTTACAGGAAGAATAAACATTACAAATTCACATATAGTGAAGAAATGTCTCTAAGTAGGTTGTATTATGGATGTTACACAAGACCCCAGGAACGTGTGTGGAAGGGTTCTTCTCCTGTCTCACACAGTCGCAATACAGTATTGTTTTTATGTCCTTTTTGTACAGCGCAAGTGTATGCAGCCCAAAGATTTTATTCCTAAAACACCAGAAAATGATAAAAGACTGCAAAAGAAGTTTGAGAAAATGGCTAAAGAGCTGCAACGGCAGAAAACCACTCTGGGTAAGCTGAGAAATGTAGGTCAGTCCCTGGTGCTTGTGTCTGTGCTTCTGAAGCAGCAGACCTGAGCAGAACCTTCAGCCTGCACGGTACTGCCCGGTGCCTTTCCGGAACGTTGGCTGGATCCTTTGTTCTTGCGCTCGGTCATCCCACTGCCTGACGAATCGAGTCTCTCACTGCTGTGCTGGTGCCCCTGACAAATCCCGCCTGACCGTCTGGTCTGCTGCCCCAGACAGACATGGAGTTCTCCTTGGCATCTGTCCGCCCTGATGCCTGTCACCCGCCTGGACCCCAGACCTGCTCTGAAGTGGTCTCCCAACTCCTCCTCTGCCCTCTTCGCCCAAGCTCGCAGCACCCCGTGTGGATGTCCGGCAGCTCCTTGGCTGGCCTTCCAGCCGCTGTGTCCTTAGCCTCCACCTCCCTGCTTCAGTCAGAAGGGTGTACATCCGAGCTCACGTGGACGCCGCACCCGGGCTTTAACGGTCCTCAGTGTCGTCCTAAGGACAGGATACTTAGGGTGACATCCTGTGCTGCACGTGTCCTGCAGCCGACCGCGTCCTATCTGATCTGCCCGTCCTGCAGCCTTACCTCGGCTCTGCCCCTGCATGCTGTCAGCCTTCACACTTCTGCCGTGTGGCCATCTGTCCTGCACCAGCCATAGTGTATTTGAAAAGAATTCAGCAAAATGGTAATGATAGATTTTTAAAAATTCTCTTTTTAGACCAAACTGATGTCCGAATTGTCTTTTAAAAACTACAACTATAAGGTATTAAAGATTCAACTAACATATGTCTGCATATTGCCAGAAGTGCAGTAAAAGTTGTGCAGGGCTAAGAGTTGCAAAGCAGAGGCTATTGAATGATTTGTGGTCTGCTTTTTAAGGGAGGCGGGGGACAGGTGGTCAGGGTCCTAAAGTTCTTTCATTACCTGCAAGGTGTGGATTCCAGGAAGCACACCACTGTTGACCCCACTGCTTCGTGGCTCAGGGATCCCCTGACCCCTTCCTGCCGCCGAGTTCACGTGCGGGTCTGTGTGTGTGTCTGTCAAAAGGGAAGAGGAACCCATGGAGTAGGGGACAGGGGTGTCCTTAAGAAGAATCATATTGTTGAAGGAGGAAGGCACATTTTTGAGATTAAAACTGGATTTTTGTTTCTTTTCAGATAATGATGTTCCTGTTCTCTTGTTTGAATCTAATGGCTCCTTGGTGTACAGTCCCACAGTTAAAATGTGCAGTGGCCACCACAGTGCAATGGAGAAGAGACTGCAGGAGATGAAGGAGAAACGGGAGAATCTTTCCCCCACCTGTAAGTGACACTTCATACGATAGAAATTATGAAGTAGGTGAATAAATTGTGGAAAGGGTTTTTTTTTTCTTTACATAGATATTTTAGGTAATTTAGATTATAATCTTTTTTTTTACCTCTATCAGCATAGACTTTGTTGATATTTTCTTCCAGAAAATCTTATGCTTTATTAAGATTTTTAAAGAGTATATTGGGTATGTAGTATTCTCCAGGTTTAAAATCCTGTTGTTCCTTTGTAATTTTTCATATATTTGGGATTTTTCTTTTTTTTTTAATTAATTGGGCCCCTCTTTTGAAAGAGTTTGCTTTAGATTAAGTATCTAATGCTTCAGCTTATGTTTTCCTTTATTTCTTTTACCTTGAAAGTTTTTAAGTAATATACAGGCACATTTTCATAAAGCGTTGACCAGTAGTAGTAGTAAACGTCCATCTTGATTCCCACCTCATTCTCCCCTGCTCCTGGGTAACCCGTGTTTTATGTTGATGTGTTTCTCCAGATCTTTTTCAGTGGGTCACATGTCTGTGTATACATGAAAAAGATAAGCCTTCTGTATTTTTCTCTGTGGTGGTATAACTTTTCTTTACCTAAATTGGATCATGGCATACCTCTTATTTTCAGCTTTCTTTTTTTACCGAAAAGTGTATTGGTGTGGACCTACATCTTTTTTTATTTTTTTATTTTTTAAAGATGTTGTATAGTAGTCTAGAGTTTTGATATTGAATCATCTGTCGGTTGGTGGATATTTTTCCATTTTTTCTTTCTATATATTTTTTTAATTTTTGGCCTCGCCACGCAGCTTGCGGGATCTTAGTTCCCCGATGAGGGAGGGGATTGAACCGCAGGCCCCAGGAGTCCTAGCCACTGGACCACCAGGGAATTCCCCCCATTTTTCTTTATTAGAAACAGCGCTGCAGTTTTTATTCTTTTTAAACTACACGGTATGGTGGTTCTTGTTTTTTATGTAACCGTTTTCCTCTCTGGACATAAGGCTTTCCCCCCAACTGTTTACTGTTATAACCCACACGCCAGTGGACGTGCTTCTATATGAATCTTTACGTTCCTCTGTATTTCATGTATCGCAATAATAATTCATAAAGGCAGAATTTAAAAATTTTGGTAGATATTGTCAGATTGCCCTTCAAAAAGTTTGTGCCATTTTACCCTTTGCCAGCTGTTTATAAGAACTGCAGTTTCACACCCTAGGGAAACTAGATTGAGTAAGATACACGAACTCTGTTGTTTGTCATAATGCAGTGACTTTTGAGAAACAGAAATATTACGTTTAAGGTAGACAAATCTGTTCTGTTTGTCTTTTCCTTCTGGCCTCTAGGATTCCTGTGATGCTTAGAACTCCTCCACCACACGGTTTCAAAATTGTTGTATTTTCTGCTATTACTTGTATGGTTTATTTTTAAGGTTAGTTGTTTCATCTGTCCTGAATTTGTATCTGTATATTTATGCAGTGGGCTTGTGTATCAGTTAAGGTTAGTTGTGGCCGCCGATAACGGATAAATGCAAAAACCAATGGCTGCACTTAGATAGAGTTGTGTTTCTCCGTCCTGCCAAAGAAAGAGGCAAGCAGGGTTCAGGAAGGCTGTTCTGTGGTGTCTTGGAGAGCGGGCTTCCGGCCTCCTGCCTGGCTTCCCTGGAGCCAGCTCCCTGCAAGCAGCCTCAACACCTCCTGCGCTGCCGCTCTCTGCTGGCCAGGACGCAGTCCTGTGGTGCTTCCTGCTTGCAAGCTAAGTGCGGCCATGTGTGGACCAGGAGCTACAAAGGCAAAACACCACTCTGGATGAGCCAAGAAATACAATACAGTTCTTTGTGTTTGTACATCTAATTTAATCTGCCAGTTTAATTTAAAATGGGCAGTGGCATTCAGGATCGCATAGCTAAGGGGACTACAGTAGTTTTAGCCTAGGAAGTAGGAAACAAAATACAAGTCACCTACAGGGCACTGCAAGCAAGACTGAAGTGTAGTCTTAACTAGGGTGTGTGTCTGCACTCATAAAATCAGGGTCTGTTGCAAGAGGCAGGTGGGAATGGCCATTGAGCTAGGTAACTAGCAGTGTGCCAGGGGACTGTCCAGATTGTTTCGACAAATCATTATATATGTGTGTGAACTAATTTGCCTTGAACTTTATTCCACTACTTTGCAGTGTTAATTCTGCTACGTAACTGCCTCCCGCAGTTAAGTTTAAATTCAGCAGTCAAAAATGTTACCTGTGTGCTTACCTTACTTATCTCGGTTTATTCTCATTTTCTAATCGTTCGCCCAAGTTTTCTCAGAAGTGTATCCTTTTTAAGTCTCCTCAAAAAACATCTCTGGGGTTTCCCTGGTGGCGCAGTGGTTGACAGTCTGCCTGCTGATGCAGGGGACACGGGTTCGTGCCCTGGTCCGGGAAGATCCCACATGCTGCGGAGCGGCTGGGCCCGTGAGCCATGGCCGCTGAGCTTGCGCGTCTGGAGCCTGTGCTCCGCAACCGGAGAGGCCACAACAGTGAGAGGCCCGCGTACGGCAAAAAAGAACAAAAAAATCTGTAGGGCTTCCCTGGTGGCGCAGTGGTTGAGAGTCCGCCTGCCGATGCAGGGGATACAGGTTCGTGCCCCGGTCCGGGAAGATCCCACATGCCGTGGAGCGGCTGGGCCCGTGAGCCATGGCCGCTGAGCCTGCGCGTCCGGAGCCTGTGCTCCACAACGGGAGAGGCCACAACAGTGAGAGGCCCGCGTACCAAAAAAACAAACAAACAAAAAAACAAACATCTCTGGGGGTGCTTCCCTGGTGGCGCAGTGGTTGAGAGTCCGCCTGCCGATGCAGAGGACAGGGGTTCGTGCCCCGGTCTGGGAGGATCCCACATGCTGCGGAGCGGCTGGGCCCGTGAGCCATGGCCGCTGAGCCTGCGCGTCCAGGGCCTGTGCTCCGCAACGGGAGAGGCCACAGCAGTGAGAGCCGCGTACCCCCCCAAAAAAAATCTCTGGGGACTTCCCTGGTGGCGCAGTGGTTAAGAATCCGCCTGCCAATGCGGGGGACACGGGTTTGAGCCCTGGTCCAGGAAGATCCCACATGCCACGGAGCAACTAAGCCCGTGCACCACAGCTACTGAGCCTGTGCCCTAGAGCCCGCAAGCCACAACTACTGAGCCCGCGTGCCATAACTGCTGAAGCCCGTTTGCCTAGAGCCCGTGCTCCACAATGAGAAGCCACCGCAATGAGAAGCCCGCGCACTGCAATGAAGAGTAGCCCCCGCTCGCTGCAGCTAGAGAAAGCCTGCGCGCAGCAACGAAGACCCAGCGAGCCAAAACTAAATAAATTAAAAAAAAAAAAAAATCTGACCGTGAGACCAAGATCTTTCTTGTCTCTGCTCTGTTGCATGCACAACCTTTGAAGGTGACGCCTGTGGCCTTAGGTGTTGAATCGCTGATCTCCTGGATGTTTTTCTGTGAAGCCCCTGCCCTCTGGATACTTGGGGCTGCGTAGTTCTTTGTTGCTGGGGCCATCCTGTGCCTGGCAGAGTGATCCGCAGCATCCCTGGCCCGTGCCCACTAGATGCCAGCGGCGTGGCTCACCGTCCACCCCAGCTCCACCCACGACGTCCAGCAGCGTCTGCAGGCGCCAGGCCGCCCCTGGTTGAGAAGCTCTGCTCTGGTCACAGAGGCAGCTGTCTGTGATCATCATGGAAAAGCCTTGATCGTCGGGCAGTGAGACTGATGGAAGGGTTCTCTTTACCCGTATCGAGCTTCTGCTTAGGGCTAGGCCGGCCGACTTTCGAAGAGCCCTTCCAAGTTTTATTATCCTAGGATTCTGTGCTTTTTTTGTGGTATGATTTGTATAAGTTATATTTTAATGATTCTCATCATCTGTTATAGATTTGAGTAAGAAGTCTAGAATAGCACGTATTAGGAATAAGTCCTGTGTGTGTGTCAGTGACACAAGAGTGGAATGAGTGGACCTAGTATTGGCTTCATCTCCTACCAGAGATCAGAGCTGTTATTTAATGAGGAGTTTTGGTTATGTTTTCAGCTTCCCAGATGGTTGAAGAGTCTGACGATAGCACCGTTCACTCTCTGTGTGCAGCATCCTTGAACCTTTCACATGATACTTTGTGTTCAGGTAAAATTATTTTTACAAAAGCTTCGTTTTGTGCATGGTTTATTCTTTAATCTCTTTGGTGTGTATTGAAATTATTTGCCCACGTATCTTAAATAATCGCCATCTTTTTATTTCATACTGGATGCACATGTTGCCTATAAGTTGGAAACAAGTGACAACAGAGCTCAGTTTCATCGTTGGCTGTGCTGTGGGCGCTGCTCGCGTGTCTGTATTGTGTCTGATTCTCCCGTTAGCCCCGTGACACAGGCCCCATTGTTGTCCCCCTCCTGCTGGTGAGAAAGCCCGGCCAGAGAGAAGTCAGACAGCTCGTAAGAGGTCACACCGTTTGTGAGTGGCTGACCTGGGCTTCGAAGTAGGCAGTCCGACTTCAGAATTTACTCTCTTATGCCGTGTCATGCTGCTTGCCAGCCTTTTGAAAAGTGAGCTAAGCTTATTCAGCTGCTAAAATTAAACATGTCCTGTGTTTCCAGCTGCTGACTTAGAGACACGTGGCACCACCCGCCCGCTGGGCTTCTCTCTGCTCCCTGGGGGCTGCCCCTCTCCTCCCTCTTTAAAAGTAGAGCCTTAGTGGTGTCAGTCAGTAAGTTAAGACACCTCTGTTGCCTCTGGTGTGGAGTTTCTATAAACTGGGGGGCCTCCATCTGTTCAGCAAGCGCCGAGCCCCTATCAGAGGAGCCAGTGCTGGGCCAGCGGCTCCAGATTCCAGAAAGCAGTGTCTGTGCTGGGGGCTTCTAGGCTAGGGAGGGGGGCAGATGGGAGTATAAGCACAGGGCGGTGACACACATGCTCTTAAAGGTTTGGGTGGAATTCTGTGTAGCAGAGGAGGATGTGCGCGACCAGAGCTGGTGAAGTCTGGGAGGATTTGCAGAGGTTCTGACGTCCGAGGTGGGTTTCGAAGGAAGGGTAGTGTTTATCCAGGTTAGAGCGTGGAGCAGGGGGAGTGCACACGCAGCTTTCGGGAGCCGGGCAGAGCTCCGCGTTACCCTCAAGAAACGTGTAGGAAGATGCGTGGAGAGCCAGAGCCCTGAGACATGCCAGGCGGCTCCTGGAATATGAATACAGAGTGAGGCCTCCGGCAGGCAGCAGGGGGTCTGGGGAGCCGAGTTCATCGTGGTCGACTGGAGCCTGAACGCAGTGGTCCTTCCTTCTAGGACTGCTGGCCTCCTCGAGGCTCAGTGACGGGGTGTGGATGCTCTCTTCGTGGAGCAAGGCACCTGGGCGTGTGAACATCCAGAGCGCCACTCCCTCTCCGACCCCATCTTGTTCCACGCCCACGGGGAAGCCCGGGTCCCCTGGTTAGAAACGCCGGCCGGGAGGGTGTCCTCACCTGTCGTGAGAAGCGGGCGTGGGTGATGGCCTTCTGAAGCAGGCACTGTGCTTAGGAAGGGTTGCTTTATCACGTTATGGGCGGACTGAGAGTTAGTCTTCTAATAATGTAAACCGTTAACAAGTTGATTCCTTATTAATGTTTTCCAGAGGACTCCTTTGCTGGTGTTCTCCACTTGTCTTTTGAAGATCTTTGTGGGAGCTCTGGATGTGGGACTCAGCAGAGGAAATTGGGAGGATTCCTTGATGAAAGTAAAAGCACTGCGTGTGCTTCCTCAGCTGTGCTGAAAACGATCAGTGTCCGTCCGCCAGCATCCCCCGGCTCCCTTGGTCAGTTAACCCTTCACCAATCCCCCGGCAGTCTTTCCAGGGGAGACACCCACCGGCAGAGGGGTGCTGCGGGCCAAGTCATCACCCCCGACGCGAAGCCAGCGCGGGAGCTGGCTGAGGGGGTGTTTGATGAGAAGAGGGGCCTGTCTCCTACGCCATCTGTAACAAAGGAGCCCCCCGGGAGCCCTTCATGTCCCCAGAGCCCCTCAGCCACGCGAAGAAGGGTGTCGGCGATCTCCAGTCCACCCCCGGAGGAGAGACTGAGCAAGAGGCGGTCCCTCAGGTGGCCCCCCGCGCCCCGGCTGCAGCCGGAGAACAGCCCGAAGTGCGCGAGCAGCTCTACCGTGGAGACTCTGGGCCGCGGGGAGTCCTCGTACGATGATTACTTTTCTCCCGATAATCTCAAGGAGAGGAACTCGGAGAGCCTCCTTGCCGGGGTCCAGCCGCCCGCCGGCCATGCCCTGCTCCACTGCATGAGGAGCCTTTCCAGGAGAGAGAGGACCAGCCTCCTGGGAAGGGCTGACTTCTCCTGCATCGGCAGAAGCCCCAGGTCAGCCGATGGTACCGACTCAGCAGTGAAGGCTGGCTTCTGTCTCCAGAAGCCTGCAAACTGCAGAGCCGATCCGGGCTTGAGCAGCGTGACTTCTAAGGAGACGCCTGCTGCCGAAGGGACCCCAGGGGACTGTCACCGGGCCGAGGCTCAGAGACCGGGAGACGCCTGCCCGGGCGGGAGTGACTCTCCCCATACCCTCGACGGACTCACTCCTCAGAAGGGAAGTCGAGGTGATTTTACTCCTTTGAAAGGAAGCAATAAAGAAGTGAAAGGATGGGTTGACATAAAAAGCACACAGAAAGAAGATACTCCTTCTAAAATGGTGAATTCCCCTGAAGGTGAAGCACAAAGTGATGATAAGCTAAACTTTGTAGGCGACTGTGATGTGGAAAAGTCTACAGAGGCAAGGGAAGAGTTCCCCCGAGGATGTAGTGAAAGTACGTGAATCTCCTTTTACCAGTCTCTCCACTATAAGAATATGTAGTAGTGCGTCCATCTTCCACGTTTATCACAACTTTTTCATAATCAAAATTTCCTTTTTTCCCTTTTTTTAAACTTTAAAGAATGTATGTTTGATAGTTACAGCGATAAATTCTTTAACCTCTTGAGGAATAGATGGCTTACTGCCCCATGGAGTTTCTAGGTTCCTTGGTCAAACCTGTTATTAGGAGTACATTTCTCTAAGTCTTATAAGTGAAAAGAAAAAGTGATGTCTGGATGTCTTGTGTGAGTAATGGACTAGAGTGAGTGCTTTTCCTTCTTTCAGTGCAGCCTGTCACTGCAGCATCGCTGTGCAAAGAGGCACGCGAGTGGAGGTTTTTTAAAACTATCAGTTTGTAATGGTGAGACTGTTTATTTTAGACGGGAAATTGAGGAGTGTAAGCCATTCATTCTGTTAAGAAAAGATAAATAAATGTGGAAATAAGTTATCAATATTTATTTTTGAAGAAACTGGGCAATTTAGATATGAAGAAATTTTTTAAGTATTTTGTTTAAGTAACTAGTTCATTGTAACAGGCCTTATTAGATTTCTCTTTGCTTTAAGCATGCCATTTAAATAGATATATTCCTATCTGTAATTTAATAGTAACCATAGTAATGAACTATGTCATTATAGCAAAAGTAGCAACAATTTTGCACTTTCTGATTATAAGCACAGACAGGTTTCAGCAATCAAAAGTGAAGAAATCTTGAACTTAAACCATCTTCACCTAAAGATTGGGTTAAAATTTCGATAAGGCCAAGTTTATTCTTCATTATTTCTCTACTCCTTGAATCATTTTAACCACCCTTTTCAAGTTGGAGAAGTTTTATGGATTGAAATATAATCACAGATGTATTGCATATCTTTTCCTTGCGTATGAACTCCCTAAAATCATCTCAGAAAAAGAATTTAATTTGTATATCATTAACCTTCTTTTTATGTCTGAGCTTTCTGATATATATAAAACTTTATTATATATTTATAAAATATATAAAATGTGACATTAAACTATATTTTACGTTCCATTAGGGTTAGTATGTGTTTTCAAAATATTTATTTTAAAATCATGTCAAGCCTAAAATTAATATAAAATAGTGGGTGTACGGAATTATTTTGGTAGCTAAGACTGTCCTGCTCTTGAAGCTTACATTCTGGTTCTGCTCAGTTTTCGTCTTGTGTATATTCCTTCAGCTTTTGAATAATGCTTAATGACGTGCAAGCATAAGTCAAGTAAAAAAAACAAAATCTGCTTCCAGGTGGTGTGAGCACCCGACAGCCCCAGCGTCGTGCACAGTGTGATGGTCCTGCTCTGGGGCTCACCGCCACGTCCAGGGCCCTGAGGGGTCTGGGGCACGTGTGGTGAGGGATCACGGGCTGCAGGCAGGGCCCTGGCGTAACTGAATCTCAGAGACGGAGTCAGATACTCTGTGTGCCCTAACGTAAGGACATGTAGTATCACCTTGTTTTACGTCATCCCAAGAGAGAGAAAATCATTGAATTTAGGACAGGAAAAGACTTACCTATTGTCTAGCCTAAACCTAGCCCTTTGTTTTATGGTGGTAAAATCAAGACCCACCGATGTCTTAGGTGGTCCACAGTCAGCCCACCTGGCATCCCGCCTCTCTCTGGGACACCCCCAGGTAAAAGCACATGGCCTGCGGGCTACCTTAGACATTCGTAGATGCCGAAGTTGCGAAGCGGTGAAGCCCACTCTGTACTCCAAGCTGTACCTCACCAAATCTTTTATGTTGCAATAAAAGTCTTTTTTCAATTTCTGTTTCCGTTCACTTTTACTCATCGCCCTTGTCAGTGTCTAAGATAGATCGTGTGCAGCAAAGGTTGTGAGAAGAGGTTACAAAGACAGTGATAAACATGAACAGAACAAGAATGGAGGGAGAAACTTCTGATTTTTAGAAAAACAACCTTTGAAATCATATTAACCAATAATTGTTTTCTTTCTAAGCTTTTCATTCTCTAGTTTCATAAAAGTACACAAATACATGCTCATTGTAAGAGAAACTGCTAAAAAGGGTAAAATCATCCTGTCCTACTCTCCTCATCTACCCCTTTTCGTTAGTTCATTTAGCAGGGTTTTGTGCACCTGTTGTGTCCCGGGGTCCCTTCTAGTTCCCAGGGAGACGGCAGAGAAGGAGGCAGCGCCCCCGCCCCCCGAGGGGTTACGTTCTAGTGAGGAGGAGGGGACAGCAAGTGTACGTCAGCATCATGCCAGGTGGCATCATGCCAGGTAGCACGCCGCGTGAGACAAGTGTGCTGGTTAGGTTAGGGAAGGCCTCTTGGAGGAGGTGACGTTGGGTCACAGGCCTGGGCATGGGAGAACAGGTACCTTGTGGCTGGGGATCATGTTTCAGCCTGAGGAAACAGCAAGTGCAAATGTCCTGAGGTAGAAAATGCCCACAAGCGCCGCCCAGAAGCCACCAGAGCGACAGCTCTCTGGGCTGAGGGAGACGGGGAGGAAGTGCAGTCAGAGGCCCCGACAAGCCTGGGGTGGCTTTGTTTTGTTTTCAAGTGTGATGAGGAGCCACTGGCGGGTTTTAAGCAAGGAGTAACCAGTTGTGATTTTTGTTTTGGACGTAACCCTGGGAGCGTCTGCTAGAGGCAGTCTGCCAGCAGTTGTGTTTCCTTCCAGACATGTGTGTGTGTGTGTGTGTGTGTGTGTGTGTATAAACACACAAGTGCAAGATGATGTTTTAGGGGGATTTTATCACATGTAGAATTACATTATCCTATTGCCTTAAAATCTGGTTTTTTGAAAAATACGTTTCCATATCAGTATCAACAGAGCAATAGATCTACCTCATTTTAAAATATGTTTCAGGAGTCAATGAAATTTTTCTGTAATGAGTCAGATAGTATTTTAGATTTTGTGGGCCAGGAGGCAAAATCAAGGTACATAGGTAGTTATACAATGAGAAAAAGACATTTTTACAAATTTTTTATCGGCTAAACTGAAAGTTGAGTACAACTTTTTTGTAATACAAGTCTAATGAGAGTAGAATTCTACTTTGGGGGAGGAATAACTTAACTGGGGTTCAGATTGAGTGATCTCATCAGAATTGATCGCAAATGTTTATTAAGGCTGACGTGTAATAAGATTTTACGTATTTCACCTTTGAAAATGCCGTTTCACACCGATAGGCTACCACTTCCGAAGCAGGCGGTTTTCATCGAGCACATGTTGCCTAGGAAAGATCTACAGGCTTTTATTAGAGTGTCCCCTGCCTGTGCCCTGTAACAGGTCCTCCCGGAGCAGGTGAAGCTCCTCCGCTGTGCAGTCTTGTGGGTTTTGAGTAAATCCTCTTTGTTCTTGCCTCAAGGTCTGTAAAAGGTCTGTTGCTGGAACTGGAGCTTGCTTGTGGGAGATACATCCACATCAAATTAGCACGACAATGGAGATCTTCTTGTTTTAACTTCTGGCACCGCAGGACAGGAAGTATGTAAAGCTGCTAGATGTCACTTACTTGGAAATGGCTTTCCACCCCCTGTGGCATTGCTGACCACAGCTCTTCAGAGGCCCACCTGAGGTCGGTTTTCACTGCCAACTAGATAAAGCCGATTCATCATCCTGAATTAGCGCACAGCTTGGCCGATGCTCGTTTCTCAGTAACAAAGGTGGCTGGAGTGGTCCCACGGGTGCCGCGTGGCCACCGGCAGGAGCAAAAGGAAATCCTTTCCACTCCCACGCCCTCACTCTGGTCCCTTGGTCTGAGAGAGGCTTTGCTGTGGATGATGGAATTGCATGTCAGCACAGACACGTGCCTTATCTAAACAAGTCTGGCCACGTCCAATTATTAGGTTCTCTTTGATGAATAGTAGTCGCCAGAAGAGGTTGATGAAGGCTAGTTTGCCCTCTTCTGCAAGCTCTGTCTACCAGCTCTTATTGAAAGCAGGTCTCCAGACACGCAGATATTATAAAACATTATTGGCATGCAGATGGGGAACTGTCCACAAATCAGATCTATAAGCTGAAGTCCCAGATCTTGTCCTTTAAGTTAACTGTACCTGATCTGAAAGGTTTAGTAGAGGCAGACGGGATTCTCGGGGCTCATTTCTGGAAACTGGGCAGCATCATGCCACTAGATGACCCTCGGCCCTGCAGTTTCTTACAGGACCATTTAGGGACCAAGTCTTGGGTATGACCCCTAGGTACCAGCTATGGCACATGCCCTACACATACGTGGTTAGGAGGGCCCTGTGATATTTTAGCCAATCCATGAATTTAACTGAGAAACATTCCTGGCATCCATTACTCTGATTAACAAGCCGATGCTATCGCCAGTCACCACTCATTTCTTTCATCCATTTTGCCAGTTAACAAAGCATCTAGTGTTGGGCGGGAGGGTTTATAGGAGTTGTCTCTAAAGTGGGATGTTTCTGTGAGCTCACTGCTTCTGGCCGGGGTGTCTTGATAGACGAGCACTAGCACACATACTTCATGTCATACAGTCTGTGGTGAAATGTGCTAACTTACAGCCTTCACGACGCTGTGTTGCTCTGTCTTAGTGCACGAATCCTTGGGACAGAAATGGCAGGAGGGGTCTGTGCTGGCTTTGGTGGGTTTGTTGGTGGTCACTGCCTGTGTCTCTGAGTTGGGAAGGATGATGAGGTTTGGTCTTGGCTTTGAAGGACAAGGTGCCATGAATAGTAGTGTCTGCTTAGAGAAGTGATTAACATGCTTCAGTAGGGGGTTTATCTGGATTATCACTTTAATTGGTGGAGAATTATAGGCAAAAATGCTATAGTAATTGTCTGTAGAAGGTATTTTGTATATTTCTTCATTTGTAACCCCAGGCAGGGAATTGCTTTTATAATTTCAGATTTGTTTTGCAGCCTTTTGAGAAAGTGATAATCTTATTTTGATGTAATTGGTACATCTCACTGAAGTCATCAGCAGATATACCATTTTCAATTGAATTAATTAAAAATATTTCATACATGTTTTACGAAAACAAAGCCCAGCAAATTATAGGCACTTAGATATTCTTATTCAATGTAGAATATTTTGCGTATTCTGAGTATTTCTGCATTTAAGAGAAAGTATGATGTACTGTTGTACCAAGTAGGCAGGCATACGTGTACCTGTCTTCCTTAAGTATTTAAAATGGAAGATTAGTTATTGTACTTCTGGATAATTCAAGTAAAATACAAATATATTCAGAAGAGTGTTTCTCCACACCCTCTTCTCCAGAAACTGCCAGTCCACTCACTGGAGGTAAGAAATCCTAACAGCTTGACGTAGGTTACTCAACCTATGTGGCTACAAGGAGGATATTAGAACCCACAGGTTATTTGCTTGATCTGTTTATTTGTATATTTATTCACTTATGCACTAATCACCTATGGCCAACACATAAGCACAAGTGGAGTTAATGATGTAAAGCTCTGTCCCTTGTCCTTCAGGAGCTTAGACATGCAGGGAAGATCTAGTCAAGTTAATCCATACAGGAGGATCAGGCCATTCAAAAGATAGAGATGACCCCCAATGGGAGAGGTTATATGGTATTAAAACTGATAGGTATTTAAAATCCTGATTTTAATTATCTCTACAATGATTATGAAGGAAAAGATTCCACATCATCTTTTGAAGATCATTAGATTTTATTTTTGTTTTCTTGATTAACAAAGTGAACTTGATATTTTAGCAGATGAGTGTGTGTGTGTGTGTGTGTATTCTCTTGTCAGCTGAGTATTGCTTGTATAGAACTTGTGAACTGGCACATATCCAAATCCCAAAAGTATACATGGAAAGGATTTTTCCTGGGTGTCTTTCCACTGTCTTAAAATTCTGCATTCTACATTGTTCTTAAATAATTCATTATTCAGATTTTAGGAGCTCAGAAGAAATTTCCCACTGGGACCCTGTTAACATTTTCTATTGACTAGTATACGCCTTTATTGTTTTGTTTTTTTCTTTACATCTTTATTGGAGTATAATTGCTTTACAATGCTGTGTTAGTTTCTGCTTTATAACAAAGTGAATCAGTTATACATATACATATGTTCCCAAATCTCTTCCCTCTTGCGTCTCCCTCCCTCCCACCCTCCCTATCCCACCCCTCCAGGCGGTCACAAAGCACCAAGCTGATCTCCCTGTGCTACGCAGCTGCTTCCCACTAGCTATCTACCTTACGTTTGGTAGTGTATATATGTCCATGCCTACGCCTTTATTGTTAAAATTATAGATTCTTAAATCAGCATTCAGAAGCCTTCTTTTCTTTGATATAGTTGATCTTAGAGTGTCTTCTACCTGTAAATATTAATTGCTTTAATATATTATTAGTAATGGTATTATTAGTCTTAATTCTGTGTCTTGGAAGTAGGAAAGCAGGATGTGCAGAAGGATAGATTGTTGGGAATAAGTTTATTTTGTATTTCTCTGCCCTGGGCAAGACATTGACCAAGTTTCTTTTCTTTTTTATTTGTAACATCTTTATTGGAGTATAATTGCTTTACAGTGTACAACATAGTAAATGTTTCTGCTGTACAACATAGTAAATCAGCTATACATAAACATATATCCCCATATCTCCTCCCTCTTGCGTCTCCCTCCCTCCCTCCGCCCTCCCTATCCCTCTCCCCCTCCCCCCCATCCCTCCCCTCTAGGTGGTCACAGAGCACCAAGCTGATCTCCCTGTGCTATGCGGCTCCTTCCCACTAGCTATCTGTTTTACATTTGGTAATGTATATATGTCCATGCCACCCTCTCACTTCACCCCACCTTCCCCTTCCCCTTTCCCATGCCTCAGGTTCATTCTCTACGTCTGCATCTTTATTCCTGTCCTGCCCCTAGGTTCTTCAGAACCTTTTTTTTTTAGATTCCATATATATGTGTTATCATACGGTATTTGTTTTTCTTTCTGACTTACTTCACTCTGTATGATAGTCTCTAGGTCCATCCACCTCACTACAAATAACTCAATTTCATTTCTTTTTATGGCGGAGTAATATTCTGTTGTATATAATATGTGCCACATCTTCTTTATCCATTCATCTGTCGATGGACACTTAGGTTGCTTCCACGTCCTGGCTGTTGTAAATAGAGCTGCAATGAACATTGTCGTACATGCTTCTTTTTGAATTATGGTTTTCTCGGGGTATTTGCCCAGTAGTGGGATTGCTGGGTCATATGGTAGCTCTGTTTTTAGTTTTTTGAGGAACCTCCATACTGTTCTCCATAATGGCTGTATCAATTTACATTCCCACCAACAGTGCAAGAGGGTTCCCTTTTCTCCACACCCTCTCCAGCATTTACTGTTTGTAAATTTTGTGATGATGGCCATTCTGACTGGTGTGAGATGATACCTCATTGTAGTTTTGATTTGCACTTCTCTAGTGATTAGTGATGTTGAGCATCCTTTCATGTGTTTGTTGGCAATCTGTATATCTTCTTTGGAGAAATGTCTATTTAGGTCTTCCGCCCATTTTTGGATTGGGTTGTACGTTTTTTTGATATTGAGCTGCATAAGCTGCCTGTATATTTTGGAGATTAATCCTTTGTCCGTTGCTTCGTTTGCAAATATTTTCTCCCATTCTGAGGGTTCTCTTTTCATCTTATTTATGGTTTCCTTTGCTGTGCAAAAGCTTTTAAGTTTCATTAGGTCCCATCTGTTTATTTTTGTTTTTATTTCCATTTCTCTAGGAGGTGGGTCAAAAAGGATCTTGCTGTGATTTATGTCATAGAGTGTTCTGCCTGTGTTTTCCTCTAAGAGTTCTATATTTTCTGGCCTTACATTTAGGTCTTTAAATTCTTTTGAGTTTATTTTTGTGTGTGGGGTTATGGAGTGTTCTAACTTCTTTCTTTTACATGTAGCTGTCCAGTTTTCCCATACCACTTATTGAAGAGGCTGTCTTATCTCCATTGTATATTCTTGCCTCCTTTATCAAAAATAAGTTGACCGTATGTGTGTGGTTTCCATTGACCTATATTTCTGTATTTGTGCCAGCACCATACTGTCTTCATTACTGTAGCTTTGTAGTATAGTCTGAAGTCCGGGAGCCGGATTCCTCCAGCTCTGTTTTTCTTTCTAGGATTGCTTTTGCTATTCGGGGTCTTTTGTGTCTCCATACAAATTGTGAAATTTTTTGTTCTAGTTCTGTGAAAAATGCTATTGGTAGTTTGATAGGGATTGCACTGAATCTGTAGATTGCTTTGGGTAGTGGAGTCATTTTCACAATGTTGATTCTTCCAGTCCAAGAACACGGTATATCTCTCCATCTGTTTGTATCATCTTTGATTTCTTTCATCAGTGTCTTCTAGTTTTCTGCATACAGGTCTTTTGTCTCCTTAGGTAGGTTTATTCCTAGGTGTTTTTTTCTTTTTGTTGCAGTGGTAAATGGGGGTGTTTCCTTAATTTCTCTTTCAGATTTTTCATCATTAGTGTATAGGAATGCAAAAGATTTCTGTGCATTAATTTTATATCTTGCTACTTTACCAAATGGATTGATTAGCTCTAGTAGTTTTCTGGTACCATCTTTGAGATACTCTATGTATAGTATCATGTCATCTGCAAACAGTGACAGTTTTACTTCTTTTCCGATTTGGATTCCTTTTATTTCTTTTTCTTCTCTGATTGCTGTGGCTAAAACTTCCAAAACTATGTTGAATAAGAGTGGTGAGAGTGGGCAACCTTGCTTTATTCTTGATCTTAGAGGAAATGGTTTCAGGTTTTCACCATTGAGAACGATGTTGGCTGTCAGTTTGTCATATATGGCCTTTATTATGTTGAGGTAAGTTTCCTCTATGCCTACTTTCTGGAGAGTTTTTTTTCTTTTCTTTTTTTGCGGTACGCGGGCCTCTCAGTGTTGTGGCCTCTCCCGTTGCGGAGCACAGGCTCCGGACACGCAGGCTCAGCGGCCATGGCTCACGGCCCTAGCTGCTCCACGGCATGTAGGATCTACCCTGACCAGGGCACGAACCCGTGTCCCCTGCATCAGCAGGCGGACTCTCAACTACTGCGCCACCAGGGAAGCCCTCTGGAGAGTTTTTATCATAAATGGGTGTTGAATTTTGTCGAAAGCTTTCTCTGCATCTATTGAGATGATCATATGGTTTTTCTCCTTCAATTTGTTAATATGGTTTATCACATTGATTGATTTGTGTATATTGAAGAATCCTTACATTCCTGAGATAAACCCCACTTGATCATGGTGTATGTCCCTTTTAATGTGCTGTTGGATTCTGTTTGCTAGTATTTTGTTGAGGATTTTTGCATCTATGTTCATCAGTGATATTGGCCTGTAGTTTTCTTTTTTGTGACATCTTTGGTTTTGGTATCAGGGTGATTGTGGCCTTGTAGAATGACTTTGGAGTGTTCCTCCCTCTGATATATTATGGAAGAGCTTAGAAGCATAGGTGTTAGCTCTTCTCTAAATGTTTGATGGAATTCACCTGTGACTCCATCTGGTCCTGGACTTTTGTTTGTTATAAGATTTTTAATCAGAGTTTCAATTTCAGTGCTTGTGATTGGTCTGTTCATATTTTCTATTTCTTCGTGATTCAGTCTCGGGAGGTTGTGCTTTTCTAAGAATTTGTCCATTTCTTCCAGGTTGTCCATTTTATTGGCATAGAGTTGCTTGTAGTAATCTCTCATGATCTTTTGTATTTCTGCAGTGTCAGTTGTTACTTCTCCTTTTTCATTTCTAATTCTGTTGATTTGAGTCTTCTCCCTTTTTTTCTTGATGAGTCTGGCTAATGGTTTATCAATTTTGTTTATCTTCTCAAAGAACCAGCTTTTAGTTTTATTGATCTTAGCTATTGTTTCCTTCATTTATTTTTCATTTATTTCCGATCTGATCTTTATGATTTCTTTCCTTCTGCTAATTTTGTGGGGTTTTTGTTCTTCCTTCTCTAATTGCTTTAGGTGTAAGGTTAGGTTGTTTATTTGAGATGTATCTTGTTTCTTGAGGTAGGATTGTATTGCTATAAACTTCCCTCTTAGAACTGCTTTTGCTTCATCCCGTAGGTTTTTGGTCATTGTGTTTTTATTG
The DNA here is from genome assembly GCF_964165515.1 of Mesoplodon bidens. Lineage (NCBI taxonomy): Eukaryota > Metazoa > Chordata > Mammalia > Artiodactyla > Ziphiidae > Mesoplodon > Mesoplodon bidens. The sequence continues at coordinate 35,252,081 of NC_138181.1, read as the reverse complement.
TCATTTGTTTCTAGGTAACTTTTGACTTCCTCTTTGATTTCTTCAGTGATCTCTTGTTATTTAGTAGTGTATTGATTAGCCTCCATATGTTTGTATTTTTCACAGATTTTTGCCTGTAATTGATATCTAGTCTCATAGCGTTGTGGTTGGAAAAGATACTTGATACGTTTTCAATTTTCTTAAATTTACCAAGGCTTGATTTGTGACTCAAGATATGATCTATCCTGGAGAATGTTCCATGAGCACTTGAGAAGAAAGTGTATTCTGTTGTTTTTGGATGGAATGTCCTATAAATATCAATTAAGTCCATCTTGTTTAATTTATCATTTTAAGCTTGTATTTCCTTATTTATTTTCATTTTGGATGATCTGTCCATTGGTCAAAGTGGGGTGTTAAAGTCCCCAACTGTGATTGTGTTACTGTCGATTACCCCTTTTATGGCTGTTAGCATTTGCCTTATGTATTGAGGTACTCCTGTGTTTGGTACATAAATAGTTACAATTGTTATATCTTCTTCTTGGATTGATCCCTTGATCATTATGTAGTGTCCTACTTTGTCTCTTGTAATCGTCTTTATTTTAAAGTCTATTTTGTCTGATATGAGAATCGCTACTCCATCTTTCTTTTCATTTCAATTTGCATGGAATATCTTTTTCCATCCCCTTATGTGTCCCTAGGTCTGAAGTGGGTCTCTTGTAGGCAGCATATATACAGGTCTTGTTTTTGTATCCCTTCAGCCAGTCTGTGTCTTTTGGTTGGAGCATTTAAACCATTTACATTTAAGGTAGTTATCGGTATGTGTGTTCCTATTACCATTTTCTTAATTGTTTTGCATCTGTTATTGTAGGTCTTTTCCTTCTCCTTTGTTTCCTGCCTAGAGAAGTTCCTTTAGCATTTGTTGTAAAGCTGGTTTGGTGGTGCTGAATTCTCTTAACTTTTGCTTGTCTGTAAAGGTTTTAAGTTCTCCATCGAATCTGAATGAGATCCTTGCTGGGTAGAGTAATCTTGGTTGCAGATTTTTCTCCTTCATCACTTTAAATATGTCTTGCCACTCCCTTCTGGCTTGTAGAGTTTCTGCTGAAAGATCAGCTGTTAACCTGATGGGGATTCCCTTGTATGTTATTTGTTGCTTTTGTCTTGCCGCTTTTAATATATTTTCTTTGTATTTAATTTTTGATAGTTTGATTAATATGTGTCTTGGAGTGTTTCTCCTTGCATTTATCCTGTATGGGACTCTCTGTGCTTCCTGGACTTGACTGACTATTTCCTTTCCCATATTAGGGAAGTTTTCAACTATAATCTCTCCAAATATTTTCTCAGTCCCTTTTTTTCCTCTTCTTCTTCTGAGACCCGTATAATTCGAATGTTGGTGCATTTAATGTTGTCCCAGAGGTCTCTGAGACTGTCCTCAATTCTTTTCATTCTTTTTTTTCATTCTCCTCTGCAGTAGTTATTTCCACTATTTTATCTTCCAGGTCAGTTATCCGTTCTTCTGCCTCAGTTATTCTGCTTTTGATTCCTTCTAGAGAATTTTAAATTTCACTTATTGTGTTGTTCATCATTGTTTGTTTGCTCTGTAGTTCTTCTACATCCTTGTTAAAAGTTTCTTGTATTTTCTCCATTCTATTTCCAAGATTTTGGATCATCTTTACTATCATTACTCCGAATTCTTTTTCAGATAGACTGCCTATTTCCTCTTTATTTGTTTGGTCTGGTGGGTTTTTACCTTGCTCCTTCATCTGCTGTGTGTTTTTCTGTCTTCTCATTTTGCTTATCTTACTGTGTTTGGGGTCTCCTTTTCACAGGCTGCAGGTTCGTAGTTCCCGTTGTTTTTGGTGTCTGCCCCCAGTGGCTAAGGTTGGTTCAGTGGGTTTTGTAGGCTTTCTGGTGCAGGGTTCTAGTGCCTGTGTTCTGGTGGATGAGGCTGGATCTTGTCTTTCTGGTGGGCAGGACTGCATCCGGTGGTGTGTTTTGGGGTGTCTTGGAACTTATTATGATTTTATGCAGCCTCTCTGCTAATGGGTGGGGTTGTATTCCTGTCTTGCTAGTTGTTTGGCATAGGGTGTCCAGCACTGTAGGTTGCTGGTCGTTGAGTGGAGTTCGGTCTTAGCTTTGAGATGGAGATCTCTGGGCGAGCTCTCGCCGATTGATATTACGTGGGGCTGGGAGGTCTCTGGTGGACCCATGTCTTGAACTCGGCTCTCCCACCTCAGAGGCTCAGGCCTGACACCCGGCTGGAGCACCAAGACCCTGTCAGCCACACAGCTTTGGGAAGTCTGAGGTCTTCTGCCAGCGTTCAGTGGGTGTTCTGTAGGAGCTGTTCCACATGTAGATGTATTTTTGATGTATTTGTGGGGAGGAAGGTGATCACGTCTTACTCCTCTGCCATCTTGAAGCTATGTTCCCTAATCTTCATGGACCAAGTTTCTCTTAATAAATTAAATGGTTTTCTCAACCATATGTTCTCATGCTGCCTTCGCCTGGTTCTGCCTCCAGAGAGATCTTCCCTTAGCATCAGAAGTATCTCTTGGGCTTCCCTGGTGGTGCAGTGGTTGAGAGTCCGCCTGCCGATGCAGGGGACACGGGTTCATGCCCCGGTTTGGGAAGATCCCACATGCCGCGGAGCGGCTGGGTCCGTGCGCCATGGCCGCTGAGCCTGCGCGTCTGGAGCCTGTGCTCCGCAACGGGAGAGGCCACAGCAGTGAGAAGCCTGCGTACCACAAAAAAAAAAAAAAAAAAAGTATCTCTTAATCCTGCTCATTTCCCTTGGGTGAGGGAAGGTGGTGATTTAAATAATTGACTCTGAGAGGCGAGTGAGTTCACTTTCTCGCCTTGATGTATCAGTATTTGATGATATTGATGACCCAGATAAATTTCTAAATGGTGAAAATGCAGGCAACATAACAATGATAAACAGCCTGGGGTTGTGAAGTTCTTTTTCTCTGTATTTGATCCTTTTTTGAAAATGGAGGCAGTGAATCACTTATATAATGAAGAATGAAAATGAGGGGAGAGAAAAGAGTCTAGGATCTATGACTGGTCCTGGACGGTTGATAACACTCATCACCCTGGGATATGTTGAAGGAAGAACAGCTACGGGGTGGACCGTGGCACGTCAGCTGAAATGTCTCGGAGTGGGGCGTTCATGATAGATGTCCGTTAGGTGGTTGGCTTTATCAAGTTGCACCTCAGGTGGGAGGTCTTAGCAAGGGACATGGAACTAGGACCCTTCAGTAGAGGATGACTTCATGGGTTGTGGTGAAATCACCTTTGAGGCGATGACAGCCCACTTAAGGAGCAACCATAGCAAGAGTCTCCAAGAGGCAGAGAGCCAGGAAGATGGGGGTCAGTGTTTGCTCACTGACCTGCCTGTTCTCGCCTTCCTTGGCACTCTTAGCTGCTTTGGGTTTACTGATGATATCCTTAAGGAGAACATATTAGTCAATGACTCTAGCTGTTGTGAAATGCTGTTTTAATGTAACCACATCAGAAATCATTCGCTTATATCATTTTGTGACTGCATGATTGTGAAAACATGTCATTAGCAATGTCAGTCTGTCTTAAGTGTTAAATGGCTATAATGTGTATTCTGGATCTTTATGTCTACAAAATGCTTTAAAGCCTATTTCATTGTTCTCAGCTAGAATGGAGGCAAAATGAGTACAAGTGGGAAACTTATCATAGCTGGATCTTAGCACAAACTGTTGTATGCAGAATGCCCTTTTACGTGCCCTACTAACCCATCCACTCCAAGTAAGGTCTCTATTTAGCTAGCTGCAGCCATCGCCGGGGTTGGGCAGTCACCTGGGACTGAAATAGGACTGGGAGAGAAGTGAAACACAGGGAAAACTATAAGCTTGCTGGGGAGATGGTGGGATCAGCATGTGACTGGTTCGAGCTTCTGAAGGAATCCAGTATTGGGGTGTATAGGTGGGTCAGGACCTGACCTTAAAACATTTTGGGGGCCCAAGTTGAAGATAACTAGTTTGAATTCAACGAAATACTTACCCATTGTTGTTCTGCATTTTGTTTTCACTGAGCTAAAACCCCGTTTTTGAAAGAAGAGTTAAAGGTTTCAAATCAGATCCTCCAAACTTAATTATATCTGTTTTATCAGAGCATCCTATTTTATGGAAATATCTGCACAACAGTCACTCTCATGTTATATGATTTTTAATTCCCGATGGCTCTTAAATCATTTTAGCCTTGTATCGTGGTCATTTCTCTGTGTCTACATTTTGTGTTGGGTTGTGAGCTCCCTAAGGGCGGGGACAGTATTTGTGTATCTTCGAGTCTCTGGTGGGCGGCCCCCGAGCACTAGATATTTGTTGATAAGCCCATCGGTGACAGGGGGATGACGTGGAAGGTGGGTGTGTGGCACGGCAGTGGCTGGGACCCGAGCATCCCCGAGGCTGCTGCGTGCCCTTCATGTCAAGGTGCGAAGGATCCTACTGAGACCATGTAAGTGGTGGCTGGTACACTGAGTCCTTCTTCAAAGTGTCAGCAACGTCAGACATCAGGCAAACTATTTGGGGAGGAAAGAATGAGCATAGGGAGCACAACATAAAGCTGTAGCAGTGGATGAATCAAACATCTCACACTCCATTGTTGGCTGGTTAGGGTTTCTACACCGTTGAGCATCTGACAAAACCGAATTGCACGTGATGAATATCTTCTTTTTGGTTTGTGTGTCTTCATGACAAGAGGTTGGTCTAAGGTGGAAGTTTGTGGGGAGTAAAATCACCACCTGTCATTTTTGGATTGTAACCTGAAACTTTGTAGTGAAGACTGTTGGCTGGAGTAACTCAGACTCACCCCAAAGCTAAGGTTACTTATTTCCTCTTACACAGAACTGCCTTCTCTGAGAAGCTGGGTTTTGATCAGCGTGTAAAAACCTAAGAATTGGCGTTTGAATAGTGCATGAGGTATAGGCATCGTTTTGCATCATCACTGGATGCACGGGATTCTGTCGAACTAGTACATTTTCATGTGACAGGCACAGTTGTTTCTGACCCTTGAGTTAGTGAATTGCTTGGGATATTGGAGTGGAATAAACTGAATGTTCTAACTAGATCTCAACAAGCAAGGAGTATGCAATGTTTATTTTAAAAGGCTCTACTTTCTTATTACCACAATGCATAAGTAAATTAATTAAGTTTTTTATTCAGCTTAAGTTGTGTTAGTATTCAGTCCATGTAGAGTTCTAACTAATCTTCAACCCACTTGGGTTTTAGGTGTTAAAAGAGGACCAGCGAGGCATGATGTTTCGGCTCATGGGAAGGCTTCAAGGATCTCATGAGGAATCGCGGAAGAGAGAGAAAGGCCAGAAGGTTGGTGTGTGAAAATATTGTTTTAAACTTCCCGACACTGAGGCATCATGATGTTCTGCTCTGGGTTAATGAAACATAAACTCCTCTGCCCAGCTTGTATTTGATTTAAAAAAAATTAATTATGGGTGGATGTTGGGAAACTCCGACAATAAAACCAAGAACGGTGGTCACGTTCAGGGCAGAGAGTTACTGTTGGTGGAGCAGGCCTCCTCTCGCCCCTTTGCCAGGGCATTTCTCGCTTGTAAAAATGCCGCCAGCTTCCCTCGAGCAGGGAAGGTTGGTCGTGCCAGCAACTGCTGTTGTTCTGTAATCTGAATAAACAGTCACTAGGTAGGAGGTGAAGAACCCAGCCATCTTCCATGTGTGAGCTAATCATGGTTTGACCCGAAGCCATCGGAGGGAAAGGTTTTTGTACTGAGGCTCGGGCACCCACTCCTCGGTGGCTGCAGCCTTGGAACCCGGCTCTTTCTCTGAGGCTGTATGGCGCTCTCCTTGCACTGGAGGCTTACTCGGAAAATGTGGGGAGGACTTTACATGTGTTGATTCTTCAGCATCTACTCTCATTACTGAACTCTTGAATTAGCCACTCATTATCTTGGTACAGCTTTTGTACCTGCCCCGTGGTAGAGAGCTGGTGCCCTGCGGCTGCATTTAGGTTTTGTTGCCCTGTGTTCCAGTCTTCTTGCTAGTTGCAGCATGGCCACTTAATGTTTTTCCTTTGGAAAAATTAAGAAAAAAGCCTGTTTGGCATTCATTCCGCTGATACGTATGAAGTGTTCACTTCACAGCCCTACTGGAGACTCCACTATTTCATGAGTGTGCTTTTACAGTTTGCAGTAATTCCAGGACTTTGGCTCTTTGCCATTAGATAGTGTGCTTGGCTGGAAGCATATAATCTGGTGGGCTGCTTTGTTTTTAAGTTTAACTTTCAAGTTGAAATAGCAGTGACTCATCCACATGACAGGTGATATTTATTTTGTTTCTTGACAATTCCGCAGGAGCATGTTGTTACTACTCAGGGGAATTGGCACACTTCCTGGAGGATGACACCCTCTGTAAATTCCACATAAATAACTCCCCATTGTTCAGACACGTCCCGCCCTCCGCCGATGGGGCCTGTCTCCTGGGGGGTGGCCTTTGAAGACAGATAATTAGAGAGATGAGCTGGCAGAGACTGCAGGTACCCTAGATTCCGAGCACGGGTGTTTCAAGGATCTGCCATCCCTTTGATGAACCGTTTCTGGCAAAGCGTGCCCAAAGCTGGCAATGAGCGTGTTCGTTATGACAGGTGTCACGCCCGCCCCCAGATGTGACGCCGAAGCCCCAGAAACCCGTGGCCTCTCAGTGGTGTAGCAACTGCTTTTGGCTTTGTTAGCATGTCGTTTTTTTCTTGTTGTGTATGAGAAGAAAACATTTATAGAGAAAACATTCAAAGAGCATCTTCAGGCGGCAGCGCCTTTTCTTTACTGTATTTTCCGCGCCCCGTGGCTGCCGCTGTGCGTGTTCTAAGGTGTGTGCTTCAGAAACCCTCAGGTGTGTCCTGTACGGGAGGTGCTTGGTGTGAGAGCCGCTGGGCTGGCGCTGAGGCCATTCTCCTGAGCGCCCGCAGTCATCTTGGGCCACGTCAAGGTAGGGGCCAGGGTAGAGCCCCCCACCCCCTGCGGAGGTCACGAGGCCGAGAGAGGAAACTGCCAGAAATCCTGTTACCATCTGCCGGTGGGCACCGGGCAGGCTGGGCCAATTTGAGATGCACCTTCTAAATGTGAACAGTCACAGCTGCCGGTTCCTAAGGTCTAGCTTGCTAAGTAGGACCTTTGGGGGATGTTAGCCAAGCGATAGTAAACCACAGTAACCTAGCTTAGAAATATCAAATTCATCTCTGTAAAATATGCAAAACCTATGGGGACTTCCCTGGAGGTCCAGCGGTTAAGACCTCGCTTTCCAATGCAGGGGGTGCCGGTCCCATCCCCGGTAGGGGAGCTGAGATCCCACTTGCCTGGTGGCCAAAAACCCGAAAACATACAACAGGAGCAACGTTGTAACAAAGTCAATAAAGACTTCAAAACGGGTCCACATCCAAAATAATCTTTAAAAAACATATGCAAAACCTCAAGCAAAACAGCAACTTGCCGAAGTAGCAAGCGTGAAACTTTAAAAAACCCAGCAGAACCGCTTCTTTGGGAGTAAAGGAACTGAAGAGAAGGAAGAGAAAGACACGGGTGCAGCCCCGGGTCCACCTCCGCCCCTGCCGCCCTCCCCGTGTAAATACTCATTCTTCACCGAGCAGCCGCGGCCGGGGCCGTTCCTGCCTGCGAGTCGATTCCAGGCCCCCGGCCCCCGCCCGGCTCCCCGGCTCACACCCGCTCTCTTCTCGGACCGCCTGTCCACGCTAACCGTGGTCACTCTGCTTCTCTTAGCCGCAGCTGGTTTGGGAATATGACTCACTTCGGCCCAGGACGAAGGGAAGTCTTGCTGGGAGGTTTCTGGAAAAAAGCCTCCTCTCACTTGAGACAGCCCTGGGAAGAAAAGCCCTCCTGGTCCTCCGAGCTTTGTTATGGCTGGACGCGCCCAGGGGAAGGAACCGCGCAGCCCGAGGACCGGGCCAAAGAGTGGGCCCCGGGGAGGAGGCAGGAGGGGGCCCTCCGATCTCACAGCTTCTTTCCACTGACGTCAGAGGGATGTTGCGACAAGGGACCTAGCGCTGCGTCTGTGATGTTGCTAGGCTACGCCAGGTCGCACACACACGGAGACGCAGGGCTGCACACGTTTGTCCACAGAGCTGGAGCTCACTTTAAACGTGGGTGGTTTTCCCAGGCAGGCTTCTCATGTCTTCTCTGGAGGAGCGGCGCTGTCCTCTCCAATCACAAGATATTTATTACTTCTTTCCTTAAGTCTCTTCAACTCTTTCGACTCGGGTTCAGAGTTATTGCTTTCCAAATAATACTTAAGAATATGAATTATTGGATATTAGCAGTTAAAAAAAAGAAATAAAAACAGCATTATTCAGATGGAAAGGAGTTAAATGGAAGAATGACAGATGAAACCACAACTCAGAATCAATGAGGCATCATTATAGACTGTTAGAAAATAAAATAGGAGGCATTTCAAATAGATTTTGTCATATGCTTTTGTGGCTTTTGGATATGAGTTCAGATTTAGTTCATCTATCAATGGTGAGTCAGTGTAATGTACAATGGCTGTGAAACGGGGCAGCCTGGTCTGGAGCGGTCCTTACTCTGGTCTTCATCATCAATGACTTTAGTTTCAAAAACTGTTCTTTTTGAATTTATGCTATCTTATTTTTCTGCAGAAATGTCTTCTGCTTTTTACTTCTGAATAAATTCACGAGTTAAAATCCAATTCTGTTCATTTTAAAAAAGGCTCTGAAATCTTCCTCAGCATTGATCAGATTGCAGCTTTTTTCTTTGTTTCTGGTATTTTTTACCATGTCCCTCCAGCTCCTCGGGTGAAGTTTGAACACAAACGTGGGACAAAGGATGGGAAACTAGGAATCAAAAACCACGGAGGAGGCTGCGGCTGTGGTGGGGGCCCAAAGCACCAGGGCCAGAGGGGAGAGGGGTGTGTCTTTTCCTTTCTTTCTTTCTTTCTTTCTTTCTTTCTTCCTTTCTTCCTTCCTTCCTTTCTCTTTCTTTCTTTCTTTATCTCCTTCTCTCCTTCCTTCCTTCTTTCCTTTCTTTTTCTTTTCTTTCATTTTTATATTGGAGCATAGTTAATTAACAATGTTAGTTTCAGGTGTACAGCAAAGTGTGTCTTTGTCTCAGAGTAAAAGGTCTAGCCTGGACATCCCATGAAGTTGCATGTTTTCCCCGAAACCTACCCCTCTTGTTTCCTGAGGGCCAGACTTGGTGAGTTTAGGGTATGTTGAGAGCATATGGTGAAGGAACTTCTGCCCTGCACCGGACCTGAGCGGCTAGAGCAAGTTTCTTTCAAAGGCCACACGGCAGGGGTCGAGCCCTGAAGCCGGTCCTTGTCTGCCTCCTGGTGACGGGCAGAGGATGAGAGCCAGGCTCGGGCCAGCCATCTGCCCCTGCCCCCCGGACGCTCTGTGTGTCCCTTCTCCCTCCACGTGCCCCGTGGACTCAGATGCGCATGTCATTCGGTGGGTTGTCATTTGTTCAGGTAGGTGGTCCCAGGTTGAGCCTGTGTGAGCCCCTTGGAGCTGCCCTCTGCCCAGCCCCTTTCCCCTTCATGCACTTCCTTCCCTTCTAGAATACTAAGATGACCTGGGCTCCTGCTTCCTTTCCTTGCTCTGGCCCCGTTTCTCTGTGAAACTGGTTCCCTTGAGTGGAAAATGGATTGCATAAAAACAAGACGGGGCACTCTCGGGGTCTTGGTCTGCTCAGGCTTCTGTAATGGAATTCCACAGGCTGGATGGTTTTTAAACAACACTTCTGGAGGCTGAAGTCCAAAATCAAGGCCCAGCAGGTCTGGTGTCTGGTGAGGGCCGTCTTCTTGGTTCCTATCTGGCTCTCTTCTCCCTGGGTCCTCATACAACAGAAAGGACGAGGGCGCTCTCAGGGGTCCCTTTAATAAGAGCATTAATCCCACTCATGAGGGCTTCACCCTCAGAAACTAATCACCTCCCAAAGGCCCCACCTCCTAACACCATCACCTTGGGGTTAGGATTCCAACATAGGAACTCGGGGGGACACAGACATTCCGTCCATAACAGTGTGCTCCTTGATATTAGGGCTTCATTGCCTCTAGTCCCCCATACGTTCAGGGCCAGGAGATGGGTAGACGCGTAGACCCCTGGGAGTTTCAGTGTTAGATGTTAACTTTGTTAGATAAAGCATCTTAATAAGTGAGGTGATATATGTGTATTTTTTTTAACAAATTGGGTATTCATGCATAACTCACATATACATTTTCTCTGTGCTTGTTTTTTGTACTATAAACGTTCATCTTTATCCAACATATGAGTATTCAGAACTGATACGCTTTACTGATCAGTTTTATTATTGCATTGTTCAAGAACATTTAGAGAGGTATTACATTTTTTAGAAAAAAAACCTGAATATTAAGAGTCTCTATAATTCTCTGGAAAAAAAAGATATAAGGAAGGGACAATTAAGTTACAAATAGATTCACATAAGAACGTTAAAGATTTCTGCCCCAACTTCCTGCAGTGAACCCAGCTTCAGAGCGTAGACTTTATCGTCAAATTAAAAAGGGGGGGAGGGATACCAACAATATGAAGGATACATCTAGTGAGCTGCTTGTTTTAAAAAGCTGGGATCTCTTGTATCCATGGATTGAGTCTTTCTGCAGACACTTAAATGATGTAGCTGCCAGGGATCTAGATAATAGAATATCCTCAGGATGTGATTTGAAGACATTTTCTAGAATTTGTTTTGTTCTATTTGATTTGCTCATTTTTACTTTTCTCTATAGTCAAAATTCATGCAAACATGTTATTCTGGCGGCGCCCCTGTATCTAGATGGGCTTATATTAGTAGTGAACGAAATCAATAATTTTGGCAAATGTGTGGATTATCTCTTCACTTCTTTTTTTAGGAGAAGCATTTCCACTGTTTACTTATGAAATGGTACCTAAAGCCAAAACATTTCAAAGAACGTTTTATTTTTAAAGTTTCTTTTTTATCACTAATAAAACAGGTATGTTTGTTTAATTTGACCTCCCTTTGATCTTATTAAAACAGAATCAACTAGGTTATTTCCCAAATAGTCATCTTCAACACCCCCCACCACTCACCACTTTAGAACTTCCAGAAAATGCTTTTGCTAAAATTAAGTATAGCGTTTCATATTTGTGAGTTGTTCCTCACTGGTTAGTGGATTATTTCACATGATTACCTCTCAGTGTTTGCTTTGATTACCTTTTGTTACTTCATAGCTGTATTTGGACAAGTGTTTTCCTTTTAAGGGACAGGGTGCTATGTTTTCTTTTTTCACGAACAAACAACAATGTTAAAAACATAAAAGGGTTGTTTTTCTTCTTTGTAATGGACATTCTATAATAGAAACCCTGCAATGCTTAGCCGTGCTTAACCGTGAGTAGATGTGAGCAGAATAAGTGTGGGAAGGTTACATTTTTTATTAATATACTGCAAATGATAAGATAAAGGTTTCCACTTTTCTTGAGGTCGTCCGTACAATACAGCTTCATTGTATTTTTTTCACTGGTGAGATCTTCATGCTTATAATTAAAATGTTAAGATACATGCTTTATGCTTCTGTTTCTTCTCCTGTCTGATGAATGCAACTAAACCCATGGATAACCCATGAATACAAGTAAACTTCCTGGACATCCAAGCCATGTCCCACTAGTGGCAGTGCTGGAAGACATCAGAGGTTGTACCTTGAATTGTCTGGTTGTTTTGTTAACTTACCATCATAAGCTATAGCAGATGATGAAAGAGTTCTTATGTCGTCTCAAAAATAAGGAGAAAATCAGTGGTACCTCCCACAAGACATATAAACTAAGGGGTATCATTTCCACCGTCCTACTATGAATTAGGAAAAGTCTTCCCTCTGTGAACTCATACCGTTCCCAAGTGATTTGTCTCATTCTGAATGTTGGCCTCCTAAGTGACATCCTGGTGCATCCATACAAACGACTCTCAGGTTCCCAGAGGAGCCACTTCCTGTCACATCCATTTCCTTGTGTACCTCTCCTCCTGTCTAGGCCATCCTGTCCTACCCTACCTGCCAAACTCCTGCTCCTCCTCCAAGCCTTAGCGTGGTCACATTTTCCTTCAAGATTTCCTGACCACTTTCCCCCTTCAGGCAGACAGTTTTCTTCCCTTTGTACTCTCAACTATACATATATCTGACGATACCTGTAATTTGACTGGATTATAATATATATCAAAAAGCTGGTCACCCTCTTAAGGGCGGGAATCATTGTTCTTTGTATCTCTGGTGTCTGGTTTTGTGCTTGAGAGATTATTCTGGCTTATTTACTATTTATTGACTAAATGAATATTGGGTATCTGACTGTATTCTTTCTTAAGGATAGGATCATTCTGTTTCCATTAATAATTCAAGGATGTCCTCATGTTTTCATGGGTTTATACTCAAAACTGACCAAAGAGGACAAACTTACATTTGAAATTAAAACACTTCAGTAGAAGATCTAATGAGACAATTGCATCTTGGGTCTTCACAGCCTTTCTCAGAACTCTGTTCCCAGGCAGTTAAAATGAAAGTGTAGCAGTTGTGAGAGATAAAATGCACCGGAAATTAGGGAGCTGTTTGTATTCAGACCGCTGTAATATGGAGCCATTCTTTAATGGGGAACACTCAAGGGAAGGAGAGGCTGGGGTCTCACGGAGCTGGGTAAACAAGGGAACAAAGACAAGAGTGAAGATGGTCTCATCTGAGTCAGTGGAGGAAGAGAGGTGGTTCAGGTCGTGGAGAGCAGAGTGGTCCCTTGGGGTTAGCCTTTTCAAACACGAGGGTGGTGTGTTTCTAGCCAGCACTACTTCCCAGGAGCTCAGGGCTCGGGGTCCACGTTCTCGGCCCCAGAGCAAAGGATGTGGTTCCTCAGCAAAGAACTTGGAAGTGATCGTAAACCTTCTGAGTGAGGCAAAGCTGAGTCTTATAGTCTCCAGGGGATTCTTGCTGGTGTTGGTTCCATCTGTTGATGGCAAATGTTGGTTGCTTTAGGGTCCTGGATATCAGACATTGTAAAAGAGGGATCCCTAAAGTGAAAAGGAGCAAAACAAATTGATGTAGAAGGTTGTATTATAGTGAAGACTCAGGAGCTGAGCCCTGAGGGGCCTGGTCTAGGGGGTCTCAGGCTTGCTGGAGGAGCATCTGTTGGTTTTGCAGGACAGCTTGTCAAGTGTCCTGAGGGTCTCGAGCGAGGCTGCCCACAGGCATGGTTACCTCTCGCACAAAGGCATGTGCCAGACCATCCTGTGGCCTGTCCAGAGAGGATCCTGCCCACCTGCGGTCATGTTGTTGGGCTGCAGTGCCCAGGGCTCCTTCAGATCCTGGGGAGAAGCACCAGCTGCAAGATAACTGGAGTCCAGGGGGGAGGTCTGGGCAGACTGGTGCCAGCTCCTGCTGGTGCCGAGACATTAGTTTGGGGGCCTGTAGCCAGGTAGTGAAGGAAACCCGAAGAACTGGCAATTTGGTAAGAATGGGCAATTTGGGCAGGGTAACAGGATCTGGGCCAATATGCAGATAGGGGTGGAAACTGGTTTTTCCCTAGAGGAAAAGGAAGTCAAGTAAGTCTCTACCAGACAAACCAGAGTTTTCACATGCATCAGGTCCCTGCAGTCTACACAGAGGTGCAGAATAACTCAGCGAGCATGGCTAGAATCTGAAGTCCTGGAATGGTGTGCTGTAAACAGTGCAGAGTTTCCCATAGAAACAAAACTTTTTTCTATAGTCCCCCAATAATCAAAGAAAGATTATTTATGATCACAGAATAAGGCTGGTCTCATTAGCTGTGTTTACATAGGTGCAGCAAGAATGGTAATTTACCATCTAGGCCTTAGGTTTGATTTGCAGGATGTTTTCATAAGGAATCTTAGACTGTAACATTTAAAAGCCTCTTGGGGCAAGGAAGCCAAGCCAAGGACTTGTTGTCAGATTTCACCTGCAGTGCCTATAAATTTGGGTGAATTCCTTTCTTCTGAGGTCCCCACTGTATCCTGTAGTTCTTGGGCCTGCTGCAAAGTTACTCCCTTACCCTGAGATCCCTGTAAGCCAGGGACCAGGCTCGTCATAAATAAGCTACAAGGATATATTGTACAGCACAGGGAATATAGCCAATATTTTATAATAACTTTAAATGGAGTATAATCTATAAAAATTTGAATCTATTTTGTAACCTGAAACTAATATAATATTGTAGATCAACTATACCCCAATTTTAAAAAAAAGAAAATAAGGAAATCAAAAAAAATTTTTTTGAAGAATACTTTTTTTAGCTCTTTAAAATACTGAGAGTTCAATTTCCTTAACATTTGAGAATTTTAGGAATATTCAGTTTACAAGCAACTTATTTCTAAGTCAAGAGCTTCTTTAAGAGATTTTATAATCTCAATTGATAACAACATCTCAGGATGCTTTTCTCAGGATGAGGGAGAATGGCCTTTCTGAATTACAGGCACGTGCACACACACACACACACACACACACACACAGAGCTTGTAATTTCAATTTTAAAATTTCACTCATAGCTCAAAATTTCTCTCATGGCATAAACACAGAAATACAAAATTCAGTCCAGATATCTACTTCCTCGTGGCATGAAATTCTTAATAGTTTGGAGCTGAAAGTAGAAAAATAAACAGAAAAAATGAAGGCAGATTCTCTGTCATCTACCAGGCAACAAAGACAAGAACTCTATGAACCATCAAACAGTTTATGGTGATCAGACCATGAAACCAAAAGAAGCTGGCACCAGAGTGAACACTCAGAAAGAATAAAAATCAAATTCTTACCACGATATCAATGGACAAGAATCTGGACTTCAGGACAGGATCTGGACTTAACACTGGGACCCTGGGTCACCACTCAGGAAAGGTGCGCAAGGACACCTTCAGCCCTGGTTACCTGGGTGGGGAGACGGGGCCAGTCCCTTCCAAGTTACAGCACCAGAGCCATGAAAATGGGAATGCACAAGACGATGAAGATCATTCTATTCAGACTGATGTAATAGGGAGCATGCTCACTAACGAAGAACATTGCAAAGAAAAGGCAGGGGGCCTGGGGCTCTACAGAGACACGTAAACCAGGGAGTCATCAGCAAGTCTCATGGGAATCATGGGGAGGATGGAGGAGGGCTTTTCTGAGTCACTGAGGAAGAGTGCTGGTGGGTTGTGTCTCGGAGTAAGGAGTGCAGTGTGGTCCTTTCAATTATGCTTTTCTAAGAACATAACAGGGTGGGAAGAGCTCTTTACCAGTGTTCTAGGTTCTGGGGCACAGGGATCAGATAAAGTTCAAGTTTGTTATGGAGAATCAACTTTGAATAGACTGGGAATGCTTCTTATAGGACAGGTAGATCCAGATCTCAGTCTTAAAGGACTATTTAATTTTTCAACACTGAATATGGTTGGTTCTAATAAATGTTAGCTTGTCTTTCTTGGTCTTTTCCAATAATTTTAAATAGGATATACTTTTATTAGATTTGTATGCTATGAATATCACCTTACATACAGATTTCATGGCCGGGGTGGAGGAGGGTCAGGTTATCATCATTAACAGAGAAAAAAGTGGCCGAACTTTCTCCCCATTTTTATTACCTTCATTGAAATGTGACATGTAGCAAAGGTTACATAGATAAAGGACTAACTTAAGAAGTGGCTTGGGACTTTCCTGGTGGCACAGTGGTTAAGAATCCGCCTGCCAGTGCAGGGGACATGGGTCCGGGAAGATCGCACATGCCGTGGAGCAACTAAGCCCGTGTGCCACAACTACTGAGCCTGTGCTCTAGAGCCCACGAGCCACAACTACTGAAGCCCACGTGCCAAAACTACTGAAGCCTGCGCACCTAGAGCCTGTGCTCTGCAACAAGAGAAGTCACCTCAATGAGAAGCCCACGCACCACAATGGAGACCCAACGCAGCCAAAAATAAATTAATTAAAAAAAAAAAGAAATGGCTTGTATTCTCATGAAATTACACACTGTGAAGGTTATAATTTGCAAAACTGCTAGAATTAATATCTGCTCTCAACAGAATTATTAATCACGTAGCACCCTAGGAGTAATTCATTGTCTCGTTTCTTAGATGAGACATGTGAGGTAAGGAAAGGCCAAGTGGCCTGTCGAATGCAAAACTGCTAGCAAGTGAGCTGCAAAAAGTTGTCCTCAATTGCAGTCTTATTGTGGGTCTACTAGCATCTGATTGTATTTCTTACGCTTCATGTATTCTTTTTGTATAATTGACTGTTATAAGGTATTTTCCAGTAGTGATAGCATTCTAAGAGGAGGAAAAATACCTTGACTTTTGTGTATAGAAATTCTATTCCACTCAACAGAGCATGCTGAATGCTTGCTACACTTCAAGTACTATAAGGGATAATGTGATACTTGACCCTTTGAGTTGTTTTTGCAATAGCTGTCATATGCCTTGCCAGTTGACAAAATATTCACCTGAATAATAGTTTAAACTTCTTTCTTATAAAAATTTTCAAACAGAAAAAAAGTGAAAGATTGTACACTTGTTATCGAACCAAACTTGGGTCCACTCACCCACCGCGTAGCAAAGCCAATTTACTGACACTAGGCTGTGGTGAGGGAAAGTCCAGCATCTGTTGCAGGGCCCAGCAAAGAGAACATGCTCTGAAGACCCGAGCTCCCCGATGGCTTTCAGAGAAGGGCTTTTAAAGGCAGCATTTGGGAGGAGGGCTGCAGGATGCATGGCTTTCTTTTGATTGGTTGGTGGTGAGGTAACAGGGTGGTAGTTTAGGAGTCTTAATCACCAGCCTTCTGGTTCCAGCCAGTCTGGGGTCTAAGTGCTTGTGCTCAGCATGTGGTCACCATCCTCCGCCTGGGTGGAGGTGGGAGGGGTCTTAGTTCTTGCAGAACAGCTCAAAGATTAGTTTCAGATTCTTGTGTGTATCCCTCGAGGAGGAACCTAGGACCCGGCTTTATTGTTTCTCGACTGATTTTCCTTTGTTTCTGCATTCCCTCACTTCTGTGATTAACAACTGCTGGAGTCTGCTCTTCGGAGCTCAGGGAAGGCCTAGGAGACCAAAGCCTTTTTCCACAAACAGGAAGCAGGGGACACACAGAGGGGGTTTTGTGTGCAGGAGGGCCCTGCAGGGTCCTGCTCAGTTCCCATTGTTTCCACGGATAGAGAATAACTTAGCTATTAATGAAACGAAACAAACAAAAAACTAGTAGAGAGGACAATTAAAATAGAAAAACAGAGAGTCAGCAATGTTCTGTTGCCACTGAATTCACCTCTGGAGCCAGTGAAAGGTGTGCCTGGATGTAAGCGGCCCATGGAGTGTCCTTCACTGGTGATGACGTTTACCGACCTCTTCAGATAAATCTGCTGGGCATCTCAGTGGGAGACCTTCAAGGCCGTTAAAAGATACATTTTTCTGAAGGCACATCATAACTCTCTTAATAACAGAAAGTGAATGCATTACTTAACTCATTAATTAGTGATGGAACCAGAAAGCTGTTTTGTCCTGTTCAGAGGAGAATCCACAGAGCAGGCACATTGATGGACCACAGGAGTCCTGAAATGGCCTTGTTAACACATGCAGAGCTGGCTTTTTTCCCCAAAAGTCAGTTAAACTTCCTTGGGACAGAGTTTGCATTTCTATAGATAAGAATTATTTGCATTACTTTCAGTTTTCTACAATAAACAGAGTTGTAAAGTAGCTCAAGAACAACGAAAGGCATAAACCCCGTAGAATCAGGTAATCCTGAAGGGTACGTGTGACAAACAGTGCACAGTTTCCCACTGAAGACACCCAACACTCTTTTGTTCCATTTAAAAGTATTTCTCAATTTTTTCCTCCAGCCTTGATTCTACAACCAACTCTCTTTCTTTTTCTTTTTTTTCTTTTCTGACCATACCACGAGGCTTGTGGGATTCCAGTTCCCCAACCAGGGATCAAACCCGGGCCCTTGGCAGTGAGTGTGTGGAGTCCCAACCGCTAGACTGCCAGGGAATTCCCGACTCTTTCTTATATTCACTTTATCATATATCCATTTCTCCATCAACCATCTTATTTTATTGTTCATTTCTAAGTAACTTGCTGATACCAGTACATGTCATTTTTTAAGGAGCTTCCTTGATTAATCAAGAGAAGTATACTGGATATACTTTCCAATTTCTAATTTATAAGATCAGATAAGGGGCTTCCCTGGTGGCGCAGTGGTTAAGAATCCGCCTGCCAATGCAGGGGACATAGGCTTGCGCCCTGGTCCGGGAAGATCCCACATGCCGCGGAGCAACTAAGTCCGTGTGCCACAACTACTGAGCCTGCACTCTAGAGCCCGCGAGACACAACTACTGAGCCCGTGTGCCACAACTACTGAAGCCCGCGCGCCTAGAGCCCGTGCTCCGCAAGAAGAGAAGCCACCGCGATGAGAAGCCGACGCACTGCAACGAGGAGTAGCCCCCGCTCGTCACAACTAGAGAAAGCCCACGTGCTGTGCAGCACCGAAGACCCAACGCAGCCAAAGATAAATAAATTAAATAAATTAATTAAAAAAAATAAGATCAGATAAGCAGATACATTTACTCTTGTAAAGGGCCTTGTACTCAGTGAGATGTGACGCCATTGGAGTGAAATGATCTAATTTAAGTCTAAATAGTACGACTCTGGCTTCTATGTTGAGTATTGAAATTGGAGGCTCAGGATTTTAGCAGAGAGATGATTTAAGGGGCTTTGACAGTAACATCACTTCATCTGTGTGAGACATGGGATGTTAGGGGTGGAGGTGATGAGAAGGGGTCAGACTTTGCATACATGTGGAAGGTTGAGTTGATAGGATATGTCAATGGATTGTACACGAAATTAATAAACAGAAACCCCATCACGCCCTGCAATGATAGCAGAGCCCAACAGAAAGAAGAGGGACTCCTTTTCTTTCCTGGCAGGGACTCAGCCAGGGACAAGCCATGGACTCTGTTGAGATAGCCCTCCCGATTACGCTTTCCCTCTATAAAAGCCATTCTCCTTTGTTTGCCCTAAGGGGACTTGCACGTGACCTGCCGTGGTTGCCCACGTGGAATTGCAATTTTCTGCTGCTCCTCAATAAACCCCTCTTTGCTGGAGAAATATCTGGCAGCCTTCTTGTTTCAGGTCACAGTTGGATGTGTGGGGCATGAGAAAAAATTAGAGAGTCAAAAATGATGAAAATGCTTTTGACCTGAGCAAGAACAGAATTGCCATTTATTAACAAATGAAACTGAGGAAGAAATAGGTTTGGGAGAGAAGATCAGTAGTTTAGTTGTTTTCTTTTATCATGGTAAAATATATGTAAGAGAAAATTTTGCCATTTTAACCATTTTCAAGTGTTCAGTTTTGTGGCAGTGTTCAATGTTGTACAACTATCACCACTATTTCCAAAACATTTTCCTCAATCCAAACTAAAACTCTGTACTCATTAAGCAATAACTCCAGGTTCCCACCCCACCCTCAGACCCTGGTAGCTTCTGATCTACTTCCTGTCTCCATGAACTTACTTATTCTAGATATTTTATAAGTAGAATTACACAATATTTGTCCTTTTATGTCTGGCTTTTTTCTCTTAAGCATAATGTTTTCAAGCGTCATCCATGTTGTATGTATCAGAACTTCATTCGTTTTTATGGCTGAATAATATTTCATTGTATGTATATGCCAAATTTAGTTTATCCATTTACCTATTGATGGACACTTGGGTTGTTTTCACCTTTTAGCTCCTGTGAGTAATGCTCTTGTGAAAATTCACATGCAAGTATATGAGTCCTTGTTTTCAATTCTTTTTGATGTATTCCAGGAGTAAATTTGCTGGTCGTATCGTAATTCTGTGTTTAACTTTTTGAGGAACCACCAAATGTTTTCTACAGTGGCTGCGTCATTTTATATTCCAGCCTGCAGCATATGAGGCTTCCAACTTCACACCATCATCAACACTTGTTGTTTTGGGAGGTTTTCTTTTTTGGTTGTTGTTTTTGTTGTTGGAACCATCCTGGTAGCTAGAAAGTGGTATCTCATTAGGTTTAGGTTTGCATTTCCCTAATGACTAGTGGTTTTCATGTGCTATGGGCCATTTGCTTATCTTCTTCGGAGAAATGTCTATTCAAGTTAACTTTTGTATATAGTGTAAGGCAAAGATCCAATTTTATTCTTTTGTATGTGGATATCCAGTTCTCTCAGCATCATTTGTCAAAGAGACTATTCTTTATCCATTAATAGTCTTGGCAACCTTGTAAAAAATCAGTTGACCACGGATGTGAGGGTTTACTTCCGGAGTTTCAATTCTATTTTCATATCTATCCTTATGACAGTACCATACACTTTGAACACTGTAGTTTTGTAGTAAGTTTTGTTTTGTTTTGTTTTTATAGATTGATTGATTGATTGATTTTTGTTTATTTTTGGCTGCATTGGGTCTTCGTTGCTGCGTGCAGGCTCTCTCTATTTGCGGTGAGCGGGGGCTACTCTTCGTTGTGGTATGTGGACTTCTTATTGTGGTGGCTCCTCTTGTTGTGGATCACGGGCTGTAGGCGTGTGGGCTCAGTAGTTGTGGCTTGCGGGCTCTAGAGCGCAGGCTCGGGTTGTGGCACACAGGCTTAGTTGCTCTGCGGCACTTGGGATCTTTCCCGACCAGGGCTGGAACTCGCGTCCCCTGCACTGGCAGGAGGATTCTTTTTTTTTTTAATAAATCAATGTATGTATGTATGTTTGTTTGTTTGTTTGTTTGTTTGTTTATTTATTTATTTATTTATGGCTGTGTTGGCTCTTCGTTTCTGTGCGAGGGCTTTCTCTAGTTGCGGCAAGTGGGGGCCACTCCTCATCGCGGTGCGCAGGCCTCTGACCATCGCGGGCTTTCCCGTTGCGGAGCACAGGCTCCAGACGCACAGGCTCAGTAATTGTGGCTCACGGGGCCAGCCGCTCCGCGGCATGCGGGACCCCCCCCCAGACCAGGGCCCGAACCTGCGTCCCCCGCACTGGCAGGCAGACTCCCAACCACTGCGCCACCAGGGAAGCCCGGCAGGAGGATTCTTAAGCACTGTGCCACCAGGGAAGTCCCTGTAAGTAAGTTTTGAAATCAGAAAGTGTGAGACCTCCATCTTTGTGGTTCCCTTTCAGATTGTTTTGACTACTTGGGTTTCTTGGAATTCCATGTGAATTTTAGGATGGATTTTTCCATTTCTACAAAAATTGCCATTGGAATTTTTATAGAGATTACATTGAATCTGCTTTGGCAAGTATTGTCATCTAAATAATATTAAGTCTTCCAATTCATGAACACAGGCTGTCTTTCCATTTATTTAGGTCATCTTTAATTTTTTCAGCAATTAAAAAAATTTTTTTTCAGTGTACAAGGCTTGCATCTTCTTTATTAAATTATTCCTAAGTATTTTATTCTTTTTGATGCTATACAAATGGAATTGGTTTCTTAGTTTCCTTTTCGTGCATGTAAGATCTTCTCATCTGTGACCAGAGGTAGTTTTATTTCTTCCTTTCCCATTTGGATGTCTTTTCATTCTTTTTCTTGCTTAATTGCCTGACGAGAGCAGTGGCTTGGGTTTGGACATGTCACATTTGAGATCCTTATTGGCCCTCCTGACAGAGGAGTCAGATAGACAGTAGAGTCTTTGAGTCAGGGCACCAAGGAGTAGGTCTGAGCTAGAGATGTGGAACTGGGACTGCTCGGCGTGTTGCTGCTGTGTAAAGCCCAGAGGCTGTGTGAGAGGCCACGTGGGGAGTAAGTGTAGGTAAAGAAGAGAAGCAGCCTGAGGTGCAGTCATGGAGACGAAGCCTAGTGATGCTGAAGTCAGGAGAACTTCCTCTTCCCATTCCCCTTCATCCCTTCGTTCTAGAAATGAGTATTTCCCGCTGATGAAACCTTACACGCGTCCTTGGATGGTTCCCCAGAAGAAAGTAAGTGCCTTGGAATGGCCTCCTTCTGGGTTTTACTTGGATGTGCCCACACCACTGGGCCTGTGTAGTCATCATTCCAGGGTGACACTGAAGCCAGACGCTTACTCAGCGATGAGAGACTCCTCCGTGAAGGCTTTGTCTCCAGACTCAACCCAGGGATCTGTGCTCCTGAAACAGAGGAGAGCTGACATGGGATGATCCAGAGGGTTATCTAAAGGATAGGGCAGCGTCATCCATTGTTGGGTAGCTCATCTGCCACTTGTGAGAGGGCTTCTTTTGAGTATCTTTTTCATTCGTCTTATCTCTTCCTCCACGCTCCCTCAATACACCCATGGGGCTCACAGGCCCTTCAGTCCCAACATGTGTCCCCAGGTCCTCTGGGTGTCTTTGGTTCCTCCTCATTCATGCACAGGACCATTCAGGGCACCGACGCGTGTGCGATGGTGGGTTCGTGGTTATACCAAGCAGCTGGATGCATTCGAAGTACATCATATGAGCTGAAAGAGTGTATGAATAATGTGTGTTCACATTTGTTTTTTAAATGAACAGAACATTTGGCTTAATATATACCAAATTATTGTTATTAAATGATTGTCATTTCTGGCTGGTGGAACTATGGGGGAATTTATATATCTAATTACATATTTTTAAAGCATTTAATTCTTTGCCATCAGCATGCATTTCTTATATAAGTAAAAAGTACTTTTAAACTTTTATTTTTAAAAATTTACGTTTCCAGTTAATAGGAGATGCCAACACATAAATAAGCAGTCCCATTATCTGTGCTTTTGTGTGGAAGGAGTTAAAGAATTTGCTTGACTCAGGTACACATATTACTGTGTACCTATGTCCAAGACAAGAAAATGGTTGCCTAGAAGCCTTAAGAAAAATGGTTTCTAAGCCTGCAAGAAAAATGCCTTTCTTACCCTCTCCTTCCTTGGAAGTTCATTCACAGTTTGGCACTTTGGGAGGTCTGCTAGCCAACTGGTAGAACGAACTTCAGGAGGGAAACTTTTTTTCTCTTCCACCTCATGCCCTGGATTATTTTGGGTTGGTTTGGGGATAGTGTCTGAGTTTCTATCTCTTGGGCTATTTTTTTTCCAGGAATATAAAGTTTTTTTCCTTTGATATATGCTTAAATGTTTACTTTTAAGTGATGTAACTTTTCAGAAAACATATTAAAGTTTATTTCTGTGGGAAAAATTTTTTTTATATTTTTGACTGTTTTTTGTTCCTTCTCTTTTGACATCTCTAGCCAACAAGAACATTAGTCATGACAAGCATGCCATCTGAGTAAGTACTCATTGTTTTGATAACTTTCTACTCAATATAAAATTTTAGGGGTTTTGTTCATATACTGTGCTGCTGTGCTCTTGGGCTGCTCATACCTCTGTGCTGTATTGCTGTTACTCTCTATAATTAGTATTGGAGTTAGAAGATCACTGAAATGAAAGAGTTAAAAGACTGTGAACAGTTTAGCACTGAAGACCTCTTGAGTGGTTTGGACAGCATTTAGAGGCGTCATAGTATTTGCTCTTCCTCTTGTTGTCTCGTACCTGTTGGCTCTGCATGTCCACCATCCCCACCCCATGAAGGCCCCGTAAGTGGAGCATCACTGGTGGAAGCATTTCCCTTAAAGGTCTTAAAGAAACGCTTTGGCGGTAAGCTTTCTACCGCTGCGTTAAAGCAGCTGTGTGCACATCTTGTGGGAGAGTTCACAGCTTGCTGGCGTGCTCTTATCACCATCCTTAAACTTTTAGCATGATATAGCACATCCAACAAAAATACAGTGCCATATTCTTTGCAACAGATTTTTGAATTCTTGTTCAAATGGGAAAACTGTGTTTTTTATATCTATCAGAGGTTTTAGGGCTTTAAGACATTTATCAAAACATTGGGGCATCTCAGTGAAAAACAGGCTGCAAAAAGAGTGCATGCTTCCAACACTTTCTGTAGTAGGATCCCTTTCCACCTGTGGCATGAAGTTAAAAGGACTGTTGTTCAAACCACATGATCTAGTGAAAAAGGAGCACACTCACAATTTCTGTTAATGTCTTGTGAAATATATTGGTCATCCTAAATAGTCTAATACAGAAATTAATGTTGAATACAGGTCTAGCATTTTTTTTTTTTCCGGTACGTGGGCCTCTTACTCTTGCGGCCTCTCCCGTTGCGGAGCACAGGCTCCGGACGCGCAGGCTCAGTGGCCATGGCTCACGGGCCCAGCCGCTCCGCGGCACGTGGGGTCTTGCCGGACCGGGGCACGAACCCATGTCCCCTGCATCGGCAGGCGGACTCTCAACCACTGCGCCACCAGGGAAGCCCTGGGTCTAGCATTTTTTAAAGTCTATAGTTTTGCCCCAAATGAAAAAAATAAAAACACTGATAACTAGTTATTTTCCCAGTTGAAGGTCTGAAAATCAAACTCTTCATTTAGGCCATATTCTCTTTTTTATTCTTTCTTGCCCCACATATACTTCTTGCCTGAAGGTAAGAACAAGACCTAGACACGTTCTGAGGCCATATTGATTAGCCATGTCTTGAAAAGATCCTTGTTATTGATTAGCACATCTACAAATAACCAGCAGCTCCCAGACTTGGAATGAGAAAATCATAGATATGCAGCAACGAACAAGGTTTCTGAAGAGCACCTGGCTTAGAGGTTTTCACTTCTTTTTGTTTTTGTTTTTGTTTTCTTTGCCTTTTGTCCCCCCAGTTTAATATTTTCCACAACCCCAATAAGCGCAGTTCCTCTGGTTGAAGTGGTGATGGGACCCAGCCTTGACCCGTCCATCTTCTGTACCCTGGGGATCCCTGAGAACTTCTCACCAGGGTAGAGGTCAAGCCTTTCATTTCACAAGTGGAGAAACGGGTCCTTGTGATTGGCAAACCCAAGTTCATTGGTGATAAAAATAAGAAATGCCGTAAAGCGGATGGGGGATTGTCAGAGATGGTCTGCACAAGCATGGACAAACCTGCCTCCTTCCCTTTGGAGTATAATTTTTGGAGAAGAGAGAAGTTTATTTCTTAACTCACTGTGCACGTCATAGTGTGGCTCAGAAAGCCTACATATTGTTTGTGTTTCATCGGGGATTTCCAAAACTTTCCTGGAGACTGAGGGAGAGGAAAAGTGGAGGGTTGTTTGGGAAGGAAGTTAGAGAGGAAGGATATTTAAAGAGAAAAAAAGCGTTCTTAAGGCATTAGTGGAATGACAGACCAGAAGATAAACACTAATGGGCTTTGTGAAATTTGCCCTGAGATTTGATCTGATGACTTAATAAAAAGGGCCCCCTTTTCCCCCTCTTAGTAGAAAAGCAATGTGTTTGACTCTCGGCAAATGTTATATTTTCAGAATAAAATGAGTGAGAAGCTTGGTCCTGACCATGCACAAATTGGTTCAAACGGGACACAGAAGTAAATAATTGCCGTGGTGTCTGGGCAGGTGTCAGGAGGTCTGGTGTGGGATACTGGCCTGCCCCACCCCGGGCACATGGGGAAACCCCTGGTAGCCTTGGGGCCACCGTTTTCTCATCCATTAGAATAGATGGTTGGAATTGAGATCTGAAATTTTTTATTTCCCTACATTTCAAGTCATCGACGGCAAAGAAATTGACATGAGCACCATAGCCGACATCAATGTAGAGCTCTTCCGGTTTTTTACATTTTAATTCATTGCCATCACCTCGATGTTTCTGCTCAGGAAGTACATCCATTGCATTGGGTTTTCTATTTGGCAGAAAGCAGAACGTGGCCAACCAGGTTGTGGATAAACTGAAGGGCTTCTCCTTGGCCGGGGAGGCATGTGGCTGCCCCACACACGTGCTCACCAGGGAGCCCCGCCGCACCCAGAACGTGCTGCGGGGCATCGCAAGCGGCTGCTGGATGCTCTCCTTCGAGCGGGTAAGCCGCCGCGTCAGCGAAGTATGCGTTTGGGTTAGTGTCCTGAAACAGGGCGTCCCATGGCTTTGGTCAGGCCGAGTGGTGGCCCTGCATCCGTGTTATCACGCTCTCTCTCCTCCTGCTCTGGCCCCTCTGGCTCTCTTCACCTCCAGCCACTGCTGGTCCCCAGGAGGACGGGCAGGTAGCCTTCCAGATACAGACCTGGCAGCCACGGGCAGATATAAGATTAGGGCAGACTTGGCCTGAAAAGGCCCAGTGCGTGTTCTCACAGTCGAATGCACTTTCTTCCGTTTTTGACCAAGAAATAATGTGACCTATGTTAACGATGGTTTAAAAAGCCAAAAGAATTCAGTGATTGTTTTCACAGATGGATTTACTTAGGGTGAAACATGTTCATTGAATCCTGTTTGGATATGTTTTATCTTATGCATATCTATCTTTAACATTACTTGCCCTTATTTCTCTGCATTAAATGTAGGGTTTTGGGGGGGGGTTAATCATTGTTTTCATTATTCTTGAAATTGAAATTGTTTGTTACTCTTTCTGTTTTTACTTTGATCCCCAACCTGTGGTCACTCCAAAGCGTTGCTGTCTGAGGGTAGTATCATTTGTTACTTGCGTTTCCATTTTGCATCTGCTAAGTACCCAGCCTCCCTTCTCCTTCCCCTAAGCATGGTGTTGTATTAATACTGTGTTAATTTAAACTGGTAGAATTATAATACACAAATGAACTGTAGATATATTTTCAAGAACAGCGGTGGTCTTTTTCCCTTGTCATGATTTAACCCTGCACCGGTCCAGTACAAGAGGTTTAGGACACTAGTGCTTAGAGTCATGAAGTGGAGAAGGCTGAAATTCCCCCCAAAAGTCCTATTTGCATTGGCGGCAATTGGGGATTACCTTACCTAATTATGTCTGAGTACCGACCCACATTTATTTGTATGAAATGTCATTAATAACTCCAGCTTCCGTGAATGCATATCCTATTTGCTTTCTCTCCAGTTCACAGTGTCTCTGTTTATCAGTCACCTCTTCCTTCCCTGGTGTCTCAGAGGGAGAGATGTTCTTTATATTTTATGAAGCCAGGCAGCTGTACTTGATTCTGTGCCCAGCCTGTTCTCCTGGAATGTGGAGCCAGCAGAGAGGTCAGACATGAGGGCCAGTGTTTACTGCCACCAGGCGTGGAGACCGCTGCCTGGGTGCCCCCTGCGTTTCTGCTCCGTGTCCTGCCAATGTTCTCCCACTAATCACACATAGAAACGGAGCCAGGTGCACATTTAACTTCTGGTAACCATATGTGGAATGAACCACTCTCCGTGGGACGCTCTCTGTGAGCCAGGCAGGAAGCAAAGCATATGCTATTTGATAAAATTCCAGTGCTCAGACAAGACTCCCCGCCTGGGCCTTCCTGCCCTGAGGGAGGAGCCTTGCCCACATGACGTAAGTGAATGGATTAAGTGCAATAAGGCAAGAAAACGAAATAAAAGGCATTTAGGTTAGAGGGGAAGAGGTGAGACTACTTCTGTTCTTAGACAGTATGATTGCTTATGTAGACAACTGCAAGAAATCTGTACCCAAAAGCTCTCAGAACTGATAAGTGAGTTCAGCAAATTGTCGGGAAACAAGGATACAGTAATACAAGGTCAACAGTGAGGTGTTTATGTACAGATCGAACATAAAGAGATGCGCAGCATCTGTGTGCTGGAAACGACAAAACACTGATTTCAGACAACAGAGAGACATACTGTGCGCATAGATTGGAAGACTCGGTGTGGTTAAAATGCCAGTCCTCCCCAAAATGATCTGCAGATTTAACACGTTCCCACTCAAACTCACAGGAGAATTCTTGGACAATACAGACAAGCTGACTCTAAGATGTGTATATGGAGAAAAAGGAACAGAGTAGATGAAACAGTTTTGAAAGAGAAGGACGGAGCTGGAGGCTCAGGCCCCCTGCCCCTGGCTTCCAGGAAGAGGAGCTGCTTCCTCTCATCTGGAAGGCGACGGAGCTGGGAGTGCTGACCCCTTCCGGAAGGGGACTCTGTCCACTTGGAGAGCCTTCAGCCAGCCTGACCAGCCGGAGAGAACAATTGCAGACTAGAGAGCCCAGCTGAACGGGGGTGGGGAGAGGCTCTGACTAGCAGGCTTGGCTGGTCGTCGTGTGACAGCGGGACAAAGTGGAGCACAGGGAACCCCATCTACCCTAACCCAGGTGTCCCTCCACCCTTGTTCCTTGTGCCCATCCTTTCCTAGTGGCCTCTCCAGGTGGCGCCCTAAAGTAAGCTCCTCTTCAGGGAGAAGGTCACACGGAGACTCCCATCTGAGCAGTCATCTCCCGCTCTTGTCTTTCCCTGTATTTATTTCCTTAGCCTGGCCCAGACTCTGGATTCAGGGATACTCACATCTGCGTGGGACCCTCAGACCCGCCTGCGTCCCCGCTTCTCCACCCGAGGTGGGGAGTCACAGAGCTGAGCCTGCCCGAGGGAATCAGAGCCACCTGTGCAGGCTCAGAGCCCAGGCGCTCCTCCCGCTGCAGTGGGAACAAAGCAGCTTTCGCAGAAGCTGCTGTCCCTCCCCACCTCTGACCTTGGCCCCAGGAGCTGGGGGAGCTGGGGAGGGGCTGGCGGCAGCGCAGCCTCAGCTTTGACCTCCCACCAGGCAGAGGTGGTCCCGGCCTCCCCACGCACACCCCCCAGAGCAGGTCGCAGGCCCCGTGGCGTTGCAGCGGCCCCTGCTCTTTCTTCCCTCACTTTACTTTCCAGAACAGTGTGTGAGACTCAGCTCAGGCCTGTGCAGGCAGGAAATTCTCCCGTCCTTCATCCAGGAGAGGTGGGCTGTGGGACGTGACCCCCCTCTGGGGCTTCAGGCGGTGTGAACCTGCCACCCCCAGCTCCTGACCCAGTCCCACTCCTGCGCTCTGGTGTGGCTCGGCCTTGGCCCAGGCTCCCGGCCTGAGACGGTGGCTCAGTTCAGGGCTGCAGGAAGCTGTTTGCTCTGTTTGGGGGCAGGAGGCATGTAGGGAGCTGGGTCCTAGTCTCCATTTATGAGAAACAGAGATTTAGGGGCCCGCAGGTCACTGAACCCACGCTTCTGCGGGCTAAGCTGGATGTGCGCAGGACTGCGGTCCAGTGGGTGGGCAGTCTGAGTCCACTCGCAGGCTGCAAAGGTCGCTCTGTCCCTGGACCTCGCTTCTGTCCTCTCTCCCCCTCCTCGCTTCACGGGCCACAGGGTCTCCCTGCAGCCCTGTGTGTGTAGCTCTGCCATCCTCGCCCGTCCCGGGGCAGAAATGAGGAGTAGCAGACTGGGGACACAGAGGCAAACAGAAGGCCAGGGAAGGACCAGGCCTGGAGAGCATAGGTCCATCTGGGCGTCCTACAGAGGGGCCCCCAGAGACCAGGAGCACCCCAGGAGGAGGGTGACAGCCACTGCCATCCAGGACAAGCATCCAGCCATCTACTTGCCTCTCCGATTGTCTCCGGTCTTCCCACTCGGCCCAGAGATGGGGCCACGTGAAGGTGTCCTTGGCTTCATCTTGCTTCCGCTTCCCCACCCTGGGATTTTTATACACACAGCCTCAAGCAACAGAAGACGGCGGTGAGAGGACCTACCTGCCGACTCATAACCGACGTCCAAACGGATAGAACCACGGGGAGAAATGTGTGCTTCATTAGTAATTAACGAAAGGAGAGCACTTTTCCCGCAGCAAACCGCAGCAGGAAAATAAGACGCAGTTATCGGCAAAGTAGTACTAAAATAACAGCCCACACTTGCATATGGGGTACCAAGTGGTCCAGGCTTCCTGATGTCAGTTTGGTGATAGTGGCAAACACCCTAAAAGTTTCCATGGCCTTTGACTTCATAATAATTCTACATTCGGTCATTTATCTTAAGTAGATCATTAAAGATTTACTTATAGGATGTTCATCCCAGCATTGCAATAGAGAAAAAAAGGAAAGTGACTGTCTGATTGGAGGTTCGTTTCTTTTCTGCTGTAATGAAAATTTTCAGTAGGGAATTGCTGAAGTAAATTATTGTGTATCCATCCAGATGGCGGAGTACTGCACAGCCCTTAAAAGTCACGTAGAAGAACATTTGACTAGAAAGAAAAATGCTCTTTG
Source organism: Mesoplodon bidens (assembly GCF_964165515.1). NCBI lineage: Eukaryota > Metazoa > Chordata > Mammalia > Artiodactyla > Ziphiidae > Mesoplodon > Mesoplodon bidens. The sequence goes on along the minus strand of NC_138181.1, from coordinate 35,222,173 downwards.
AACATTAAAAAAGGTTATAAAAGTAGTGAGTATTATGTAGTCTCAATTTGGTTTTTTTTTTAATATAGGTGTGTACTTGTGTACATAAAACAGATAAAAAGACTGAGGACATATTACAAAATGTTAATAATAGTGATTATCTGTGGATGGTGGAATAAAGTAGTTGTAATTCTCCTCTTTGGTTTTCCTGTAAGTTCCAAATTTTCTATATTACTTGTGTATGGCTTTCGTATAATAAATAAAATTTAAAAGAAAAAAAAAGTAGTTGGAGATATAACACTACCTGATCTTTAGGTATCCTTTGACACTTCAATAATCAAGATGATGTGGTCTCAGCAAAAGGACAGACATAATGGAACAGATGGAGAGTCCAGAAATACACCCAGGCAAACGGCCACTGGTTTTGATGAACATGCAAAGGCCATTCAGTGGAGAAAGGACAGTCTTTTCAACAAATGGCGCTGGAGCAACTGGACATCTGTATACAAAAAAATTAACCTAGAACCTTATGCTCTGCACAGAACTTACGTCAAACTGGATCACAGACTAAAATGTAAAATGATCAAACTCTTAGAAGTAAACCATAGGATAAAAATCTTCATGACCTTGGTTTACACGAAAAGTCCTTAGATACACCACCAAAAGCATGATGTGTAAGAGAAAAGATTAATGTTATACTTCATCAAAATTAAAAATTGTGACTCTGTGAAGAATATTACGAAAGGACCAGGAGAAGATACTCGCAAATCTCATCTGACAAAGCACTTACATCCGGAATATATAAGCTCTCACACCTCAAAAATAAGAACACAAACTACCCAGACAAAGGGTGGTTCTGTTTAGAGACTCCTATATATTTCCACAGCACCCTGGGCCTCCAGCTGTTGGGCTCTTGGCGTTCCCAGACGGGTCCTATAAGGTCGGCACTACAGACCCTGACTGAGAGCCCCCAGACGTTATACCAGGACAGAATCCCTAAGCAGGAATGGTGTCTTTGAGGAATAACAAGAGGGTCGGATTGGGGTACACCAAGAGAAAAAGTAGCAGCAGATGAGATGGGACAGCCAGATCGTGACGGGAACGGTGGTGAAGTGCTTGTGTCCTATTCCTTGTGTCGTGATGAGACATGGGAAGGTTTCTATCCTGGGAGTGACGTGATCTGACTTGTGTTTCTCAGAGGATGTGGCTGCTGTGTGGAGAGCTCCCTGCAGGGGAGCAGGATGGCATCAGGGAACCCGCTGGCAGCTGCTGGGGTCAGTATTCCAGTGGGAGAGACTGCAGCTCGGAGTGGGTGGCAGGAGGGGTAGCGGTGGCAAGACGCGCTCTGATTTGGATGCTCTCGTGACGGTCAAGGTCAAAGGCTTTCTCATGGGTGGGCTGCAGGTTGTGAGGGCAGAGGAGTGGGATAATCCCGGGGTTGTTGACTTGGACGACCACATAACAGCTGTTAAGAAGATGACTTAGCAAAGATCCATAATGATTTAGAGGGGTGCGTGTGGAGGCTTCTCTTTCCTCCTGCGCACCCAGGCAGACATCATAGAGCTGTGCGAGGCACCAGCTCAGGGACGAGCCATCCACCCAGCACCAGGCATCACCGGATCCACGAATCCGGCATGAGTGGCCCTGCAGTTTGACACAGCGGCTGCCCCTGTTTCCCCCTGACTCCCTGCAGCTGAGTACAAGTGACGGTAGCCCCAGGAGCCACCGTGTCAGCCATGGGACCCTTGCCAGATAGTCAGCCCACTCGGCCGATTTTCTTAAATAACACAAGGTGGCATCACCTTGAATAATTTCTTCTGCTTCAGGATCCATGGTACTGTATTAGTTCTCTGTGGCTGCTGTAACAAATTTTTCAGAGGCTAAAAAAAAAACAAAAAAAAACATAAATTTATTTTCTTACAGTTTCAGAGGTCAGTAATCTGAAATAGGTTTCTGGAGGCTCTAGGAGAACAGTTGTTTCCTGCCCTTTCCAGCTTCTGGAGGCCACCCATGTCCCTGGGCTCGTGTCCCCTTCCAGTGATTAGGTCATGACCTCTGCTTCCATAGCCAAATCTGTGATTTCCCGCTTTTCGTCTTTCACTTATTGGGACCCTCGTGGTCTCATGGAGCCCACCTGGATAATCTGGAGCATCTCCCATCTCGAGGTCACTAACTTCATTGCATCTGTAAAGTGCCTGTCACTGTGGAAGGTAACACATTCACAGATCCTGGGGACCCGCCTGTGGACAGCTGTGGGCGCCATTATCCTGCCTTCTCCCCCATGCACAAATGCATTAATTCTATAAAGGCCATGTAACACTGTTTATTGTGTCCCCGGCTGATGACTTTTAATTGATTTGAATTCTGTAAGGACAGGCTTTCTAAAAGTTTAGGAAGACACAGAAGGAGGAAGGCATGTGAAGAGCAGAGCTTGGTGTGACGTGTCTGCAAGCCAAGAAGCCCGAGGTTCCTAGCAGCTCCAGGAGGGAGGCCTGGACCACGTTCTCCCTCAGGGGCCCCCCCAGCAGGGACCCTGCCCACACCTTCATGTAAAATTCCTAGTCCTCAGAATGGGCATAGGTCCTTGTAAATAAGGAGACAGACCGTTCAGAAACAGAGCACGTTGAGAAAAATTGAAAAGGAAACGCTTACAGAAAGAATAGGGTCGGTTGCCCTGGGCCTCCAACTGTCCCCAGTCTGTTCATGTCCTTCCTGACGCGGTGCTCACCGGTGGTGCTGGCCCCCCGCGGAGGAGGGGAGGGTGTGGACCCCCCAGGACAGGAGCAAGGGCAGGACTGGGGCGGGGGAGCCTTCCTCGGGGTTTTAACACTAGTGCAGGAAAGCATTCAAGTGGTAATTTTAAGCAACACATTCTACTTACCAGTATAGTGATTTCAAACAGTGGCAAAGCAGCTGCCTCAAAATCTAAGAGTATTTTGCCCTTGCTAAGGCACTAATTAAGCCACAGGTTCTTCTGTAAGATCCGACTTCTGACAGGTCCTATGTTTTGTTTGTCTAGTATCTCGTACATCCAATGCCTTCTGCTAAGAAGACAGGAATCAGCAGGTAGCTGTTCAGAGAGAAAGAATGGGATGACAAGGCCCTTAAATGATTGCATTGAAAACACACATCCGCACACATATGTAAATCCATACGTGCTTGCTCTGTGTGGAGGTTCCCATATATTTCCATTATGTCATCATCATTTTCCACGTATAAATCGGCAGTGCGTTTACCTTATTTTGAAATAGAGGAAGACCCATAGAACTATAATACAATGTCCAGGCCTCCAATGTTTTATCAGTTGCAATAAAAAAAAAAAAAAATTCAGTACGAGACAGTTAAATGGTGAGCCACCTGGCTGCCCCGGGATTTGGGGATTTAAAGTTAATCCATCCCCACATAAAATGGGAATAGACTCTGCTGAGGTGCCTGGGTGGCGGGCACCTTCCCGCAGGGCAGCCTTAGTATAAGATGCTCCATCTCACTGAGCCACAGCTCCTCATCTGGGAAAGGGACCTAGTGATTTCACAGGATTGTGTGAAAGCTAAGAGTTAAATGTGTGCGGAGCTCTTCACGGTGACTGGCAAAAGTAAGGACCTAACGTATGTTAGCCTTACAACAGAAATAACTTATTAATCCCCTGCAAGAGCTGTACAAATCACTTCTTACATCCTGTCCCTGTGGTCTTGTGTACGGAAAGAACGTATTAACCTTAAAATTGACAAAAGACACTTGCTCTGGACCAGTGAACCCTTGGCCGTGGACCCGTCCATTCATTCCACGGCTGGTCCTGGGGAACACCCACAAAAGCTTGTAAACGCTGTTTGCGCTCCTAGGAGAAGAGCCTCCGGGGCCCCTTTATTGAGGAAGGGGTTGTGAGAGAAGGCTGGAACAGGGGTGGTCTGGGTGGACGAAGGGAGGAGCATCTGCATCTGGCCTTTGGGGGACACAAGAAGAGACTCTTTCCTGATGCTGAGGATTTCAGTGTATTTGAGACACCACTTCTCCTAAGGCCACCATGGTACTGATTTTCATATATTGTTATTTTAAGCCTCTCCAGAACCATCAGAGTCCTAGTACTCCAAGGGAGAGTCCTCAGAGTTTAAGGATACTTTGGGGATTTGTGTCTCTCTATGGAAACAGCTCACCAACGATGCCCGAGCGCTCACTATTCGTGAAAAGCACCGACCCCTGGGAAATCAAAAAGCACAGGATGCACTGTGGCTTAACGAAACATGCCTGGTCATGTAATTGTGATGACTCAAAGGTTTCCTCTTGCGGGCATGACATGTTCATTGATACTAATAAAGATTATTGCCTTAAAACTATAGAAATGAACTGAATCCCTTTCCCTGTTCAGCTCCATCTTAAATAAGACAGACATCCTCGCTGCTTCTTGAATGGCCTCCTCCATCAATTTTCTAAACAAAATCAATCGGACAAACATGATAAACTATTTTGAGAGGCAGAAGTTGCCCCTGCCGCTTACAAAGCCACACCAGCTAGTTTCTGAAGTTTAGTGCACAGTTTAAGACTCATCTGCAACTTGTTCACGACTTAGGACAGGAGCTTCACAGGCGGCAGCTTCTTTTAGGGTCAAGGTGTGAAGACCCCACACACGTACTTGAAGGGTCATGTTGCCTTTGTGCAGAAGGAGTGACTCTCGCCCTGTGGTCTGCCTCCTTTTTCCTTGTCCCCAGTGCAGTTTGGGGGGGTTCTTAAAATACTCCTCTTGGCGAGCGCCATGGACTTGCCTCCAAGAAAAGCATTGCTGGGAATGCTTTTATTCCAGGGTTTGTGTGGTATTCTCTGGAAATTTTTTGTGAAGGAGAATTCTAGCAGCTCTTCAAAATTAGACAGTTGTATGTGGTCCAGTTAGTCAATAGCCAAAAAATCATGATGATTTTATAACACAATTCAGTTTGAATTTTTACTTAATCTGGGGTGTGTGTGTGTGTGTGTGTGTGTGTGTGTGTGTGTGTGTGTGTGTGTGTGTTTTCTACTTGTTTACAGTTCCCACTTCCATTGTTAACTCTGCTGTTTTCAGCAAAGAGAATAACTTGTGCTTTTCCTGCTTCATGGCTGAGTTGTCTATCAGAAACAGAAATTAGGCGACAGGAAGTAACACAACAGAAAAACAGAGAAATCGGTTTGACCCAAGCGTCCCTTTAGACTGAAGTGTGTTTGTTGGTTTTTGTTCAAGCGTGGGCTCTTCGAATTCTTTAGCAGAATTGTCTCCCTTTCACTTGTCTGGTGTCTGCCACGCTCCTGCTGACTCACCTGTGATTCCGCTCTGCCTGATTGCCACCTCTGTCCAGGGAGGGGAGGGGCCCTGTCACCGCTTCTCCCCGCTGCTCCCAGTACATGTAGCTCTGACCCCCTTTCAGAGGCCCACAGAGGAGTGACTCAGCCTCTATGTTCAGGTCTAAAAGTGTTGGTTCTGACTGCTTTTGAATAAGGCTTGATAGAGGCTCTTAAAGCTACATCACCTGTAAATGCAAATCCAGGGCTTAGAAGCTAAATCAGTTCTGCAGCCACATTTCAAGGCAGTGAACTCAACAGAAGAACAGAAAAACACTTTATCATCAAGTGTTTCATAAATCAAAAAGTGATGTCATAGTGGGTCATAGTGGGTCAGTTGTCTTGAAATAATGTGATTCAGTTTTGGCTTTCTCACACTGAACTCGGTAAGCAATGAGTTTGATAAGACGTATTGTGTGTTATTGGCGTGAGCACGGAATAAAACAACCGAATTAGAATGAAACATAGTTCCTGCAGCCCACGCCTGTCGTGTTGCTCTGAAGAATGCTTAGTCACCCCCCTAAAATTACAGCCAGTGGTAGAACCAGACTGGAATCTGGGGTTTTCACTGGTGTTCTGGTACATCCCTGCCTTCCCGGGACTGTTCAAAAGGAATCGTCTTGAAACTATTTTCTCTCTCTCTTTTTTTTTTTAAACCTTAAGTTGGCATATTAACTTAGAATAATTTTGAGACAGAATGTACTTTATACACCACACTTGTCACCAGGGTTTGTGAGCTGTTTTCTTAAGTTCTCCAGCAAACATTTATTGGCTGCAGCCACATGCTGGGCATGACATAAGATGACATAAGATCTCCAGCTTGGGTCTTTGAATCTTCATTGGCTTAATTCAAGTTATTTTCACTCTGCCACAGATTATACCTCGATGAAGTACTTACACTTTAAAAAAACGTTTTCACATCCACTGTCTCCAGGACCCTGTGAGATAATAAACATTGTTCTGTTTAGTGGTGGAGTCACTAGGAAAAATAGCTCACCAGACTTGGATGTGAATCTTTGAAACAGTCTTGATAAAGGTATTACCCTAGCCACTGGCTACAAACAGTCATCTCAAAGTACACCTCCTTTAAAAGTTTTCATTGTTAAAATAATGGATTCTGCTTGTGGACAGACCCAGAGCCTGCGTCCTCTGCTTCTTTCACTTGTGGTGGGTCCTGGACGGTGCCCAAGGTCCTTCTCTGCACACCCTGGGGCCGCAGGAAGTAGCGGGTCTGTGGGGACCCTGCACCTGCTCTGCCATCCTGTCATCCCAGCCAGACCTGGGGTGCCCTTTCCACCCGGGAGGTGCAGTGCTTTCCCAGCTCCACGGCCTCAGCACTGAGCACAGATAGGAAAAAGTGATTTGCCCAGAAAGTCCGGGGCTTGGGTGTTGCCCTTCTCGAGAACACTTGGAAAGTTGTGTGAACAGGACTGTGAGTGTCACCTGGGAGTGACCCGTGCTGGAGTTTGAGGGGTGAAAGTCATCTTTAGGGGGAGGAGGCTGTGAAGCCCTGGAACGCAGCCACTGACTGTGTTACGAGTGGAGTTCCACCATCATTTTGGAATTCGTAGCTTCACGTTGATAATTGGTTCTTCCGCTGTGCGAAGGTGCTGGATAGGTCCCACGGCTGAGACGGCAGGAGACAAAGCCCGGGGCGCTTAGTTAGGACGCAGAGGACAGGCCTTCGGCTTCGTAGGTCATGGCCAGGAGCTTGCGAAGCCACCGGGGTATTTTAACAAGAGGACGGCTGGCTTTTCTCTCTCTGGCTTCGTGTAAAGGATGGATTGCAGGGAGGCAAGAGCAGAGGGACCCGAAGCAGGCGGTTAACGAGCATCCAGGTGAGAAGGCACAACGGCCGTGACCGGGATCAGGTTGGTGCACTTTCTAGGAAGATCTGACAGGGTTGGGTAACACAGGTGTGTGGAAATAGGGGAGTCAGGGTGCCTCCTGCCTAAATGTTTTACTTGAGCAGCTGTAAATGATTGAGAATTCTGTAGGGTAGGCAGCGGTACCAGTTACTGAGATGGGGAATACCGGGGGAGAAAAATGTTTGCAGGGTTTGGGGTACGATAAAAAAATTCTGGGTTATGCATATTAGGTTTGCGATTTCTATTAAACAACCACATAGAGATATCATATCAAATTGTATAAAATATAAATACCAAATTATATTTTCTGTAATTCAGTATTTATTTGTTTGTTTATTCAGGGCAAAGATGAGGGCTGTAAATATCCAGTTGGGAACCATTAGCACATAGGTGCTATTTAAGCTGTGGTACCTGGGGAGTGAGGAGGGCAGTGAGCTTAGGGCTGGGCCCTGGGCTGTGCCAACCTGTAGAAGCTGGGGAGAAGGAAGAAGAGCCAGCAAGTGAAACCAAGGAGGATCAGGAGGTGACAGAGGTGGACCAACCACCAGGAGAACTGATTCTCAGGCCAAACAGGAACCGTCTCAGGAAGCAGAGCATGTCCAGCGGTGCTGAATTCTTCTGAAAGGCGACGAGGGTCAAGGACAGAGAAATGACCCTTAGGTTTGACCACATGGATGTGGTCAGAGACCTTGGAAGCATCGGGCTTAATGATAAGGAGGGTTGAAGAGTTAATAGTAAGAAAAGAGGTGGGAACAGTGAGTGTAGAACTGTCTCTGCACCCCCTGGCGTCTGGACGGGGCAGCATGAAAATGTGACTCAAGCCTCGTGGCATGGCACATTGAAAGACAGCATTCCTGGGGCCTGACAATTTGGTTTTGTTATGATGAATTGGAATTGGTCTGGTGAAGCACCTGAATCTGTCGGCTTTAGCAGGGGAAAAACAATACTAGATTAAGGTTGTGTATGTTAAAGCAGAAGTTACCGTATTTGGCAAACAGTGTAAACGCACGAGGCTGCACATGAGAAAACCCAGTGATTCCCTTTGTGCGGGGCTTGTTACTGCCCATCCTTTTCAAAATACGGCCTTCAGGGGTCTCACTGTTTCTGTTTTGTTTTGTTTAACTAGGGGCAGCTAAGTAGAAATGCCAGTTCTTAACTTTTCTTAACTTCAGATTATCTCTTCCTCGCTTTATGCTTGAGAATTCTAGGACCTCAACTTAGTCCATGTGTAATTGAATCACAAATTCAAAGTTCATTTTTAGAAAAAACTTCAGTTATACCTAAAGGTACATATTTATTATTTAACCTTTGCAACTTTGTGTTGGATTCCTAAACTTTCACCTGTGTTTCTGGCATCCCAGTGAAGCAGTTCTCTCCTTAAACAGCAGCACAGAGTATCTTACCTTCAGGTTCTCATCAGAAAATGCAACCATGATTTCATTCTCTGGAACTTTTGGAAAATTAGGTTCAGCTCTCCATCATTGAGATTATCTGTCGGTGACCTTGGGGACATTGTTAACTGTGCATTCTTTTAGGTTTCTAAGCTCTATTCCTGAGTTAGAATAAATTGCCACAGAACATCATACTTGAGCTCTGTTCATCCCTGCACAAGTACCCTCTGTGAATTGGGCTTTAGTGGAAATATTAGGTTTTTGAAGAGAGAGGATGCAAGAAATACTGGATTTTAAAAAACTATCGTATGTTTTTCAAAAACTGTAATTGACAACATTTTGCTACCTGATACTTTTTATGTATGATCCACACAATGTGTTTCTCCTAAAATTCATTGCCCTGGAAGGTTCTCTACAAAAAACCTTTTAGGGTCTTTTTTTTTAACTGGAGAATAAGAAATACGTAACTGAAAGTGATTTTTTCGGGCTTCCATGGTGGCGCAGTGGTTAAGAATCCGCCTGCCGATGCAGGGGACATGGGTTCAAGCCCTGGTCCGGGAAGATCCCACATGCCGTGGAGCAACTAAGCCCGTGAGCCACAACTACTGAGCCTGTGCTCTAGAGTCCACGAGCCACAACTACTGAGCCCGCGAGCCACAACTACTGAAGCCCGTGTGCCTAGAGCCCGTGCTCCGCAACAAGAGAAGCCACCGTGATGAGAAGCCCGCACACCTCAACGAAGAGTAGCCCCCGCTCGCCACAACTGGTGAAAGCCTGTGTGCAGCAATGAAGACCCAATGTGGCCAAAATAAATAAATAAATAAAATAAAGTTAGGGCTTCCCTGGTGGCGCAGTGGTTGAGAGTCCGCCTGCCGATGCAGGGGACACGGGTTCGTGCCCCGGTCTGGGAAGATCCCACATGCCGCAGAGCGGCTGGGCCCGTGAGCCGTGGCCGCTGAGCCTGCGCGTCCGGAGCCTATGCTCCGCAACGGGAGAGGCCACAACAGTGAGAGGCCCACGTACCGCAAAAAAAAAAAAAAAAAGAAAAAAAAAAAGAAAAGAATAATAATAATAAAGTCATTTAAAAAAAAAAGAAAAAAAGGATTTTGGCAACTGAAATAGCAGCTTGCCTTAGATGCCTGATAGATCTACTTCTTAGTTCTTTTAAATTGGTCCTTGTTCTTTTGCAAGAACAAATATCCTGTGCTTGAATATTAAGGTTCTGCATAACCTAATAATTTATCAAACACTGGTGATTCTCAGGGAGTTCACAGACTTGAGACATTACCCTTGACACATAAATGCAGTTGTGTGATCTCTGGTTGTGGGCTCTCGTGACGCTGGGGCTGAATGAAGCGCTTCCGTCCTTCACGTGGTCGATCCTGCCTTCCTTGTAGGCTGCCTGCTATGTGCCATATCGCACACCGTTGGAGAGGGTCCTTCAGTGAATAGAGAAGCACATCTCCACTGAACTTTGTTTCCTATAACTCTTTTTTATTTTGGTTTCGTTGGATGACAGCAAAACAAGAAAGACTAGTATACAAGCGTTAATGTTATGCACAGGACTTTTTTCCTTTTAGGCGTTTCTAATATTTGTGGATGCCTGTCGAAGTGGAACACTTATTTCAACTGTTAAACTGTGGACAGTATTGTTTGGTAGTAAAACTCACGTAGAACAAAAAACAAAAAAAACCCCAAAACAAAACAAAAAGAAAACCTCGCGTAGAGACAGCCATACCCTCCTTAGTACAAGGGACTAGGGTGAAACAGAGACGGTTTGAAACATTAAAGCAGCCCCTTTTTAGCAGACACTGGTTATTTATTTAGTGATTACAAGCTCTTTGAGGGCAGAGGCTGTGCCTGTCTTTACTTATGTGGCCCAGGACTCAGGATGGGACGTGGAACACAGCACTTTCTAGTTGAATCAATGTGTGAGCAGATGGATGACTAAACATAGTGTTATTTCTTTTAAAAATCTTGGAATTTATTCTTGCCTCTGATGAGCTAAAAATGTCATTTAAAAATACTGTACATCATTATAAATTACAGAAGTGTCCGTGTAGTTCATGTGTTTCTCATTAAAATTCATGAAAATAAGATGACCTGATGCTCATTTAAGAAAAAAATCTTTATAACTCAAATTCACATAAAGAACAAAAAACAGAGATTGCTGTTAGTAGCCATAACATTTGGTTTATTGTCAGGGATGGTAATAATAATTTCTACTTTGTTTTCATACAACGAAGTGATGTTTCTGCTATTTATTTTAGTTATGTTGGAATGTGTTATATTTATTTCTTTGTTTTCATTTTGATAAGAAAAGTGGAGCTTGTGTTATTTATAAAGATGTTTGGACTTCACATTTAACTACACTGGTAAAATGCTGGGTCACCCTGCTCTCTACTTAGCAGTATGTAAAAAGTGGATAATCATGAGCAGTGAAGCTCTGAAATCCAAGAATAATCCATTTTCATTTTTGCAGTCTGAAAAGATGGGGTAAAATATAAGCGGAATAAATCTAACTTGAATGCCTGCATATGATATAGCCAAACTTGTTTGTAAGAAGGTACATATCAACATGTAGCTTCTTTTTCCTCTTACCATCTGGTATTTAGTCCCTGTAAGTTAATATCTCTTAAAAAGAGAGAAGAATTCTTAACTACTTATTTTTAGTACTTTATTGCTTATTTTTTCTGTCTTGGTTAAATACACTGTGTTAAGTTCTGGGTTTCCTTCTGTGCTCCCCCCAGCCCCTTTTCAGAGACAGCTGGAGCAGTGCTTTTTAAACCTTAATAACATGTGGATCACGTGGGGTTCTTACTGAAATGCAGATTCTGATTCAGTGGGTCTGGGTCTCAGGTTCTTCATCTGCTCCCAGCTCCCAGGTGCTGCTGGTCCCAGGACCATGTAGGGAGGGGCTGGCGCCCAGTGAGCGTGTCTGAGGGTGGAGATGGTGCTGCTTCCAGAAGGTGCTAGTCACGTAGAAAAGTTAAAGAGGTGGGGCCATCTTGTCAGGAGACTTACCTACGCTCAGCTTGTCAGTATAACAGTCCTTTGTGGAAACTGAGACTTGAACAGTTCTGATAAATTGCTCACGATCACAGCACTTGAACATGGTGGATTTGGGGTTTGAATTCAGCTTTCCTCCGTTCGTAGCCCACAGACTTTCTGGCATCTACTTCCAGAGATAGCCTAGGGGATCTTTTGATTTTTGCTGCCTTAAACTTTGATATACTCATTCTGTGACTGCACACCACCTTGGGTGTTTTTAAAAGATTAATGGCTAAGAAAGTGAATTTTGCTGCCAGCCTTGCCACTCCCCAGCTGTGTGACGAGGAAGGCAGTGAGAGTCCAGTGAGCCCTCCGTTGATATTGATTTACTAATATTAGTAGGCAGGACTTTTTGACACCCGTCACTAGTCTTCATTCAAATCATAACGCATGTGAACCTTGAAAGCACAATGCCAAGCAAAAGAAGCCAAAAGCTCACATACTGTGGGGTCTCTTTCCTGTGATGGATCTGGAAGAGGAAGATCCTCGGACAGAGGCTGATTAGTAGTTACCGGGGTGGACCGGAGAGCAGGTTGAGGAGTAATCACTTAATGGGTACGGGGTGTATTCCTGGGCTGATGCAATAGTTTCGAAATTAGAAGGAGGTAGTGGTTGCACAACATGGTGAATAAACTAAATGCCACTGAGCCGTACGCTTTAAAAGGGTTCCTTGTGTATTATGTGAATTTCACCTGAATTTTAAAAATCACGTGGAAAATTGCCTCACTGAGGGAGACTACTGACTAGGTTTGTATTTTTAAAATGACTTGATGGCATTATAGAAAGCATTTCTTGGTGTTCTGAGAAGTGTTGGAAATACTTATTTTGGAACAAACATCGTTACCTTGAAACTTTGCCAGTTCACGTTGGTCCTTCTGGGAGACTAGACCTCCTCTGCTTTCTGGCTCCACAGTGTTCAGGACTTAAGCACCCTATTATATGGTTATTAAAAGTTATACTATTGATAGCCCCAATTTTTTTGCCTGAAACTTAACCTAGAATCAACTTTATTGCCACAGCAATTTCATTAACTACACAGATATTTTTGTAATCTGTGATGATGTATAATGTTTTCATGTGACAGAAAGGTTAACTGACTTGCTTCTTGTCACAAAATTGTGAAGAGGTGGACATTGCTTTAACCCAGTGGCCTGGGTTCTGTGTTCTTAACCAGTACATTATACTGTCTGTTTGTGGAAGAAACACAAAGATTGCTATTCTCCCTCTAGAAAAAGTCGAAACAATGGACCTAGTAGAAAATTCTCTTAAAGTTTTGTTGTTTGAGAGAATCAATTACTCTCATAACTGAGGCAAAGAGTCTATGAGATCTGACAGGAAAAATATAATTTAATTTTTATAATTCTGTTGTTAGCTAAAAATAGCAAAAAAATTAGTGAGGACCATTTTTGCTACTCTTGGATAGGAAAGAAGGAATTTGCAAATGCTGAATATATGTTTCTATACCTCCACAGACTCTCACAACCAAGTTTTTTACCCCCGTTGGTGTGGGGAAGGGTGGAAGGGCAGAGGGTGATGAAGGCAAGACCAATCTCTTTTCAATGAGTAAAGGAGAAAATAACGTGTACTTTCGACCTGTTTGAAATTAACGGGATTCCCATTGGTTAAATCTGTGGCACAAGTTTCTAACCATCAGATTTGAATTTTAATCACCCACTTGGCATTTTATACAATATGAAGTCTTCTGTATGCAAAGAATATTGTTGACTTTTCCCACAAAGAAGCCCCCCCCCCATTTTTTTCTTTAGCTGCTATGTTCTCACTAGTATTCTTAGTACCAAAACTGCAGTTGAATTTAACAATTATATATGGTAGGTGGTATGGTCTGGAGACAGGTCCAAAAATAATGATTGGTTAGCCTGGCTATTTAGAAACTTGGAATAAACAATATTACAATTATGGTAAGACATTGTGAATGTTAATAAATGGTTTCAACACGATTAGTAATACTCTCAAGTAAGTTAAATCAGCTTCCTATTGAAGTTGTAATTATCAACACCAGCAGTGAATCATTCAGTTTTTCAAGTGCAACCTAAAATCCCTCTTACAGGTTGCTTTCTGCTCATCCTGATCTTCTCACATCACTTGTACATGGAAGTAACTGTTGTTTTCCCTCTCTTTAATTTTTTTTTTGAGAAACCAAAAGTTAAGGATACCTTGTTTAGTGTTTTTGCTTATTAAATGCTCTGTGAATAAATTAATTTTTAAGACAGCTGAAGAACGTTTCTTGGGAAATTTTCTCAAAATATTAAGAAGTGAAAGTGAATGTTAAAGAAAAAAATTAATTTGATTGATTCTGATCCAGAAAGTGGCATTTAGTTCTTCTGATCCTTCAGAATGTTCTAATTATTCTATGAGGAATAGAGAGTTGAAGAACCTAATAAAAGCTTGTGACAGTTAGCCAGCACCAGTACCAACTAACAATAGACCATTTTTTACTTAAACAAACAAACAAAAAAACCCTTGTGCTTTACATAGACACATTAATTTATAAACAAGAGCAATTTGGGTTTATGCTATTATAATAAACCAAATTAATCTGCCTCACAAAGTTGTCCAAGCAACTTTAATGCTCTCACTGTTCCTCTTCTGTGTTGTATTGGAAGTTCTAGCAAGTGCAATAAGGTAAGAAAAAAATATACACACAGATTGGGAAGGGAAGAAATAAAACTGTCTATTTACATAAGACATGATTGTCTACCTAGAAACTATCAACAAGTCTACAGAAAAGCTCCTACAGCTAGTAAGTTGAGTTAAGCAAGGTTACAGGATACAAGGTAAATATACAAAATTTGGTTGTATTTCTGTGTATTAGCAATGAACACCTGGAATTCTAATTTTTTAAAATGCCGTTTGTATTAGCAGCCCCAGAAGCTGAAATATTTAACTTTAGGTCTGACAGAATATTTGCAGGATTTGTATGCTGAAAACTACAAAATTCTTGAGAAAGAAATTTTAAAAGACCTATAACTAAAAGGAGAGAGATACTATGTTCATGAATTGGGTAACTCGGTATTTTTAAAAGCTGTCAGTTCTCCCCATTTTGAACTCTAGAATCGACTCAGTTCCAGTTACAAGCCCAGCAAGACGTTTTTGTAGATATTGACAACTGGTTCTAGGTGCAAAGCACTTTTTTTTTTTTTTTTTTTTGTGGTACGCGGGCCTCTCACTGCCGTGGCCTCTCCCATCGTGGAGCACAGGCTCCAGACGCGCAGGCTCAGCGGCCATGGCTCACGAACCCAACCGCTCCGCGGCATGTGGGATCCTCCCAGACCGGGGCACGAACCCGTGTCCCCTGCATCGGCAGGCGGACTCCCAACCACTGCGCCACCAGGGAAGCCCGCAAAGCACTTTTGAAAGAGAAGGTTGGAGACTCACACGATAGAGGAATCTAGGTGACCAGTAAATGAGAACTCTCTGTACTGTTGTGGCAACTCTTTCATAAGAGTAAAATTACCCAAAACAAAATGTTTTCAGAATCCAGTGTAATTTATGAGGCCTCTAATAGAAATGGCACTCCCTGCCCTGCTGTTTCCCAGCCCAGATTCTCACTCCTACAATATCCTTCTGATATTTTATTTACATATTTCTAAATAAAATGCTTTTTCTGCTTTTTTTTATCACTTTTAAATGTTACCTATAGGCTTCCTTCTATGGCAGATTAAAATATGACTGTATAGCTTTCACTGTGACATACCTGTCCCCTCCCCATCTACCCAGTATGGTTCTGATTTTTGTTTAACATGTTATATATGCATATAAAGACATACTTGTTCACATTTACATGCACACATGGATGACTATGTGAATGCTGTTTGAGCTGAGCCATATGGTGTACTATGATTCTATTCCATTTCTGGTCATTTTTGTTTGTTTTTCTTGACCTTATCATTGACAGTCATTTTCATTGCTTAGTTTTCTATGTTCCTATCACTAACTCACCACAAGAATTTCTAAACAGCATTGTAGTTTTCCTCCAAGACTGTCTACACGTTAGATAATCTTCCAGTCCCGTTTCTTTCTCTTGGAGACGCCACCCGTGAACCCCTTGGTCGTTCTGCTCCCTGTGAGACTGGTTCTCCCTAGGTCTACAGAGCCGCCGTTATCCTGGGACTTCCCATCACTGTGATCCCAGGAATCCCCTTTTTGTTTGGTCTGGTCTCTGTTTGCACGCTAGAGGCTTTTATCGAATGGTTAGAAAGTCATGTTTAATATTGAGGACTGAAAAGCTGATGGAAATTCTGTTTATCTGAGTGTATAGATCATCTGATATGATGGAGGTATTTGATAGAGGGAGGTCCACGTGTCAGTATCTGTAGGTCTTTTTTCCCTGGGGTGATTTGTTTCTCCAGAAAAGAAAGACCCTTGTCCTGCCATGGGATTCTGTGCTCATGTCTCGGGGTGAGGGCTGTGCTGGAGAAGTTTTCCCTGCTACTTCTCACCACTGCTCCCAGAAAAGCCCGTCTGACTTTACTTTTGTCTTATTCTAGAGGAGGGTGGGCAGGAGGGTGGAGGTAGGAGATTTCTCCATTTCACCCTGTTCTACACCGCATTTTCAGAGCTTTCTAGTACCCCCAATTTTCTGGCCTTTCTGGGAATCTGCAGAGGGAATTGGATGCTTCCTACTGACTCCCTCTCTAGACGTTTAAGCTCGAGGTTTCTTTGCTCTTCTAAGTCAGTTACCGTTTATCCATTTGCTTTGCAACTTTCAAAACATCATCAGCTTTTATCTGCACTGGGCTCTTTTCCCATTCCTCTTAGTTCCATCATTTTAGTTGAGTCTTGTGAGATGGTGAAAATAAGTTATGCTCACTTGGCTATGTTTACATAGTTGGCTTCATTTTCTTCTTTGTGTTTGATGCTATTCTTGACATGCATTTAATCTCAGAGCCCTTGTCTGGCTTGGGTTCACTCTAGTTACACTCCTCACCCTGTTCAAGGAAAATGATTAGGTGGATATAAAATGAGAGAAAACCATTTGCATTTTGCCTGGTATGAAAGCAGTTGCAAAGTCAGTCTTACATTATGGAAAGCCGTCTCATCATTAACTGTTAATCTAATAATAAGGCAAGAAAATGGGTCCTATTTAAATTCATCAACAAGGTCCAAGTTTTCTGAGTGATAATTTTACAATGCCAAAAATATCATATTCATTTGCAGTGGATGCTGAAATAACCCAGCCCTCATCTTAAGGGCTGTCCACATGGGATTTGATCCTCTGTATTCATGCAGCCCCATTCCTTGCTTTATATAGCTTCTCAATTGTTTTCATTCTATCACGTATATTATGATAAATATCTCAGGTTAACCTTTTATTTTTAACTACACTTGCAGCCCTAACTGCCATCTTGCAGAGTAGACTTTCCCTATTTTGAACACTCTAGTAAGGTAAGGATAAGTCTAGCTAATGAAAGAACTAAAGCAAAAAAATTTACACTCTATTTCTGATTTGATGATTTCATTACAATCAAGTTAGTGTTTTTTGCTATCTCTGTACAATACTCATTCCTGGGATGCCTACATAAATTAACTTTATTAATTTACTTACCAAAATGCTCCTGTAGATGCCTTACGGTTTTATATTTATAACATTTAGAAGTGGACAAATTCAGAGAACATACATTTTCTCCAAGAGATTGTTTAAATTCAGTTGATATTTTAATGTGGCTTACATTTGAACTCAAATGCCACCGCCATTTTTAAGACTGGTTCCCTGGATTCTCTCACTACTACGTTGTGTTTCTCACTGTACTAGTCTTCCACATGCCTCATGTCTTGAAGTGAACCTGATTTTGAAACTTTCCACAGTTTACTTCCTGGGCTAATCACATGAGTTCGTAGGGAACTAGTGTGTCTTCTGTAAATGATAACATACATCGACTGATAAGAGTAAGGTAAACACTGTTACTTCAATGGGTTATTTTAACCACTCATTAACCATGTTTGCTGTGTGTACAAAAAGATTTCAGTGTAGAGTTACCAATTTTCTAATATCTTCTTTCATTGGACTTATTAAGGTAAGTTTTTTTTTTTTTTGTAATGTTTGTTAGGCAGTAAAAATCAGGGGGAAACAAAAAGGGACTTCAATGACAAAATGCTGTCTACACACAAATCTATTGAAGATTGAACAGGGTCCCTGAGAACCCAACTCATTGCTTTCCATCTCTCTATATCATCTTGGGCCCAGTGCCCATGGAGCTGTTTGTCTTGTCTTTCTTGGCTTTTCTTCTGATTCTCCTGCCCAACAGTTGTGCTTGCACTGATGTCCTCAGCACACAGGGGTAGGACAGGGTATATTATCATACCTTCCCTACGATATGCAGCCAGCCAACCCTATTTTCTTACCACTTCTTCCAAAGCTCCCTCTACTGCAGCCAAAAAAAAGAGAAGCTACTTTAATCCTGGCTTGCCCCATGGTATTCTCTCTCTGCCAGAATACCCTCTCCCCTTCCCACTGTCTCTCTCTTTGCCTGATGAGCTTTTACTCAGTTTAAATGTCGGCCCCTCTGTGGACCCTTTCTTGGTTTTCCTAGCCCGAGTTAGTTTGCTTCCTACCACAGGTTTGCACAGCCCTGCTTTGGAGGAACCAGCATTTGGTTGCTGCCATGCCTCCTGCAAGAGGGTAAACCCTTCTAGGTTTGGGTTTGGGTTTCCAGGACCCAGCTTGGACTCTTATTCATGGTAGGCTCTCAATAAGTTGTTCACAGATGAATGGATAGTGAGCAGAAAGAAATAGTTGTTGAATAAGTAAATGCATCTATTAAAAGTAAGATCCGAGCCACTGCTGAGAATGATCATTCAGATTTTGTATTCCGTTCTTGTCTTTATTCCATTACCATGCTCACTTTTTCTTAGAAACAAAACATTGCTGTCTCATGTCGGATAAGTATTAGGTTTAATATATAAAAAAGGAAATATTTCAGACTGATAGCCCATAGATGGTTCTGAACTTTAGGAACTACCAAAAAGGAAGACTTAGACCTCATTCCTGGTAATACAGCAAAAAAACCCCTTGAGTTTTTTTGTTTGTTTGTTTGTTTTTGCGGTACGCAGGCCTCTCACTGTTGTGGCCTCTCCCATTGCGGAGCACAGGCTCCGGATGCGCAGGCTCAGTGGCCATAGCTCACGGGCCTAGCCACTCCGGGGCATGTGGGATCTTCCCGGACCGGGGCACGAACCTGTGTCCCCTGCATCGGCAGGCGGACTCTCAACCACTGCACCACCAAGGAAGCCCAACCCCTTGAGTTTTACATAGCAACTCTAGGGGCAAAAAAAAAAAAAAAAAAGGATTTACTGAATGTAGGAAAGAAGGAAATTGCAGATAAAAAGATCAGTGTGAGTTATGTAATTCAGCTTGATTATTTTAGTTGTAAAATTCTACTGGTACATAGAAACATACAGCTCTTCAAGGAGTTTGGTCATAGAGTAGAGATGAGCACAGAATCTCAAATGTTGAATTAAAAATGAAAACATTGTTTTGATTATTTAAAAATGTGTGGGTTCTAACGATGATGATGAAAGCTTGTTTATGAGACATTTTACTCTTCCAAAGTGTGAGAAGGCTTTCCAAACATGTATGTGGAGCACTTCTCCTAAAAACATTAGCTAATGATAGAAATAAAGTTACACACCAAAAGGTTTGCTTTTTGAATTTAGGCTTATGATCTATCTTCTCCTAATACATGGGTTTTTTTTTAATTAATAAAATTCTGTATTATTTACTAAGGATTGTCTATAATGACTCCTTAAATTGGAAACTGGAATTTAGGAAGACGTAGTATTTCATATGTTTAGAAACGGGGTGGTTATCCTCACTAGGGTAATAACCCAGACTTCTAGCCATCAGGAGACTTTTTTCTTAACCAAGCGTTTATTAATATTTGTAACATTTTTGCAACCTGAAGATTCTGATGGCACTTTGGTGTTCAAGACACGTGTGCTTCGGATCAATGTAGTATGTAGTTACTGCTAGGGTTTTTTTGTTTGTTTATTTTGGTTTTGATGTATCTTCAAACTGGTTTATTGTCCACTAAAAGCCTAATAAGTCTATAAAAAATGTTCTGCTTCTTCTGTCACTTATAGGTACTGTGGTCTTTGGAAATGGGTCATTGGATTTCCGAGGAACCGTTTGAAGAGTCAAACTACTTCCCTGCAGCTACTGTAAGTCACATATTATTTTATGGTGGTAAATACAATTTGGTATTTTCAGGAAGTCATTATTAGCATAGATATACACTCAAGTTTTTTTAATTAAATCAAGAGCAATTATGCCTATAACTAAAAAGACATATTTGCAGAACTTAACACATTTCGTCCATTTGTGAGAATAAATGTGAGAATGTGAGAACATTCCTCAAAAAGTTGTGAGAAATGTAATCTCAAAAAATTTAATTATAAAAGTCCTCAGGATTGAGAAAAACAAAAATGAAGAAAGACTAGATTCTTGAAAAGATACTATTATATATTGCTTACTGCCTTAAAAAATGATGCTGTTACTGTTAACAGAGATAGAAGTGATAGGTATAAAAACTGTGGCCTGCTAGCATTGTGACGTGGTCTTTCTGTTTTGATGTTTTTCCTGAAACTCAGCTTCAGCTTTACTGATTTTCAGGTATTTCAAATGCTTAATGGGAAAATTCCAGGTTCTAACTTTTTTAAAGATTAATAAGTAGGTAATTTCAGGTTTCGTTGGAAGCAAGATTGTGCAGAAGTTGGCTTTTGTTTTCAAATGTTAACTGGTTTGTGACCTTTTATCCTTTCAAAAGATTAATACCTGAAAGGTAAATGATGATGTGTAATCTGTGAGTGGTCTCCATGTTTTTTAATTGTTTGAGTATGCCATATGACTATCACATAGTGAGAAGTTGAACTCTGCCCTCCAGTCGCTGTGGTTATCTAGTTGTTGGGTTGTTTTTGTTTTCATTTTTGAGATTGCTGTTTTGATTTGCTCTGGACTTTATAAATGTTTTCTTAAGGAGAGAAAAAATTCCTCTCAGCAAGACTCTTTGTTTGAAATACCAGGTAAGGAGTTGAAGTGTAAAGTAAAAACGCAAATTCTCCCCCACTCGCTGTCATGAGAGAGTATACGTAACTCTGAATAACATAGTGAGGTTTGTCTTTGAAACTCACCTTATCTGCCTACATGGACAAGTGAATATAAATTGTGTTGTTGCCAATTTTTCCCGTATTATCATTTCCCCACCTCGGTGTCTGTCCTGTGGTCATTGAGATGTCATGGAAATTTATTGTTTCTTTTGAGGCAGTGATATTTTCTTATTATCAGATGTTTTTTAGCTTGATACAAAGCTGTGTATAAATTCAACCTCTGTTAACCTTATGACGCCTTCTTACATGTAATAAGAGGAGCTGTTCTGGGATGGGAGGTTATGTTCCCATTAATATATTTGTTGGGAAAGTGCAGCATGGTGGAAAAGCAGAGGGCCTGACTTGTCCAGAGTCCATAAGTTGACTCAGCAACACCTGAGTGTCATAAAACTAAGCTGGGGAGAGGCGGGTGTGGGGATAAAATAAATTAGCTAAGAAAAATGGAATAAAGAAAAAAAATAGTGGTAGAACAGTATAAGGTGAAGACAGACAGGTAAATGCTGGCTGCAAATTTGGCTCTAAGCTTCCTAGTAGCTGATTCAAAAGCGAATATATGAGAAATTGCTTCCAAATTATGAAGCATTACTCAAATGTTCATTAGTATTAATTGTATGATGAAAACTTCAAATGGAGTTAAAACTCTAGGAGTTTAAGGTTTCACAGTCCTGAGCTTAAATCTGTGCTCTCAAAATTTTTCTGTAAACATTTGAATATGCTATAAATATCAGATTTTGGTTTTGCGCCCCAGAACACTTTTTTTTTTTTTAATTTGCTTGTGGTTTAAGTCTAGTAAGATTTAAGTTAATGTTACTAACGCAAATTATTTTTTCCCCTAAATAACTTCCAGGGTGAATCCAGCTTGGGAAGTATAGCTTTGTAAGTGTTTTAAATGGAAGGGTTTTCTCAACCACAAAGGACATTGTAGCCTACTTCCCTAAAATACATCTTAGTAGAAGAGAAAAAAGACTTTTGTATTAGAATAGTGAGTAAAAGATAGGAAAGCCTCTTTGTCATGAAATTAAATGTATAATTTTCTTCATCATTAAAAATCAAGATTTTCCTCGTCACAAGGCACAATCATTTGTTTCAGAATCATATTACAGTGTTGTAAATATCATAAAAGTTAAATGTGGTCATCTCACCTAATAAGTTATATTTAATTACTAAAAATCCCTTCATATTTAACAGCGAGGCTGAAAAAATAGTACAATCTTCATATATACTAAAAGAACACGTTTCTATTAATAACTTCAGAGATCCTGAAAGTTTTCACCATAGAAACTTGAAATATATATATTTGAGCATTAACTTAAAACTGACCTATCAATACCTATGCAAATATGCTGTTCTCAAAATGAAAATTTAAAGCACCTAAGAGGAGGAGTAAAAATGAGTTAACTATGTTTTTCCTTCTCCAAATATTAAACCGCTAATAACCACTTCTCATAAAAATCCCTGAATATATAGTATATTTTTATGGCTTGGAGAATTTTTCCTTCCTTTTAATTATGATAGTGGTGCTGAATTCAGGACATATGGATATTTACACAATCTATAAACAGTGCTCAGAAGAATGCAGTTCCAAGGTTATCTCTACTATATGGCATAAGTGTTCTGTTTTCCAGTTATTTACTGATCGACTCGCACATAACATTCTTGGTTGTGACAACAGAGCCTGTAAATTGTCAGTCTCATTCGCAAGCTTAGATTTATCTTCCCGTGGGCTTTCTACCAGGTCACCATGCCAGGCTGTGGCTCGTTGGGGGTTGTGCTTCGGTTCGTTGAGTGATGCGGGTTTAAGGGGTGACGTTGACGGGGTTCTAACTGGGAGCTCGCGGGTCCCCTCGGTCTGGAGTGCGGGCAGTCTGTCCGAGCTGGATAGGGAGGCAGCATGCAGCTGTGTCTTTCAGAGCTTTGGGATTAAGTCTTTGAAAACTGGAAGACACTGTTCCTCAGGTGTGCGCAGGCATTTAGAAATCTGCTGGGCGGATCATCATGGTCGTGGCCTTGAGCGAGTAGCCGGACCCTTTCCAGTAGTACCACTTAATACCATTGAACTTATTTGTGTTCTGCCTCTGTGGGTAGTACATTCCGTTCAGGTTGGAAGGACCACAGGCATCAAACCACCAGCCTGTGAAAGTGAAACACAGAAGGAATTAGGAGCCAGGTGGCCCTCTCTCACCGCAGAGTTACAAATACTGGCTAATCCGCGAGTCACATTCTGCTCATTTTAAGCAGGTGTGTGCGGGCCTTCTTAAGAGTGGAGGGTGCCGCCCTGGCAGGTGGCAGTGTGGTTTTCCACCTCTACACTGGCGGAACCGTAGCCCCTGAGGCACATGTTTTTACGCGCTTTCTTACTCCTCTTCCCCTGTGCTGTGGGGAAGGGCCAGTCACCCACAGACATGACTAGGAGACCCACAGGACAGTTGACAGTGTGGAAAGTCAGAGCCTGAAGAATCGATGGGTGGCTCTCCTCGGCCCAGGATCACCTTCCATCCAGTGCCAGCAACACGGTGGACCAGGCTGCTTCAGGCTCCCCTCCGCCTAACAAAGAAAGTCTTTTTGGGACTTTTCTGGTGGAGCAGTGGTTAAGAACCCCCCCTGCCAATGCAGGGGACACGGGTTCGAGCCCTGGTCTGGGAAGATCCCAGATGCTGCAGAGCAGCTAAGCCCGTGCGCCACAACTACTGAGCCTGCTCTCTAGGGCCCGCGAGCCACAACTGCTGAGCCCGTGTGCCACAACTACTGAGCCTGTGCTCTAGAGCCCACGAGCCACAACTACTGGAGCCCACGTGCCTAGAGCCTGTGCTCTGCAACAAGAGAAGCCACCGCAGTGAGAAGCCCGCGCACCGCAACTAGAGAAAGCCCGTGCGCAGCAACGAAGACCCAACACAACCAAAAATCAATCAATCAATAAATTTATTTTAAAAAAAAAGTCTTTTTGTTTCAAACGTAACCCCAAATTTTAAGTACTCAATGGAGCTAGATAAAAAGGAAGCCTTTAAGTCCCAGAGACAGAAAGGAAATTTAAAGCTCTAGTGGTGTGTGCACTAAGGTAAAGTGGGGGACCTGGGAGGCCGCTGCATGGCACAGCGGCGGGTCAGTGGGCATCCACACCTACACCTGAAGGACTAGGCTTAGGCTTTTAATACCCTTACCTAGAGGCCCTGGGTTTGGGAGGGGAAGGAATGACCTCAGTCTACAAGCATTAATCCAGGTAAATCTTTGAAAGATTGTGTTGGAAGGACACATACAGTATGATGCCATTTATATAAAATTTTAAAATACAGAAAAAAATAACTATTATCGATCTCTCCATACCTAGTAAAAGAAATAAGTAATGTGAACGTTACAGGTATTGGTAGGGCATGTTTTATTTCTTTAAAAAGTATTCTGATGCAATTATTATATTATTTATACACTGGACTGTGATCACCAGTTATTACATCCAAGTGCCTAAATTTTTTCCTGATAGTAACAGCTCCATGACTTGAGTTGATTCAGATTAATGTTGATTTGATAAGACATCTGTGTGTGTGACTCAGAAACCTTCAAAATGTTCAAGAATATTGCAGATTTATAGATCTGTCCATTCCGGAGCCTGTTGTCTGACTCAACTATAGAATTTACTGTCTATGCAGAAACCTAGCTGGTCGTTCGGCCGGTTTATCTGTGGTCCAGACCACGGCTGGGAATCTGACCTCTACCGTCAGGACCGCTCTGCCGTCTCTCTTGGGCTGCGTTTCTTCTCCCCGATCTCCTTTCCACTTCCACTCTCAGCCCTAAATCTTGATCTGAGTAAGTAAATATGTTGTTTCCTTGGTTATTAATGCACTGATACTCTCTTGAGTAGCTCTTGACATTCGGGTGGTCTGAAAACCGCCACCCTCTGCGTGGACAGCTGGGCTCAGTGTGGGAATGACAGACAGGAAGCAGGATTCGGCGTGCTCCCTCCCCTCACCCCCCTCCCCTGGTTGGCTTCCAAAAGGATTACTGTGGTGGGATGGGAGAGACAGGCAGCTTTTACACAATCAGCATAATAGCTTTCTCTGGTTGAAATAATTACTGAAGTAAGTATGGCTAATAGGGAAGACCTAAGTTACCAACGTATGTTTATACATGAAATATATTCTCTAAGGAACCATAGGACTGATTTTCTTAATGGAGCCTAATTCTCTCAGTATCGTTTTAAAGACTTGAAAATTACTGGGTTTCAAATTATTTTTGTAAATAAATCCTTCCTTTTGTCCGTAAATGATTCTTAACTGCAGTACAAACACACGACAAGTTTAGACCCTTTACTTGTTTATGCAGTACCTCATATTTATAAGATATATTGACTGCAGCTCTTCCCTCTGGTTTTCCTGGGTGAGTAATGAATGAACTTTTGGTGATACAATTCATGGTCTCTACAAATTAAACCCTGCCCATTTCCTGTTTGCCTCTGCATTCAGTCTGCATGTTGGAAGAATTTTTGTTGCCGATTTCAACCTTTCACTGTTTTTAAGAACTAACTCCACAGCATTTGCCCGACTTTTTCCTGGTCTCAATCACAATGAACTGGTTTTGGTTATTCCACGTTTAAACTTTTAGGAATCGGAAGAATACGTTTTCTAACAGTTGGTTCCTGTCACTGAACTCTGAAATGTTTCTGAAAACTCATCTGGCCATGAAGTGACTGTTATATCACATTTGCTTATGGGTATGGTTTCTTTTTGTTTGTTTGTTTTTTGTTTCTAAGAGATCTAACGTGAAAGGTAGAAGGCAAGAAGAGTCTGAAGATAAAGGCCTTAAACTGGACAATCATTCATTTTAATTTGATGCACAGAAAAGGAGCTTGGTTAATTACTTTCTGTGCATTATTAGTATTTGCTATATATCAAGAAATACTTAAAAAAAAAAGACAACTGAAAAATCCTTGTTTGAACAATAAATTATTAATTGGAAACATTTCTATACTGATGAATCTATATCACTGTTTCGGTAGCCATTTTTAATTTTTAACCTTTTTAATAAAGCAAAATGGAACTAAACCATCGTGCCAACATCTGACACTCAGCACAAACTCCAGAGAGCTTGCTGAGTATCACACGGCCCGTCTCCTTGCCAGGGGTAGGTCCTGAGGAGACACAGTTGGCCTGCTGACAATTCTAGCTCAATATCACATTCGTGTGTAAAACTCAACAGTCTGAAAAAGCGAAAAACAAATCTCCCTGTATTGAGCAAGTAAGTCTATTTATGAAATTTGGACATTGTCACCAATCACAGGTTGAAGTCCAAAGAGCCAACCTTTCCCTCTATGAAATCCTTCTTTTGCCAGTACAAATAGGAAGAGAGAAACGTCATCCCACCTCCTGTGAGCATTTGTGAACATTTGCAAATACATTTGTCGTTGTCTGCGTCCTTGGTGCTAAAATCATTTCCTGGTTGGCTTATGCTGCTTATTTTGCCGGCTGTCCCTGTGAGTCCTTTAAGGTGAATCCTGTAAGCATGCAAAGAAAAAAAAAAAAGGCAAAACATAATTGGCTTGGGTGGTTGATTTATCATGGTGGAAAGTTTTTTACAATGAAGAATTTCATTCTACAGAAACACGTGCTATGCTGGTTAGTGCACTAGCGCTTACTCCGGACAAAATGTTTTTGCGCTGGTATAAACAGGAACCAACTTATCATCAAATCCTTAGGCAAAGAGGAATGTTTTCATGAAGCCTTCAACGCATATCACTTGCACAAGCATCAGCGGGGACTTTGGGGCCCTGTAATTTATTTTCCTGCTGTTTTCAGGTAAACAGAAGAGGGGGAAATACATCGTGATGGGATCCTCTTTCCAAGTCTCCAGGCATCATCCATATATTGTAGAAATTAGAATCCAGGGTGACTGGTGGGTGTGGGGAGGACAGCAGACAGCAAGGGGTGACCACTGAATGTGGAGCAGAAATCTAGAGAACTGTGTGGAAAAACAAATCCTTGTGGCTGCTTTGCCTTGTTTCTGAATAGTATTATAATAAACCTGCCAGACATTGAGAAAGAATAAGCGTACTATTAAGTTAGACCCTAGATAATAGCCCAGGCTTTTAGAAGATTGCAGAAATCTGGCTCGCCCCAGCACTGTGCCTGCCAAGGAGGAGGGGAGAAAGCAGGGGCAGGTCTGTGAGCCTGACTCCAGGAAAGCCCCAGGCAGACAGGCTCCGGAGCTCAGAGCAGGGTCCAGGGGACGCGGGTGCCTGTGTCGAACTCCATGTCACAGTGTGGCACTTGGAGCATGGACACCTGGGGCCTGAGGTCTCCCCATCCCAGGGACCCTCCTGCTGTGCTCTAAGCGCCGCCGACGCCGCTCATCTTGGTAACACCTGCTCACATTCGCTAACAGCTATCTGGGAGGGAATAGGATTTCCTGGAATTCATGTTGGAGCAGAAGGTGGAGCTGAGAGGAAAGGTTCTCCAGGGGCGTGTCTCTAACCCGCCTGTGCCACTCACTGTCCCGGGCCGTGCATGGAATGCCCAGACCAGCCCCGAGAGGCAGGCGCCACCCCCCTCTTCCACGTAAGATCGCTGAGTTCGGTTCGGAGGTGGGAGCTCGTCCACAGCCACACGCTGTAAGTGGTGGAGCTGGGACTGGCAGCAGCTGGGACTGCACCTCTGTTAGGGCTCCACGCTGGTGCACCCCTTCGCAGGGGCGCTTGGTTATCGAGGAGGCAGTTGTGAAAAGGGGGGCACAGGGGCATATCCAGTGAGTTCCATAAAGCGCTGGTCCCGAGTAACATTTGTGTTGGTAACTCAGAGTTTTGTTTATAGGACTGCAGCTCTGGAAGCCTCATCACAGGCATTGACCGAATTTCTGAATTTCAGGGTTATCCTCGTGCTTCAGAAATGACCCTGGGCCCTAGCACAGCCCCTGCATACCTGCTGCAAGGCCTTCCTGTAACTTCTGCTCACTGTTGGGATTTTGAAACACTTTAATTTCTGTCCAGGCCCTTCTCACTAATCGTAGGTAGGACTGAGATGAACTACTCTGCGTGCGTTTCCTCCTTTGAACTCTCCTGTCTCCTTTGAACAATCTCAGTTCTAGTGGAACGTGTTAAATTTCCCCAAAGCAAAAGAAGGGAGAATACTATGTTTTATGAGTCTCTATGAGAAAAGTTGTATCTTTTTAGATCCTTCTGCCGTGTGGCCCATTGTTTTATTTTATTTTTATTTTGTGGCTGCGTTGGGTCTTCGTTGCTGCGCGTGGGCTTTCTCTAGTTGCGTTGAGCGGGGGCTACTCTTGGTTGCAGTGCGTGGGCTTCTCATTGCGGTGGCTTTTCTTGTTGTGGAGCACAGGCTTTAGGCACGCAGGCTTTGGTAGTTGCAGCATGCAGACTCAGTAATTGTGGCATGTGGGCTCAGTAGTTGTGGCTCGTGGGCTCTAGAGCACAGTCTCAGTAGTTGTGGCACGCAGGCTCTAGGGAGCGCGGGTTTCAGTAGTTGTGGCTCATGGGCTCTAGAGTGCAGTCTCAGTAGTTGTGGGGCACGGGCTTAGTCGCTCTGCGGCATGTGGGATCTTCCCAGACCAGGGATCGAATCCGTGTCCCCTGCACTGTCAGGCGGATTCTTAACCACTGTGCCACCAGGGGAGTCTGGCCCATTGTTTTAAAGTTGCCTTCTTGTAAAATTTGATTATTAAGAATAGCCACGTTCTTGGGCTTCCCTGGTGGCGCAGTGGTTGAGAGTCCGCCTGCCGATGCAGGGCACACGGGTTCGTGCCCTGGTCCGGGAAGATCCCACATGCCGCGGAGCGGCTGGGCCCGTGAGCCATGGCCACTGAGCCTGCGGATCCGGAGCCTGTGCTCCGCAACGGGAGAGACCACAGCAGTGAGAGGTCCGCGTACCGCGGAAAAAAAAAAAAAAAGAATAGCCACGTTCTTGAAATTACTTTAAATTGGTACCCATTGCTTTTATATCACAGTGGAGTGAAAGGAGAGGTAGTGCTAACATTTAATAATTAAATCTCAGTGTTTGTATAGAATTGCAAGAATGTTTGTGAAAAGTGACCAATTCTTAAGGTTTAATATACAAATAGTTTTTAGTTTTAGTAAAAATAATCATACTCTATTGATGCATTTATCCCTTCTTATAACGTGTATTTTTTCAGTTTTCCTACATTTAGAAAAAAATTCCTTTAGTGGAAAACAACTTAGCTGCTACATACAACTGGCATTCTGAAACATCTGTAGTTATTGTTTTAGTCACATCCTAGTTTTCTTATCACATTGACATGTTTTATTAGGATAATAATTTTTTCAGTGTAGTATCTGTTTTATACTGCCAAGTAAATTAAACTGAGCTTTAAACAACTGTGTGGTTTTTAAAATGGCATATCCAAAAACTGATTGCATTTCTAAAGGAAATATCTGTTAAGAACCATCGCAGTTTAAAATATTTTTATAATGTCAGCATACAAGGGTAATGACCCATATTGTAAAATCTTCTTATATAAACAGTCTAATCCTTAATTTGTGTGTGTGTGTGTGTGTGTGTGTGTGTGTGTAATTCCTGTGTTGTAGATTCCTAACTGTTGCCAGTTGAAAAAATATTTAGCTTGGAGGTCAAACAATGACCAACCACTCATGTCTAAAAATTCATTGAAGTTTTGATCTGTGGAGTCAACTTTGGGCTGCAGTGAGGCCCCAACACCTATCTCTTCTTTCATCTGAGTCCCTGTCCACCCTGGACAGCCGGCTCTTTCTGTAATGAGAGCTGATGGGCTGTTTCACCGACTTCTTAAAAGTCGTGTCGAAGCTTGTCGTACATTATCTGTTTTCAAAACATGCTTCTGAATTTTGGCCCACTGTTTATAAAGCAGGACACTAGACATTGTGCAGTTCTCAGGTGGCTGTCAGCAAGCTGGCTTTTAGCCCGTTTTTTCATGCTGTCCATTGCGAGCCTCCTCAAGGAAGCCAGCTCAAGGATTTCGAAATCGTGGGTTTTTCCCAAACTACTCAGATCTTGGAATTTCTTTTGAGCAGAGGGTCTGAGCCGGGCATCACTGGGATTTAGACGGGACGGCAGGCCAGTTGATGCTTGTCTCCTGTGACGTTCCAATGGAACTTCGCTTGTTTATTTCTGACTTCAGAGTTGGTGTTTCACAACGTGTGCTCCGTGATCACCAAAACCCCCAAACACCACCCGTCCGAGCTCTCTAGACACCCTCAGGGTGTGTTGGTGCCTGAACCCTTGTGTTGTGCCTTCTCAGACCAATTCCCATGTGGCCACCAGGCACCCCATCGCCCTGCTCTGTGCCGCTGTCGACACACATTTCTGAGCCCCTTTCCCTGTAAAGCACAGATGCACGTGCCTACTGCCCTTGCCTGGCACAGCAGGTTGTAAAGATCCCTTTGCTCGGGCTTCCCTGGTGGCGCAGTGGTTGAGAGTCCGCCTGCCGATGCAGGGGACACGGGTTCGTGCCCCGGTCCGGGAAGATCCCACATGCCGCGGAGCGGCTGGGCCCGTGAGCCATGGCCGCTGAGCCTGCGCATCCGGAGCCTGTGCTCGGCAACGGGAGAGGCCACAACAGTGAGAGGCCCGCGTACCGCAAAAAAAAAAAAAAAAAGAAAAAAAAAAGCTCCCTTTGCTCTGTGTCTACTCTCTGGGCGTTTTAGAGCCAAAGAGTACATTCCCGGTCACAATTGCCCGCGCTTTTCTTGGAACATTCAAGATGAGCTGTGTCCAGTGGGTGGGAGGAGGTAGGTGAATACGGAGGCAGTGCTGTGAATCAGCTGGTCTTCCTGTAGCAGAGGGCAGAGGGTCTGGCTACCTACTGCCCACCTAATCCTTGCTCTTTTGAACTTGGCAGCTCATCCTGACTTTGGGATGGAACATAACAGTTGAATGTGTTTAAACTTCAAAAAGATAGATGTAACTTTTAAAACCTTCTGGAAGAAAACAGTAGAGTCATGGGTATACATCTGTTATGATATTGGCATGACATTTTATAATAGGGACACAACATTCACCTACTCTACAAATAGTCGTTAAAGGCCCGTTATCTGCCAGG
Organism: Mesoplodon bidens; assembly: GCF_964165515.1. Lineage (NCBI taxonomy): Eukaryota > Metazoa > Chordata > Mammalia > Artiodactyla > Ziphiidae > Mesoplodon > Mesoplodon bidens. Next base: position 35,191,425 of record NC_138181.1, on the reverse strand, counting down.
CAGGGTTCATCTGTACCCTGAGGATACACAGCAAACACAACAGGCAAAATTCTGTCCTCATGAAGCCTTCCTTATATTGTTGAAATTAAAGTTAGAATGTTGACACTAGAGAAGCTTACCCAAAGGCGGCAAAGAACTCTAAGAAACAAGATGTTTTTCTCCCTTAAGGTAGCCTATGATGAGTAATTTAGATTCTGGTTAATACAGTGGGGTTCTGACTTTCTGGAGTCATCACCCAGCAAATCCTTTAACTTTTTTCAGTGACATATAATTTCCTTACCTGTAATTGAGTTCTTCGCTTGAGAGATAGAAATGGTCGTACAACGAGTAAGCCTCATTCCCTTCCCAGTCTTTCAGGTGTATTTTAAGCACGTAGCGTTTCTGATTAGTCACTTGTGAAACAAACTCATTTCCCAGCCAGTGTTCGCCTGAAGGGCTCCCAAATCCCTGAAATCGAAGTTGTAAAATTCACTTACTTCATTTACTTTTTCTTCATGTATTTGAAGTCAATAGTCCATCAATTTAACACGGAATAACCATTCAGTATTCAACAGGAATCCCTTCCTGTACCGTGAAACTTTGGGGTCTTCCATATAAGAAAGATTTTTAAAAGGTCAGTTTTAGGAAACTAAGCTGTTACCAGAAGGAAATTAGTATTGGGATAATTAGAACGACTTGGGGAGCCACCAATATCATAAACAGCTCAGTTTACAGACGTGTGAAACACTATGAAACAGTTTACCAAAAAATGCTGAGCCCACCGTTAAAAATAAGCCTAACTTTCGCATGCCTTTGTTTTTTTTTTTTTTTTTTTTGCGGTACGCGGGCCTCTCACTGTTGTGGCCTCTCCCGTTGCGGGGCACAGGCTCCAGATGCGCAGGCTCAGCGGCCATGGCTCACGGGCCCAGCCGCTCCGCGGCATATGGGATCCTCCCAGACCGGGGCACGAACCCGTATCCCCTGCATCGGCAGGCGGACTCTCAACCACTGCGCCACCAGGGAGGCCCCTCGCATGCCTTTGTTTTGATATATAGTTTACATTACATCGGCAGGACCAGTCTTTAATGGGGAGACTGAAACACCAGTTAAAAAGAACCCTTTGGTTTAAAAAAAAATGATCAAAAGTCATTGGTTAGTTTTAGATTTGTGGTAAAGTTCCTGCACATTCTCAAAGTTAGTTTTCGCAAAGAAAATTATTTTCAGATGGTTTAAAGAGTATTCATACCACTTTATATTCTTTCCAAGTCCTCTGAAAATCAACACTGCCATCTTCACGTCGCTGGATAATTGTCCACCCACCTCCAGCTGTTTCCATGTCACAGTAAGCCTGCAAACAGGAACGCACAATTACTGCCTGGGAAATGTCCGTGACTTGGGTCTTTGTCTTAAATAACAGAAACGAGATGAACGGAGATACTTATAATAAGACCAGGGCTGATGGGGTTCTCTGGGGGTAAATCTTTGTGGTCTTCCAAGAGGCAGAGGATTTTAAAGAAATTGAAAACCATGCATTTAAAATGATGATGAAAAATAAACAGTAATATAACATGATGTGTCGATGAAACTAGGACCTTGTCATCATCTGTTCTAGGCTAAAGACCCACCCCGATAGCTGACCCTGAGATCGCTGTTGCTTAGAGATTCATGGGGAACGGGACATGCTGGCAGATTGGCCCCAAACCTCTCATCTCCAGCCTATAGAAGTCCATCGCCTCGTGTTCACAGCCCTGAAAACCTTTATGATGGTTGCTGGTCCTGACTGACTGTCCAGAGAGTGGTGTAAAAGGGAGACTCTTGCATTGTGGGGTTTCCAAGACTCCTGTGATGCCATGGGGCTATTTGGCTTCCTCCATGTGTGGGATCAAAGTCAGGTTTCCTGGCTCATCCCTCAGAACAAGGGACTGGGGGCTCCCGTGTACCCACTGTGTGTGTGTGTGACCTGAGGGGCCTGGCAGCTCCACCCCGCAGACCCTGACTTCACGCTTCTCTGCACTTTGCTCACTGCCCCTGTTATCTCTTCCCAGCTCTTTTGATTTCTGCTTTTAAACGGGCTTGGTGGGTTTAAACTTTGTTCACTACACAGGATTCTTTCTTGGGCTAGGAGCATGCATGCTCAATTTCAACTCAGCTGGAGTTTTATTATGAAATTAAAACCCCCTGAAAATAAGATTACACAAATAGTTTTAAATAATAAGATTATAGTAGAATGAAGGAGTTTTCCAAAAAGTTAAGATGAATTTCCTTACAGGTTACAAGGTAGTAAATGTGAAAGTTAAGGTTCAAAAACAATTAGAAATATTCTTCCTTTGTTGTCTTCCATGGTCTTTGGGGGGAATAATGGAGATAATTTTGGCAGAGTAAGTTTACATGTCTACTATACTGCATTTGTGAGCCAAAATCCTAGAGAATGGGGGCTAAAGGGAACCCAGAGTGCACCTAGACCCGCCCTTTCATTGTAAGCACTTGTTGGCCGTCCTGTTTCAAGTGGAACCAGGAGCAGCAGCTGGAATCCAGCGCTGGTTCTCCTGTTGCGCCCTCTCCACCACCATTCCAGACCCTCTCCAGGATGGACACTCGGCCCGTCATCACTTCCCCAATGATCCTCATGTTTTGAAACATGCGTTCCATGAAAGAAAATTATATTTATCAAGAATAAAATGATTTCCCCATTTTAAATTAATCAGCCATATGAAATTGATCTGCTTAATATAACCCCTTATCTCTCTGTGTTGACATTATTATTATTATTATTAATTATCGTTGTTATCATTGCTCTGCATCACTCTGTTCCAAGCACCAGGCTAGGTGCTTCCCGTATGTTATCTGTAATCTCACGGCAACTCTGCTGTGATGCTATCTTTCTGCGTGTTTGAAAGGAGAAAAGATTTGGTAAAGTTAGGTTAATTTGATCAGAGTCATTCAGCTATTAAGTGGCATATAGGGTTTGAATAAGGTCTCTTTAATGTCCTGATTCTGTGATGTGTTTTCTACTCCCCCATGCTTCCGAAAACAGAGAAACCTGACTCTCCTGTTAGTAGGTCAGAAGTCCCTCCACGCAGCTCCAAGTTGAAATCAGTTCACGAATACCACTGCCTCTCGCCTGCCTCTGGTCCACAAGATGGTCAGTACTGCTCACTTCTGTCAGCGGGTCTAGTAAACTAGCTGAATAAGCTCCATTGATGTGAGCAGTCCTGCGCACACATGTTAACTCCCCTGTATCCCAGAAGGCGTGCTAGGGGGTAAAAGGACTGCACACTGTTCTCAGGGAGCCTGTCCTCTTTCTAATACTTGCTTCTTCAATGTCAAAATCACCCCGATGAAGTTGCTGATATTTAAGTCAGAGAACAAGTCCATCTTGTTGTGGAAATCAGTGAAGACCAAGAGCTGGGGTCTGAGCCATACTATCCTCTAACCCCATTAGGGACAGTGACGGGATCATGAGAACGTTTTCTTAAGATTACTTTGTCCACCTTAAGAAGAAGAACAGAGCATTTATAAAAACTGAAGTATTATGGTTAGTTGGCTCGTGAGGCTTCCAGAGGAACACAGTGTTCGAGTAGAGTTCTTCACGTAGCCAGGAGGTACAGATGAGAATGATGAAGCAGATGCTCTCAGGGTCAGAACAGCATGAGTCCTCAGACAAGGCCTGTGACCTCACTGCTGAGCTACAGCAAACCTGAGGGCAGTGAATACTTTGGATGAGCACACCGTGGTGTGGTCCAGGGACCTGATATCTCGCTCTAAAGCTTGATTTCTTTCAGCAAGTAGCGCTTGATTTAAATGTGATGCTTCGGCTCTGAGGCCGTGGTGAATGAGTGATTAAACAGCAAACAGATCAACATTAGGCGTCAGGCAACCTGGGAAACTTAGGGAAGGAAACTCTTATGTCTCTGACTAGCAAAAATGTAACCCTGATGCTTCTGATAAATGCCGTCTTGCAATGTCTATCTTGTACAAAAACCTAATGAATTCTTCAAAAATAAAGTTGAAAGGATATTTAGGCCTCTTTGGGAAAGATCTGCGCAGAGATCTGTTGAACATCCTTTCCTTGAATTAGATGAAGCAGGCCAAGCTCGGGTGCCCTGGCCCACAGAGAGGTTGCCTCACAGTCCTTGGGTGTTGGATGGACGGCGGGCACCAAGCCCTGTCCTGGGCGCTCATCTCCATCATCTCCATCATCACCCCGAAACCACTCTCTAGGACAGGGGACATCGCGTCACGTCGCAGATCAGGAAGCGGAAGCCTCACGCAGGTTCAGTGACTTGCTGAGAGGCACACGTTGGCAGAGTCAGAATTTAAACCCCAATCTGTCGGACTTCCTCAGGTTGAATTATGGAGTCTGAAGTCTGGAAGGGAATCCAGAGGTAACTCATCTGGACCATATATTTTAGAGATGAAACAATTGAGGCTTCAAAGATTGTTGTTCCCGGCTGTGTCAGTGAGTTGTTTTCACTGCGTATGTGTAAAAGGCATATATAAATCCTAATGTTTCCAGCCGTGGCCTGAGACCACATCACCCCAGAGCTGTATATCTTCTCCCGGCAGTGAGGCCTTTGGGGTTGGTACAGCGAGCTGGGGCAGGGACACGCGCTGAGGCAGGAAACATTACATAGCTGTAGGAAGCTGATAGTCCCTCTGGGTCTGCATCAGGGAGCATCCCTACTCTACTCTGCATCCTCCTCCTCCTCAGGTCACTCCTGTCCCCTTACCTCCAAACCAAGAACAGACCAACATCTGGTGACAGACAGTAGCATACAAAGAGCTGGCATGCGAACCAGATAGCAAAGGGGACTGAAGGGCTTAGTATAGAGTCTGCTCATTACTTTTTCATCTGCAACAGAATATTTGGGCTTTTTCTCCCCCTAATACACTGCTTTTAGGGTGCTAGGGACATTAACTGATTTTCAAGGTTGATTAAAGCAGCATAAATGAATTAGAAAGATTGCTTTGGAAAGTCTTATTGTGAATAATAGCACAAGAATATTGTGCTATTATTCAAGATAAATCGAATATTTATCTTTTAAATTCAAAATCAAGTGTATGTTACTGTTTGAAATTCCACATCTTTAAGCCCTTGTTTGTATTATTATTATTTTTTTTTTTTGCGGTACACGGGCCTCTCACTGTCGTGGCCTCTCCCGCTGTGGAGCACAGGCTCCGGACGCGCAGGCTCAGCGGCCATGGCTCACGGGCCCAGCCGCTCTGCGGCACGTGGGATCCTCCCGGACCGGGACACGAACCCGCGTCCCCTGCATCGGCAGGCGGACTCCCAACCACTGCGCCACCAGGGAAGCCCCCTTGTTAGTATTTTTAAAGTGTTTTCCTTTATTACCATGTTAAATACTGAGGATAACCCTGAGTTCAAAGAGATGATACTTTCAGGAGCCTTTAAAATTTCCATTTTGATACAGCATCAAGTACCTTTTCTGTAAGTGTTTCTGTTCATTCAATGTGTAGCTGCTTTTACAGTTAGATGTAAACATATTTATAGGCATTTAACATATACAGTCATCCCAGAGTTCTATAACACTTCACACTGATTCTCATGGACTGTTGTTTTACCTTATCAAAGCCACATCGAAATATTCCCCGGGGAAGTGACTTTTTTTTTTCCCTCTCATCTAAAGCTTAACATCTCCTAAAGCAAGTTCAAGAGGCATGCTCCCTGAGAAAACCAATGTCCAAGAAAAACCGAGTGAGCTGTACACTAGCTTCTCCTGATGGTAAATTCTGATTCTTGGTGCACTTATGAGCTTCCACCTTGAAGTAAAATCCAGGTACTTGGGAAGAAAATGACCTGCTCTCATTGATGGTGTGATTTAAGTCTTCTAGCCCATCAGATGGGGTAAGAATGGCCCGCCCAGGGAAGCTCTGAGCCCCCTGCAGCAAGTCCAAAGGGTTGGAACTGTCTCCAAAACCATGTCCTTGGCCTTTGGGGCTTGACAGCATTTGCACTGATGGTACAAAAGCACGAGTGGGTGAAGCTGCCAGACCCTAGAATGAACTACCAGCACAAGCCATGCCGGAGTCACTGTGCTCCTCAGTCACACACGTGCAGTTTGGGGGGCGGGAAACCAATTTCACTTCAGGATGTCTCTGACAAAGCAGTAAAGAAGTATTAATTTTATTAAACCTCTACTGCTGCGGGCACGTCTTTTTATATTCTGTTTGATGAAATGGAAATGAGTATAAGTCACTTCTGCACATCAAGGTGCCGTGGCTGTCTCAAAGAGAAAGTTTGTGTGACTGTTTTAGTTGCAGGTTGAACAAGCCTTTTGGTTTTTGGATGGAATACGATTGCTGCTTGAAATAACGATTGAAACATAGACTGTGGGTATTCGAACTCTGGTATTTTGGAAGACATTTTCTTTAAAGTTAATGATGCGAGTCTGACACTTCAAGGCAGACAGCTGACACTCTGCATGACTAAGCCAAATGCAAGGAGAAAATAAGTAGATTATCTTATATATCAGGTAGACACATATAATAAGATAGATATTGCTACATCATTCATATGCATCGTCAGTGTTCTGTGCCCAGTGGCTGGGCTCGGAGCCCTTGGTGAGACCTTTACTTGTGTCAGTGTTTCTTGCTTTGCTCTGAGTGGAGCTGGGATGCATCCGGGGTGTGTGAACTATGTCTGCAGTTGCTCCACTTCTAACACGACTTGCCTCAAGCCAGGGAGGTGAAAATGGGAGACAGTGCCTTACCTTGATCTCCTCCGTGGAGTTAGGGAACGTCAGTGTGTAGATGCCACTGGTGGTCAGTCCTGATTTGAATGCTTCCGCACAATCTCTGAATACGATTTGTTCTTCCTTAGCAATGAGGGAGTGCTTAGCTGCTTTTTAAAAATAGGAGAGCTTTTAAAAGGAGTTCATGAAAAGATAAAAGTATGTTGTTTCGAGATGCACTCACTTGCTAAGTTTTATGACATTTGAATTCTTACCGTAAGTAAAAGGGCGATGCTAGTGTTTTAGCCTTTCCAACGTTACTCTTTCAGCCTGTTTCGTGTTAACTCCCAAAGACTGTTACCAATAATCCATACTTCCGTTTTCTTCTCATCAACTACATGTAATGCAAGTACTTCACAATCAGCCTGAATAAACGATTACTTTTTAAAAAATCTTCCATCTTGAGTAGAATCAGATAAAGTGATTACAGAAGAATAAAAAAGAATGTACCTAAAAACAGTGTTAGCTCTACAGTGGCTGCATCCATAGCCCATTGGCCACGTCCTATCTAGGCAGTGGTGTGGATTGTTTTCCTTTCTTTTTGTGTATCTGAGGCCAAGTCTTTATACATTTCTTTAGACCATTGGGTGAAGACATTTAGTATTCTTTGGATTTTTAGCAACCGTCTCATGATAGCTCGCGTTAAAGAGGAACCTAACATTTATTTATCTGTGTCTTTGAAATTCTTCCTTTTAAGTCTAAAAAGTCTAGGACTATGAAATTCTTTCAAATTTTTATTCTGCTCTCAACGTTTAGACTTCCCAATCCCTTTTTTGCCACATTGAAAAAGTGTTTGTGTGTATGTATTCTTGCAGGTACGTATTTGTACGTCATTCTAGAGACGGACAAAAGCCTAGGTGTCTGGACCAGGTGGCTTGGGCAGGCATCACAGGTGGAGGCTCCCGTCTGCACACCAGCCAGAAGCACACGGGACAGACGAAGCCTGTTCTGCTGCTCTTTCTCCTGTGCTCGTTTGTTCTGCCAGGATCTGAGCTATGTGATTTTCTCTCCTTTGGCTCATCCAAGCTAATACCTCACACTGTCTTGGTCCCACCAGACATCAGATAATTGTCTTTTCCTTTTCACTGAATGTGAGAAAAATATATGATTTTTTAAAAATTATAAGAGAGTGAAACTCTAGTTGGAAGGCACACGCAGCAAACTGGCCACCTGGTGTGAAACCTGCCACTTAGCACAAGGTTGCGCTACTGTTTTTGTTTGTTTGCTTCCTTGTTTAAGTAGAAACCTTGTTTAAATGTTTCTGTAATTAAAGTGGGGATAACTGTATGAGTCAAGGAAAATGTGAGAACATATTTCTTATGGAGGTGAAGAGGGTCTCTACATGAATCCTATGTAAAGTGCATCTGTGTCAAAAGAATACAGTTGAAAGGACACTATGAAACAGACCATAGCAAGAACTAGACCCAAAGGTTAAGAAAAAAAAAAAACTTAAAAATACCGCACAGGTTGTGTATCATGTCTCTAATTAATGACTGAAGATGCATCCCTTCTTCCCTCTAATATTGAAGAGAAGTTGAAAGGTCAAACAGGAATAAGGAAGGCAAGATGTAGTTAAGGATGTGGTGAGAGAAGGAAACTGGCATTTCTTGGGTACCAATCTTATGCCAGTTACTGCAAGTACCAATATTATCTCATTTAATCTTCACAGCAACCCTACGGGCCTAGGATTGTTTCTCCCTCTTAAAAAATAAAAAAATGTCCACTATGGTTTAGTAACTTACCCAGCCCCAAACATCTAGTTAGCAATGGAACTAACTAAAAGTAGACTCTCTGAGCCCATGAACAGAAGTCTGTTTGGGTTGGTTTGCCTCATAATAATTAGTATAAATATATATTCCCCTTCCCCTCTTCCTCCTTTTTAATCGATCCCATATTGAGACCCTATAAAGCATTCATATGAAATATGTAAGAGAAATGTGCTTTTTCTGAAAGATGAGAGCCTTTTTCAGAATTTTGAAAGGTTCGTCGACTACTGGCAGATAAAACTGAAGAAAAACTTATATGTAAACTTTACTTACAGTTTGATGTCGATATCATAGTCAGTAAGTTATGAACGGTCTCCATCAGGTCATGTTGCTGCTTTTGGAGGACTGAGTTATTCACCGTGGCAGTCACCAATTGTTTTTCTAGTTCTTCAATGATGGAATTTTGCTTGGATACTAACACCTGGAGCTGATCTTTCTCTTCTTTGATTGACCGAAGTTGAACTATGTGCTTGTCTTCCATATCTAGAACTTTCTTTTCCAGGAAACTTGTAAAGGGAAATAATTGTTAGTTAGTGAAGGGTTTTCTGATCACCATCAAAGCCAAGTGCTTTGTAAACAGCTAGTCAGTTTCATAATCCTTATACAATCGTTTATATTTATTGAAGTTCTGCTTCTCCAGGGCACTCTGTTAAGATGTTAAAGGAGTTATAAAGTAACAAGATGTTGCCACAGCCCTGAAGAAGCTCTCAAACTTGCTGAGGTCAGATAGAGGACATAGATATGACATGAGGAGAAGGTACCCCAGTGAAAATGTAAGGTTCATAACTAGAAGTTACCGCATGCAGTGCATTTGAAGACCATGGTTCTGCTGAAGAGGAACTTGGACAATGACAAGGTGCCCTTGGTTTGGGAACGCCTGTGGGTCAGTGGGGAGAGCCCCGGGCTGAGAACCTTGCCTCTGCACGTGACCCCCTGGGTTACCAGGCAGACCATCCCCTCCTTGGGTCTCAGGTGTATATCTATCTAAGGGAAAGTCCACCTACAGAAATAAATCTCTGTCCATAGTGAAGGCATTAGATTAGATGATGCTCTCTGAGACCCCCTCTAGTTCAAATAATCCATGGGTCTTTTGTTCCTTTTTGGGGGCAGTAACATTTTCTGAACCTTTAACCCTGGAAACAACATTACTCAGCCAAGGGACAAACTACCCATTACAGGTCTTACCTACGAGCATTAACAATCAGTATTCATCATCATTATTATCAGAAATACAGTTGCAGCTCTTAAATTTCTCCCAGTCCAATAGTCATTGTACACCAGTGTGTGACAATAAGTATACTGTCAAAGTACCAAGTCAAGAAATAATCCGTTACCGTGATGCAGACATTTGCTTTCGACTTTCATCAGTTGCACCATATCCATTTTTTCAACTATTATTTCTTAATATTTTTACTGATATCAGCTAACTTATTTTTTTTAACTTGTGTATCACTTTCATTGATCTAGAAACCAAGATGACTTACCATAAGAAGAAGGTAACCTAAAAATAAATGCATAAGTTTTTTCTTTTCTACCTAAAATCATTTCTAGGACCATCAGCGTACAGGCAATAGGAGATACTCCTACAATGGTTCACCTAGACAATTAACATAAAATGTATGGACATTTTAAAATCACTCATCTATACTGCCTTCAAAGTGATGTTGCTGACATTTGTTATCCAGCCAATCTTTTGTTGTCTTTAATATTCTATGAAGAGGCATAAAAGAAAGATGTGATGATCACACAGTCCAGAGTGTGAATGAGAGTGTGACTACTCTGGGATGGATATTAAAAAGAAATTTTTTTTTCTTTCTCCCAAACCTCTACCAGTATAATCCAGAGGTCAGTCAGTCACATCCTGATCTAAAAGATTTAATCTTAAGATTAAATACGAGCAGGTACTGAAGAGTTAAGCCCAGCATCGGGTCATCCCAGACCAGGCTGGTTGTGAGCAGCACCATGTATCATTGCATTTAAGGCTGTAAAGAGTCTCAGAGATCAGATTTTAGAGCAACGTTTTGCAAAATGCTCATCTGGACCTGTTACTGGCTTGTGCAATCAATTTAGTGGGTTGCAATAAGCTTTTCTTTTTTTATATAAAAGGAAATTAAATAAATGGGATAAAACAGATGAGAATAGAGCATAAACTCATAGCAAGAACTTTGTGCAGCGCAGCAAATGCCATGATGGGTGATGGGAGGAGGGTGGGGCAGGGTGGAGAATGCCTGCATTGCCTGACACTTTGCTTATTAGCATCTTATTTGAATTTCTGATACAGGATGGTCAACTTGATCATCACCATAACAGTTGGACTTAGGTACAGCTTAACTTTATATTAACATAATTCATGGTCTGTTGAGAAATGTGGGGAAATATCCTTGTTGGTGGAAACATCAAGGCTGAATCATGTTTCTTTTATGAGTTTTTATTGCCTCTCTTCAGAAGGGGACAGTGTCAATGACAACGTTTTTCAATAACAATAATCATATAACAATATCAGAATATAACTGAACTGGTACAAGTAGCCCCTAAATCAATCACTTATTTTAGAAGAAAAAAAAAAAAGGATGATAAGATGAAAAAGGCATAGTAATTTTCAACTTCAGCTGGTGAATCAAAAAGTGTTGTAGTGGCAATTTTCAGAAAAATGTTAACTAATAAGTACTTTGACTTCATTGGAAACTGTTCCATGAAGAAGACAGTTGTACATTGGGGGAATTATTGAAGATAATTTAAAATGTGGTTTGTCAAACGTGCAACACATTCACGTATTTTTGTAATGATGTTCCTGCAGATGAAATCTTAGGCTAGTCAAAATTTAAGGCACCAGGGCTTCCCTGGTGGCACAGTGGTTGAGAGTGCGCCTGCCGATGTAGGGGACACGGGTTCGTGCCCTGGTCTGGGAAGATCCCACATGCCGCAAAGCGGCTGGGCCCGTGAGCCATGGCCGCTGAGCCTGTGCATCCGGAGCCTGTGCTTTGCAATGGGAGAGGCCACAACAGTGAGAGGCCCGCGTACCACAAAAAAAAAAAAAAAAAAAATTTAAGGCACCTGAAAACAGCATGCCAAACTCACTGAAAGATGTAGAATCATCAACGTGATTTTCTTATTTTTATTTACTTACAGTTGTTGATGAAAAAAACAGTATTATTGCCATTTCATTTCATATTTGTGACAAAAGAGAGCATGATTTCTGCAGCTGCTAAAATGGTTATTCTTCCTGCAGGTATAGATTTAGATTTGTTACGTACGGTTTTTATAAGTCAGCTGATAAAAGCTACGCCTTTCAGTGTCTGCACTGTGGCAGGTCATTCAGAAACAGTTCTTATGCAACTCCAGTCTGAGTTAGATGTTTGCTGTCCAAGTTGTGGTGCTCTGGTGCTGCAAGTCATGTAGGATTTTAGTTTGTTAGAGATGTTTATTCGACAAGGTAGTTTTACGGAGAAAATGTTGGGATGTTTAAATATAATTTCATATAAAAATGGAGTGAAATTATTGGCAAAGCACATTACTGGTCGAATGTCAATTAACCTGGGAAAAATTGTGAAGGATTAAGGAGAAAAAAATGTGAAGGATCATTTGAGCAAGAATTATCAGAAAACACAGCAGATTTCTGTGTGGTTGCAATAGCTATTTTGTACATTGTAAAGCTTTAACATACATAGGAATTTCATCAAATCGTGGATGATCAGAAAACGTAGTGAAAGTTGTCAATTGTTTTTCACAGCAATTCAAGTTGACTTTGTATAGGAAAGTTTGCACCTTGTGGTAAATGAAAATATTAAGCAGTGTGTCTTGATTTGGGAATAAGATGCACACTTTTTTAGTCAAAGGGCAATACAATTTGACAAAAATTTACAAAGATGGTGCCTGGGTAATGTAACTGACGTGTGTAAGTGATCATTTTAGCATCCTTGCATACTAACTTAGAAAACTAAGGTGGGAACCATGTCCAGTACCAGGGTGTCCAGCATTACTGCAGCCCACTCAAAAGAACATTAAATAAGGCCATTTTAACAACATGAAACTAGAGAGACTGTTATATCTCAATTATTGGTCTCAGACTTTTATTTATTACTTTGCAGAAGAGAAAAATTTGAAACGTTAAAATATTTGGAATAAAAATCTACTTGCTTTTCAAAACCCTAAATCAATAATGAGTCCAACTTGTTACTCAAGGAACAGAATAATTGTTTCAGCTTAGTTCTTGATTAACAGGAAAGAATGATTATAAGACAATAAGCTTACAGTCATTTTTGGTTAAGAATAAAGAATTATTTAATTGTGAATTAGGGTGTGTTGTTGCCTGACCATTCTCCATGTCATGTGTACATATCCCGATTAGAAACAAGGAAGTAAGCACACCTGGAATGTGAGTAGAATTATCCTCATATGTCCCCACCTGGAATAAACCTATGAAAACCATCCCCACTGGTCATCCATAATCTTAGTTTTTGTATTGGTTTTCTTGGGATTTTTTAATATTTATTTAGATATTAATATAACCATATTTAGTATTAACTTTTGTTTTTACTTTATCATATGCTTTAAGAGTAAATACTGCATCATGAAATGTGCATTGGTTTACAATAAAGTGTAGTTTTCCTGCTGTAGACCGTTTTGCATTGGAATAAACTAAGTCCTCAGAGGCAAAGAACTTGGTAAAGTTAATATCAAAATGCCCCAGCCAGTGTGACTTTTACTGCACAACCCTGGCAGTAGTTTTCCATAGATTCGTGCATAATATGGAGGTAGAATTCGGAGGTTAGTGTAAGAGAATCTTTAAGGGGTCAGAGGATTGAAAAACAAAGTTGAAGACTGTTTTAGAAGGTGATGCCCTTCCAGTATTTTTCTCCAAACCCTCTCCCTACCTTCCCCTCACAAGGTTTCTGATCCTTGTACTATACGTTAAGAAATTCAGCATTTTGGAAGCCACGCTTATAATTAATAGTCATATGAAATAGGCTTTCATATCTAGAAAGTGTACAGTTCTGGATTATACATTTCTTTGTATTTTTATTACCTGTTCTTATCTTGCAGTTTGTTTATTTCACTCGTCTGATCCAAAATCTGTTTTTCCAATTTGTTTGTAGATAGGGAATGTTCCAGAAGCTGAAGTTCAAGTCTTGTTGTCTGATTTAATACCTAAATGTAACAAAATAAAATTCCCATTTATTATTTTTAATTAGACATAAAGTTATCTAAATTATAGGAAAACATAACTAAAATGTTACTTACTTACCCAAGCGTCTTAATTTGGCATATTTTTAATTTTCAGAAAAGGCATGTGGTGCTGGATTACATCAGTGTGTTAAACATTTTTTTCATCATGTGTTTAATGATGACTATAAAGGGTTTAATAGTTCTGAACGATGGTGTTTGTGTCAAATAATGTTCATTATCTTATTCTGCCACGTTTTACCGTTTCACACAGTGAGATAATTGAGAGTATAAAATGGTCATGTTTAATATATCGGAAGTTGCTGATAAATGAAAAGAGGCTTTTCCTCTGCTCAAGACAAAATGCTGGTCTCACATCTGCCGGTAGACCAAGTGTTCAGAAGTCACATACTTCCATTCTATAAGAACGTAGCGCATTTTTAGCCCAGCGTTTCCTTGTTTGTATTCACTTGTTTAGTCTTTCTTTCTCTTTCCGCCCCCCCCCACCCTTTCCACTGCTCTTTTTCCTATTTTAAAAATCATGTAAACCCATCAGGAAACAAGAACATCAATATGAAGTAGGAGGTCAGTTTTGCTTTGTGGGCCTTTCTGACATAGACCACGTGCGGTATCTCTGTTCCCATTGTGTTCAAACAACTTAAAGAATGAATTCTTTCGCGTTTGGCTGCGTTTTAGCAGGAAGAGTCCATGACTCACATCCTCTGTGTCATGGTTACTCAGGATGTGACATCATGTGTAAGTGTCAGGCAGAATTGTTGCCCAGAATGAGGGTCCTTGAAAGAAGCATTGTTTGCTCCGGGTCTGTGTCATTCATGAAAACGGCAGCCCAGCCCCATTGTGCAGGTTTAGGGATGGTCTGGTCCTTAGTCAAAGCTGGATGCCTTCATACCATGAACACTTCTGCACATGAAAGAAGGCATTGGCCAACCTCAGGGTGTGATTTAATATTAACACCCGGAATATAGATTTGGCCTACATCTTTTTGGGGCCCAGACATTCTGTGTTGGTTATTGATAGAAGGACCTGGAAACTTGGTCTTCTATTTAGCGCCTAAGAGCTATGAAATGAGTTCAGTGGGGGAGGGGTGGGAGGATGGTGTGTGGGTCCTGACCCACCCAGGACCAGTTGCGGTGTTTTCCATCACTTTTCTGAAGGCCTCCAGCTGCAGGTGACTCTAAGTTACCCAGGTCACATGGTTGTTTGTTCTCTCTGAGTTCTCAGGCCTCCAACCACCCCTCACAGTCTGGTTTAATAGTCTGACACCCTGACAGGCTGGAAGAATTTTCGTATCAGAAATTTTCATGTTTGGATTTAACCCATTTCACATAGTAGCTACCCAGCAGATGCCTTAAGTAAGTTGGTACGTAATTCGGTCCCTTGATGTCCTTGCTTGGGTTCCGCCATCTTAATGTGTTCAGTTGGACATTATAGGCTGTTTTCTTTCCAGCCATCTTCCTATTTTCCTGTTATCCTGGATCAGGTGATACCTAGTTTCACAATAGATTTTTTATATCATGTGGCCCAACAAAACCTCATTAAATGCTAGTAACCCTAACTTACACAGGATGGCAAAGATTTACATCATTGCTCTGTACCTTATACTTTTTTATTTCTCTTATCTGAACCATAGGCAATGTTATACTTCCAGGACAGCTTTTTGAAGGGCTTAATTGCTCAACAGTTTTACTACCCAAAGGTGGGATGTGACCTAAACTTTACTAATTTATTCTAACAATTGACAATGGATATATTGATACATTTACTTTTAGATTTTTGTGTCTTCTCCTTTTTATATTTTATTACCTCTGAGGATTACAGTTTTCAGTACCTTGTGACCTGTTGTGTAAGATATTTATATTTGTCCTAAACTGCTCTGATGTTATGGAAAGATGTGGTAAGCAAATAACTTCTTATTCTATATTCAGATAAAAATCTTTTATTCTCCTACCACCCCCCTCCTGTTCTCTCTACCTCATCCAGTAGTTCTCAGAGAGACAATGAAAGAATGCTGGTGCCCTTCTCAACGTGGGCTTATTACAGTTGGAAAGCTTATCATTTCCCTTATTTCTTATCCCCTCCTGACTGATGTTTTGGCATTTCTTGGTCTTTTAGCTTAAGTGGCACATAAGAATAATATGTCATGGGGATCGTTTACAATTAAATCTATACTTGTTTTTTTTTTTTTTGAGCATTATTTATAACTCAGGGTTGGAAGATACTAACTTCATAAGACTGTAAAGAAGCTACGGTTAGGACCCAGAAGGCCATTTCACTGATGACAAGGCTTGAACTTGAAACATCTCCGTAAATACCCCCAGCAGCACTTTTTCCCCCCACCCGGACTCTTCTTATTGGGTCACATATTGTTTGTCATTCAGCATGGCTCCAGATGAATTTTGTTTTAATGTTTTCCTGTTATTCTTCTAATATTTTCGTATTCCATATTCTTCTTTCCTACTACTATTAATTGATAGCTCATGGAATCTTAAAGCTAAAAGGGAAGTTGGCAGTCAGTCAGCTGGCCAGCACCCCCCCACCCCCGCTTTCATAGTCCCAACCTCGGAGGCCAGGGAAAGCTAGTGCCTTGTTGAGATTCGCACGTCCAGTTAATCACGGAACTCAAGGCTCTGGGCTGGTGGCTAAACACTCTCTGTGCCTCAACCACGTCTTCTTACTCTTCTCTTTGCTTCTCTCTCTATAAATTCACACCACCAGTTGTACAAACACACACCACGAATTGTTTTGGCAGTTCTGTGAGACTTAGCTTTCATCTTAACTCAGGAGTTCAGGTTAAGCACAAAGCTTCCAGCACTCTACCTCAGTGCTTTTCATGTCTCAGATGCACACAACAGTGAAGGGCCCAGAAATGGAGAGTTTATCTCAAGCCCAGAAAACTCCAGTGAGGCAGAGGACCAGCTCTCTTGTAGTCAAGTATGAAGAACATGAACGTGGTGGGTATGTCCTCTGTAGAGTAAAGGTAATGTAACTTCAGTAGTAACAATGAAAATATATTTCCTGATTTTAAAGTTCTGTCTAGACACAAATTCTTAATTTCTTATCAATCATCCTTTTTTCCTCTACCCTTGCGCTTTCTCTGCTTTTCCCTTGTTTCATTAGGTAACGATTTTGTGCTAGTGTTTGTCTGGCTGGGCCATTCTGTGTTTCCTATTTCACTACTTACTTGGGCTTCCACATCAGTTAACTTCCGGGTCTGCTCTGCGGTTTGATTTAGCAGGTTGGTTCCTATTTCTATCATCACTGCGGTCTGGTTCTGCACTGCGTTCTGTTGTATCTCCACCATTTCTTTCTTCATGTTGTCCTGGATGTAATTCTCAAGCTAGAAAAGAACAAGTGTCAGGAAGACGGTCATGAGTCAAATGATCAGAAACCTTATTCCTAATTAGTTTCCCTGTCTTTTATTTTTTATTTTATTTTTTATTTTTTTTTACGGTACGTGGACCTCTCACTGTTGTGGCCTCTCCCGTTGCAGAGCACAGGCTCCGGACGTGCAGGCTCAGTGGCCATGGCTCACGGGCCCAGCCGCTCCACGGCACGTGGGATCTTCCCGGACCGGGGCACAAACCCGCGCGTCCCCTGCATAGGCAGGCGGACTCTCAACCACTGCGCCACCAGGGAAGCCCTCCCTGTCTTTTAAAGCACCTCTTGGAAGTCTTGTGCCTTGCTCTGCCTTTGCAATCTTGCTGGGTTTTTCTTATTACTATAGCAGTAAAAGACAGTGTGATTTGATGTTAATTCAAAATCTGGCAGCCCAGTAACAGCATGTGTGGGAGACAGACAGTTTAGACAGCCCTGGAAGTGCACACAGGCAAGGGAGGTGGTAAAACCACAGCTCAGAGGTGGGCAGATGGCCGTGCCGTGCGGCAGGAAGGGCCACCAGGATTTTGCTGTGTTGCATCCACGTTACGCAGGAAATGAAAATCTGGTACGAAGAAGCATCACTATTTCTACCACTTTCTAGACTTGTGGTTTCTCAAAATACGGGCTTCAGAAGACTCTCTAAGATAGAGGTTGAGGAGGGGTGCACCTTTGGATTTTCCCTGTAACTCAGGGCCCCATTCTGCAGTGACCACCCCCCTACCTTCCCTCTTACTGAGGTCATCACACATTAGACCTGTTCAGTTCTCTAAGGTGTGCATTTTTCACGGTCTCGTCATTTTCTCTATCAGGCAGACTTAATCCTAGTCTGGTCTGTTCATTATCTCACATGACCGTCAGGATTGGTTCTTCTCCCATGGACCGAGGGCGTGCCTGCTCATTTTAACACTCGCTTACATGCAAGAGCGTCAACAAGCTAATTCACTGCCATGGGTGTAGGTGCCTGTGTCTTTGGCAGTAAAAATATACAGTTAAGTACAAATGCAGGGACTTCCTTGGTGGCGCAGTGGTTAAGAATCCACCTGCCAATGCAGGGGACATGGGTTCGATCCCTGGTCTGGGAAGATCCCACATGCCGCGGAGCAGCTAAGCCCATGCGCCACAACTACTGAACCCGCAAGCCACAACTACTGAAGCCCGCATGCCTAGAGCCCATGCTCCGCAACAAGAGAAGCCACCGCAATGAGAAGCCTGTGCACTGCAACGAAGAGTAGCCCCCACTCACCTCAACTAGAGAGAGCCCACGCACTGCGATGAAGACCCAATGCAGCCAAAAATAAATTAATTAATTAAAAAAAGAATACAGATGCAGGCCAGCCAGGTGTGTGGGAAGGAACATGTGGGCTTCAGGCTGTGCGCACCTGCTCCCCTATTTTCCTTGGACTCTAGGTGAGTTGCTCAACTTTGGGGAGGGCCACAGTGTCCTCGTATATATAATAGGGTTTTGGTTTGGTCAGAGGAGTGTTTTAAGGATTAATTAAGCTCTGCTTTTAAAGGCATTGTGCATATGTAACTCCAGGTACTTAAAATTTCATTTTCTTTCTTTGTTTTTTCTTAATGATCCAATCATGGAAGCCACAATTCCAGTCATTGGTCTAAACTATAAGGTCATGAGGACAGAAACCTTATTTTTATTTTCATTTCTTTTTCACATAGTTATAACTCAAAAAACTTTTTTATTAAATTGGATAATTGAAAGTTGATTATCAAACTGCTTATTTAAAAACAAAATCTGCTTATAGTGCCTTTCTTTACAACTCATCATTCTCTGCAGAGAAACCATTCATAGAGCTAGTCATCAAACCTTATTTCTCCTAAAGTGTTAACCCCTGAGTAATTCTATGCTTCTGCCTATAAGAGTGAGAAAATGGAACGGACAGGGTCGAGTTTCCCCCGACAATCAAGGGCTTCTTTGTTGGTGCAGCTTACACACTGTGCCCTGAGTGGTGGTGCAGGGTTGGGGTTAGTGTGAGAGCTGTGGGGTTACTGTTTCCATGCTGGTTTGCATCAGCTCCATCCCACGCACTGCCCATCTCCCTCCGTGCTGGTTATCTTGATGGTTCACAGTCACCCCCTGGTTCTCCCTTGGTTTGGGCAGATCAAATATAGCATGAAGACTGACACTTACTAGAATCCTGATCATTTGTAAAATCTTGTAGTTGAAGCCTTTACTTCTCAATATGAGAAGTGGTCAAAATAGAAAAAACCACCGTAGGAAAAAAGTCAGGTACTACTGCTTGGCAGTCCAACAAACATGTATAGTATAGACTTCATATAATCTGAAGTGTGATAACCCTTGTTACCCTTTTGTTAACTAGCTAGTACTGACTAGCTCAGGCCTTTCGGCGATTGTGGTCTTTCTTTCTTAATTCAGTCTTTCCTTTCTCCTTTCTCCCACCTTTTAAAAATTGTAACTTTTTACGATCTAAATACATGATATAAAACAGCTCATGGATAGAAGTTTGTAATTTCTCCTTCCCTCCCTCCCTCCCTCCTTCCCTCCCTCGCTGTCTGCTCGCTTGCTCTCTCTCTCTCTCTCTCTCTCTCTCACTACCATGGGAATAATGGAATTTTTGAGGTTAAAGTTAAAGCTATGTAAGTCATCCAGAAGAGTTGTCTTAGTTACTCTTAACACCCAGCAAAGATAATATTTAGAAAGACTTATTCTGGGAAGTTTCGAACTATTAAAGATATACTTAAGCTGAGGTTTGGTTTAAGTACATACTCTGAAGTAGTAAGTTACAAACTAGTAGAAGTAAGTCTTAATCTTCTTGTTGATTTGAGTACTTAAGAGCTAAATAAAAACGGTTCTATCTTGTTTCGCTCTAAATTGCATAACTAGAAGGGGAAAATGAATCCTTCATCATCCTCAACCCCGACTGTAGAACTAATGAGTCAAATGTGGTTACAATCAACAAGACACGTGAGAGGATTGTTTATAATTTGACATTTTAAAGTCAAGTTCCAATTTAAAATTAGATTCAAGAACTTTAAGACATCAAAGACCTGAATTTTTAAAATAAAATTTCTTAACTCTATGGCCATATCTTTCTCTCAGCTTGAAAACAATAGAATATAAATGCTTTTTAAGTCACTATTTTTTCAGCTTCTCAGGATGACAAAGTCTGTGTACGACTTTTGTGTGTGTGAAAGTATATGTGTATGGTATGTTGCGGGGAGGAGGTTAATCTTATACTGAAGCGAGTTACAGATCTGTGTATACATGTGATGTGTGCATATAGATATTATATATAGTATATACGTATATAGTTTCTTTATGTAATATATACAACTACACAAAGTAAAACCCTCTATGATACTGACCCAATTGCTAACTAATTGACGTCTCTGCGAGAAGAGTCAAACACAAACAGGAGTATCAAGTATCAGGTATTGTGTGTTGATTCTCAACACGATCTGTGCTTTCACACTGGATGCAGCCAAATTAAACGAAGGTTGTAAGAGAGGTGGGTGACATGACAGCTGAGGACTCTCAGAATTAGGAGCCGCTTAGAGTCCCAGAAACGGGCGCGGCAGCGACAACCACAGTAACTCGAGTTGATGCTTGCTGGTTACTTCCATGTCTCAGTTACTGCGTTCAGCTCTTTCCGTGGACCACAGGTGCCCAGCCTCACATGGGCACTTCCGGGCCGGGGTGCCTGGAGCAGACAGGTAGTTCAACCCAGAGGGCACAGCGCACTTCCTGCCTTTTAACAGCCAGAAGTGGCGCACCCCAAGATCGGTGTGAGCGTGCCTTCCGACGTCCCAGCTTCTCAGTGCCTTAACGAAAAAGATAGACCACCTACCACACAGTTAAGGAAGCGGCGGGGGGGGCGGGTCGGTATTTTTACTAATAGAAAAGCCTAGATTTGAAGCCTACCAATGACGATTTTTATCTCCTGGGACATGACAAATGGGTATTTTTCATCCCAAAGACTAGTAGTAATTTTTAGAGAGAAAGACTCTGAACATTCATTATGTAGCATGAAAATTTCCCATTTAATGCAGGCTTTCCCTAAATCACTGCATGTGCCTGAGCATAAGACCAAATCTGGAAATGAAGCCAGTTTGGCTGATCCACACGGATACACGTGCTTTGAAATTCCCCCAACTCTTGAGGTTGACAAATGAGTTCTTTTCCAGTTTCTTGCCTAAAAACGTCTTTCTGTTTAGTATCTCCTGTATTTAATTGTCTGAAACTGAAACCCAGAAATATAGAAATCGGCCCAATGAAAGTTCACTCGAGTATAAGGAGGTCTTAGCACAAGAAAGAATACGAAGCAGACGAGATCTTTCCTCTCCCTGGCAGCGTCCTGCTCCCACTCTCCTCCTGCAAAAGTTTCCCGTCCTTGCTGTTTGCGCTTAGCCACTCTTATCAAAACAGTTCCAAGACACTTGAGCCTCCCCAGGGAGGGATATGGTTCTTTCTCGTTTCACATGGGTGGCTTCACATACTCATATTTTGCAGGAATGTTTGACATTGCCCTCACGTCTGAAGATGATTAGGCAGTGATTCCCATTTGTGGGTCCAAGTGCCTCGGAAAGGCTCCCATTACAAGTTAGAAAGAATTGTGTGGACGTTCATTTTGTCCTCGTCCTAATTAATGGTCCAAGCATGCTTCCATGTGTGGGTCCTTGAGCTGTTTCTGTTTCCTTCGGGTTCAGATGGATTATCCAAACTTAAATGAACCTCGTAAGGCTACTGCTGTGCTTATAGTTGCATAGATTCTTGCTTGATATTATTTTTTACTCGCTAAAAAGAATTACACCCTAAACACCATCTTTCAAAAGTTGGCAACACATTGAAATTCAAGCAGCCAGAAGAAAATATTTTAACACAACATAGACATATATATTTTTTTCAATGTAAAATATGTCCTGAGGTTTTTCATTACTCCCCAAACATTTGGAAAAATAATTTGACAGGAAAAATAAGTCCATTTACGAAGCAACCGTGGCAGATTGATTACACACCAAAGTGTTTCCCTGGCCATCTTCCTTTTCACCAAGATTATCATCATCACTTTTTGTACCAAAAGGAAAGTAATCTCAGAATTGGCTGGGGACAGGAAAACATAGATAGTATATAAAAATCATCCCTAACTTCAAGATTTTGATGTTGGTCCCTTACCAACTATATAGATCCTGGTTGAGAACATAGATAGTATACGAAAATCATCCCTAACTTCAAGATTTTGGTGTTGGTCCCTTACCAACTATATAGATCCTGGTTGAGAACATAGATAGTATACGAAAATCATCCCTAACTTCAAGATTTTGGTGTTGGTTCCTTACCAACTATATAGGTCCTGGTTGAGAGATCACTTTTACTTAAACAAAGCTCCGTGTCCTGTTGCCTTTTAGTTCATCGGGTTTTGGCCATCTGAATAACCTGATTTCCCTAGGAAGTTAACACGTACCTTGAGGTTTCACTGGAAGCATTTTATTCTGTAGCATTTCAATTTGGAAACAAGATACTAGAACTGTTGTCTCTTCCACTCACCCCCCCCCCCAAAAAAAAGGATGTTTTTTCCTACCTCACTCATGCCTCTGACTTGATCCCTTCTTCCCACCAAGGTCTGCCCTCCTTTGTCTTCTGGGTTGTGACGCAGCCCCTAACTCTGCCTCCGTCCCACCTGAGGGGCAGGGTGCTCGCTGCAGCTTGATCCCCTGCAGCTCACGTACTGCCCTGTGCCTGCTCCTGTGAGGCAAAGCGCAGCACACACCCTTCTCGGCCTGTGCCCTGTGATCTCCTTGCCTCACGTCCTGTGCTCACCTGCCTCCTGGATGTGCCAGGCCACGTAGGCTGCTTCATCCCTCCGGCCTTTGTCTGCATCTCCTTTGCCAGGAGGCTTTGCCCTTTCTGCAGGCAGATGCTACACCATTGCCCGCTCTCTTCAAAGAGCCCCATGTCCTTGTGTGTTGCGATTCGATATCAAAAACATTTTGTTTTGTCTCATTGATTTTTAAACCTCCTAATACTACAGGTTTACGTTCTTCTTTGCTTGGGATACAGCGATCCTGAAGCCACTCTCCAGCCATCCGCACTGGAACAACGAGCAAAACATTTGCTCCGATAATTAGTTTGGAAACGTGAATGCAAGATCATTAAATCAAGGGATATTCTGTTTGGAAGGCTTATGACCTAATGTTCTTGGGTCCCTGTCATGAGGAAACTAAAACGTCTTTGGAGGTCTTCAGGCAGAAAAGTGGCAAAACTGGGCTTTCTTCTCCCTCCATATAAGGTTTTGTTCTGTTTTGGTTTGGTTTGGTTTGTTTTGTTTTGTTTATTAATCTGGACATTTGACTGCCCAAGCAGTTGTGTCCTCAGCAGTGTTTGAGGAGAGATGCAGATGTTAAAGGGGGAAAGGCTGGGAGATGCATGTCTCAGGCAAACCTTTGTCATCTCAAACCTTGCAGGGGACTAGGGGCAAATGCATTGCTCCACATTTTGGAGATGATGCTCAAATACCCCGTGAGCTGGGGAGTCTTTCCATGTCCTTTTTGTATTAATGCCATACTTGAATTCATGTCTCCCAGAAGAGCCCATATCAAAGCCACTTGCCTTCCATTCTGGCCCTTTCTGTCCTCTCCAGGGTCCGGCAGACAGGATATCAAGGGAAGCAAGGCCCTGACGGCACAGGTTTTCTGGGTGGTTAATAAGCACACCTGCTTCTGTCCTCCATAACTACATTTATCATTTGTGAATGACGTTCTGTTATCTGATCCTGTGTCTAGATAACCCCGTTCCTATTTTCACTAGTACAGAGAGACTAAAAGTGTGCCCTGTGCTGACTGTAAACTTGGAAGACGTTATAAGGCATAGCACCGTAGTCACTAGTTGCTGCCGTACTGAAGTTCGTAGCTTGTCCCCCTCCTCCTGGAACAGCTAAAGTTGTAAATAATCTGAGTTCACCAGTGTATCTGTGCTCCATCAAGTCATATGTCTTTGCTTTTATTTGTGGGCGTAACTATATATTCCTTTTCATTATTTAATTGGTTTTTTTTTATCACATACACTATCTCTTTGCCTCTTTGTATGTTGCCCTTACCATCACTCCAAAATCTAAGGAGAAAATGTATTTTTCCCCTCAAAATGTTCCAGTCATTTCCTATTGATAAAAAGGCTATTTTTCATCAATAGCATCCCTTTTAAATTTATGCAAACATAATGAGGCTGGTACAGCAACATAAATTTGTTTGGGCATTTCATATAGGAAAAGGGGTCATGTTTTACACAAGATACAGCTCTTAAGAGGGTTCTTAACGTACATACATATTTACCCAAATATCTGCTAGAGCTCTGGTTCACAGCACTCACAGATACTTGTAAGTCAAGGAGCAAATAAAATGCAGCAGATGCTGTTAGGTCATGTATACACTTATATACAGCAAGGCTAGTTATAGCAATTGACACCTGTAAAACGCCTATCTGTATCTATATCTATATCTTATCTATCTTTCTATGTGTATCTATATGTATATGTTTAATCTCCTTTGATTCTCATGCTGCCTTAGCTTGGGTTTCCCCCAAAGCGGAGCCCGAGACAAAGGCACACATGCAGGAAGTTTACTTAGGAAGTGGTCCCAGGGAGCAGCCTAGGGGGACAGGCGAGGGAAGCTGGGTGGAGGAGGCCGGCACACACGCGGACACCCTTGACCACCGCTGTGGCATTGGTGAGAAATCCCACAGGACCTTCTGAGGATCCGTAGGAAATGTGTTTCAGAACCTTCCGCCTGGGGCAAGAGAGAGCGCACTCCCATCCCTCGTGGGGCAGGGCGACCCCGGCATCAGCTCCCCAGCTGCGTGCTGTGCCGCAGGGGCCCGCGGGTGCGCCAGCGTCCCCATGGCTGGGGGTCAGGCGGGAAGTGGGCATCCAGGACGCCAGGGCGTCCACTGGCTGCTCCCTGTGGGACTGGCTGGCAGAGGGGGGCCCAGAGGACTGGCCGTGGTCTCCAGATGTTCCCTGGAAGCAAGGGGCGACCCCGGGCCTCATTCGCAGAGCAGAAACCCCAGGTCGGAGCACTCACAGCCTCACCCGCGGCCCTGTGGACCTGACTGTGCTGTGATGGCAGGTGAGGCCAAGGTGAGTGGCTCCAGGCCCCAGGTCGTATGCGATCATTGGGTTAAAGCCCTGGCATGTGCAGTTTGGTAACGTTGCTGAGAGGGCGGTCGTGAAAGCAGCTCTCCTGAAAGTGTCAGTGTTTATGACAGATTGGAGAAAGGGTGGAGCCGGAGACAAAACTGAGGCCATGATCACCGATCACCATCTGCTGAAGGTGGAACATGAGCTTAGCAGGCCAAAGCAGTTGAGAGAACTTCCCTTCGACCTCAGCAAATGCCCGACGGCACAGAAGACACTCTGCAGACTCCTTCGTTGGTCTGGTGCCTGGGATATTTTGTTCTCAGCCTAGGATATGCAAGTGATGCTTCCCACAGAGGTAGAAAGGGAACATGCGACTATTCTCTCGTTTATAAAAGGGACTGAATTGTCAGTTATTACAATGGGAGCCGTTGAAATTCAGCTCTGGGAACGAGATTTGATTAATTTAGATGACGGTATACTGAGGATTTCTTTTTTAATGAAACTAAAGTGTTCTTGCCTGTCTGAAATTAAGGTGCACCGAGAAAAAAATAAGGTAAGTAAATGATTTCAGTGTCTTTCTGCGGCAGGCAGAATCTTTGAAACATTTTGTTTATATTCATGAACATACATCTTTATAAACATACATATGTCCTCAGGTGTGGAGATAAATGTAGATACAGATATATCCATCCATTGTCACCTGGCTTTGGGGTGACAGACCTTCAAAAGCTGGGTGGGGAGGAAGGCTTTGGAAATCAGTAACATGGCTGAACTTTCTCATTATATGAATGAGGATTCTAGGACCTGGGTCACAGTGTTAGCTGGTAGTGGAGTGAAAATTAAAACCCTGGTGACCCAGTGCCCAGTCCAGGACTCTTACCACTGCACTGGTGTACTTGTGCTTACCTGAAAACTTTGCTACCAAGTGTTAACAGTGTTACTTTTCCACTTCTGTGATGAAGTATTCAGATCGCAAAGGTTATTTATGCCCACCCCATTTCTGCTCTTTCTGTATTCTGTGGGTTTGCAAAAATCCTGGGTAGATTTCTAGGGACAAGGTAGGGTGATCATCTTTGGAACAAAAGCAGATTTTTTTTTTCTCTTTTTAACATGAAATAAATGTACACTGTCACAATTACTATACTAGACGGCTATGAAAGGGAAGAGACTTAAAGAATTTAAATGATTTTTGTCTTGAAGATACTTTCAAGACACACTAGTTTTTTATAAGGAAGGCAGGAAGCTTGTGTTGTTTCTTTAAAAGAATTGCGGGGGGAGGCGTTGGGAATGCAGATGGGAATGCTTGAGAAATGTCAGAACTGGGCCTTGCACACCCTGCTGAGCAGCAGAACAGACTCTAGCCAAGCCCCTCTGCTGCTTTATCTCCTCTGCTAGCAAAAGGTGGAGAGAATTCCAACGGAGAGAACTCGAGGATACTACTGGAAGGTGCCCAAAGTACACTAGGTTGATTTGCATGAAAACAGCGATAAAGTATTCCATCCCTTGTATATGATGGTGTACTATTGACCCACCATCAGCAAAAATGTGTTCTTACGGTACTTTCTCGGTACAGCTGGTAGCTCTCTTTTGAACTGTTCATGTTCTCTTGCCCCCAAACCATTCTATCTACTTTACAGTGGATTTGAATAAATGGATACAACATGTATGTGTATACTCTCTCCACTGACTGACATTTCTAAGAGCCGAGTGTGTGTGACGGTGCCTTGTGTGTGGTGAGGAAATGGAGAGCTTCATTCAGCATCACGCTCTAGTCAGACCTGCTGCAGTAACAATGCCGGGAAATATTTAGACAAGTGTGTTCATTTTGCTTTTCATGTTCATAAAGCTGTAGCTGCAGCTTTTTTAATTTTAGGACTGTATAGCAGCTAAAGTTCATGCTTTTCTGAACCATTAAGGAGGGAGAGTTTACCTCTTCTAATATATTAGATTATCTCTAATTTGACCTCTGGTTCAGTCCTCTCAAGGGTTTAAAGCCAATAAAGTTTTCATATTTTTATATTTATTTACATAATTCAGTGGCCTGTGTGCGCATACTTTAAGGAATCGTATTACTTGCCTACGCTTTGCAAAAGCAAAGAAACTTAAAAAGTGATCAATCCTTTTTTTAAACTCACATTAGAAATACAGATTATTTGTTTAATTAGGCTATGTTTTGCATATTACTCTTTAAAGCTGTAATGCATTTTTACGCATTTTAACAACTTATTGTAAACCTGATCAACAGAAAAAAAATTTTTTTCTAATCGAAAACAATGCAACAAAAGGAGAACAATATTCAATGACCAAATTAAGTGGCAAATAGAATAGTACAGCTTTTTTATTTTATTTTTTACTAATTATAACTCATCTTTATTTCTTGATCTGAAATTTGATAACTGTATCAAGTATATATCAAAGTATTTACTGTTCACCGATGAAATATTTTGCTAGTCCAGCTGGGACTGCAGTTCACTTTGGAAGGCCATGGGGAAGCTTTACGCATGTCCCCCTTCTGGCTGTGGCTCGCAGGCCCTCAGAGCTGCGGACGGCTGAAGTTTGGTCCCACAAGAAGAGAACCTCCACTGGGAGCTGCAAATAGTGATGATGACTTGGGACAAATCAGTGACCTTCTAATTACGTCTTCCAAGACCTCCAGACCCAAAATAAGAGTGTCTTGCTACAAAATATATGTTGTATCAATCTTCTCTTTGCACAATACCAGTTCTAGGGATGGTGTTGTTTCTGACTCATTTTTAGAGGGAGTTTATTTCAGTCGTTTGTTTCAGCGGCATGTCATTCATGTGTAGGGAAGTCATTTTCTCTCCAGTGGTTAAGTAAGAATAGAGATGCAAAGTTTGGCCATAAAGTGAAGATGTCACTTTAAATGCACATTATTATATTTCTACATGGTTAGTTACTTATCATCCTAATTTTTGAATAAAATTTCACTCTGAGAAGGAATCCATTTAAATAGACACCCAGGGACTTCCCTGGTGGCTCAGTGGTTAAGAATCCACCTGCCAATGCAGGGGACACGGGTTTGATCCCTGGTCCGGGAAGATCCCACATGCCGCGGAGCAACTACTGAGCCCGTGTGCGCCACAACTACTGAAGCCCACGCTCCTAGAGCCCGTGCTCTGCAACAAGAGAAGCCACCGCAGTGAGAAGCCCGCGCACCACAACGAAGAGTAGCCCGCGCTCGCCGCAACTAGAGAAAGCCCGCGCACAGCAACAAAGACCCAACGCAGCCGAAAATAAATAAGTAAATAAATTTTTAAAATACATAAATAAATAGGCACCCATATAGATTTACACCTTGTCATAAAATGAACCTTTCTTACATACTAACTTGCTCAATGTAAAACCTGTTGAGCTGCCCAAATCATGAGGATTGGGAATGTTTTGTGGCCAAGCATATGATACCAAATTGAAACTGCTAAATAATATTCCTTTGTGAGCACTTTTCACTGCTTTCTTTCTCACAATAGACTATTATTTTGACTTGTAAATATTGCTCCTTGGGGACTGGTTTGATGTGTTAGTGCACTACATCTCAATTGTTTTAAATAACAGATCGCTGGTACAATTAAACACGTCACGGGCAGCCTGTGGAGCAAAAGGAACCCATGCAAAAGAGCACCTCCTGTATGATCCCATTTATATCAAGTTCAAGAGTAGACCGAACCTGTGGGTGGTAACAGAAGTCAGAATAATGGTTTCTGGCTGGGAGGCATTTAGGTGTGCGCAAGAGAGATTATTCTTGTGGAAGGGGCATGAGGGGACCTTCTGGGTGTGGGAAATGTTTTATATCTAGATCCCAGCGCTAGTTATACAAGTAAATTCATACTTTAAGAGTTCACAAAGCTGTCAATTTAAGGTTAGTACACTGTATACACTTCTTGTGTTTTAGACCTCAGTAAAAATATTTTTAAAGGCAAGGGTATTAAAAATGAAATGTTTGATAACTTTTGCTGTGACACTACAACCCTAGTTACTATAAGTGATTTTATTTACCTCCATCTGCAGCTTTCATCTGGTTGTACCTAAGTACTGCCTAAAGAAATGAACTTTGAAAAAGTGGTTTTAAAGTGACTGTCTGCAGAGAGTGTAGATTAAACCGTTCCAGCTGCCCAAAGAGGGTTAAAAGTATTCAGTTAGGTAAATTAGTAATTTAACATTCCGAAACTCAATTCTTTCCGGATCAAGCATAAAAGGCATTTGCTCTCGGAAGACCGAGAAAGAATTCATGCAGTTCCCATTAGTCTAAAAATAAATAATAAATAAATAAATGTCTGAGTCATGGGTTGCATTTTGATGGAGTTCAGTGGCTTCAAGTATAGGAAGAAAATGATTTATCCTTTGAATAGCTGTGCTACCCATTGGGATGAATACAAAATTGCTCTGAGAAAAGTAAAATAAATGAATTAATCTATTGAATTTAATTGTATTTTGAGTTATTCCAATTCAAGCAGCTCCTGCTTTTCAGCAGCATTATAAAAACTTGAATAAAGTAGCTTTGTGTTGGATTCAGGTTGGAGAGAAGTTACATGTGTGATTTTTGAAGCTGTTGTAGGGCCATCATTATGGCACAGGTTTTGGGACTCGGACACACCTGGGTGTGAATCCTAGCTCAGCTGCATACTTACTAGCTACCAGGTCAACTTTTTTTTTTTTTTTTTTTTTTTTTTTGCGGTAGGCGGGCCTCTCACTGTTGTGGCCTCTCCCCTTGCAGAGCACAGGCTCCGGATGCGCAGGCTCAGCAGCCATGGCTCACGGGCCCAGCCGCTCCGCGGCATGTGGGATCCTCCCAGACCGGGGCACGAACCCGTGTCCCCTGCATCGGCAGGCGGACTCTCAACCACTGCGCCACCAGGGAAGCCCCAGGTCAACTTTTTTAACCTCAGATTTCTCACTGATAAAATGGGTATATAAATGCATTCTGTGCTACGTTCGTCTGAAAATCAAATGGGACGAATGAATCAGGGTTCCCAAGCTGTGTGCCAAGCCTCCCCAGGTCCCTGCAGCAAACTACTAAGAACACTGGGGACAGTTCAAATATTCAAGGGAAATCCCACAATATTTAACATCTGTCAGCTACTGGAAGAATTAGTAGCCCAAAGTAGCACAGTTTCAACACTATTAGATGGTGCCACTGGGCAAAGCTGGGTTTTTAGTGGTTTGCTGTTGTTAAAAGCAAGAGTGCTACAAGAGTCAGCATGGAACTTAAAATGGGGGTGGCAGTGTCCGACCCGATTCCCAAGTTTGAGAAGCTGGGCAGTGCCTAACTGGCAAACAGAGTCCATAAGTATTTGGGGTTACTTGAGTTTTAGAACATCCTGTATGGAACCTTGCATTTGGTAGGGTGTAAGCCCAATCCAGATACTGCCTTTAATTGCCCTATGATTTGATAATATTTATTGGAAAACCAGTAAATCAAAAAGACTTAGTAAATCATATAAGATCTTGATCAAGATGTGTACCTGAATAGTTTCCCAACCTCAGAAACCATTCAGAAAAACAGCCATGCTTCTCGCAAGCTTGTTGTTTGGCCCGGTGTCTGCTTTCAGGCTAACAACTTTTGTAAGCACCGTGCACTGGGGGAGAAAGCTTCTTAGAGCACACGGTGCGTGTGTTCTGTGGACGGCGTGGCTGCCTCAGGCCGATGTGTTTTTGGTGGTGCAGTGGAAGTACCGAATGCGTGCCAGTCTCACAAAAGTAACGTGGTCCATTTCTGCGTGTAATTTACAGTTTGCACGCTTGCCACCCTCATTCGTTCAAAGTTGAACTAGTTTTATGGCGCACAGAGAAGGCCAGCTTACTTGAACACCAAATGTTCAGTGTGATTCTTCAAACGCTTGTGGTAAAAGTACGAGGGACTTGAGTCATTTTCCCATAATTAGTTTCAGTTCTGTAGGTCTGCCCCGTCTCCCTAACCCTGCTGCCTTGCATGCACGTCCATTCCAATGGAAGCTAGTGGAAAATTCCTATCCCCTTTCACTCCACTGCCATGAGTTAAAAAAAGCATGTCATTCAGGATTGACTTTTTCTTCTGCAATGTTGAATTTTTACTCACCATTTGAAGGGGAAAAAAAATAATCATTTTAAGAGAGATTTCTCTATCAGTGAGGGGCGGGGCCCCAGCATCACTCTGAGCCACCAGAGGATGGCTGACTCACTTTGCTTCATCTTTAGGGGGTCGTGTATTTGTATCAGTGAGTGCTTTCTGAGGGGTAGTGTATGAGAGTGCAGCATACCACCTTGTCTTTTTCGGAGTCCCGTGACAGTCGTTCACACAAGTCACTTAAGATCCACGTGTCACTGAGCAGTCAGTGGGCACAACAGGCTCACATGCACGTGCGGCTGGGGAGTGAGGGCTCATACAGGAGATGGGAATGAGGGGCGAGGGCTCACACAGAAAGCAGGGAACAGCGGCAGAAGTTTTCCTATTGTTAGGGTTCACTTGTTTGTTTCAATCAAAATATGAGTCATCTTACCCCTATTTTTAACCAAAAATCACTGTGGTCACTGCTGTGATTTGGTCTTGACGCCTACAGGCCGGTTTAATTTTATCAGTGGTAGTGAATTCTTGAAAGCTTCCCTCAGTCGTAGAAATCTGGTTTCAAATTAACGTGGTCCACATGCCAGCTTAAACTTTGTGGCTTAGCGTTTTTGTTGAATCCCCTCGGTGGAAGGACCTACGTTGGAGTTTTGGCTGCTGTTTGGGACTCAGATTATGAGTGGTTGGCTCCACTGGAATCTTGGCCCTCTCCTGGAGTGACTCTGGGAGCATTTTGGCTTAAGGAGGCCAAAGATAGAAGTTAAATGAAGGTTTTTTCCCCAAAACGCCTATCCTGCATCCCAGCACTTTCAGGTGGTATGTGTAGACCTCTTTTAATTGTTCCTGAACCCCTAAACCATTGGTCTCCTGGAGTGAGATTGGCTTTGGGGGGGAGAAGTCCATGCTAGCCTTGGAAACCTCCTGAAAATGACAGTGGTAAACTCAGAACTGGGGTATGAACCCTCATCTTAATCCTTCTCCCTGGGGGCCACTAGCTCAACTCCGGCCGATCTCAGGGAAGCATCTCTTGGTTCTTCATGGCCCCGTTGCTATGGTCTTGGTGGTCCCCATAACTGCTCAGGAAGCAAGATCAGGCCGCCCACGTGGAGAGAGGAGCTGACATGCCCCATGATGCAGAAAGTACACCTAATGGGTTGTCATAACGATGACCGTAAGTCATATGTGTTAAAGTGTAATACCATTTAGAAAGATTTGAAAAAGGAAAAATCCTGGTGCTCCCAAAAGCAAGTGCCAGTCTGGAAAATGGTTTTGTTTAGAACCGCCTCTCTCTGATGCTGGGAAAGAAGGTGTTGTCAGGGGAGAGGCGAAGGTAAGGCCAGAGGGAATGGCAGGTCGTACTGGTCAGGCCTGTATTTTATGTCCAGGCTTTCTTTTCCACTGAATGTTTATATGGCTCCTTCTTTCCTCAGGTGTCTGCTGTACTATTTAATTATCTCTTTGTTAGCCTCCCATTGTAACCTTAACGGAATTATATGTTTGACCAGTACTTAAAACACTCCTCAGAAGTCCTTTCTGAGCACCTCAGGGATAAACACCAAGACCACTCTGCAACGTACGGAATGTTTTCTGAAGAGCAGGTTTCATTAGAAGGTAGATTAGTGTTGGAAATCGTTCAAGGAAGCTTTAAGTCAATCCAACTGTACAGGTTCCAAAGATACAAGAAAGACAATACACAATACTTGGGTTTGTCCAGTTGAGAAGTGTCAACTTCCCTAAAAGAACACAAGTATCCATCTATAATAATACGGTGGGCACATAAATTGTGTCATGCTCCTACAAGGAAACACTACACAGTAATGGAAAAGGGCATATTTTAAAACACACAACAACATGGATGAATCACAGAAATAATAATTTTTAAGAAAGACTCAAAGAGAATACATACTGTATTCCAATTACGTGAAGTACAAAACTTAGCAAAATTAACCTGTAGTGGCAGAGGGCAGAATAGAGGCCAGCCTTGAGAGGAGGGGCTTCAGGGTGGGAGGGGGAGGAGGGAGCCACCTGGTGGCCATTACTCAGGTGTGTACATCTATCATCAAGGTACACGCTTCGGATTTGTTAATCTTATTCTCAGTTATACCTCAAAAAAGAAGAAAGTGCTGGCTTCCATAAAACAGAGCCAGCTCAGAGTCTGAGGCATGTCTAAGCCAGCGTCTGAGTAAATGGGAAGCAAGGGCTGACCTGGTCCAGTGGCGTGTTTGGGGGAGCGGAGGTGTATGTGTGAATGGACCGAGTTCCTGCTCTTCAGAGCTTCTTATTTTGCCCGTCCCTTACTCCGACAGGGCTGTCTTGGGAAGAGTTACATTTCAGTTTCTTATTCACTTGCTTATTCATGAGTCCCTCGCTATGTCTGGAAACAGAGCCATGTGTGTGCCACTGTGTGCAGATTCAGCGGCCGCCATCTTGCTGTGTCCTGAGCTGCCAAAGGACGGCAGCTGCCATTTGTGCAGCGTCGCCCTCCTATGGAGGCTCAGATCATCCGGGTTTGACTGTTCTGCGTATCAGCCTCGGTTCCAGTCCTGAGAGTGAGAAAGCAGAGCTGGAAGGAGGTGGAACGGTGCTCGGAAACAGGACAGACGTGGGTTTAAATCCCTGCTCTAAAAGCTCACATCTCTGGAAGTCACTAGCAAGTCACTTAACATCTCAACACTTTTCAGCCTTCCCCGGGGTCCGTGAAAACAATAACATCAACCCAAGTTGGTCTTCTCGCCATTTCCAGTATTTGTTCTTCCTCCTGGCGGTGGACACACTCGGGGTGTGACCATTGTGTATAGTATCAGAATGGCAGGTGTTAGGGGACCACCGTGAAGTGATCCACACAAAAAGATGTGTTATTATAAGAAGCTCGGAAATAAAGAAATTATCCTAGTATCGCTAACTTTCTGCCATCTGATACCACTCTGAGCTTGAGTTTCTTCAAAAAAAGAACAGGGTATCTACCTTCAGTAGGCTGTCACGAGATTAAACGAGCTGATGTCACCAGGTCATGTGCACCTGGTAAATGCCAGCTGCTATGCTGACAACCGGCAGCATCCTGCCTCTGTCACTTTACAGTAACAACGACACCACCACAAAGGGGAGAAAGGGGCTTTCTCTGTTTTGAACTCTCGTGGCTGCTGTCATATGAACAGTGTCCTTTTTGCAAGAAGTCTGTAGACTTTCTAAAGAAACCAGCAAAGTATGCTGGCGTCCAAGGAGAGCCGAAAGCCCCCCCTTGTTTGGGAAGAGGTGAGGGAGTGGTGCTGGGCTATCTCCACAGCTGCTGTGGTTGACCTGTGTTCCCGGTTTAGGATTTTGAATCACTTAAAATTGGAATGGATAGAGAAAGGGTCCCAAATAAGTAGAGAGAGCTGTTTCTTCACCAGATATTTTTATCCTTTTTTCCCCCTCATCCAGAGACCATTTATTTTAATGGTAGTGGTATTTCAGGTGAGGAAGGGAAAGGAAAAGCAGCATACTATCAGACTACAACTGTAAAAGCTAAGTGGCATAGGGCAGGCTAATCATGTAGCAGTAAATAAACGATACATATTAAACATCGTCCAGTTAGAGGGAAAGCACATATAGATTTATTGTGCTTGTCATAACCGAGAAGGGAACCGTATTTGAAAATATGGACACTTAACTACACATCCCCAAATGAACAATTGTTTTTGAGGGGGTGGTGTTCTGATTAGTGTTGATTCTTTAATTTGTAATATAATTATCCCAACCGTCACTGCTTTTAAGAGCATTTCACTGTTGAAGTTAAGTTAAAACCAGTTCGGGTCAGGAATTCCTGTTACTAATACTTTCTTGAATTAAGACTGAATAAGTTTATTTTATTTTATTTTTTTAGGAAATTTAAGAACCTATTCCTTAGTAGCTAAAAATAATAAGGAATTTCATACACAAAAACCAAATGTTAAACATAGATAATTGGCTTGTGGTCGGAATCTGATTATTTTATGTTACTCAGCAAAATATCTTCTCTCCAGCAGCATTTTTGTACAAGTATTTCCCATTAAGACCATTTTGCTTAGAGAAATTTGAAGC
This sequence comes from Mesoplodon bidens, assembly GCF_964165515.1. Lineage (NCBI taxonomy): Eukaryota > Metazoa > Chordata > Mammalia > Artiodactyla > Ziphiidae > Mesoplodon > Mesoplodon bidens. Next base: position 35,156,144 of record NC_138181.1, on the reverse strand, counting down.
TACATCTGTATGTAATAATTTTTCAAGATTCCAAAGACTAGATAGTAGTTAATAAAACTCAAAAGAATTCTTGAATTATCTTCAAACTAATGTTTATAATTATCCAGCAAATAAACAAGAGTTGATAATATCTTGTTGATTCTACAAGTCTAATGGCAGAGAAAATGCTTGCAGGAGCCCAGAGGAAACGATACCTCTTAGGAATTTTGAATCTTTTCTACCAAGATGTGCAGGTTGACTAGTTAACCCCAGACCACCCGCTGTTTAATATTCATATAGTTCCTGCCATTGTCTTCTATATAAAAACAGAACATACAGAAGAGTAACATTGCTCTTAGCTTACTGAAAGCTGAAGTGGTAATAATAAGTTTAACCATAAAGTCTGACTGTTTTAGTGGGCTCATGGCATTACCTGTAAGCACAATGGGGCACAAGTAGGGTGGTTTAGGAGAAGAAGCCACGTACGATTTTGGAGCTGAGTGTTTCTACAGAGAGGTACTCAGCCACCTGTTACAATCAGGGCCTTTTACAAGCACACTTAGCAGCTGTCCTTTTCCATGTTGAAAGGAAGTTCATTGTCTTACAGAGTGAAGATGTGCCTTGAGGTATAAAGTCAGATCATTTAACCTGATAAGACTGAGTGGAGTTACAATCTTTCATGTGAGATAATAGTACAGAACTTGATAAGCATGTTTCTGGTATCGTTATTAAAATGAATTATAATGATAGTCCCTGAGTACCGTGACATCTTACAGTTTCCAGCACACTTGTGCATTCATCATCCTATTTGAAACACATAATAATCCCCTGAGGTCCCTGCTGTGGGTAGGAAAACCTTAACGTTTCTGAAGGTACACTGTGAGGGTTTTAGCTAGTTAATAACTTAGTTGAATAATCAAGGTAAGGGGTCACTAAACAAATGTACAGTTCATCATGCTTTAAAAAAAAGTCATTTACTAAGTGAAAGAAGGCAATTTGAAAAGCCTACATACTGTGTGGTTGCAACTATATCACATTCCGGAAGAGACAGAACTATGGAGACGGTAAAAAGATTCGTGGCTGTCAGTGGTTGGAGGAGGTGGGGATGAAGAGGCGGAGCACGGAGGACTTTCAGGGCGGCGACACTGCTCTGCGTGGTTCTGGAATAGTGGATCCGGCGTCGGTACGCGTTCGTCCAGACCCATCGAACGTACGCCACCAAGCGTGAACCCTGATTATCGGCTGTGGACCCTGGGTGATGACGTGTTCGTTGATTGTAACAGATGTACCATCTGGTGGGGTCATTGGTAACCGGGAGGCTGTACGTGTGGGGGGCGGTAGGGAGCACGTGGGAGATCTCTGTACCTTCCCCTCACTTTGGCTGGGAACCTAAAACTGCTCTAAACAATTCAGTCTTTTTTTAAAAACTACCTAAAACTGCTCTAAACAATTCAGTCTTTTTTAAAAAACTATCATTTGCTACCTATAAGGAGGAACAAATGAAATGAAAAGCTTGCATTCCGTAGCTTCAGCCTGCACCAGTTAACCTAGCCAGCTCTCCCTGGCTGTATCGTTGTTTCTTGGAGACACAGAGACGCAGGAAAATAACAAGCCCGCCCCAAGGCACGCTTGTTAACAGTGATGGCATGGACTTCACGTGTAAACACGGTTTCTTTTAGATTTAGATTTCTTGGAATCTGACCAAGTGTGTCCAGGAGATCTCTTCTTTTGGTAGAGAACCGCTTTATTCCAAACTCAGGAGAGCGGGAACACATCATTCCCTTTGCTGTAGTTTGGCTCAGTTCCTGGGGCTGCCTTGGGCCAGAAGTGAAACCCCTGGAATGGTCTCAGTTTTTTTCACCTCTGTCCTTTTGCTTCAGGGTGGTGGTCTTGAGGGCCCCAGAGGCTCCCCAGACAGAGGGAAGGGAGCAGCTCCTGGTGTAGGAAGACTGTCAGACTCTAACTGTCCTTACCAAGTCCCACACGACTCAGCAGGTTATACCAAAGGGCGTGGCCTGCTTCCTGAGGGTTCATGACATTAGACACCTTTGCTGTTGACCCCAACCACCAGGGTGTGCTTCTGGCGGCCAAAGTGGAAATCTCCCAGGTGAAGCATGCTCAGACCATTCCTGAATGTTAATTAGTGACATACAGAGGCTGACCCACAATTCGGTTTAACCTTCATCCCCGCAATTTGCTGGAACTGTCACAATGAAGGTGCTAATATGTATGTCCTGAGTACTTGTCTTAAGATGGGGAGATGTCAGTGGCAGGTGTCACCAGGCTAATCAGTAGATTAAGTCACCCCGGTGGAATAGTCCCTCTCACATCAAGAAGACTTAATATGTGAGAAAGTGTTCATATGGTCTAGATAGAATGTAACAAAATCGAGAAATGGAGAGGTTGAACGCTTGCTTCCTTTTAAGGCTTGATTAATATTCTCTACCTAAAAGACCAATAACTATTGTGAATATTCAGCACATACAAGCCATGGAAAACTCTAGGAAACTGTGTCAACACAATAAAATAGTGTATTTCCCAAGACCTCTGAATATCTCTTCCCTTAAAAATCACCATTGTCCATGAAAAAATACAAAGTCACATATTTTTTAAATGACAGGTTATATTCTTAATATGTACACTTAGTTTGCTTGATTGCTAGTTTTTTAAGTATTAAACATTGGAAGTGAATACTTGGTAGTGTTAAGTTGTCAGGTTGATAGAAAGATTCTGAAAGTAATTCTCAGCCGGGTAGAAGGGTGCTCAAAGGAAGGAATGAGGCTGATTTTGGAGGAAAGTAATTACCGGCCAGGCACCCCCCAGGCGGGTCCTACAGAGGTTTTCATTAGGTTTGAGTTGAATTGCCAGGATAATGGTTTTAGCTGGTTGAAAGGGTGATGATGGTAAAAGGATCAGGCCCACTTCTCAGAGATTTCTAGTGCATTTCACATCTTTCGTCAGCGGTGCATGCCAAGATCAGGATAAGAAAGAAAGGTGATTTCATGGGCAAAATATCTAATTAAAATATTAATTTAAAGACAGACAGCTAGCACACCTGACTTTCAGTTCAGGTGGCTGAGAAGAGCTCATCCCTTTATTTTCAAACCATATGTAAAACAGTCATTTTAATCCTGGTAAATGTGGAAAGTTTTATTCTAAAACAGTACCCATGAATTTTTTTTTTACTGTAATCGAAAGATTACATCAAATTGTTGAGCTTGACATTACTTTCTCATTTTAAACATTAACAGCATGACGTCAAGGTATTTTTGTTTATATCTATTTGTAGAATGCTAAATGAGAGATACACCCTAGTTGTTTTTTAAAATCAAATAGAGTGTAGGGCAGGTCACACGTTACTTTCCAGGGACTGAATTTTATTTGCCTGGACTTTCAGGTGGTCCTGGGAAATTCAGGCTGTCACCTTCAGTCTAGTTCCAGAGAAGGGTTGTTACTGTACGGTTTGTAAGAATTTGTGTACTTTCTCTTGGTTATGATATAGTTTGCTTTTACTCTTCTGAACTACAGAGTGGAATTTCATGTGATTACTTTACACACAGGATATTCCCGATTGCTTTTTTTTTTTTTTCTTTGCAGCTTTGGCACCAACCCCACATAGGAAGGATTGCGAATGTTACCTGATGACCAGGTTGTCCGCAACCTGGTTGTGCCCCAGAACACCTGTGCTTGTCCTAAGACAGGACTCACAGGTGGTGGCAGTTGCCTCTGTTACTGACTTGGGATGTCAACCAAGTTACTTAACCTCTCAGACCCTCTTCTTTTTTTATTGTTAATAAAATAGATAGGCTTCCCTGGCGGCGCAGTGGTTGAGAGTCCGCCTGCCGATGCAGGGGACATGGGTTCGTGCCCCGGTTCGGGAAGATCCCACATGCCGTGGAGCGGCTGGGCCCGTGAGCCAGGGCCGCTGAGCCTGCGCGTCCAGAGCCTGTGCTCTGCAACGGGAGAGGCCACAGCAGTGAGAGGCCCGCGTACTGCACACACACACAAAAAAAAGTCATCCCTGTATAGGCATATTTATGTACTGAGTAGTAAGGTGCTTATTTCAGAATGCTGGAATTATACATAATGTTTTTAATGCATGTTCTGTATATGTGTTATTTCCTGAGATATCCACCTATTACTGATGGCTTTGGTGATCAGGAAAAATGAGCCTTCTGAAGTAGTTTCAATTGATTGTCCTTTTGTAAAAGAGGTTGCAGCGGAGTGACCACACTGTCTGGCGCTGCTCCCCTCTCCCCTCACCCTCCAACGCTCCCCATCTCCCGCACCCGCTCGCCTGTCTCGTTTCACCCGATGTTCTGTGGGGCGCTTATCACCTTCTGACCCACGCGTTCCAACAGGATGCGGTGGTGTAATGCCGCGTATCCCCACCAGGGCAGACCCTAGTCTTTGTATTCGCGCCAAGCACCTAGAGCACTGCCTGGGCACACATGGGCCTTCAGTAAATATTTGTTGAACAAATAAATGAACTTCAGTGATGCCTGCCCTGAACTGGAAACACCCCAAAAGGAGTGGGAGTGGTAGAGCAGTGTTCACCCATTTATGTTAACGAGCTAAGAACTAACACAGTATTCAGATTCACTCACACTTCTCCCAGTGATCTTCTGCGGTCTTTCCAGCCCCATGGAAAAGTCTGCTTTTTGTCAGAGGAGGGATGTGCGTGCTTTTCCGTGTTTGTTTTTCCTCTCTGGGTAACCCATGCAAGACTCCTACACTGCAGAGCACACTGATATTCCCTGACCCGTGTTCATGAGTGATTTTTAAATAGGTGGGATTATATCCACCATGTCTGTGTTCTAGAGGTGTTTCTGGGACTAAATGAGGTAAGGTATGGAAAGTGCTTTAAAATTATTCAGTGCCACTTGATTGCCATCCCCCAATAACTACTATTGCTTTAGTGATAAAAGTGTCACTGGAAAGTTGACTGGCTCTCTTTTTATCAGAAAAGTTCTAGAAAAATTTAGAAGAAAAATATTATCAGTTTCCTTCAAGTCAAAGAAGGATGTAGTGAAAAGAGAAAAAAATATATATATATATATACACACACACACACATACACAGTGGACCCTTGAACAACATGAGTTTGAACTGCACGGGTCCTCTTATACCCAGATTTTTTTCAATAAATACATACTACAGTACTACACAATCCACAGTATTTAGTATATATATATATATGACATATATAGATAGATAGATGACTCATATTTATATTATATTTTATAGGTATAGATGTGTATAATGTTATATAATATATACTTTTTGTATACATTTATAATAAGTATGTATACATATATAATTATTATAAGTATATATGTTCATAGTTATTATAACAGAGAATAGTTTGATGAGTTGTCACTATCAGTAAGTAATATAGATGCTCTGCAAACTATGAGCATCTGATCTGGAAACAATCTGCACATGTTCATGATTCATTGCCTATACCCTCTTGATCTCAACCCAGGAAATCCACAGCTGTCCAGGCCCTGGTACCATTTGGTGTCCAGACTATGGAACAATATAAGCCACCTCCTTTTTGTCAAAATAGCCATCCCATTTACTGCTCCCTTTCCTGTGTTGATAGGTGATAGATTCCATCACAGGTAGTCTCTCCTTTTTCTCCTTCCCCGCATGTCTCCTTTTCTCTCTAATACATACACACACCCCTTTAGTCCATATTCTCCTTTTCCTTAGTCTTCCAAATTTTGCTCTTTTCCCCTAAATAAAATCTTTCTTTCAACCTCTTTTCATGTCACTTGTGAGCCAAAAAGAAAAAAAAAGATTCTGATCACTGTATAATACCACTGTACAGGTTTTAAGAAGAAGGAAATTCATTCATTTTGATATTAAATTTGTCACAGTAAAGGGCTAGTATACATCTCTAAGTGTTCATCTTGAAGAAAGGGGCTGAAGTTTAAGAGGAAGGAGAATTTACATCCTATCTTCTACTGTTTTAAAGGTTTGACTTTGTAATTTTACATGGCCCATATATTACTCTCATATTTTTATTTTATTGTTAAGTTATCCATATGGTGGTAGGGTTGATTGGAACTGTTGTTCTTGAATTAAAAATATACAAAGTTTCAGTTATTTTATGGATTAAAATAAGCACTATTTTAACCCATAAAAAAAATGGGCCAGCTTGAGCATCTGATCACCATTTGTAAGATTAGTATCCTCTTCAAGTTCCATATAGTACAGTAACTGGCTTACAGATAAACTCCTGGATTACAACCTGTTTGTAAACTGTAGAGGACCATATTGGTTAAAATCAACCAATTTTCAAAATACAGTAAGGAGACTATATGGATTATCTAGTGTCTAAACAGAAAGTCAGATATGATGGAAGGTGTATGCACAAGCCCGTTTCCTACTTCGTGACTGCAGGCAAGTCTTCATCTCCCCACAGTGTGACACCTGCATAGTTAACCCAGGATGTCAGACAGCCCCGTTCAATAAGCAGAGGCCACTTGACCATGGAAAACAAATACTGTATATATACTATATATATATAATATAATCTATATATTGTATATGCATATCTTATATAATATATGTAGTACGCATATATTGTACTATACTTCGTACATAGTATATAGTAAACAGTATATTAAACTTGCATTTTCCAACCTTAAATATGTGTACTTCTCTTACCACAGTGAAACTTTAATCATCTCTGCCTTCCTTACAATAATGATATTAATAGATAATTAAATAATAGTAATCATTTTCTTGCAGTCTTAAATAGAAGGTTTAGTCAGCCTATCTGAATGCACAGAATTTGCTTCTAACACTAAGCACAATCATGTTTCATGATTCAGGAGACAGCAAGGCAGTACAGGAATGGTGGGTTTATTCCAATACTGTAGTAGAACATTGGCTGTGGATACAGTGGGAGGTTTTTTCTTTCCTTTGTTGAACCAAGCTCTGGTTTGTTTGTTTATTGTTTGTTTGTTTGGATATACAGCTAAGGAGTGTTTTGCCACCACACACACACACACACACACACACACACACAGTCAGTCAGTCAGTCAGTCAGTCAGTCAGTCAGTCCCTGGCAGGGGTGGGGAAGGGGCTGACAGTCTGAGTTCATCTGAGCTTCTCACCATCAGTTTTTCCCACTGACAACAGTTTTGTTTTTAGGAGCAAAACTGGATTGTTCCCTGTACATCAGCTGATGAATACTTCTCATACTTTATTAAAAGGATATAGTAGTATTAATTTTAAAGAAAGAAAAGGATCTCAATTCACGTTTACAGCTCCCAGCCTGTGCTTCTGTCGTGCAAAAAAATAATAAGTAGGATTACGAGGAAATGTTTACATCAACTTAACAGGCATTAGCTTTATTTTTCAAAACCCTGTTTTAAAGCACAATAGACTTTGCAGTTGTTGATAACCCTAAAGTATTCATCAGTGTGAAATAACTGTTTATTTCCTTTCCCTGTTTCTTCTGATCGGGAAAAAAAGAAAAAATCTAGTCTCCTAGCAAGATCCAATCCATTTTGCTACGTTCTTTGTCAGTTTTTATAAAGTGTGTTTACTCTCACGGGGGCAGAGGTTTGGAATAGTTGCAGGATTGGCAGGGGAATGGGACATACAGTGTTTTTAGGTCACTGTGGTGTATTTGGCGTCCTAACTATCACGATTTATCTTGTCCTTGTTTAACCGCTAACCAGAGAGCGAGCCTTCACTGTATTGTCCCATTCATGTTCTTCTGCACTCATTCAGAATTCCGACACTTCCTTTGCCTGGCAGACCAAAGGGGCAGAGTGGCATCTTTTGATGATGCGCGAAACAGCTTTTCTTAGTCCAGGCTCCTGGCCGATGCTAACCACTCAGACGCTGAAACGCTAGTCATCTACCCTGAGGTTAACCAGAAACTTGGTCTTATTTTCCTTCTTGACAAGTTTTCTTAAAACCTTAAAAGTGTTTTGTTTTTTTTTTTCCCCCTCTCATTTTTAGTGTTGATCAGGGAGAGAAAGGAAATATGGAATCATAAAAAGCAGCCCTAAAGAAAAGGAAATATGCAAAACACAGAATGGTGCTTTTTCTTTCTGTCATAATCTATCAATAGGGGTTTGATTGTGATGTTGATCATTGTGGCTTATCTATCATCCCAGTATATATTATTTTCTCCCTTATGAGAAAAGCAGTGTTTATTATCACAGGTGACAAAACACAGGAATAAAAAACAAGCAGAGAGGTTACATTCAATCACTTTAGGTGGGTTTCATGTTTGCTTTTTGCCTTCATTCCCAAACCAGAAGCCAGTAAACCAAGTGAGAGCACAAACTGACATTCTCAGGTGCACGTTACCCAAGGGCCCACAGGACAGGTGCTAAGCCCGTGAAAAGATAAACATGAAGTCATTCTTGGTGATATTTAGCTAGATGGCTAAAGAAAGAATTTAGAAATACCATTGTGCTACTGTTCAAATATTTACTGATTGAACCTGGAAAGGAAAAAATGTTGGTCACCTCCTGTAGAATTCCTTGTCCTTTTCCTTCTTAAACAGCGTCTCAAAGAGCAAAAAGAAGGGGGTTATTTATCTGGGAAAGAAATACGAGCTCTGTATATGGGGTTTCAGGTATACCTAATGTGGGCTTCATTAAGCAAATACAACTTAGCGGTCTTGATTTGGCAAAACATTCTTCTCTGTTCCTCAACTGTTTATTTTACGAGATGACTTACCAGTCGGGCAGATTAGAATGTTTACTACGAATGACGTGGCTTTCATCTCTCACCGTGGCCGTCAGCCCTGGCATTAACCGTGCCATGGGGAGCGTGACAACTCAGGGAGAAATGGGAAGTCAGAGTGAGCAGTTGTTGAGGATAGTTTGTCTTCCAAATATTCGAACCTGTGTTGCTGCATACTTTTTAAGTTTAACAATATTATTTGCACATCTATGAATTTTAGGAGATTTTTAAAAGCACCACAGGGAACTTGTTAGGAAAAGAAAGAAAATTACTGGAGAATTTGCTCAGAAGGGATAGTGCTTATAGATACAACTGGTGAGTTTCATATTACAGGGCGAGTCTTTTTGATGCGTTTTTGTTGTTTTCTGTTCTTTGATTTGAAGCGACCCCTCTTGTTACACTGAATGCAGTGCCCAGGGCTTTCATTCATCTCAGCTCGGGACCAGAGTAATAACTTGGTCATTTCCTCTCTGAAGGTAGGAGAGCTAATGAGAAACACAGATTCGGAGCCAAGATCTATTCTGAGATTAAGATAAGGTGTCCTGACAGAAGGTTTATGGTGAAATGAAAGACAGGGGCAAAGTTTTGAATGAGGGGAATCAGCTTGTTGTTAAAGTTCCCATATGGCTTTAAACCGTCACGTTCTCTGCTGTGTAAGCGTTGTGATGTGATGTCATTGTAATAGTTAATGATTAATCTATTTATTGCAATTTGTCTAAACCTCCTGCAGAATATATAGAGTCCACATCAAGCAAAACTCCAGGGTGATTTTGGGGTTTGTATAAATAGCTTTACATGTGAAAACGATGGCTTGTAAAAGAAAACCTGAGCTTTCAGTGTCCTATTTGAGTTAAACTCTCTATAAAAAGCCTGAAACAGTGGGATCGTGGTAACCCCGCTAACATGACCGTCTTGCCACGGCATAACTGCAGCAAAATGCCCTGCACGCCTGCCCCACGAGGGGTCACCTTCAAAGCCCGTGGTGGAACTGAAGGGGCCACAGCGCCGAATCCCCTCGGACGCTTGGAAAACCCACCCCTACCAACAAGTGACAAACCCTCGGGATAAAGCCCCCCAGGTTCTGAGAGATGGAAGGTCTGCTTTATTTAATTTCCTCTTGTTTACCAAGAGCCCCAACCTATTTTAGTAAATACATTCAGGAAATTGGTAAAGCACTTCACTCCATCCGTTATGGATCGGTAACTAACGTGATTGTCAAGTTTTTCCGGGCTCCGTCACTGCCCTTGCTCACAGCTTCCCTCCCGTGCCTGCAACCGGTTCTATAACGTCCCTGGTAAAAGGATGTCACCGAGTTTAAAGTACCTGCACAAACAGAACAGCCTACACGTTGTGCAGAGAAGTGCGCTTCCTCCGTGCATAAGGACTCCTGACTTAGAGACTTCCCTCCATTGATCCTGGCACTCCCTTCCAGTGAGATCCTTGTCACTTTTCACCCCCGACCACTTTACGCGCAGGACAGACCGCAGCAAGTGGCAGCTCATGCGGAGGCGTCCGCCACCAGCCCTCTCCTGCGCTCATCGCCCCCCGTCCCGCCCCCGCCAGGCTGGCTGTGCAGCCCGAGCCGGTCGGGGCCGTGCACGAGGGAGTGGCGGCTCCCTACCTTCATGAGCCACTGGGTGTTGTTCTCCATGATGTTCTCCAGCAGCTGGAGCCTCTGCACGGAGTCGTCGTAGTCGAGCGGCGCGTCCCGCTGCACGGCGTTGGGCACGTAGGCGCTGGAGGGCGAGCGGCAGTTGTCCATCTCCGGCAGCAGGAACGTGTAGCTGCAGGAGCCGTGCTGAACCTGATACTGCCTCTTCCCGATGCTGTCCATGCTCTTCCGAAAGTTGCTATAGGCTGCGGCTACGAGCAGATCACAGCTCAGAGTAAAGAAAACAAGCTGCCACATTCTTTCTTTCTGTCGGTAATAAACCACCAGCTCAGCAAACTTCAAGGCGCATGAGACTCCCGGGCGCTAAGCTGCCCTCTCAGACACGGGGCTCTGCGGCCATGGCTCAGGGTCCATCAGTGAAAGTCTCCTCTTCCCTCCTTTCCCGGCAGTGACCTTGATTTCTAGTGCCGTCTTCTCCCCGGTCCCGCAGCAAACTGTCAGATTGCAGGAGGAAGAATAATCCTCCCTCGTGAGGGCTGCATTCGCCTTACGGATCAGCCTCAATGCTCCTTTGTCTCTCTTCCCCCAGATTCTGCGGTGTCAGGATCCGAATCAATCACTTTCCTTTCCTTATATGATAAGTTGATAACAGCAGCCAGACATGTGTAGCTGGCTGCTCCGCCCTCCCGGCTTGTCCGTTATCTTCCTGTAGGGGGGTCACTAGCCAGGCCACAGGAAAAATCTCTGCATGATGTGTATGTCCAGCCAGGACTGTATGCTGCAGAAACCCTCTGGGAAAAACCGATCAGTTACAGGACCCCTGGGTATTGCAGAGGCACCACCCTAATTGAGTATTTCCTAGAGAGAGCTTGTGGGTCTCTTGTGTCTGAAACTGATTTCACAGTGCTAAGCTGGTAAAATATCTGGGGCAATAACTTTAAAGTACAATGAAAGTTCCTGTTTTTTCCTTTAGGAATAAAAATACTACAAATATGTCAGGACTTTGGTTTATTTTTGTTATTACAAACAAAGAGGAAGGAGTCTCGCTCTTGTAAACGCTTTGCCTTTTCATAGGGAAAATAGTTTCGTTGGTATTACTTGATTTTTGAACCATCAGCCAAGTATGCAAAACTTTCATCTTAAAACAGTGGGATAGGAACATCTCGCTTTATTAAATCGTGTTAGGAAAATCAGTTTCTGAGCTCTGACATTTCATCTTTTAAGCAAAATATCCACTTCAGTATTCAAAGTAAACTTAAAATATACTGGACTGTTTAATGGCCCGCTAAATTATAATCCATAGAGAAATCAGAATTTAAATAAGAGGAGGTTGAGAGAGGCATACCTAAACTTCTCCTTCGCTAGGTCAGGATTTGCTCAAATCCTGTCATTTTGTAACACATTACAGGATCAATTACATCAGTCCCGCTCAGTGTTGGACTCAGGCGAATCACTTCTTTTTAGTTAAGCTATAAAGCCCTCATCTGTCAAATTCAGGGGTTGCATTAACTCCCAAGATTTTTCTGTTTCAATTCTGTGGCTCCATAAACCCTCCAGGGTACTTCCTTCAATGGCTGAAGCTTAACGCTTCGGAGATTGACAGTGTGCTTACTCACCAGCCAGCTTGTGCAAGGAGGCGGCCGGGTGGGGGGGACGGCTTGGAGCCCTTGCGGTGGTCTCAACGCCTCAGTGCACAAGGTTTCTCTCCAGGCAGCGGCAGCCTGTTCAGCACTGACCTGATGGGCCTCATCCATCCACAAAGCCAGGGTCGGTCTAATCATGCAAGATCAGATTTCAGGGGACTTTATGATTTTAATTCTTGGATGACTGAGATTTGTATAGTGAATTGTTTCAAGAGACCTAATAATTTTACCTTTAAAAACGTACCTCCTGTGCACGGCCTGACTCTGAGGTTACCTCCAGAGCAGGGGTTCTTGACCCAAGGTCCCCGGACAGAACTCCTGGGGTCCACGAACTTCGACAGGAAAAGACATCTTTATTTTTCACTGAAGTCTCACTGAAATATAGCCCTTCTTTTAGCTGTGAATAGGTCAGAAACAACAGTGGTCAATAGCTATGGCTTTCTCACAGATAGGAATTGCAGATGTTTTTATTACGATATCTCAAGCTATTACGTGCACTCAGCACTACATTGTCATTTGATCTATCCCAAGATCCTGTTATTTAATCTCCAAATAAAACAGCCCGTGTCATTTTCTGAGAAGGGGTTTGTAGACTTCCCCAGACTCTCAAAGGGCTCAGTGGCTCAGGAAAGCTAGAACCTGATTCTGGCACATGGTTTCCACTAAAGGAACGAATTAAAGATGATATACTCATTCAGACTGCTAACTGTAGGTGGACGCATGTAGGATTTGAGGTGGGACCAGTGTTAGAACCCTGATTCACTGAGATCTGAAGCAAATGCTTAACTTCTCTAAGCCTCAGTGTCCCTACTTGTGAAATGAGCTGGTTCTTTCTCAGTAGCGCCTTTAGAGTTATAATGATACGGACTAATGCATGTTACTTAGGAGTATTACTCTCCTTTCTTTATCAGCACTTCCCATTAAGTGAAAATCAGTTCTTGCACCATCAGATATTATAACTGTGTTATTCTCTGGCTGAACATGAAGCAGAAACATGGGGCGCACCTCTTTTCTTCTAAGTTTCTTCCTCGTCTGGAAGCGCATAGTATAAGGCATTAATATTGCATATGTGGTTTTAAAAATCATCCATCTGCCTCCCAGGCAGATATGGTGGTTTAAAAAGAAGCCACAGCGGGCTTCCCTGGTGGCGCAGTGGTTGAGAGTCTGCCTGCCGATGCAGGGGACACGGGTTCGTGCCCCGGTCCGGGAAGATCCCACATGCCGCGGAGCGGCTGGGCCCATGAGCCATGGCCGCTGAGCCTGCGCATCCGGAGCTTGTGCTCCGCAACGAGAGAGGCCACAACAGTGAGAGGCCCGCGTACCGCAAAAAAAAAAAAAAAAAAAAAAGAAGCCACAGGAAGAGCGTGTACCACAAATACTCCTTGTCTTCTGGGTACTGGGGAACATGACACAGTGTCAGACATAAATAAGCAAATAGAGGGAGGGAGACCCCCTCACCAACGGGCTGTGGTGAGAGGATGGTGAGAACAGCCAGCAGGAAGACAGCATCGCTTCCAAGGGCACTGGTCCTGCAGGCAGTTGGCTTGGATGTTCCTTACCCATCCTCTCAAGGTCAGATGTGCGGTGAGCAGCTCTTTGTAGGCACCTAAATGGGAATTCTTACCCAGGAGTTGGGGGGAGGCTCTAGCTAGACCAGGGCTTGGCAAACGTTCTCTGTAAAGAGTCAGATAGTAAATATTTCAGGTTTGCGGGCCACACGGGCTCTGTCACAACGACTCAAATCTGCTGTCATGGCATAAAAGCAGCCGGAGACAGTCCACAAACGATGGGAGGTGGCTGTGTTCCAACAAAGCTTTATTCATGGACACTGAAATTTGAATTTATTATAATTTTGACATCATGAAATAGTCTCTGGATTTTTGTCAGCCTTTTAAAAATGCGAAAACCATTCTTAGCTCACTGGCCGTTCCAAAGGGACCACGGGCTGTAGTCGGCTGACCAGAGGGAGTCGCCAGGGGCTGTGACATGGTCGCAAGGCCACTCTCAAGGCACAGCCGGTGTAGACAGGGAGCCTCCCGTGTCTCGAGCACCGCCCGGCTTCTTCAAGAGTCGAGGAGTGTGAGACAGGCCAGGGAAAAGGGACTTAGGGAAGGAGCAGGAATGTTTGACCACAAAGACTGTGCCACTTCGAAGCTGGATCGAAACTGCAAGACGAGGCAGATGCACTAGGAGAACGGACCCCAGGGTGCACATCCCACCTGTGCAGGGACAGCGCGGGCAGGGTCCCAAGCAGAAGCCGATGCCTTCCGTAGTCAGGGCCGGACACGGGGCCGAAACGAGGCGTCACTGAGGAAGCATAGAGGAGATGCTCCAGTCCGCTGTGGCCAACGTGGGAGAACCAGTGGGAGACCCCAGATGGGGGCAGAGCTGGGTGGGGGGCTCTGAGGGCAGACCGGCGCGAAGACCGGCCCCCCTCGGTTACGGACCACCACCCCCCCCCGTACTTGTTTGTTTCCTAAGCACCAGGCAACTGGCAGCTGCAGGCTACTTCCATCCAGGCCTAGGGATGGAGGCTAAACACAGCCTTGACTGTGGTTCTCAGAGCTGTTCAGTTTCAAAGAGAATCTTGAGTTTCCTTCAATGACTTGCTGACAGGACCGCTAAAGGCAGATGGGGCTATAAAACGAGAAATATTATCACAGCCTTCCCCAAAGCTGCCTTCCTGCCCAACCAATTTTTTTTTTTTTTTGTCCAAACAGCTCTGCCGAACAGCTGTGTGTGGTGCTGTTTATTTTCTTAATAACGTTTGTTTTCTCCCCCGTACTGTATGTCATCAGCTGAAATTTCAGAGGCTTCCATTTAATCACCTTAGCACGCACGGCCTCAAGTTCTCCTTTTCCGCTTTGCCATCATGAGGTAAATCTTCATTGGATGGCGCCAAAAAGACCACGTGACCCTCTTCCCTGAAAGAAAGAGGTCAGCCTTACAGAGAACTTTGACGAAGGCCCCTCTGCCCTGTGGAACAGAAGGCTTAACGTGTGGTAAAAGCCCAAGCATCTCCCACTGGTCATGGCCCCAAAAATGTAGGTCACATGTCGACGTGGATCCACTTCTGTCTGGATCATGGCATCCGACTGACCCCAACCTTCCAGAGGCTCCAGGTCACCCAGAGCCACCTGTGAGGCTCTCTCTGTGTAAGGGTGGCCCTGGAAGCCAGAAACCAAGCTATGGTGCCAACCGTAAAGCATTGCAAAGTGGGGCAGCCCCCAAGGCGTGGAGCACCAAACAGGATTTGGGGGGGCCTGCATGACTTCTGCTCTTTCCAGGGAGCCAGTTTAATACTCAGTATCTACCGGAATACGTATACGGGCGGACGAAGGAAGCGATGGAAGTGGACCGGCTGGCCCAGGGAGGCGGGGCTGAGGGCGTTCCTGCCTTCTGAGGAACCAGCATCGTGGCAGCTGTCCCCGTTGAAAGCCCGTAGCTAATTGGAAAATATGGGGTCACCACTCAGACGTGCTTGGAGAGGCACACTGGTCTCCCGCATCTATTGACGTTCTGTGCCAGGGTCTTTCTCCATCACATCTGGGCACGTCCCCGGACTCGGTCTCACACCTGCCCGGTCACCATCACGCAGTGCAGTGACCGCCGTCCTATCACCACTGGCCGCAGCCCTTGGAGACAGTGACTGGGGCCAGCTCCGGGGCCGGCACGGGCTTAAGTTCTGGAAAGTGCTGTGTTGATGTAGGAGTTCTCAGTGCCGACATAGCCCACGAAGTGAGGCTGGGGCGCTCCTGGGCTTTGGCCGTTTTCAGGCCGTTGGGCTACTTGGGGTTCCAGGCCCCTGGCAGGCTGGGGCCGGAGGGGCTTTAGCGGCATCTCACTCATCTGCCTCCCTGTTCCGGCCTCTTTAAAAGTGGCTAAATTAGATCAACATGTTTACAACTTAGAGTGCAGCGCACGGGGAAACCATTAGGAAGTTCACTGGACATAAAATTGTTGCTGAAGGAGAAGTTATTCTTACGGCTTTTTTTTTTTTTTTTCCGAACTGTGGGCAGCAGCTAATGAGAGCTGGAGAAGCAGCAGCCACGATGGGCAAAAAGGAGAGAAAGGCAAAGGAGGGAGGGAGGGAGAGGGGAAGGGAAAAGGAAAAGGAAAAAATGAGTATTGCAGCTTCCGAAAGCAGGCTGCCTCCGTGGTGATTCACAGAAGGGCTCTTTCCACTGCATTCTGATGTTTGTCGAACTGAACCTGAAGAACCGCAGGTGGCGTCTGGAGCCGTTTTGCAGAAGCTTTGGCGCGGCCTCTCCCCAGAGCTACTGACCGCGTGGAACCGGTATTAAACCCTGAGTCTGGCGGGCTGCGAAGGATAATCCCCAGCCGTGGGATTTGAAAACAGTACCAAAGAGAAAGCCCCTTAAAGTTACCGTAAAAACAGGAAAAAGAGTAAAAGCGTAAATATCAACACGCACACGTGTAGCCGTGGAAGGTAAATCTCGCCCCTACGACGGACGTGGAAACCACGGCTCCGTGAGGCCAGATGACAAGGACTCCGTGAGACTTGGCTTGTGCCTTTCTTTTACATTCATGGATTTAAGGAGAATTTAAAGCAATGGGTTTCTTTACCCCGCTTTTACCATGGCAAAGATCAACCTTCTTTGGAGACGCTGGCTGTCGCCTCTGTGCTGCACAAACACACACCCCGGAGACAGAACCCATTTCACTGCCAGACCTTTGGTGGCCTTTGGTCACCTGAGCTGGGGCAGCCAGTCACAGACGGGGCCACCGCGTGCCCGCTTTAGTATCCTGGACCCGTGGCATCTGTGAGCAGGGATAGTCCGCTCAGAAGTGCACACGGCAATGCAGACTTCCAGTCAGATTGAACTCACTGAGGACGGGATCTCTGGAAACCCAGCCTCCTGTCTGACCGCATTAGTTGTGCTTCATATATCCATGCTTGCCACCTTTCTGATTTTCTGGCGTTGACAATTTTTTGCTTTCTTTGCCTCTTTAATTTCATCTGTTGCAGCTGGCTACAAGAGTGTGATATACCTTTGAGAATACATAGTTTCTGAAATGAAGTATGATGCCTAGTTTAGCACAGTTCCCTGTGCTAGTTGCAATTAAACACACAGAGCGTTTGCCATAAAATAGCTGGCCCATTCTATTTAGAGAAAAATTGTCATCCACTTAGAATAGGGCATTGGCTCCATAGAATTCACCTTTACAGGAGGTGAGGAAATGTATATTTTGTTAAAATAAGTGCCTGCCTGCCAGAGGAGGAGAAAAAGCCTTTGCCAGATGTGTTTTCAGGCAATTTCCTTTCCTGGGAAACAGCCATTTCCCCTGCATGACCCTCGTGTTTTCATTCTCAGAGCAGACAGAGTAAGTGCCGGGCAGTAAAGGGCAGAGGCCTAGATACCATCGCCTTATCTGGGACAATTATCTTCCTTCTCGCAGCTGCGTAACTTCTGTTTGACAGGGAACCATAGGAATCTACGTGTCAGGGGTTAGTATTGATGGAAGAATCAGAGTTAATATGGAGAAAAATCTTTATTTGTCATTCTTATTTAGGTTATTGGCTGTCATTCTTATTTAGGTTAGCTTAATTAAAAAGGCACCAAATATTCATTCTAACTTATCTGAGTGTTTATTGTGACATTATGTCCGAAAGACATTTAGAGAAGACAGTTTTGTCTTGTTTTGTTTTTTTAAAGGAAACCTGAAAGATTCCTGAATCTTTTACAGTTTGTACGGCCATGAACCAGCACAGCATCTGCTCAAGAAAGTTTGTTTTGTAAAGCCACATTGTATACAATATGTAACCTTAAGGACTTTGACAAGCCAAAAATCTTTTTATTTGCTAGAAACTTGGGAAATATCCAAGTTACTATTTTTTTTTAAGATTTCATCATGAATTCCCTGAATTTTTAGGAATATTTTAGTTTATATAATTCTCCTGGTAACATGAAGTTATCGCAAATGCCGTTTGATTTTTAAATATTTTCATCCAATATTTTTGTGGAATATTTTATCTTTCCATCGAAAAAATGCCTAAAAGGTCAAGATACAAGTCATAACTTTAAAAAGGCAGTGGATGAAATTCTAAAACAATAGATGAGTGCATTAGCCTGATAATATTTTTGCCAGTAATCCTGTGTCCTGTTTTCTGCCCGTACACAGAAAAAAAAATGCTAAACATTCCCTTTCAGTGGATTGATGTCAGTGATTACTGTTTTGTCCATGACCAACGAAAAGTCAATAATATCTTTCCTTTGACTAACACTATTGTGTTAGTCATCAGAGATTTTGAGGTGGGCTTATGAGTTATAATTTTATATTAAATGTTCCTAAATTCATTTCAGCAAATGTAGAGAATTCAAATCCTGCTGCTTGTGAAAAATGTGTCTAGTCTCTTTGTCCTAACCATTCTACTAAAGGACTATCCAAATTCCTCTCGGAATGAATTTTCTCTTGAAAGTGGCCTAATGCCATCTAGATTAATCTTTGTGTAATCTAAATTTATAAAAATTTTATCTTAATTATTGAGAAACCTTTTAAAATAAGAGAGATAAAAATGTCATGTGTGTTATTTCCATTAAGATATATTATCTCTCTTGGTTATAGGTTAACATAAATAAAATTGCTTATGTCAAAGAAGTAAAAAAAAGTAAAAGCACATGACCCCCTTTTGGTATTCCTGTCTGTCTAACTGACTTGATATAAAAGATCTTCCTGTGGGAAATTAGGCTTGATTATGGAGTTATTTGTACTAAAAGTCTTTTTTTTCCCCTAAAAGTCATTTTTGAAGAATTATAAGAAATAGTTATGCATAAAAGGAAGTGATGTTTGCATTCAAGTGTATAAAAATACTCCCTGCCATTCTTGTTCCTCCGTGAATCTAATTATGGTATCTACCGGATGATTTAAGTCTTTCCTAATAATCTCATATGTATATGCTCTACTTTTTCTCTTAACCCCTATCTCAAGCAATTTCTTTGGTACTACTTTAATAATGAACTGTACTCCCCAAAGTGTTTCATTTTAAGGAAAGGGTCTAAATTCAAAGAAAGACTGATACAAAAGAAAAAATGAAAGGAAGTAAGCTGTACAAAGCCTGTGAAGAGAGGACATTTATAGCAGGATTAAGATACCTAGTTCCTGGCATCTGTTTCCCTCAAGAAAAAAAATTTCAACAATAGTTTTTGAAAGCCCTAAAACTATTCTAGTAGAATATTTACAGAAAATATATATATATTATTTACCTTTCCCCAAAATCCTGATGTATCTTTCAGTGACCTTTTTAATTTATAGGTCAAAAAGTCTTGCCTGATTACAATAAAAATTAACAAAAAGCCGCTAGAGATGATACCTATAAAATACACATCAAATCTGCTTGTACTCCTCACCTGCTCCCTCTGCTGGCCTCATAGCAGGTAACAGGCAAAATTATCCGTGTTGTTATTAAAGTCATTAATGCAAATGACAGGCAAGTTAGGACATAAATCAGTAGCAACTAATACACAACCCAGAATGCTTTCATTATAATTTTAGTGCAAAAGAAGACCACACGTCAAACACCCACTGTGCACGCACGTGCGCACGCACACACATACACACACACACACACTCAGTGAAAAATACTTTTAAGCATTTGTTTAGCGCACACAGAGCCAGAAGCTGTTTCTCTATCATCTGGTGATCAGGTTGCTACCCAAATGAGTGAAGCCATACCATTCCAACAGTAGAAGAAGTAGAGGTCTGTGCTGTCCATCTCTGTAAAGGATGAGTTTAGAGACCTGACCCTGTTCTTAGCAAGTTGGTAGAGTCTTAATGAGGTAGATCTACTTCCCAACACGCAGGGACGGTACCGTGACACCTCCGTGGTGATCCTGGGTGGTACCGGGCAAGAGTGCCCTGTGGGGAAGGCTCCTGGGTGGAGTGGACAGCCAGAAATACTTTCAGTGATTGTCTAGACCTCAATGCCTCACTTATTTAAAAAGAGCCTTCTCGTCCCTCCCTCAAAATAAAGAGACTAGAAGTGAAGGAAATTGCATTCCAGGCAGTGGAAAGCTAGTGCAGTAAATAGGAGACCATGGAATGGATGGGAAATTAACTCTGTAATTCAGCAAAGAGCCAGGGAAGGCAGGAACCCTGGAGACCCCACTGGAACTAGCTCCAAAGCATCTGCTTAGGCATTTGGACTTTCCCCCGAGGGAGTAGACTAGCCTGCTATTGAGAGGCCCCTGGAGAGCCGTGCAGAGTGAGGTTAGAGGGAGACCTGGGGAGAAACTACGTGGTGACTCAGGTGCCTGAACTAGAACATCAACCCAGGGCCAAGGGTGTGTGAGAGGGAGCGTCAGGGGCACCAGGTTGGCTGGCCGTGCGGGTTCCAGTGATGGGGCTGGTTTGGTGTTGGGGTTGATTCTTCCACTTAACTGAAAATTCTGGGTAAAATAATTTCAAAATCACTTTAACAGCATCAGTGTCATGATAAGATGATAAGAAGACATCAGGCTTAAATTTCAGTGGAGGCAGGAACCAAGTGCATCAAGGGGAGGCCAGGGCCCTACGTGGTAGAGAGTCTGAGAGACTTCCTTCCATGACCGTGGGACCCCAGAGAACTCTACCCGCAGCACCTGGGGAAGCAGGAGTCAACCTGTCCACCCCACCTCTGCAAAGAATGCAAGAAAACAGAACAGAGGCGAACCTGATGTTAAATAGAAGGGGGTTGCGGGGAGGGGGGACCGCCCCTGGGGATTGTAGCCACGAGCTCACCCTTTTAGCTTTACATTAAAAATGAGGTGGTCGGAAAGAACCCGCTGCCCTGGAGCATTTTCCTAAAGTGGTCCCCAGCTGGTGCTGTCAACCCCTCCCCACCTCCCAGTTCCATGGCAAATGTGAATCCTTTGTAATGCACCTTCACCATAGGTCTCAAATTCTTACAGATAATCTCCCAAGTAAAATGAGCAACTCATAGACAGACTAAACGAGCATACAGGAAAACGTATCGCTAGCAAGTGTCAGCAGAAAGAATAGCAAAAAGAGACAGGCAAGAGCTTCGTGATTGGAAGCTGTTGGCCGCATTTTATAAAATAAGGATCCTTGCTGTATTTGTCTCTTAGGGCTGCCGTACATACAGTCATCCCTTGGTATCCACGGGAGAATGGTCCCGGGACCCGCTGCAGACACCACAACCTATGTACGCTTCAGTCCCTTATATAAAACAGCATAGTATTTGAACATAACCTGCACGCATCCTCCCGTATACTTTCAGTCATCTCTAGATTCCTTATATTACCGAATACAGTGTAAATGCTACATAAACAGTTCCCAGCACACAACAAATTCAAGTCTTGCTTTTTGGAACTTTCTTGAATTTTTATTGCCCGAATATTTTTAACTCCCAGCTGGTTGAATCTGCGGATGCAGAGCCTGTGGATATGGTGGGCAGACTGTTCCACAAGCTGGGAGGCCTAAAGCAACAGAAATGTATTATCTCACAGTACGGGAAGCTGGAAGTCTGAAATGAGGGCGTTGGCAGGGCCATGCTCCCTCCGAAGCCTGTCAGGGGAGTCCTTTCTTGCCCTTCCTGGCTTCTGGTGGTCTGCTGGCGACCTTCGGCATTCCTTAGCTTTCAGCTGCACCTTTCCAGTCTCTGCCTTCATCGCCACATGACGTCCTCCTGTGCCTGTGTCTGTGTGTCCTTATGTGTCCCTCTTCCTGTAAAGACACCAGTCAGGTTGGACTAGGGCCCCACCCTATGCCATTATGATCTCACCTTAACTAGTTACATCTGCATCCGTTCTGTTTCCAAACAAGGTCACATTCTGAGGTGCTGGAAGTTAGGACTTACATCTTTTGGAGGGTCCCAATTCAACCCGTAACACCATGCTTAAGGCTATGAAATTAAATTTTATAAATACATAAAAGGGGCAGAAAACTAAAGTAGAAAAAATCGTGTAGATTTTAAAAGAAACTTAAAGAAAAAAATACAATAATTGAAATTTAAAATTCAAAGATCCTGTTTAACAGAACGTTAGACACATATGAAGAGAGACTCACTGAGCTGAAAGATAAATCAAAAGAAGTCTCCTGAGAACAGCAGCGTCACAAGGAGATGGGGACTAGGAAGGTAGGGGAGGGACCTGAAGGATGGAGTGAGAAGGTCTAACCGAGCTCCAGGAGGAGGACAGAGAGAGAACAGGGCAGACGGTATGTGAAGAGACAGCGGCTAAACATTGCCCCTAAATGATGAAAGACACCAAGACACCAAGATTCAAGAATTCCAGTGACTGACCAACAGGATAATAACAAGCCTGGATAAAGGAGTAGTAAGAGATGGATGATGCTGGCAGCTGGCTGCCTGGTGACACATGAGAGCTCAGGCAGGGAGGTGACCGATACACCTTTGTACAACCCCAGTTTTAATTGGTTGTGTGACACCCAGGTGGAGTTTTGCTGTTGAACACATAGGTCTGAAGCCCAAGAGAGTGATCTGGGCTGGAAGCAGCAAGACCTGTTTTCATGATCAATATTAGTGCCAGTCTCATTAAATAATCTTAACTAATATTAAGTAGTATATGAAAATAATGAAAAAGAACAGCTTTGTAAATTGTGTAAATCTTAACAGTCTAGGTTTTTCTAGATAAAATTAAATAGCTAAGTAGCCTCCCTTCACCTTGAATTTTTATTGCCCGAATATTTTTAACTCCCAGCTGGTTTCAGTGGTGCCAGTTCTGTGGATTCTGGCATATTGTGCTATTCTCTAGATTTCTGCTCTGGAAGAGATAGATAATGATAGTAAATAAAGAAAAGCCCAGTCTGGTTGGTAAAAAGGTACTTCATAGTGTCATTGAGATGTTGCAAGTGATGGAAATAAAAATCTGCAAGATATAATTAGTAGCATGTACGTTTTTGTAAATCTGTTGCTGCTTTGAGAGTCTTTGTTATGGTTGAATTGTGTCCCCGAAAAATTCATTGACTGAAGTTCTAACTCCCAGTATCTCTGAATCTGGCCTTATTTGGAAATAGGGTCATTGGAAATGTAATTAGATAAAATGAGGTCATCCCGGAGCAGGATAGGCCCTGATCTAATATGACTGGTGTCCTTATGCAAAGGGGAAATTTGGAGACAGACATACCCACGGGTAGAACACCATGTGAAGATGAAGGCAGACATCAGGGTGATGCTTCTGCCCACCAAGAACCACCAAAGGTTGCTGGCCACCACCAGAAGCTGGGAGAGAGACTGGGACAGATTCTCCCTCACGGCCTTCAGAGGGAACCCGCCCTGCAGACAGACGCCTTGATCTTGGACTTCCAGTCTCGAGAACCGTTACAGAATAAGTTTTGGTTGTTTAAGCCACTCAGTTTGTGGTACTTAGTTACACCTGCCCTACCTCCCAAAAAAATGTTACCAGAAAGGGAATTAAAATCTGTCGCTGCCTTGCAGCCTTCACCAACAACTGTTAAGTATTTGGTGGTTTTGCTTGCTATTTAATCTAACAGGGGGAAAAATCCAGGCAGCCCAGATATTTTAATGTGGTGGTAACCATGCAAAGCTTCATTCTGCAACAGTAAAACAATTTCTTAGAAATCCTAAGGCTCTTTAATTGCATCCGCCCTTATGTAAGGCTGTCCTCCTTCCTGGAGGCCCAGTGCCACTTCCTAGAGAAATCCTCCCTCGAGTCTGCAGGAAGAATGTTGGATGCCACCCTTAGGAAGGCCCCGTATCCGTCCACACCGGTGGTACAGTGAGGCTCCTTGACCCCCACGGACCGTGAACTCATGGAAGCCCGAGGCCGCGCCTCCTTCAGTTGCCGCTGCTGTTTCAACCTGGCATCTGTGCATTCACCCCAGCCACACCTGCGCAAAGACAACGGCCTATAAAGATGAGATCTGAGCCACGCCCCCATCCTGCAGATTCTCTATCTCAGCTGCCTGTTGTGACAGGCCTCCTTCCCCACCGAGCCGAGGGTCCTGCCACTGGATCCCACTCTGGACGAGGTGCAGGATTCTCCCCTCCGTCCCAGCCATCCTGCTCTCCTGTTGCAGGGGAGGCGGCCTGGATGCTGGGAGGTTGGTGCCAGTCCTTGGGCTAAGTCTTTCCTAAGCAGCTGGATGCCTTTCCCTCAGACCATCTGCAGTGCTTGCGCCACGGCCGCCTTATCTGCAGCCTTCTGCTCTGTACACTGAGGTCCTGCTGGAGTGTTCTCGTGGGACCTCTGTCCCACCACCTCGTCTTCTCTGGAGCCTGTTGCGTGTGAATGAAGCCTCTAAAAATGCAGGTAAACACCTCCACGTTGAATTAAATTATCACATGCACAGCACCTGATACAGAGTAAATTGGCCCCAAATAAGCACATTCACAGATTCTGAATGCACCGAGCATGACTGAGTGTCTAATAAACATACTAGAGCTAACAGCGACAAGAAAGTGGTGTCCTTCAGGATAACTTTTAAGACTCTATGTGCTTACCTTGCTGCCCCTGTTCAAGACATTTCTACTGGGCTTCCCTGGTGGCACAGTGGTCAAGAATCCGCCTGCCAATGCCGGGGACGTGGGTTCGAGCCCCGGTCCGGGAAGATCCCACATGCCGCGGAGCAACTAAGCCCGTGAGCCACAGCTACTGAGCCTGCACTCTGGAGCCCACGAGCCACAACTACTGAACCCGCGAGCCACAATTACTGAAGCCCATACGCCTAGAGCCCGTGCTCCGCAACAAGAGAAGCCACAACAATGAGAAGCCCACGCACCGCAACGAAGAGTAGCCCCCGCTCGGTGCAACTAGAGAAAGCCCGCGCGCAGCAACGAAGACCCAAAGCAGCCAAAAATAAATAAATAATTTTTTTTTTTTAAAAAGCATTTCTATTTTTTTATTAGTTATCTATTTTATACATATTAGTGTATACATGTCAATCCCAATCTCCCAATTCATCCCACCACCACCCCTCTTTTCCCCCTTGGTGTCCATATGTTTGAAAACATTTCTAGAGCTTCTTTTCAACAGCCGCTATAAAATTGCAGTTTAGTAGGTGACTAAACACAATAATATTATTATAATCCTATCAGTTTTCAACGTTTTTCCTTTTATTCAATTCAACAAATACGAAAGACTGTGCTGGTTGTAAGGAAAAAAACCCACAACACATAAATTAAGGAATTCTCGATTCTCTTACAGTCTAGAAAGAGCTTAGGATGACTCTCGTGAATTTTCTTTGCAGGATCTAAGTGATCCAGAGCCTAATTAGTCCAGAATCTATGTCTTCCACCTGCTGTCAAAGTAGCTGTACAAACAAGCCAAACCAGCCCAAGATTGGGTGTCACCAAGGTCTCCTTTGCATGCGAACCCTCCCATGAGACGCAGAATATCTCCTATTTCTGAATTGGAAATGAGGGTTTTCCTGCCGTGTTGGGGAGACCCTCACTCACCTTCTGGGTACATCAGAAGTGGCCTCTCCTTTCACCAACAGCTAAAGATACCACCCTTGGCATTGCTTCCCAGACGCTCGACTGTCCTGATAAACTTTTGGGCCAGGATCTTGGAGAAGAATAAGTTTGAGCCACTCTGAAGGCTCATGGGAGAGGGAAAAGGGTGGAAATTCTTTCCCAAAGTGGTATTTCTAGGAAAACACTCAGCCAGGACCTGCAGCTGTTCGCTCTCCAATATCAGTTCTAAACAACATTTGAGTTGGCAAAAGAAAAGTGAGAAAACAATAAAAGGCTTGAAGCATAAAACTTTGGGAAACCCCTTTCTATAATGTGCTTGTTTAGGGCTTAAAATATTACTGTTTTCAGAACATAAGAGCTATTTTCCAACTTTTCTAGGCCTTTTTTTTTTAGAATATTATTTAAGTGCTTTAACGATTAAAAGAGAAAAATATTTCTGGATCATTTTATAAACACAATCTAAAATCTCACATTTAATTGGAGTTTTTCCCCTTCTTTTCCAGAATAGACAAGTTCATGACTACCAAGATGCCAGTATAGGTGGGAGAAAATAGCAAGAATAGAATTAACGTAATTCAGTCAGGAGCCAAAACTCTGCAGGCAAGATGTATACTTTGGGCATCTGCAACCCAGGGATGCTAACAATTTCAGAAGCTCCGTCATCCACAGAGAGGGAGAGTTCAGGGTAAACAGACCCATCTGAAAGGTTCTCAGTGACACACTTGGGCTCATTCAGGGCCTGAGGAGACGTGTGGCTTCTCAGGGGAAGCCGGGAAGATGAACAGAAAAGATAGATGACGCCTCGTATGGTTCAAATTCTAAGTCTAGCTCGTTTGAGATGGGTTAGGTGTTAGGAGAAGAGTTTGGCTTCTCTGGCCCATAGACTTGATTATTCCTGGAGCTACTTCACAGGGCCGAGTCCCTGGGTTTTAAGCAGAAATGACCCAGGAATCCTAGCAGAGGGCCAGCCCTCCAAGAACCAGCATGGGAGTTGGGTGACGACGGGTCTGGGATATTTCACACCAAGACAGAATTCCACGACTCTAGTGGACCGGGGATGCCTCAGTCACTAGGACCTGCCCCAGCTGGAGCTGCCTCCAAGGGTAGAAGGACCTCTTTCGTTCCCTCCAGACCCTTGTCCGCCTCAGTCTTACCCACCTGCAGCCCCTGCCCTCTGCCTCTGTTCCATGGGAATGAGCGGCAGAGTGATCTGGAGAATTCAGTGCCGTTGATCACATGGGGCGCCGTGTCTGGTCCGCAGGTTAGAGCCCCTCCTCAGCCCATTCCCCATCTCATTATCAGAGAAAGATGGCCTTCGTGAACGCGACATCGTGGATCATCCCCTTGAGACACGACAGCGGTCAGCCTGCCCACAGGTCTGACCTGAGGTGTTGAAACCCCTCTGGCTTAACGTTGGCAGTAGGTGAAATATTCCTCTTGGGTTTCTTTATGAAAAGAGCTGGGCATATAATTAACAGGTAGGTTTTGGACACTTTGTATTTACTTTTGTTGTTACTGTGAGTGTGAAATTCACCCCTTAATTCAGCACTCCTTGCCAAGTGGTTTGCCTACTATCCCGACTGAGAAAATAAGGTAATGGGACGGTTTTAGCAACATAAAACAAATAAGCCAAGGGTACCTGACAGCTCTTTATGTCCCCAAAGCACACGTCACCAGCAGTTGCAGAAAGGGTTCTTCGTTACAAGTGAGGGAAACTGATGCTTTCTGCTTTATGTAAAAATGGAATGTTTCGAAAAACTACTGGGTAGTTCTACAAATAATAGCAATAGTAATGAGGCTGTGTAGCTGAAGCCACAGTCAGCTGCCACCCAGACTGGCGCGGGGAGGTGTCACTTCCCCGCTACCCAAGCAGGAGCCACAGATGTGTAGCCAGCACCAAGCAGCAGCACCAGCTCTGAGCTGGGTCGTTCTGACCCCGCCAAGAGCCTCGCCCTGTGCCTGCGTCTCTGGGTCACTGGCATTACATTCCAGCCCCTAGGTAGGTGGGTCGACTTGGCTCAGTCTGGCTGGTTACCTGGACCCTAGCAGCCAAGTGAGCTGGGCAAGTGAGAATCTGGCATCTTCAGACTCCACGGTGGGCAGGCGGCCCTACGTCCCACCAAGACTCACGAGATGGGGGCTGTCCCAGCAGACAAGGGTGCTCAGATACCAGCCAACCATAGAAGAGAGTCCCCTGTCCTACTGAAGTGACGCGATGGCCACCAATACTTCACTTTGTTAGTCGCGCGATAATTCAAACGTGAACTGGTATCAAGTGCTATAGCACTTTCTTGTTTCAGCTTATGGCCCCTTATCACATTAAACCGAAAGAATCTCAGAGCTGGAGAGAGCCTGAGAAAGAGCCCTCGTTTACAGATAGAAAACAAAGATGCAGGAAGGCAAAGGGACTTCCCCAGAGGGCGTGACACTACCCAGTGTGCCACAACTGCACGTGTGATACTTTTGCACGTTGAGTGTAAGTACAGTCGTTCCCTCACAGTCCACAGCTGCATTGCTTTCATTAGTTTTTAAGGAGGGGATACAGTTGCTGACAGTACTTACTTGCTGTCCTGAAATCTAATGACCCGGTACTGTTTGTAACCATGGGACCAAGAAGGGCAATTGAACAGAACACATGAATAGAACCCAAAAGAGCACAATTCAGGGATAAAAGCAGTCACTCCCTGTCGTTCCCTCGGTTTTCTCTTTGATCATTAGCGTGTAACACACATCAGGACCCCGTGTGAAAACAGAGCAACGTGTTCTAACAGTTCTTACGAGACATTCTTACAGGAAAGGAAGGTTTAGGAAGAAAACACCCTCACTGTGTGTGGTTGAATGTTTAGTACCTGGCCAGCATTGGCTCCGATCCGACTCCCACTGGCCTTGGGCAGCCTCCAGCCCTGGGCTCCGTGATTGCCGGGACGGGGTCTGAGCGGGAGGGAGGGGGGTCCCTTGCGGGCACCTCCGCCATCACATCCAGTGTCAGCATGCCGAGAAGCATACGTGGCAGCTGTGATTTTTTTGAGTATGTGAAGCACTCGGGGTGATGCCTTGTATGTAACAAAGTGCTCCATAGATGCTGTTACTGGTTGTTAATCAGCCACTTTACTTCCATGATCTCTCTTTCTCTCAATCCTCATAATAACTCTTCCAGGCCCCGTGTAACAGCTGAGGAAACTGAAGCTTAGTGAAGTTCAGTGACCTTGCAGAGCTAAGTTCAAACCCAAGTCTGACTCCAAAGCAAATAACCAATCTGTGTGTGTATTTACTCACTTACCCGCCGATGCTCAGAGCTGGATTAATCACAGTCCTTGCCTTCATTGCTCGGTGCATGGCCTTCCTTTATCTTTGGATTTCAGGATTCTTGGTTTGTTTTTAATAATGCAGTGAATGCTGTGAACTCACGCTAGATGCAGGAGCCGCAGCTCTGATGCCCGCCTCTGTCCCCATGTCCGTGCTGACCGTGCCCTGCCTTCTCCCCATCCAGGGACCCCGTGGTCGGGGTCCCTGTCATCCGGGCCCTGCCGCCTTCTGCTTCTCTACTTCTTTCCCATCACAAACACTGTGTTTCCGGGAAAGCATGGCCCACCCGTCTCTCGGCCTTTGCCCCTGTACTGCTCTTTCTTCTAGAGCCTTTGTCCACATGAGGTCATTCTCTGCTTCCAAAGCCGTCCCACCCCTCAAGGCTCTACTTTTTCCCCCGAAGTCTTCTCCAGGGGCACAGTCCTTGGGGAGGACTCGCCCTCGCCTCTGAAGGGCTGCGCTCACGGGCACAGCCAGGCATTTGGGCCCATATGGTCCGGTTGTGTGGTTCAACTAAAACTCCTTGGGGAAAATGCTACCTCCACCTCTGCACACCCCGCCCTGCCTAGCACAGTGCCGGCTGATGATTGGGCCCCCCCGGGAATCTGGTTGAGCAGGATTCAAGGAGAAAGGATTGAGGCCGAGGACAGCTGACAGAGTGTCCCATGGAAGATCTTCCTCGGGTGTTAACAGGAACACACAAACACGCACGCATGTGTACTGAATGTGGAACATGCACCCGCAGGGCACTGGTTCTAGAGCGGTAAACAAAACACATGAGATCCCTGCAGTCCTGGGGCGCTGTGTTAACACTAGAGCAGCGGAACAGATAAACGAATAGAAATACACACAGTGAGTGGCAGGGACATACATACACTACCAACTGTAAAATCGATAGTGGGAAGCGGCCGCGTAGCACAGGGAGATCAGCTCGGTGCTCTGTGACCGCCTAGAGGGGTGGGATAGGGAGGGTGGGAGGGAGACGCAAGAGGGAGGAGATATGGGGATATATGTATACATAGAGCTGATTCACTTTGTTATACAGCAGAAACTAACACCCCACTGTAAAGCAATTACACTCCAATAAAGATGTTAAAAAAAAAATACACACACATACATATATGATGTCCAGAACGGTAAATCCTTACAATAAAAAGAAGCTGGTGAGAGGAATAGAAAATGGTGGTGGTAGGTGCCGATTTGTAGCGTGTGATCACCGGTATCTCACCGGGCGTGAGGCACTTGGCGGGTTCCCGGAAGAGGACCTGTGAGGAGGAGGCGAGCGGGAAGCCGGCCGGGGGGCCCGCTAGGAATGGGTGAGAAAGGAAGTGAGGCCGTCTGGACGCAGTGGTCCTTCCTACATCGTAGAAATAGAGTCTGCTGAGGCGGGCTCCTCTGTGGAAGAGGCCCCTTGCCAACCTGACCCCAGAGGCCCGTGCGTACAGCATCAGTGTCTCCAGGTCCTGTTTCCTCTAGGTGGCTGTCGGGTTGCTTGATCTGCTTGTTTTTAGCATCGTCTTCGTTGGCATTTGTACGTACCTTCTGTTCTAAATTTTGAGTTTTTACCACCTTGACGTGGGTGCACTTTGTTTTGGTGGCTCTCGAGGTTCATTGTATAAACTTGTTTCTACTTTGAAGTTCTCATCGGTCTAATGGATACATTGGTTTTCCTGCAAGGCTTGCTGTCCTTACACTGCCTTTGATCACCTTGAAACCCTCCTGGGCTTCCTGCCGCGGTCACTTCTCGGAAACTCTCGCCAATTCCCAGGCTTGTCTGTAACTGAAACCCTCAGATCTGCATGTTGGATTTGTCCTTAAAATTACAAATTGAATTCAGAATCAATACACACTTTAAAAATAATACTACGGATTTGGAACCTCTGGTAGGAAGGAACTCTCAAGTTCATCTGCGATGTGAATTCCTCCTCTTCCTAAATGTTTGTATTCCTATCACAATCCAGGGTTTAGTGAACCATAAAAAGTTGGAAGTTAGTGCAAACAAAGTCACCCACAAAAATATTTCAACTAATTTAAAAGGAGACATAGCAGATGGAGATTGTTGTTAAAAGAACTCTTACCGGCCTAATGCTTTTTTATTTTAATCTCTACTTATCCCAGGCCTTTTTGTCTGTATGTACTGATACATCCAAAACTACCATAAACTTACTGCTAGGACACAGTTCCTTCCAGCCCATTATAACTGCGGGAGGAAATTTTTTTAAAGGTTATCTTAAAGCATTTCTCAGTGTTGGCTACAGCTTCACTTAGACTTTTCCAACATTTGACAATACCCGAAGTAGTTCATAGTGACTTTACAATAAAATGGTCCTGTCCTGCTTGCATTTTCCAAATACACTCATATTCTGACAAGAAGTGGCTACGCTGGGTGGCCCCTGAAGGCAAGCACAGTTCTCCCGCTCGGCAGGTTGGGTCAAACTGTGTCCCCCGGTCACACAGTTACCCCACTTTTGATTAACAAATAGGGGGCCGAGGACAATCTCAGAAGTGCCTAAGAGTCTGAAAGCCCAGCTAAAATATAGAAAGGTTCCTGTGGAGTCTAATTAGCAAATTTGATTAATGGGTCCCAAGAATTAGTAGATAGCCCCCCATCACCCCACCCCGCTTCCAGCATTCTTGACAGCACAGGAGAGTGATATTTTATAGACATGAGCGACCCTCCAGCGGTTCAGTTTTGAGGACTGGGGGTGAAAATGTATTTTCTAGCAAATCCAGACTAGTACACAATGTCTCTGTGGCAAATGAATGACTTCTCGGCCACGCACAGAGGGGTCTTCGCCCTGCCTGGGAGTCCACGGGGAAGGAGGCCCGGGTTTAACCACACAGACGCCGGGCAAACACAGTGCTCGCGACATGGTGGGCTGTGCCCACCCCCGGCAGCGTGGCCTGCGGTCGTCCCGCCGGTCTCCTGTTTAAATGAGGCCCTTTGGGTGAGCGCTTCGGGAAGCGCTTCGAATCTGACTGTGGTCCCCCCAGCCGGAGGCGCGCCCTCACACGGACACTCTCCCCTCCGGCTTGGGGCCTTACAGGGCCTCTGTCCGCCCACGTTTGCACCTCAGGTAAATAAGACATGTAATCACCATATCTTAGCCCTGAAGTCCTGGAAGCTTTCCCTTCCCCTCCACCTCAAGGTTGCCTCTCTCAGTGTTACAATACGAGAGAACACTCTCGTTTATTTTTTCTTTCATTGAAATTTATTTGTGGCCCTAGGTGTCGCTTTCACCCCCATCATTCTGCGTGGATTCTTCTGCACACTTAACGTGTCCCTCTTCTGTACTGCCCATAAAAAGGGAGGGAAATTACAGTTCAGTGCCGTTTTCTCCTCTTTATAAAATGAAGCCTGGTGGCTGAAAACCTCAGTCTGTATTTTATTCTTTATGACCGATTATGCCAGGGGGGTTGCAGGGCAAATTAAAAAAAAAAAAAAAACAAAGGTACCTCTAGTTTCTGAGCAAAGTTACTGAGCGTCTGCTCTGTGCCGGTCCTAGGGTTCAGAAGTAGGCACACAATTTGTTTTGTGTTCTGGGAGAGAACACAGAATTAAGGTGAACAGGAAGAGAAGTTCAGGGTAGAGATAGGAAACCATGAGCCCCGCAGTATGGGCCTAGGGACAGAGATAAATCTGGAGAAGGAAGATGCGGCCCGTTCATGTCTGTGGGCAGCGGGGCCTTGGAAAAGCCATGAGCACAAAGTAGTGAGCTCGTCTGGCAGTGCTGTTTAGGGTGGGCTGAGGGATGAGAGGTTTGGAAACATGCCTTCCGAGTCCCATAACTGGCTTTGCCTACCGTGGCGCACCTCCTTTGTCCCACAGCCTCCTGTGACCCGGGCATCCTGGCTGGAAGCCCCTTGTGGTGATCCCCATCTGAAGGAAATACTCCGTGAGTCAGGGCTCCGGGAGCAGGGAGCCGGGGCCTGCACACCGAGCTCTTCATCGGCCAGGAGCCAGGACACCTGTGCAGGTTCCCACTGGTTTGGGTTGTCAGTGACACGTGTGGATGGGGTGTGAGCAGGCCTGAACATCTCTGGTGGTCTGAGCTGTGGAGACCAGAAGTCTGTACTATGCCCCTGTCTTTTATGAAACAGTCTGAAAGGAAAAATGACTCACTGGAGTCTGGCTGATGTAGGGGCCTCCGAACTGGCTTCTACCTCGGCCATGTGGGGTTTCAGCTGGATGTCCTCCGACTTCGCTATCACAAGATCTCCTTCTGCTTTAGATTTTGGTGGTTGTTTCAGCTCGTGATTTCTTTTCTCCCGGCTGTATCGAGGTTTGACTTCCATGCAGTGCGATTCACCACTTCCAGGGCCTTGTCGATGACTTCTGGCAGCCGCACGGTTGTGTGATCTCCACTACACCCAAGATCCAGAAGTTATTTGTTTCCCATCTAGTGATTGATGGACTTTTGAGTCGTTTCCAGTTTTTGATTGTTAGGAATCTGATTACAGCTTTTGGCATACATTTGTGTGTGGTTGCATATCACTTGGTAATTTTTCAGGAGGATAGCAGTCTTGGGACTTGGGTGGTGCATTGTGGTCTTAAAAATCCCCCAGTGATAAGGCTGAACCCAGGGCTTCTCTGTAAGAATGCATTTTTGCTTGCAAGGGAGCTTTGGTAAATGAGGAAGAAGGCGAATGCTTGTGGAGCTCCTGTCCGGAGAACCCAGACACAGGCAAGTCAGAGGGCTGTGAGTTAGCCATCCCCAGAAGCATATGGCGGGGATGCTTCGCTTTGTCACCTGAGCTGATGATGTGACTTGTGCCGAGTGTGAGCTCTGAGCAGGTGAGCGTCCTCTGACTGACGTGTGTCTAGCCCACTTGACAAAGGCCTTCTGGGGACGCACAGAGGTGCACAGACTTCAGGCTCCCTGCCGTCTGGGTTATCTCTGAACCATTCTGTCTCAAGCTCCCCAAAGTCTGGCCATTTTGGGAAACAGAGGTGAAGGAAGAATTTCCACTTTGCTGAGTGAGGGAGGCTATGGGGGGACCGAGCAAGAGGCATGTCCATGGCAGTGAGGGGGGTGCCGACCAGCTCAGGGCCGGTCCTGAGCAGCCTGGCCTCCACCAGGGGAGGCATGTGGGCCCCTCGCCTTCACCTCCACGGGGAGACGGCTGTATCGGCTGCTCCCAGGCCAACCGTGTACTTGCGAGCCAGGAGGAGGTTTGGACCAAGCACGAAGCTGTCAGTCTGTAAAGGGCAGCAACCTTTATTGGAGCAAGAACTGAATTCACTTAAACTTAAAAAAAAAAAAGAAAGAAAGAAAGGAAAAGAAAAAACGGTTTAGGAAAGGAGAACTCTGAAAAGCAAGTTGCATTCGTGAGAACGTCCCTGGGAGCACAGGCCTTGTGGTTGGAAGGTCAGCTCCCTGCAGGCAGGAGGATACCCGCCCCAAGGGAGGGCTCCATCGTTTGCGGGTTGGAGTGGCTCAGTGTGGGCCAGCACCGGATTGCTTAGGACAGTAGGAACACCCTGAGCCCTGCCCTCTCACTGCCCCCAGATAGACGCTGAGCACAGTCATGCATTGGTCCACATGCTTGAGACGTTCCTGGTTATTGGCCTTCCCAGGACACTTGTAAGCCTTGGCCAGGCTTTGGGCTCATGGTTACGATTTCTGCCCGTCTCCCCCAGCTGTTTTCGGTCCCGAGTCGTGCCTTGCACCGCCTGCTAGCACCATACATACTGGGAGGGCAGGAATCCCAGTTCTAGTGGAAGAGACTCCAGTGGGAGACTTCACATAGTTTGTAATCGGCTGTTACTTATAGGACATCAGAAAAAATGATCAAAAGGGTAAGGGGACAGAAATAACAGCGTTGAAAGAATGAAAGGGCAATCACTGAAAGCAGACTTGCTTTTCCAAGCAGATTTTTCTTAAATAATCAATGTGTGAAAATTGGAGTATAAAAGTCATCAAACTACCTAGATAAATTTACAAGAATTTTCCCCAGACATCTGTCTTCCTGCCAGTCTCAGGAGGGCAGGTTCATTCTATAGCGACCGACAGTAGAGAAATGTTAGTGACACAGAGGTATATTTAATGATGTTTTTTCACTTATTAAGGATTTCTTTTTTTTTTTTTTCCTTCTTGAATCACTGACACCTCAGTTTATAGGAATTTTTTTCCATGTAAATTGAGGCTGGGATAGTGAGTGAGGAACACTTATATGCTATACTTCCTCTCTTTCCTCATATTTTATTACTAAGGATATTGACATGAAAACAGGATCTTAGTATCCAGTGAGCTCACCTACTGCTGGTTTCCCACCAGACATTCCAGGCTTTGTGACATCAGTGTGTATTGCTCTGGATGTCATTTGAAGAGCAGGCATCTGGAAATGATGAAATCCTGAACAACAAAGTTTTGTTTTCAGGAAGACAAGTTCGTGGGGGAGGGAAAGGAAAGGAAACTTCCTTTGAGTACCTACTATGTGCCATACACTTTGCCTGTCTTCTGGTTGTGATGCTCTGCTAATGTGTCCGATGAGAACAAATTAAAAACCCAGTTTTCCTCAGTGACTTTTCAAATGTTGCTGTCGTGTTTGTTCTAGCTAAATAAATTACATGCAAAGTATCAAGGATTTATTAATTCCTAAGTCAGTGTACAGCATTTGAATGCTTTTATATCTTATGTGTCATAAAACCAAGGTGTGATGATGCAGCAGTATATAGTGGATGATTCTCTACAGAGAATCATCATATGCTTATTGAAATGAAAATAATTCAAGAGAAGTTTCCATTCATAAATATTTTTACTTTAAAATACCTGAAAGACGTGCATTAAAAAGACACATGTGGTCCCTATGAGTTATCCTGTTCTACTGAATTTCAGATGCTACCCTCATTTTAAAACTTTTTGCATTAGAAAGTTCTTTAGAAGAGCAAAAAGTCAGGCAGTGAGGAACAAGCATTCATTACCAGAAGAATGACTGTAAATTATGCAGAGTTTGAAAAATTATTTTTGCAGAGGGTTTTCAATAGCCTGGGCGTGTGTTACGACAGTAAGTAAAAAGCTTAAGGTCCCGACTGTATCATCATTACACATAGAAATAAGAATGAAACATAAAGCAAAAAGGTCCGTAGTGGAAGGAGGGGAGGGGAATGACATTGTCTTAAATGTTATCAGCCTGCAATCGTCTCAGGCACGGAGAGAGTGAAAAACATTCGGTTTATGTTTTCTGAAAAGTTTTGTAAGCCAGTGCAGCCGAAGGCAAAGCAGTGACCACAAAGAGCGAGACATCCTGGGTGGGAAGAGGAAGAGGTGGGCTCTTCTCAAACTCAAGTCCAGTTGGCCCCGGGCCACTGGCGGGTCTTTTGGTTTCTGGGTTCAGATGGACAAAGGGCTTAATCTGGAATGTGGCTCTAAAACCAATTTTCCTCATGTGGCTTGTCGGGTAGCAATCTGTGTTGAGGCTTTGTCACAAGCAATAAGTTATCACAGAAACATGACCAAGCGAACTAGAGGAGCCTACGGAAAGGATTTGGCGTCAGAGCTGTGAGGTTCCAACGAGCAATAAGCTATCACAGAAACATGGTCGTGGTCTCTTAAAGGTACTGATAGAAAAGATCTCTCACGGCTATCTTCTGTGAAAGACTGCCTGCTCTTTTTTTTTTTTTTTTTTTTGGCTGGACCACGTGGCTTACGGGATCTTAGTTCCCCAACCAGGGATCGAACCCGGGCCCCTGGCAGTGGAAATGCCGAGTCCTAACCACTGGACGGCCAGGGAAGTCTCCGAAGAGCAGTTGAGCATTTCCAAACTTCATCCCCGCCCCGTGTTCGCTGATTCAGCTCCTACAGTAATTCTATGAGGCGGGTATGAGGATGAACTCCGCGTCGTAGAGGAGGGAGCCCGAGCTGCCTGCGGCCACTCTGACCCTCCTGGGGCAGTGGAGACCGGCCTCAGGCCTGAGCCTTCCTGCCCCGCGGCCACCTCGCTCGTGCGGTGACCGACTGTCAACCACTCTGGTCAGCTGCGTGCCTGCTGCCGACAGTAGCTGGGCTCGCTGTGCCGTGGGCTTCGTAGCGGCTGAATGCCGGGCTGTTTGATCACGAGGGTCTTGCTCTCCTGCGCTGTTTACACGTTAGCAGATGTCGAGGAACAGACCCTGGTAACAGCGATTCCTCACTCCTGGCCCCTGAGGTCAGTATATGCGCTGATAATGGAAATTTCCCCACTGAAATCAACCCCGGTGTGGGATGAATGGTTAGACTAACAGGTATTTTTCTCTCCCGTCCTCTAGGTTTTAAAAATTCCTAAATGTCCTGAAACACAATAGTATTTTAAGAGCCCTTTAGAAACCTCTTCGGGGTCTCCCTTCCAGCATGCTTTGTCAGCTGAGTAATAAGCTATAGATAAACACTGCGTTCCAGGACATATGGCCCTTAGAGAAGCAAGTAATTCTGGCACCTCCTGCTTCAGCATCACTGGTGAAGTTTGATGGTTGAATTTCACAGAAATAACACGAAGAGACTCATAGCTTCTGCTTTGGGTTTGAATACAAGGGCATTCAAATTTGACTAGTGGCAACTTAGTCTAAAACCCATAGAATTCTTCAGTTTGATCTGTGGCAAACTCTTATGTTTATTGAAATGCAGAAGAAGGCGAGGAAACTTACTTTATGTCTGTATCTAGGTAGTGGGTAAATTGTGTTCACGGGAAGATTCTTTCAACTTCCCTGGATGTTTGAAGTTTTTCATAATAAAATGCCAGGCGAAGGCTGCGGGACGGAAGGGGGAAATTCTATGAGGCAAACTGAGAACAGAAAACTGTGAACCTCTACCAGAGTCTTGTCAGTAATTTCTTCCTTTATACATACATTGGATGAAGTATTTCAAGCTTAGAGAAATAAAAGAGTAGAATATAGATGTCCCCACCGCTCAGCTTGATCAAATTGTAATATTTTATTGCCATTGCTTCCATTTTTTTGTTTTTTGTTTTCATAAATAAAATATTGCAAATTTTACAAAATATGACAAAGTTAGAGCTCCCTTTATATCCCCCCCAACGCCGTTCCATTCTCCTCCCTCCCTCCCTCCCTCCCTGAATGCAGCAGTGATCCTGAATTTGCCGGTTATCACAGAATTTTTCTGTGATTTTTCAGACAAGGCAGTTACCTGCATTGGGAGGTGGGCGCTGGTTTGGAGTCCAGTGTAGCCAGGTAGAAAAGCAGATGTTAGTACTTCCTAGAAAATGAGTAAGTTTCCTCAGAGCCTCGGCTTCTCCATCTGTTAAACGGGTATGATAACCCCAACACGCAGGGTTGGTGTGAGGATTAAAGGAGACATTTGAAAGCACCTGTGCAGCTCCTGGTGAGTGGTGGGACATCAAAGCCTTACATATTTAAAGTCATTTCAAAAGGAAATAGCACAGGACTCTGACTCAGTGCTCGTAAATCCCAGGGGGACCCTCTCAGTATCAGAGTCCTTGAGCAGCCCTCTCGGCTTGCAGATAAGGAAACTGAGTCCCAGGAGAGGAAGGGGCTGGGTCTATGCTCAGACCTTGGTTGGTGGCCCAACAGGATGAGCAGTGACCCCTTCTCAGGGCTCTGAATCCCGACACAGAGCCACCAGCCCAGCAGCCACGGAAGCGAACATCTGCTGAGAAACCCCCTACCCACTCTTGCTTCTGGTTTACACTGGGCTCCGTACCGTGGGTGTAAAGATTTGCTATCATTTCATTTGCTTTTAACTTGAAGGTTTCCCTGCAGTAGTCAGTTTCCCTTTCCTCTTTTTAAGCCAAAGTCAATCTATAATGTTTAGGCTGTACTTACTTACTTTTAAAGTGATCTAGACCCTTGTTTTTCTTTTGTTTTGTTTTGTCCTGTTTTTTGTTTTTTTAGGGCTTTATTCTCAAATGGCTGCCTCAAGGCTGCTGTTCAGACGTTATTTTTCAGTGAGGATTTCTGTCTTTGCTCAGACTGAGAAGGAGGTCTGGGGCACCTTTATAAACCCAGTGTGGGGAATGTTATCAGTATATGTTTACATATACTGCAGTGCTGTGGAATTGCCGCTGAGGGCTTCTCGAGTGGAGAAGATCGCCTTTCCCCCATGAAGGTTTTTCTCTGCTAAGACTGTAGTCATCTGATAAAAGCAGGCTCTGTTTCTTGCTTTCTTCTTCTGCGAACGCGGCTCCTGGTCTGGAGCATCTGAGCTGCTCTGCAGTCTGTCTGCGGGCAAACAGAAGCTCTGGAGAGAAAAGAGGTGATGGGCCCTGGCCGGCTTCACGGCATCCTCATCCCGGGGCCTCCGTTTTCTTGCGTCGGTGCTGTGACTGGCGGGAGATGAGGAGAACCAGGCTGAGGCCACGTGCAGCGGGGCCCAGTGCTGGGCCCGTCCCCATGGCCCCCCAGCCGCGTGCTCTGGTTGACCCAGTCGGACACGTTCCTTGTGCAGGATCCTGGAGAGGGTTTATTGTAAAGGATGGTTTGTCTTAAGAAAATTCACCAAAGCAAATCCGCAGAGCAGCAAGAGCCAGGTGACGACGCACGACCAGTGTTTTACCCAGAACACCTCCTCACGATGGGAGTTGCACTTACAGAATGTTACCGCTTCCACTGCGATCCGGCCCTGAGAGAGGACCCCACCCCCAAGGATCGTGCACATCCTTCCCTGTGGCCCTGCCGACTCACTCAGAGCCCCTCCAGGCGACTCCTAGGGCATCGCCAAGAAACAAGCACCACTGCTTATGTCCAACTGATTTTGAAACAGTGGTCAAATGGGAAGGTTTCTTTTCGTTTTCCTCTTTTACAAAGAGAAATACATTTTTGTGTCCTTCCAGACACAGCTTTTCGCATGCTGTTAGCATACGCTCCCCGAGTGCCGCTTCTGCTGTGTTACACTGAAGGGGGTGAGCCGCGAGTGGCATATTTTTAACCTAAATGAAGAGGAGGTTGGAAGGTACTTGGATGGTCTGATTGGGCTCAGATCTTAGCTCTTCCTCTAACTGGGCCTGTGCCCTTTCCCAAGTCCTTGGGCGCCTTGGGGTTGAGTTTCCTCGCCTGGGAGGTCGGGGGAAGGGTGCAGCGAGCTCTCCCGCTGTAGCTCAGGCAGCTCCGGAGGGCCTCACGGGGCAGCCTCTGCGCCGCATCCTCACGGGTTACATAGTAGAGGAGGTGAAGGTACCTGCCTGTTGAGGGAAGCAACTCCACATCCAGGACGGGTGGCCCCATTGCTCATGACAGACAGGGAGGTCCAGGCTTTGGGACAGTAGTGACCCCGTGACTGAGGACGGACGAGGGAGTAGCCGGCGGGAGGGGGCAGGCACTCAGAAGAGCCCGCCTGCGGCCCGGGCCGTGGATGGGAGTGTTTGACGCGTACGCCCAGCGACCAGCGCGGAGCCTGGAACACAGTAGATGCCAACAGTCTAGAACTGAAGCAACCCAGCCAGATCCAGGCCAAGTAAGTCCCTCGTGTGCTGGGATTCCTAGTCTTCTGGAGGGTGATACAGTGCAGTGGGAGGTGATCAGTATCGACCGTGAAACGGCCAAGGCCCAGCCCAGGTGACGTAGAAGGACGAGAAGTGAAGCATGAACGGCAGATCTCAGGTGTTCCTGCCACCCCAGACAGGCCACTGTGTGAGGCGGGGGGCGTGGTAATCAGCTTCCTGCGGTCGTTGTCTCCATGTGTGCGTACACAGAACATCACGTCATACAAGCTCAATGTACACAGTTGTCGTTTGTCAGTTATTCCTCAACAAAGCTGGAGGGGACAAAAGCAAAGGATGAACACTAAGACCCTTATGTAGATGCTGTGGTAAGACGTAGCTTTACAGTTGGTCCCACAGGTACATTAACTCAGCAGAGGACCTGAGAACATCCTCTAGACCTCCCCGCACACCCCGCCCCAGAGGACAGGAAGGGAGCGAACCGCCCCCCGGAAGGTGACGGTGGCCGGGAGACCGGTTTGGGTGCCCCACGGCTGGACACGGTCCTCTGAGCTCCCGGGTGGATCAGCACCTGCCTTCACCTCCCTGCACCTTGGTGAGGCCACGATCACACCTGCCCTGAGAACTAAGTGGACGAGTCGCTGTGTTACCTTTGGTCCCAGGCAGCGTGCCAGGTGCCCATAAAGGCTCCACAAAGGTCATCTTTACCATCATCACCATCAATAGGGGGAAAACACTGAGGAAAGGAAACAGAGGCCAGGATGCAGCGCTTCCTGGGCCTCGTTACACATCTGGAGGGGCCTCCTCCAGTCCGGTCCGGAATACAGACTCTAGAGCAGGGGTTGGTCACTTTGTTCACAGGTGGTAAACCTGACACGTAAGGTGGACTTTACATGCCGGTGGCAGGTGCCCCTCGGCACTGAGATACCAGGGATGAAGGACAGGAAACGTCCCCGGGCCAGAGCTCACTCCCTCCCGGTGCTCCCCCGCCGGCCGGGATGCTGCCGGTTCTCTGCCTGGATTGTCTCTGGGGGCTGGGGCACCTGGAAGGGGGAGGGGGCGAAGCAGAAGGAGCGCGTCTCTCTTCCTGGTTTGTCTGGGTCCGGCAGCGTGTCCTTCAGGATCGTCAGTCCCGCTCGCCTCAGACTCTGACTTCGCTGCGCTACTTCCGAACTCACCACTTCCCTAAGCGCGCCGTGCTTCGCTTCGTGAACCCGCCTCCCCGCCCCCCCCACCCCCGAGGTGGGTGCTCACCCTGCATTTAGCAGGAAGGTGAGCTTCCGAGGGCAAGTCCTTGCTGTTGGTCTTTCTGCCCCCAGCACCTTCGGAGAGTCTCACACATAGCAAATGGTGGTCAGCGCGGGCTGAATAATCAACAGTCATGTTGCCAGGGCATGCGGTCCTTTTCCAGCCAACACGAGCTTAGCACGTCTGCACGTGTGTACAGGCACACCTCGTTTGATTGGACTTCGCAGATACTGAATTTCTTACAAACTGAAGGTTTGTGGCCGCCCTGCATCGAGCAAGTCTGTTGGCACCATTTTTCCAACATTTGCTCACTTCATGTCTCTGTGCCACATTTTGGTAATTCTCACAGTATTTCAAATTTTTATTGTTTATTTATTTTAAAAATTAATTTATTTATGTTTTGGCTGAGTTGGGTCTTTGCTGCTACACACGGGCTTTCTCTAGTTGTGGCGAGCGGGGGCTACTCTTCGTTGCGGTATGCGGGCTTCTTGTTGCGCTGGCTTCACTTGTGGCGGAGCACGGGCTCTAGGCGTGCGGGCTCAGTAGTTGTGGCTCGCGGGCTCCAGAGCGCAGGCTCAGTAGTTGTGGCGCACGGGCTTAGTTACTCCGGGGCATGTGGGATCTTCCCGGACCAGGGCTCGAACCCGTGTCCCCTGCATTGGCAGGCAGATTCTTAACCACTGTGCCACCAGGGAAGCCCAGATTTTTATTATATTCTTATGGCGATAAGTGATCTTTGGTGTTACAATTGCAAGGTGTGCCTGTATTTGCCCCTGAGTCCCCCAACGAGAATGTCCCACACACGGAATTTGCGGAGGGGCAGGAGGAAGGTACATGAAGGCAGCGGGTCACCGGGAGAGATGGCATGTTTCTGCCCCGGGCCGGGGGGTCCGGGTTGGAGAGTCTATACTCGCCCGGGAAACAGTGCCGACTCCAGCCTTTGGGAAGCCACCATCGGGGCAGAGCTCAGAAAGGGAAGAGGGGACAGGAGAGAGCGAGCGAAGCAGCAGCTCCTGACCCCAGAGCCAGCCCGGCGCCAGCCCCAAACAGCAGAGGAAAGGCGGCCGGGCCCCTCACCTTGAGAAGCTCGTGGGTCAGCAGTGAACACTGTCGGCCAGGCCCCTCCCGTGCACACCGCTCGGGCAAGTGGCCACGCAAAGGAAGCGGAGGAGTGGAGGGCACTGCCCCAGAAAGACTGCCTGCGGAGATCAGTGCTCTCGGTGCTTTAGGGCAGGCCAGGTAACTGGCGCCGGTGACCCCAGGTGACCTTGTCTCTGCGGCTCTCCCAGCCGAAGCGCGCACGTCTGCACCGCGTTTAGCTTTGGGTCTGCAGACAGAGGCGGAGGGACACCTGTACCTTGTATGTTGCTGCCGCGGCCCATCCCCCAGGGAAGGAGGGTACAGAGTGGGCAGGTGGGCTTTCCCTGGCCTGTTGTAACCCAAGAACAGGAAACAGGAGTCTGAAAAGGGTTGGCCACAGCTGGGAGTGGAAGAGCCTCGAACCTTCCAGTTTCTTACTGCAGTCACACCGGAACTGCAGCTTTCCCCCTGGGTGCCGTTCAGGTGTTGACTTTCCAAAATACAGTGCTTTTAAATGAAAAGAAAGGGAGCTTTGGCTCTCATTTGCATAAGAGGCATACATGTATACACAGGTAGCGCATGCACACACACACCCTACTTAACTGGGGAACAGCGGGAAAGCAGTGAGAAGATCCTCATTGTGATTCAACCATGCATTTTAAAAAGCATTGCACCTATTTAGATGGCACTTCTTAGGGCGAATATATGGCTTTTAAACGTTTTGATAAACGTGAACGTTTAAAGACTCCTGGGAAATGAGAGTATCCTTTCAACGTGGGCTCGCGTGGTTATAAATAGGAAGGCCTCTTCTAATCTCGGAATCTTAAAAAGAAACCTTGATGTTGTTACGTGATTACCTAAAGGAATGCCTTCCTCTTCGGCCCGGAAGGATATTTTTAAGAGAATGTTAAGCTTGTGACAGGAATTATTGATACCTTTGGAATTAATTCTGTTCTCCAGTGACTCAGGCTTGCTTCAAGTCATTACCTGGGAATTAGCCTGGGACTGCATGACGCCAGTCCCACACTGTTCAAAGTGGAGCATAACTTCGCGAAAGAATGAAAAAATGAGGATGTGCTTTTGTGCATTATTCTTATCGTGATGAATGATGCTTGTTT
The DNA here is from genome assembly GCF_964165515.1 of Mesoplodon bidens. Lineage (NCBI taxonomy): Eukaryota > Metazoa > Chordata > Mammalia > Artiodactyla > Ziphiidae > Mesoplodon > Mesoplodon bidens. Next base: position 35,112,635 of record NC_138181.1, on the reverse strand, counting down.
TCCTCTCCACTTTAATTAGAATGTTTCTACATTTGCCAAAGAAAATGTTGGAATGGAGACAAAAACCTGAAATTATAGGAACAGGGCTTGATGTAATAGCTTATTTATAAAGGAAACACAACTTGTTTGGTATTTTATTGAAACAGGAAGTTCAGAACCTCGGCACATACAAGTACAACAAATTCTCAGGTGCTCGTTGAGTCATCTGTTGTTGGAAATAGTCTCCTGGTAGTTTTCCCCTGGATTTACTTTTTATCTTCATTTTGGTATTTTTTAAGCAGTGGGACTGGATGGGTATAGGAAATTGCATAGAGATTCAATTAGAGATTGTGTACTTTAAAAAAAATATATCCGCTATCAAGACTAAAGGAATAAAGCAGGGGGGAATTCTCTCCTTATACATTTGTATATATGCATTTTTGATAGCTACCTATGTACAACATAAGGGAAAACAAAGTGAAACAAGCATTTACCTCAGTGCTTACTGCTATTTCAAAAGCAACCCTTGGTCAGGGGAATGGATTTGAGATGAATAAAGATGAAAAGCATTGTGGCTTCATGTTAACTTGCTATTGTTTAGTAAACATTTAATAGCAGAAGCTAGACAGCAATTTGATTCCTAGTATTAAAACCTTATAGGAGGGCTTCCCTGGTGGTGCAGTGGTTGAGAATCTGCCTGCCAATGCAGGGGACACGGGTTCGAGCCCTGGTCTGGGAAGATCCCACATGCCATGGAGCAGCTGGGCCCGTGAGCCACAACTACTGAGCCTGTGCGTCCAGAGCCTGTGCTCCGCAACAAGAGAGGCCGCGACGGTGAGAGGCCCTCGCACAGCGATGAAGAGTGGCCCCCGCTTGCCGCAACTAGAGAGAGCCCTCGCACAGAAACGAAGACGGAACACAGCCAAAAAAAAAAAAAAAAAAAACCTTATAGGAATGACTTGAGCTGAGTTTGTGTCGACACAGAAATCTTTAGGTTTAATTTCCCACCCTTTTCTGAAAGATCAGGCTGGGATGGTGTTTTAAAACATGCAGAAGCTGCAGCCACCCTGGCAAGAGCTCAGCTTTGTGAAAACTCACTGGTGCACTAACAAGCCAGGTGCTGCTTCCAGGGGAGCTTCGCAAGGAGTGCAGGGCGGGGTCCCCGGAGAATGCCTGGGAGTCAGGATTCCTGCCGGTGTTCCCCGGTCCTTCTCTAACTTGTGTGGCCTGGGCCTCAGCCCTCTGCTAAATTCGGACAGTTACAAATGCGCTATCCATTCAAAGACACCTCAGAATGATGCAGAGACACTGTGGGACAGGAGGCTTTGAAAAGGGGCAGGTGCTAACCAAGTGGTACCCCTCCCAGAAGCAGCTGTGCTGCTCCTGTTTTTGTTTTTAACTAAGACTTTTTTTAAGAGCAATTTTAGGTTCAGAGCAAAATTGAGGGGAAGGACCAGAGGTTTCCCATACACCCCCTGTCCCCCCCCACACACAGACTGCCCCTGTTAACGCATCCCCACCAGATGGTACGTTTGTTACAATTGATGGCCCTCCATTGACACATCTCATCCCCCAGAGCCCATAGTTCACATTAGGGTTTGCTCTTGGTGTGGTACATCCTATGGGTTTGGATACGTGTATCCATCATTATAGCATCGTGCAGAGTAGTTTCACTTCCCTAAAAACCTCCGTGCTCCACCTATTCACTCCCCTACCAACTCCTGGAAACCCCTGATCTTTTCACTCTCTCCATAGTTTTGCATTTCCCAAAATGTCATAGAGCTGGAATCATACAGTATATAGCCTTTTCACATTGGCTTCTTTCACACAGAAGTATGCATTTAAGGTTCTTCCGTGTCTTTTCATGGCTTGATAGCGCATTTATTTTTAGTGCTGGATAATATTCCGTTGTCTGGAGGTACCCCAGTTTACTTATCCACTCACCACTGAAGGATATTATGGCTTCCAAGTTTTGGCGATTATGAACGCAGCTGCTGTAAGCATTCGTGTGCAGGTTTTCGCGTGGACATAAGTTTTCCATTCCTTTGGATCAGTACCGAGGCATGTGATTGCTGGACTGGACAGTAAGAATATGTTTAGTTTGATGAGAAACCAGCAAACTGTCTCTCAAAGTGACTGCACCGTTTCACCTTCCCACCAGCAGCGAGTGAGAGTTCCTTTTGCCCCATACCCCTGCCAGCTTTGGGTGACAAGGATTTGCCTGGATTTCAGTCATGCTAACGGGCGTGCAGTGCTACCTCACTGTTGTTTTAGTTTGCATTTTTCTGATGACACATCATGCGGAGCATCTTTTCATACGCTCCTTTGCCATCTGTGGATCATCTTTGCTGAGGTGTCTGTTAAGGTCTTTGGCTCACTTTCTAACCCAGGCAGCACCTCCTTTTGAAGTCTGCAAGCCTGCCGCCTTGGGCACGTTTACGAGACCGCAGCATCGTGGACATCACCCTGAGGTGTGCATGCTGCTTGCACTGAGCAGGACCTCAAAGCCTCCGTCCCACAGGAAGGTCTGGGCTTGCAATGTCTCACCTCCTGCTTTTACACTCGCCCGACTGTAAATGTCACAAGGCAGAAACTTTATGGTTCTGCATGGAAAGATTTCTTTTGGTTAGGTGTTTGTTTTTTTTCTTCATTGACTGAATAACACTGAACAAAACAATATTACTATGAAATGAAAGTAATACACCCCTCGGAGTTTGTATACAGTTTTTTTTTCTTTTTAACATTGTTTGGATCGATAAACAATGCAAGAGATACGTAAGATAATTCCAAAAATGCTATGAGGCAATGTGGAAAGGTCTGGAAGCCCACCCCTCCCCCAAGATGCTTTTTGGTTGCTTTTACAGCTACAGACCCCCCACCTAAAGGTGGGTGTGTTGCTAAGACTTAATCTCCACCTTGGCTACACTGCTGAACAGAGGCATCACCTGGAAAAAGTGCAGCATGGTGCCTGTTAACACAGTTGGATGAGCAGCCCTTGAGGTGAGAGAAAAGCAGGGAGTGTCAGTCCTTAAATGCTGAATGCTCCCACGCAGAGAGAGAGACAATGGCCATTAAGAGGTGATGAGGAAGAGAGGTGGGCTTGGGGAAGGAGGGGCTCCCGGAACTGCACCCATAGCCCTGCAAGCCACACACACCAGAAACCCGGGAGTCGTGTTTAACCCCCGGGTGCTGCAGGGCACGCCAGCTGTGTCTTCCAGACGCCTCCTCCCTCCACTTCGGCTGTCGCTGCTTTCTGTCCTCCTTATAGATGCATCTCTGGAAAACACAGATCTCATCATGTTACATTTCAGGTGACTTACCTCTGCCTGCAAGATCACGTTCAAACTCTACAAGGCATTTAAGAACTTTCCCAACACTTGTTCTCAGCCCACCTTCCCACCATCCGTTGCCTCCCTGCCCCTCAATGCCAGCTGGCTACCCGGGACCCACTACCATGCCTGACACCAAGCTGTGTGTGTCCGTCTCTCCCCTGCCAGGCCACACCATCAGCATCTCACATCTCTCACACACACTCACACACACACACACACACACACACACACACACACACACACACACACACTTTTCCTAATTATCCTGGGGCAAGCCTTGCTGGGAAGCAGTCCCCAGACCTTCCAGAAACCATTAATTTCACCCTCTATTATGGTTTTACAGTATTGTTTTCATCACCGGTATAAATACTACAGTATAAAACGGATAATTCATATATAATAATTAATTGTTTAATTAATTAATTATAATTAATTGTTTATGTATGTCTCTTGCTGCTAGATTATGAGCTTCTTGAAAGCAAGGTCCACATATTTGCTTTCTTTTTCTTTAATCCCCTGCATCATATGTTGAAGACACCTATAATATCTTAGTTAAAACTGAATCCGATTGGAAGGGGGTGACATGGCAGTGGGTGCCATACGGGTCGAGGTCTGGAAGGCCAGTCTCCTTGAGCAGAGAGATTCAGGACAGGTGCTTGTTGGGAAGGATGGAACGTGTTCAGGGGCCACATGGTAGAGGCCTGAAGATCAAACCAAGGTCGTTGCCAAGATCCTTATACTTTTATCTTCAGCGTTTGGAGCCAGAGAGGAACGTGGTCTCCACAGTTTTTGTGAGGATTTCTGGGCAGTGGAGTGAAGGCAGATGAAGTGAGATCTGAGAGCCCTGATGGGAGGTGGCCTGACAGCCACGTGTCGTGTCGTGTGAAACCATGACCTAGATGGTGGCCCTGCAATGGGGATGCGGAGCACCAGGGAGCTGGGGAGAACGGAGGGGCAGGAGGTGGGGGAGGAGGGCCGGGCTTGCCCATCCCAGCGAGAAACCAGTGGGAAGGCTCCCCTGCCTGTCTACTTCCTTTCCTGAATGCACAGCGAATTCCTGGGCCGCCTTTGTTGTGAGCTGGTTTGGTTTGTCACTCTCCCGTTGTTTACAGCCTCCAGGTATTTGTAGACAGATCTTATCTCCTTCCCTCTTAGTCACCACTTGGCCCAACTCTGCATGTTTTACTCTTTTAAACTCTGCCCCTGGGGCTGACCTCTCACTACCCTCTCAAGGAGACTTGTTTGTGCTGTTGGAATCTATTCCATTTTGATTATTTTAAGGCAAGCGGTAAGTTAAATATGGCCCAGCAAGTATGGTCTTGAAGTAGAAAAAATAAATCTTATGCATGTATATGTTTATATATATTTGTGTGTATCGAGTGTGCTATAAGCCCGAGGCAGCTGTGGCGCTTCCCAAGCATTAGTCTGCAGCCTGTGTTCTCCCAGTTTCCCCAGGAATGAATTCACTCTTCCTTTAAATTGTTTTTTAAAGGAAGAAAAATCAGAAAGTGATAAGTGCCTACTACCTCCTGATTCTCCTTTAGGATACATCTGTTTCTGTGAGGTCTTGGGGTTTATAGGACCGTGCTTATTTCCATGATCCCATTAATATGTATGCTTATCAAGAGGGCCAGCTCTATTTTGTCACCAAATTTCTCATCCTTTTTCTTATTTTTTCCCTCCTCTTCCCCATTCCACGTCTGGTCTCTAGTGAGGTTTCCATACCTCACACTTTTGTCAAAAAATACTGGTTGAAAACACTTCTAGAAAACAATGTAGGAGAAAATCTTCATGACCTTTGGGTGTGTATTTCTTAGGACACAAACCCAAGCACAAGCACTGACCATAAAAGGAAAACTGATAAGTTAGAACTTCATGAAAATGAAAAGTTATGTTCTTTGAAAGACACCATTAAGAAAATGAAAAGGCAAGCTCCAGACAGGGAGGAAACATTCATATTCCATATTTTTGAAAAGGAACTTGTATTCAGAATGTATAAAGAATTCTTAAACCCTATCCAATTTCTTAAAAATGGGCAAGCTGTAAGAACAGACTCTCACAAAAGCAGTTATGTCCATGACAAAGAAAGCACATGAAAAGATGCTGAACACTATTCGTCATCTGGGAAATGCAAATTAAAACCTGAGTGAGCTATGGCCACACTCACCCACTATGGACAAATTAACGCCAAAACTAAAACGCCAAGTTACAGCAAAGACACAGAGCAACTAGAACTCATACTTTGCTGACAGGAGTATAAAACACTGTAGAGAACTGTTTGGCAATTTCCTACTAAAGTTCAATGTATACCTAGCAAATGACCCAGGAATTTCACTTCTAGGTATTTACCCAAGAGAAAGGAAAGCATCTGTCAACAAAAAGATTTGTAACTGTTCATAGCAGCCTTATTCATAATATCTAATAGCTGGAAAAACCCAGATGTCCATCAGCTGGTGGTGAATGCATGAAAACTATGGTATGTTCATCCAACAGCACAACAATAAATACGACCGTAAAAAGGAGCAAACAGCAACGTAGCTGAATCTCAAACACTTGTGCCAAGGCAACGAAGGCGGTCACAGTGCGTGGGCCGTGTCCTTCCCTTTCCATGACCTTCAAGGACAGGCCACACTAGTCCGCTGGCCCGTGGTGGCCCAGGGATGGGGGCAGCAAGGAATGCAAAGGGACACAGGGGACATTGGGGATGACGTGAACACGCCCACCCTGATGGAGCTGTGATTGCATGGGTGTGTACGCCTGTCAAAAGCATCAGACTCTGTGCGTCCAAGCTGGGAACATTTTATCTTTTGTAAATTATACCTCAATAGAGTCCATTTTTAAAAAGCTAATCACAAAAGAATAAACTAAGCACATACGCATTGCCAGAAAATGAGACCGTTGGTGGTTTACGCGTTCACGTGAATTTAAGGCAGCGCGTGCCCTGCGCCGGGGACGTTTGCATTGTGAGATGTAATTGATGGTGAAGACATCGGCAGGGGCGTTGGGCTGGGGGTTTGGGCGTAGAAGCATCTCCCACCTTCAGTAAGTTACATGGATATGACTTATTTTCAAGGTTGGGCTGGGTTTCCAACAAGCAGATGGGAAGTAGGCTGTCGGTAACTCTGAACCCTCTGAACCCGCCCGGAGTCACTCTCGTTCCTGAACTTGGCGCAGTCACTATTCCGTATGCGGTGATTCTACGGGACACTAAAAAGCAGGTGTGATAAGGTATTCGTATTCAATCTCCATTGAAGTCAGTGGGATTTTTGTAATGATTGGGCTGGAGACCTGGGCGTCCTGGTCCTTGGACCGGCCCCCCAGCTCAGCGGTCCCCGCTGCCTGCCGCTGCAGCCACACACACAGTGGCAGGCACCACAGGCATCGCATGGCTGCCATGCTGTGCTTCCCAGTGACAGCTCTTCCCAAGGCCAGCGGGTGTGTGCGCCCACTAGCCCGCGATGTTTTAGCCAAAAGCAAAGCCTTTGAAAGAGGAGCAGAAACAAGACCATTCAAATCTGGTCTGTGTAGGGACTCCAGTACCCAAATGATGAATTTAAGGGAAAAAAATAATTCTGTAATAAACCTCCAGGACTATTAGCTTGAGTGGGTTACAATACGATGGAACGTTCCAGTGAGCACCTGAATTCCCCAGCACATTTTTGTAATCCGGACAGACCTTCTGAGAATTATAAACTTAAGTGCAGTAGAAGCTTTTGGAATTAGCTGAGGGGTGAAGTGAGTCGCTATGAGTACAAAGGAGTAACAGCAAAGTCGATCAGAAGGAACCATCGAATCCAAAATAGCCACACGAGAGAGCATTAGGAACTTATCCAAAACCATCGCCCCACGTTATAGGTAAGAACTAAGCCTGGAGAAGCCGTTCCACCAACTGCAGCCCCTTGTGCTGTTTCCTGGAAAGCCGATCACTTCTTGTCACGCTTACGCCTCCCCTGTAAGGCATGCAGGGTCAGGTGAAGCATCGGGATCACGACCCCGCAGCCAGCTGTGAGCAGAGAGCCAGAAGGAAGCCCGGCCTCCCGGCACCCAGCCCCCCGTTCTTCCTGGGCTCCTAAAATCTGGAACCATCATCACGTTTGGGACATTTTTTGTCCCTTTTTCCAACTGTTGACATCCTGAAGGGATCTCTCCTTCCTGTGCGTTTCTCAGTTGCCCTCCTTTTCCTCCCTCCCTAGGCCCCTACTCCCCTGGGGCTTCACGTCCACTGAAGAAGAACTTGTTTTGCCCAGGGATAATTGTTTTGAAACTTAAGAGCAGGGGGCCCCTGGCCTTTCGCTGTGACTTGTTCCCAGAAACCACACAACAAGGCAGATCATCAGAAAGATGTTACGGCCCGGGTTGCATTTCTGACCAAAGACTCAGCAGCAAATAAATCACAGATGTGAACAATGCTTAAACCCCCGGCGTAACGCAGCAAACCACTAGTATCTTCTGAAACAATCCTCTTATGCTTTGAGCAGCTGGACCACGCGTGCTGGCCTCTGAAGGGAGACATTTGCCTTCCAGGTTGTGTCTTGGAAGGGAAGGGGTCTGTGGACACTGGCCTGTGCCGTCATTCGAAGGATATAGAGAAGTCGTGTTTCATTTTTAAGCGTTGGGAATTAAAGAAATTGTTTCCATAAAATAAAAAATGTTAATTTGCTTTGTAAAAAAAATAAATCTAGATTGGTAAGTTTTATTTTAATAGGAAAAAATGTGTAAGCAAGGTTTTAAATATTTGGTAAATTCACTGTTGCCTGTCAGCAGCCCACAAATTGCTAAATCCAATAGCACTCCAAGATTCTGGAGGCTGCTATTTTCCCTCATACTCTGAAGAATATGCCTGATGGTAAGCATAAGGAAAGATAGGTTTTTGAAACCTGCAAATGACAAAGTTCTTTCATTTATCTGTATGTGGAATAAAACATCTAAAGCATCTAGCAACCCTCAAAGAAGAGGGGCAGGGACCTCTTGAGAAAGCAAATGTAATCCATCTCAGCTCACACCTGCACACTCACAACAGTGGGTTTTAAAGTGAACTAAGAATGAATGGTGGATATAAGTTGACCTAAAAATAAAATTCACAGTAGGTCATTTCATAAATCTCAATCCAAAATATGGCTTTGAATAAGCGCTTCATTAAAACACTTGACCTGTGTCAGGTGCCACGGTCACGTTCTATGAAAACGCCATGGTGCTTCCTAGTCAGATGGCCAGTGATGGTCAACCCCAGGCAGGGGACGGAAGGGAACGCCTCTTCTGTCCCCACGGAGCGGCAGCATGGAACGCAGCTACCGCGGGGGGGAGAAAACGTGGAGACCAAAACAAAACCCAAAAAAGGACTGACGACCATGGGAAACCAGGAGGCCCATGTCACAAAGCTGGGTCCCGTCCAGGACGCGCTTGGCAGGGAAGCAACCAAGCATGCCCTCGAGAAGCTGGGCTTCGGCCGGGCTCTGGGCGAGGAGGGCCAGCCAGGTGGATACCGGCCCTGGTCGGGCAGTCCCGGGAGGCGAGGGCTGGCCGGAGCTGTAGGGAGGGCAGGCCTACCTGCCAGGCTGGGACAGCAGCTCAGAGCCCTGGACCCCTGACCGACCAGCCCCAGACCGTGCCTGCTGCCGGCAGAGAGCCTGGCTCCCGGGCCTGAGGACGCCTGAGCAGGAGAGGAAGGACAACCCAGAGAGAACGCCCCAGCGAGAGCGGAGAACAGAGCTCCGCAGAAGGAAACTCCTCTCTGAGCGGGTGCTGATTTGCCTTGGAATGGACGTTGCACTGGCTGAACTGATTTAATATCAGGATTCTTCCCCCCTCCTCTTTCAAGCTTTTTGAGTCATGGACCGTATTTTATTCCTCTTTGGGCGATGGATCAATGTAGGGCGACTAGTGCCCACTTGCTACGCATTTAGTACAGATGCCTTCTCGGCCTGTGGCCGCTGGAACTGCACATGGGCCCGTCCAGGGTGAAGCCGCCCGCTCCGCAGAGCCTCTAGGATTATAATACGGTGGTTCTCACCCATTAGGATCACCTGGGGAGGTTGTTGGTTTTTTCTCAACTCCTGCTACCCAAGCCACAGCTCTTTAGTGAAATCAGAATGTCTGGATTGGGACCCCGGGCACTGGTATTTTTAAAACTCCCCAGATGGCCTGAAGGATGCAGGCTGGTTTAAGAACCAGGGTTATGATCCTGTCTCAGCCCAGCAGCCCACCAGAGTCACCCAGGGGGCTTTAAAACTTCCTGAGGCCAAGGCCTCCACCCTCCAGGTGCTCTGACCTGGTTGCCGTGGGGTGAAGCCCTTGCAGGAGTATTTTAAAGCTTCCCAAGTGCTGCTACCGTGCAGCCCGAGTTCGACTGCCCCGTGCAATCAAGACCTACAGAGCCCTGCCCGCGGGGTTGGTTTTTCAGCCCTTTCCAAAATTTTGCCAAGAACCCCCAACTTTAAATTACACTATGGACTTGCTCTACTGTTTTTATAAGTTTGCAAATTTCTTGCCAACTACCTGACAATTTTTAAAGGATCAAATTAAGAAGTTCTACAAAGCCAAGGAGTTATTTCCATGTGTATTTTATCACGATTTTGTTTCTTTTAAATGAGCGTTAGAGCAATGAAAAGCAATTCAGAACCAAGTACAGCTTGAAAGCCGATGTGGTTGCCACTAAAGCGTGTGGAGCAGGCCCAGGGCAGCCAGCCCTCAGACACGGGAGGGAAAGAACCCACCGTGTTCCAAGCTTTGACCTATTTCTTACAGTTGTTGAAAACTATGAGGCATGAAATCCAGATTTATGACTTTTTAAAAAGTTAGTTGTGGATTCCCTAGACGATTATGTTCCCATCACTTATGTAGCTTTTAAAACTCAAATGACGCTTTGAAAAAATCCAAGTTTGGCATGCGCCGAGCTCCAATGTCGGTCGTCTTAATTCAGTAAAAGTAAGGGGGGAAATGCCTCTGCCTTTGCTTAAACTACGGTTTGTTGTGAGGGGCAGACAGGAAGGCTCATTCATGTGTAACTTTGGGGAAAGCTAAGCCAGGGGTGATTCTCCTTGGGCACTTTATTTCTTGGTCTGCATAAAATGAGAATTTGAGGAAAATGGCTTAGGAAAGTGGAGCCTTCACTCTGGATGTGCCTTTCCTTTCATCTTTTCGGATTCTATGTTTACTGGGAGTTTCATAACCGAGAGATGTCACCCGTCTCTGCCAGGGCCAGGTGCGCCAACACCAAGGGTTACTGTATATGCCTCTCCTCTACCCTTATCTCTCTTTTTTTTGTTTGTTTTGGTTTTTTTGTTTAAATTCTTCGGAATTTCTCTCAACTGTTTTTCTAAAACATTGTAGTGTGAAAACCTCTGCTGATTGCATATCAGCTATATCTCAATAAAGCTGGAAAAGGATAGAAAATAATGTTAAAATTTCAAAAACCAACGGAGATTTATAGAAACCATACTGCATGCCTGGCAACACATGCTTCTGCCTGAGGCTTTTTCTGCCAAGAACCCTAAGGATTCCTGAAGTCACTCGCACCGTTTTTACTGGTCTTCAGTCTCCTTGCTTGGTGGTCCTCTGATCTCCCCATTGCCAGACTGTTACAGCTGCCTGCTTCCACTTCTCCTAAATCGACGCAGATGTGAGGGTGACTAGCCACCAGGTCATCTCACCCCACCGATAGGAGCTGCACCTGTCCCCAGTCAGACGTGGGGAGTCGCGTGCACAGGGCGTGTCAGCCGTCTCCCGTGCAGACTGCGTTCTCCGCCATGGGCTCAGCACGTTGGGCGATAGCAGGTTCCTTAAGGACATGGATCTTGTTCTAACCCCCCGGGGGTGCTGTAATTTTCTTGGAGCGCAGGCTCCGAGCCCCAGTTGCCTCCGTCTTCCTCACGGCACCCCGGCCAGCTCCCTGCCCCGCCCTCGCGCTGTGCGGGGCCCGTCGGGTACCAGGCGCTCTCTTCGGCTCCTGTGTGACGGGGAGAAGAGCAAGGACAGAGACGTCAACTGCCTTGGGACGAGGAGCTGGGACTCCACGTGCAACCTTCGTAAATCCCAGTCCCGCGTTAGCAAGGAAATCAAGCTCCAGGTTGGACTAGGGAAAGTTCATGATTTCAGACTTATCTGAAAGACAAAGATGGCTCTAGAATAGAAGACCTGAGCATCCTCAGATAATTCCTGTCACAAGGACCGATGGGTGTGAAACGACGGCCCTCCTCTGGGCTTCCGAGGTTGCTGGTCCTCCCTGGGCGGGGCAGGGGTGTCACTTAAAGCAGGACGTGGTGCGGCGAAGGGCATTCACGCAGTGAAGGACTCTGTGTCTGTTACGACGCGTCTGGTTTGGATGTCCGTCCCTCCACCTGCCGCACGGCACCTTGGCCACGTTCCTCAGAACCCCGTTTTCCAGCTGTGGAATGTGGCTAATGATGGTCTGTGCCTCACAGGATTTCTGTAGCAATTAAAATGGGATGCTTCGCGGAACACAGCTGGAAGGGTTTAACAAATGTGCTGTATGCAAATGCTCAGCAAACGTGGGTTATCATTTAATATCTCCATTGTTCATTTGAACAACCGCTGCCTCCATAATCTCCACGAATGGGGCCACTAGCCAGCCAGTTATGCCCACCGAACTCCTAGGCGTCCTCCTCTCGGGGACATCAGCCAGAGAGAAAGCAGGGCCTGAACTAAGGTGGTAAAGTGACAGCTGGCGTTTATTAGCAGCTCCCTGGGAGCCAGGCATTGTGCTGGCACGGACTTTCACTCTGCCTTCCAGCATTTCTGCTAGGTAGACAGGATGACCGTTTACACGTGTAGAAGCTGCGACTTCAGAGATTTCAGGTCTCACGTGAGGCCACTCGAGAGCCTCGCTGGCAGCCGACACTTAAACCCAGGTTCTGCCTGGAGCCCGGCCTGCTCGGGCCTCCCCGTGTCCCTTGGCCTCCGGGGACAGGCACTGCACGGAGGTGACGCAGGAGTTGTTGCAGGTAGCGAGAGCGGTCAGAGGTGTTCGTGAAGTCTTGAGACTGAGTGACTGAGTAAGAGAAACAGGAACGGAAGGAAGATGACTTATATGGGAGATGCATTACGTTAGACGTCCGCAGACTTGTGCAACAGAGCCTGGGGATGTGTCCCATAGAAGTGAGTTCGTAACAAAGCTGTCGCCTTGTGGCTCGTTTTATAGCTTCAGCTTCTAAGTGGCATCTCACACACACACACACAAATGTGCCCCTGCAACATTATAAATACATACACATGTACCTGTACACACACACACACACACACACACACACACACACACACACACACACACACACACACACACACACACACACACACACACACACACACACACACACACACACACACACACACACACACACACACACACACACACACACACACGTATGGCCACCAGTAAGCTACAAGGTTCCTGGGCTGTGTCATCTGAAATTAAGAGCTGATGCCCATTCATTCCTGCAGCTGTTCATTGACAGCCTCCCCTGGGCCAGGCACTTCACCTGGAGTGACAGGTACGCGCATCCTGGGCAGCTCGAGGGGAAGCAGTGTGGCCCCGAGGGCCGGGGGATGCTCCAGCAGCTCCATACCCATTAGCTTTGTGACCCCCAGGCAACTTACTTCCTCTCCACGTCTTCGATTTCTCGTATAGAAAATGAGGAATAATAATAATATCTGCCTCATCACATTTTTATGAGGATTGAAAGTATTTTTTTTTATTGGAGTATAGTTGATTTACACTGTTGTATTAGTTTCAGGTGCACAGCAAAGTGATTCAGTTATATATTCTTTTTTAGATTCTTTTCTTATTATAGGTTATTACAAGATATTGAGTAGAGTTCCCTGTGCTATACAGTAGGTCCTTGTTGTTTATCTATTTTATATATAGTAGTGTGTATATGTTAATCCCAACCTCCTAATTTATCCTCCCCCTTTCCCCTTTGGTAACCATAAGTTTGTTTTCTACGACTGTGAGTCTAGTTCTGTTTTGTAAATAAGTTTATTTGTATCATTTTTTTAGATTCCACATAGACGCGACATCATATGATATTTGTCTTTCTCTGTCTGACTTCACTTAGTATGGTCATCTCTAGGTCCATCCATGTTGCTGCAAATGGCATTATTTCATTCTTTTTTATGGCTACTATTCCATTGTATATATGTACCACATCTTCTTTATCCATTCATCTGTCGATGGACACTTAGCTTGCTTCCATGTCTATTTACATGGCTATTGTAAATAGTGATGCAGTGAACACTGTGGTGCATGTATGTTTTCAAACTAGAGTCTTCTCCAGATATAAGCCCAGGAGTGGGATTTCTGGGTCATATGGTAACTCTAGTTTTAGTTTTTTAAGGAACCCCCATACTGTTCTCCATAGTGGCTGTATCAATTTACATTCCCACCAGCAGTGTAGGAGGGTTCCCTTTTCTCCACACCCTCTCCAGCATTTATGATTTGTAGCCTTTTTAATGGTTGCCATTCTGATCAGTGTGAGGTGATACCTCATTGTAGTTTTGATTTGCATTTCTCTAATAATTAGCGATATTGAGCATCTTTTCATGTGCCTGTTGGCTATCTGTATGTGTTCTAAACGTTAGTATTTATAAGACATTTAGGACGGAGCAGCGTGTTTAAAGGCCCCGTGGCCAGAAGGAGGCTGGCAGGAGACTGGTGTAACGGAACAGAGGCGGGGCGGAGGGTGGAGATTCAGCTGCAGGTAGAAGTGGGGGCTGGTCCATGGAAAGCATTTAGGAGTTTCGGTTTTTGCTCCAAGTAATGGGAAGCTGTTGGAGGGTTTAAGAGAGAGAGAGAGAGAGTGGGTGTGTGTGTCTGTGTCTGTGTGTATGTGCACACAGCGTGTTGAGCAAAAGAAGCCAGAAACAAAAGAGTATGTGCCACAAGCCTCCATTGTTGTGGTCGAGTCTCAGACGGGAAGCATCCGTGATGACAGAGCCCAGAACAGAGGTTCTGTCAGTGGAGGCAGCAGGGGGGAGTGCTCTGCGGTGGGCACGGGGGAGCCCCTTGAGGCCTGGAGACCACCACCTTGGTGGCCGTGGTTAAACAGGTAGATGCGTACGTAAAAACTGAGGCTGTGACTTAAGATTAGGGTCCTTTGTGCACTTAACCGTATGCATTGAATACCTCAATTTTAAAAAAGAAAAATGGTGAGTGATGAGGATGCAGGGGTGCCTGCCTGACCCAGTTCCCGGGCTGTTTCAGTCACACCTGGAACAGAAATGACTGAAGCTCTACTAGGATGCTGATGGTGGTGGTGAAGGTGAATGGATGGACTTGGAATGGTACAACCCACAAGACTTGTGATGAACTGGATACAGAGGGTGAGGGGATGAGAGAGGTCCAGGGCGACTCCTGGGCTCCTGGATCCGTGCCCTGAGATTCTGAAAGCCGTAGGATGTAGCTGTCAAGAGCGCTGCTTGCCTGGGTTAGACTCCAAGGCTCCTTCACGTCCTAACTGTGTGACCCCGTGCCCTCTGCACCTTATTTTCAGCTGTGAACTGAAAACAGTGACAAGGCTTCAATGAGCTAATTCACATCCAGCGCTTAGAAGGGCTGCGCACAGTAGGGTCTAAGAAACTGTTAGCTGTTATCTAATGGGACCGGGCTGGGGAATGAAGACCTGAGTTATGTTAGGTTAGACGTGTGGAGTGTATAGCGCCTGTAAGTCCTCCAGAGAGCTGGGAGGGGCGCTGCTCTGGTCCCAGAGCTCAGGGAAGGTCAGCAGAGAGGACGGAAGTGCATCGCTGGCCACCTGTTGCCAGGAGCGCTCTAACCGCCTGGGCTCTGAGCTGTCCTTGGGACCTAGTGGCCCGGTGGGGAGGACAAGCCCAGACAGGGGAGGAGCCCAGGGAGAAAACCGGGGTGACGGGTCCCAGGGCCCAGGGGACATGACACGAGGTTCAGAGCAGGGAGGGGACGTCTCCACGTGTCAAAAGCTGCTGAGAATCCAGCCAGGATGAAGGCATCTTCTGCCAGACACTCTTCTGAGCACCTTAACTCCATGGCCGTGGGCTCCCACCCTGTTCCCACCCCCGGGCAGCCCTGGAATCGCCCAGGCTGCACAGACTGAAGCTCAGGGTTGAGGCTTTGGTGGCAGAGAAGGATCTGACTTGGGAGGTGGGGGGCGTCCTTGTTTTATCCCCGTCGTCTTCCTCCCCCCCCAGCCCGGGTGCCACCCCAGTGGGGACCTGGGGATCAGGGTCCTGGGCCTGGTGTTCCACACCCATTTATTTTACTCAAACGCAGTCGCGTGCACCTACCTTGCTCTGCTGACCAGTCAGATGAAAAAGGTGGACTCGAATAATCCTTTTCGTTTGGGAGCCTTTCATTGTAAATGTGAGCAGCTTTGAGAAGTGTACTACTTGTTGATGTTACTGCACTGTGCTTGTTACACTGAGCTCTGTGCCCGATCTTTCTTGTGTTTACGTTTACTTAGAAGTAATTTACAACATGTTAATAGTAAAACAAGCAGGTATATTACAGGGCAGAACAACTACATAGGAGACCCTACAGGAGAATTACTGGAACAAGGGCTGCTCTGGGCTCTGCTGTCAGGGGGTTTGGGGAACACTAGCCCCCGTGGAATGAAACTAAGAAATTGTTTGTTACGATTAGGTGTGTTTATTCATGGGGTTTGACCTTTTTCTTAACCCTTTCAAACCGTCTTCTCGGTTACTGGTTAGAACACACTATCCTCACGTACCCGAAATCTTCTGTGTCCCGACGCTCCCAGAGTTTAGGGTCAAGGCTCACGGGACGCAGCTAGCTGGTCTCTACAGCCTTACTAGTTCAACGTTTGGCCAAAGCCATAATCTTCCTTAAATCGGATTCCTCTCAGTGATGACAAAACTAACCAGAGAGGGGGAAGCTCCTGCCTTCCTTCCAGCTCCCTGGTTTAAGACTTTGTTCTTTCTCATGATAAAAAACAAAAAACAAAAAACTAACATCATCTGCTTAGAAAGTACAGCCCTCTAAGACCATTTCCAGCCGAAGGAAGGATTTTTATCAGCTTCCCCGTGGGTCTCGCCGGCCCGGAATCAACAGAACCCATTTCTTATGTTCCTCAGGTCATTTAAGGTATCTCTTAGCCCATTTCCCCAAATCTGAGAACATGAGACATGGGTTTTCCTTACAAAAAACCCTTTCTAGTCCTCTTTAAAAGTGTTTCACTAACAGTGTTACAAATTACAACATCCAAACCTCAAACTTCTGAACTTCCAACTAAAGCAGGAAACGATCCCGTCCCGTCACGGCTCTGCTGTCCCTGCCGTTCAGGTGGCTCCTGGACCAGCTCTCCAGTTGTGAGCTACCTTCCAGAACCGTCCTCCCACCCACCCACCCCCGACGTGGTGACGCGCGCCCCATCCGATTCCGCGTACCTAGAACCGAGCCCTCACCCTCCCACCGGCTCCCTGGTGCCGCCCAGTTCTCCCAGTGGAATCACTGCCCTTAGGGTCGCCCGACTAGAGAATCACTCAGGAGACCCCCTTTCCTCTGTGATCCTCTGCACGCTGCGATCGATAGTTCTTGTCTCCTGAGATCTCCCTTAGAGTCACTGCCTTCTCTGCTCCGCCTGTGATGCTCCATCCAGACCTGCACCCACTCGGCACCGTCCGCACCAGAACCTGCCTTTTTTTTTTTTAACATCTTTATTGGAGTGTAATTGCTTTACAATGGTGTGTTAGTTTCTGCTTTATAACAAAGTGAATCAGCTCTATGTATACATATATCCCCATATCTCCTCCCTCTTGCGTCTCCCTCCCACCCCTCTAGGTGGTCACAAAGCACCGAGCTGATCTCCCTGTGCTGTGCGGCTGCTTCCCACTAGCTATCTGTTTTCCATTTGGTAGTGTATATACGTCCATGCCACTCTCTCACTTCGTCCCAGCTTACCCTTCCCCCTCCCCATGTCCTCAAGTCCATTCTCTACGTCTGCGTCTTTATTCCTGTCCTGCCCCTAGGTTCATCAGAAACATTTTCGTTTTTGGATTCCATATATATGTGTTAGCATAGGGCATTTGTTTTTCTCTTTCTGACTTACTTCACTCTGTATGACAGACTCTAGGGCCATCCACCTCACTACAAATAACTCAATTTCGTTTCCTTTTATGGCGGAGTAATATTCCATTGTATATATGTGCCATATCTTCTTTATCCATTCATCTGTTGATGGACACTTAGGTTGCTTCCATGTCCTGGCTATCGTAAATAGAGCTGCAGTGAACGGTGTGGTACATGACTCTTTTTGACTGATGGTTTTCTCAGGGTATATGCCCAGTAGTGGGATTGCTGGGGCGTGTGGTGGTTCTGTTTTTAGAAGAACCTGCCCTTTCTGACGCACCCTCTGCAGAGTGTACTCCGGACTCCTAGCCTAGGCCACCGTCTCCCTCAGCGGAGCATGTGCTCCAGCAGCCCCCGCCCGTCCTCTGCGGCCCGTCCTCCGCTCCGCTGCCCGCCTCCCTGCCCACCGTGTCTCCCTCTTTCCCACCCCTGGGCTGCTCGGCCTCCTCTCGGTGCTTCTCTGTTTCCTGCTCCTTCAGGCTGGCTGAAGGCCCTGCCACCCGGCGGGACTCTCTCCGGGCTCCCGCCCACCCTGAGCGCTGCCCTTGTTTGGAATCCTTTTTGTCTGGTCACTGCTGCCCTGATCCCCCCATGGGGTAAGTTTGGCTTCCCTAACCAGCGTGGAAAGCGAGTCTGACTTAGAAGCAGGGAGACCAGCTCCGCGGCGTTGGTCCAGGTAAAAGGTGACGTTGGCCGGTCTTGGAGCAGAGAGCACAGCACCGAGAACATCCTCGTGTATCTGAAGGCTTCCCGATCGCGCGACGGGAGGTGGCAGGAGTCAAGGCGACCTCATGCTTCCGGCCGGGGTGCCTGGAAGGGTGGACCGGCCAGAGCTGAGCTGGCGCAGGTGCAGGCCCGAGCGAGGAGGAGGGGTGGGGACGGGGTCTGCGGCGTCCAGGGGCCCCGAAGAGAAGGCAGCCGGGCCTGGGGTCTGCAGGGAAGCGGGGACGCCCTCGGCGCGGCGGCTGCTCGAGTCACCGAGGGTGGGGTGAGTGCGGGGAGAGAAGGACCGAGCCCTGAGCCTGGCCCTTGCTGTGGAGCGTCGGGAAGGAAGCAGACACCCAGCGCGGCAGCAGCTGCCGGGGAAGCAGACAGAAACCCAGGGCGTGTCGTGTCCGGACGGCGCCCGCGAGGTGCGGCGGAGAGCTGCCCGGGGCGCCAGCGGCACGAGGCCCTGCGGAGGAGACCGCTTCGCGGCTGGCAGTGCAGGCCACACGCTGCGGGGGGACGCAGAGACACGGGCTCGGGGACGTGGAGGACGACAGTGAGCGGGGCCTCGGCCTGGGAGGGGCCGCGGGATCCGCTCAGGAGGGCCAGCCGGTCCGCGGGACCAGGTGCTGCAGGGAAGCCCACAGATGTCCGGCATGACGTCCCCATCCCGGGCTGCAGGGCCGAGGTGTGCGCACAGCCAGCTGCATTTAGGGGCGGGCGTGGACTCCGACGGGGTGGCCATCCTCCAGCTACGCCGCTGCAGAGCAGGGTCAGCGGGCGGCTGGGTTTAACCAGGGCTGTGCTTTGACCAGGTTTGGGGGTGAAGGCTGGCGTCACAGGGGCTAATTACAGCCACTGACCACAGACGTTAAGCCTTGGGTCGGGGGGCAGAGGGCACCACGGGGGTGACCGTGAGAAGGCAGGGGCCGCCGGAAGGACCGGGACATGCGCCTGGGAGGGAGGAGAGTCTGCAGCTCCTGGGGCCGAGGCTCGGGTGAGGGGCCGTGGACAAGGTCACCAGGAAAGAGGGGTCCTAGGAACTGAGGACAGGAGAGGTCATGGAGGTGACAGGGAGCCGGAAACGAAAGGTCAGAGGTGAGAGGTTCCGAGCTGGGGAGGGGGTGTCTGGAAGCTGCAGAGAGAAGCAAGGACAGATTTACATGAAAAATTGTGGGGATTTAGGCAGCATTTTAGGGATCGGTATGTTTTCCTCACTTGAAGACCTTGTCTTTGTTTGTGGGATTTAGGCAAATATCAGGATTGTTAAGGGTGTGTTCCATTTGTTTCTTTAGCTTTGTAAAAATTTCCCAGGACCATAGACAGACAACATTTGTTCTTTCTCGGGCACAGGCAGCTCACTTACCCTGTGATCTATTCAGTCCCCCTAATGTGGTCAAGTGTAGGCACTGACATTTTTATTTTTAATTTTTATTTTTGTCTGCATTGGGTCTTCGTTGTGGTGCACGGGCTCTAGACATGTGGGCTTCAGTAGTTGTGGCTCGTGGGCTCTAGAGCACAGGCTCAGTAGTTGTGGCGCACGGGCTTAGTTGCTCCGTGGCATGTGGGAACTTCCCGGACCAGGACTCGAACCTGTGTCCCCTGCATTGGCAGGCGGATTCTTAACCACTGCACCACCAGGGAAGCCCGGCAGTGACATTTTTAGAAGGTGAAACTTCTAACTATATTTTGTGTTTCCAAACAGTTGCCTTTGGGTCTACCTTTTTCTGCTTTGAAACAGCACGAGGATCTGTTTTCTGAGATGTGTCCTCCAGAGCTAGCGGTTTCACTGGGGCCGATTGCCTGGGGGAGTTACAGTGAGAGCCACTCAGGTCACTGTTTCAGAGATTTGCCTTCTGGGCGGGTATCAGAGAGGAGCCCCACGTGTTCCCATGGTCTCGTGCCGCCTCCCTTTCTCTGCCCCACCCCCCAGGACAGGAAGACCAGCTTCTCACACTGCAGGGTTTGCAGGGAGGAGTGGGGCACACTGGCAGCCCCAGCAGTTGGTCCAGTGCCAGCTGCGGCCCTGTGGGTACCTCCTTCTGGGCAGGGCCAGCAAACTCACCGCACTGCAGGTCTAAGGCCCAGGTGTCCAGCCGGCTTTATGAATGATGAAAGTGGGTTTGATCTCTGTTAGACATCTGTGTCTGTCTCCCGGCTGGTGTTGAACCTGGGGTGGGGGGAAAGAGAGGCATCATTTATTGGAAGCTTTAGAACCTCAGCAGCTGAGCATCCCTACAAACGCGTGCAGGGGTCTGTTAACCCTACATAGTGATAGGAAGCTTGAAACAGGTTCATTGCATCTAGAATCCATGCCCTGTCCGACGTCATTTCTTGCTGAAATCACTGCAGTCCTTTCCTTGGCGTCTTCTGTCTCTGATCTGAGCCCCTCTGTGCCGTCTGCAGCGTGATCTTCCTAACATCTGGATTTCGTGCCCTGATCTGCCCATGGTTCGTATGGCTCCCCGTGAACTAGATGTCATGCAGTAGAATCACGATCCGTCTGGTGCCTGCTTACTCGGCCTCATCACCTTGGTATAGACTTACAGGCTTTTAACAGTGAGCTTTTGTCACGGTGGCCCCCCACCAGGCCCTTGGTCCCGTGCGCTTCACCCCCCAGGGATCAGGAGCTGTTTGTGCCAGCGTGTGCGATCCCAGACACCCCCGCCCCACGCGCCCCTCCCTGAGCAAACATCCTCCTGTCCCGTCTCCAAATCACATGCCGCCTCCGGGAAGCCTGCCCGGCTCTCGTTTCCCATCCCATGAGGTGACGTGTCCTGCTGTGATTTCTAGGAAGTCCTGGGGAAGCAGACACTGTGTCCTTACGTTGCTGTATCCTGGTAACGTAGCCTGACACTCAGACAAACGAATAAACAGGTTACGTCGTGGACCCAGCCCTGACTGTAGGGTAGCGGGCGGCGATTCCAGGATTTTGTACCTCAGGCAGTGCAGGCACGCTCTGCTGTGACGTCAGATAAGGAACTTCGTCTCCTGGGCCTCGGGTTCCTCGTCTGTGAAGGCGAGCCGGGCCATGGCCACCTCCAGGATCCTTCGCGGCACTCGCGGTCCCTGCTGTCTTCTGTGACAGCCCCCCAGCCGGAAGGTACCCAGTTGAGCTAAAGCGTCCACCATGGCTCGTGGTCCGGCTTTGCCTCCTCTCTCCTCCCGGGCCCTCTCATGTGCATCTCTGGGCTCAGCAATAAAGTGCAAGGCCACGTGGGACACGGGTGCAGCTGTCCTCACACCGAGGGGACACTTCACTGGCTCAGCCTCCTACCTGGACCCTGCGACAGGGCCGGGCACTGCGTGTGCTCCGTGGGAGCGGGTGAGCCACGTCTTCTGGGGTGGGCATCTTCAGCTATCTTAACTAGGTAGTCACCTTTTTATTATTGAAAAGTATAAAGGAAAAGATCACAGACTCACCCTCCCACGTGACGCGTCTCCTCCGGCGGGCATCCGTCTTCCGCCTGGCTCGCCCCGCTCCTCCTTGACTCAGCTGTGTTCACAAGGGTTCTCGAGAACCAGAACCAGCCGGAGAGACAGATATACACACAGAGGCACGCAGGAGGAGATGGAGTACAGGAGTGGGCTCGCACGATTCCGGGGGCTGAGAACTCGCAGGACCTGCTGTCTGCAGCCCGGAGAACCAAGAAGGTTCAGCCCAGGTCCAAAGGCCCCATGCCAGGAGTTCCGATGGCCCAGCTCAAGCAGAGAGAACAGATTCACCCTTCCCTTGCCTTTTTGTTCTATTTAGGCCCTCAAAGGCTTGGAAGTTTCAGAGACACCCTCACATACACACCCAGAAGTCACGTTTCACCAGCCCTTTGGGCATCCCTGAGCCCCCCCCCCCCGCCCAGCTGACACATTAGCTATTGCATCTGTCACGCGTTCTCTCTCCCTTGAAACCTCTGAAGCCACAGCAGCTACAAACGCCCTATCGACTGTCGTCTCTGCGAGCCTGGCCTCTGCACCACTACGATTATGGCCACTGGTATGTGCTGAGTTCCAGTAAGTGGACCAGTCTGCGCTTGATAGGATTTTAGAGCAGTGCCCTTCAGAAAAGGCTCCACAGACGAGGCACTTAAACTGTCCTTGAAAGAAAAATGGGATGTAGACAAACGTAATGCTAAGAAAGTATACTTTTTTAACTGTTATTCTGTCTTTCTTTTAAGTTAACCGTAAAAATGGAGTCTTTTTGGTGTACAGATAAGTTTTAACATACATAGATTTGTATAACCACCCTAACTAAGCACAGGGAATTGAAAAACACCAAGACACAAATTAGAGAGTTCTGTGGTATATTTGGCCAATCGGAACCACACCCCATGGTGCGGTGTCAGCCCCATCCTTAGGTTATGGTTGCTAAAATGTGGGAGAGTGCGTCTTAGCTCTGAAGAGGTGTGGCATCATTTCACAGACGGGGTATTCCTGTCCCTCTGCTGCCACAAGGAGCAGAGATCATGTGAAGTTCTGGGAAGGGCCAGGGCTTTGGGGCCTGACCCCTCAGTTCTGTGGTGTGTGATCTCAGGCAAAACAGAAAAAGCCAACCTCCCTGAGCTGCGGGTCCCAGACACGGAAATAGTTTGCCATGAGAATTCCACAGTGAAGGATGGGCACCTCCTTTTCCCCATATGGCTCATAAGTACCTGCGGAAACTAACACTCAAGGTGCGCTCTACCCAGAGGGAAAAGCAGAATCGCTAGTGAACTCTAACACCCACGTCCGGAGTAAATGAACCGTCAGCACCCTCCCCTGTTTGGGGTTCAGGGTGGAGATACGTCTGGGGATGAATACCCGGGGGTCACTGAAGCTAGAAGCACAGGGTTGGCAGGGGGCGGTTCCACTCAGCTTCGCTCTGTAAACAGTGTGGTCCCCACTTGACTGACTTCTACGTGAATAGGCTGGAAGGTTCTGCGCTAACCTATTAGGTCAGTAGAGCTTTTTGAATGAAGACACAAATGCAAAGGCCACATTTTATGAAGCAGAGCCAGTGGCTCTTTGGCCTTAACTGAGACCCTTCAGTAATACTGATCGTCTACAACCAAGGGTTCAAACGAAGATCTCATGACAGAGAGAGATTTCTGCCTCCTACCAGCTGCCTCCTTGTCATACATGTACACATGCATCCACACACATATCTGTGTAATGATCATCTTATGCAACCATTCACAGAGGAAAGTGGGAATTCCACCCCAAATTCACCCCGACTACGGACCTGTCCTGTTACTTTGGAGGCTCCTTTAGTCCAGAGCTGGCAGTAAATTCCACGTAATCCTCTTTTCTTCCATAATCTCCTTTGTTAAACAAGCATCCTGGGCTCTGTAGGGAAAAAGTTGCGCTTCACTGGAAAACCACACTTCTTAGCCCGTGCACCCCACACCATCCCCAGGTTATCTGATTCCAGCTTTCATTGCCTTTGAGCTGTTTCACAACCCTAGGCTGTAAAGACCTACTGGCAGTGCACACGATTCTTGTCTGTGGGCTAGAAGTGAATTTCTGTCTGGTGAAGGGAATATCCCCCTACCCTACGGAAAAGCCAATATTTTGGTCCATTTGCAACTTCATTTCAGTATTTCTAATCTATAAACGTGTTATATGTTTCTCCTTTGAACCAGTATAGCATCTGTCAGAGTCAAATAAAATGAACACATCTTAAATGTTCATTTTACACTGATATGAGTTATGACTTTTTAAAATTGTCTTTTCATCATCTTTAGCCAGAACCTTCTAAGTCAACATGGATAAACCTGGTTATCTCTGAGGTCACCTCAGAGGGAAACAATAACCACCACCATCCACCACCCTGTAATAATGCCCACATGCCCCGCCCAGACTCCTTTTTCTGGCAGTTGGTAGCGGGTGTATGTGTGTCGAAAAGTTTGTAATGAAATTAGGATTTAGAGCGAATGGCCATGAATTGTTGTACCAAAAGGCTTGCAGTGAAAGCAGGCGTGTCGGGGGGAAGCTGGATGGAGGCACACGTCAGAGGGCGTGTAGAGCTTTCTCGGCCACTCTGTTAACCTGTGCTGCTTGCAGCCTCACAATCCTCATTTTTCACAACGTACCCGTGGGGACAGAAAGATGCTTTGCTAGACAGGAAAGCTGACTGTGCCTCAGTCAGGACCCTTCAGGCAACGTCAAGGGCAGGAGCAAAGCAATTGTATGATCTGTGCCTTCAGAGCAGAGCGCGGGCTCCAGGGTAAGGCTGCACTGGTACATCTGAGGCCCCTCAATCACGAGGACCCAGGAAGCAAAAGCACGGGGACTGAGGCTAATAAAGCAAGTACTGGGGGAGTATCCCCTACTTAAACTCATTTCAGTAAGCGGAAGGTTTTAACTAAAGCTCAGCAATAAGAAGAATCAGGTGTCCTATTATATTTATTTAAAAAACCTGCCAATCATCTCTGTTTCTATGGCAATGAACTCCTCCACACACATGTCCTTATAGACATCGGGAAGTGTATTTGGAGGATAAATTCCCAAATTTAATTTTAAGTAAACTAAATCTTGATTAAACTTCCCCAGAAATTATTTTACTTAGGATTGGAAAGTCAGCACGCACCTAGTCTCAATTATTTTGAGTGAAGAATCAGATGCTTGTAATTCTTTGCTTCCTCTGATTTCAAGCTGAATAAATAAATAAAGGGAAGCATTTTCATTTATTGACTTTTGCAGTACGTGCTTTAAACTGAGGTAAGGGACTGCTTCTTAATCAGCTTTGCTTCCTGGCACTTTGCATGTGCCTGGTAGACAGTAAGTGTTCAATAAATGTGGGCGGGAGAAGGAAGCATCAAATTAGCTTCCGAAGTCACATTCTAAACGTGAGAAAGGCTCACTTACGTCCTTTCTGCTGGATTAAAAACAGGTTTGAGTTACTGCTTTTCTGTATACCAAGATACATCCTTGATTAAGAAAAACTGTATCCCAAGTATGTGTGTGTGTTGTACAGAATTTAGAAAAATATACAGCAAACTCTCACCTCTGGTAAGGGGCAGGGTCATGAGAACTGCAGCATTTGGTTGCTTGGGCTTCTGCAAACAAAAACCTCAACAACGAGTAGCTTAAAAATCAAGATTTTTTTAAAAAGGACAATAGGAGGCCAATTCCCGGTTTGGTCAGGCCAGTGACTTAGAAGCATTTGTTACCTAGGATCCAGGCCTTCCCCTCTTCCCACTTGGTTGTTCTCAGGGTGTCCGGGGTCCTCGGGTGGCTTCAGGAATTCTGGGTGTCCTTTGTCGACAGGATAAAGTTGCTTATGTTAGTAGGTGAGGAAAAACTGCCCCCAGTAGGCTCACCCTCAGGTCCCACTGGCCGGGATCGGGTCCAGCCCACGCTTGACCCTGTCCTTCGGAAGGGAAAGGGGATCCCTGTGGTTGGCTCGGACCCAGCCTGAGTCTTCCCCTTGGGCTGGGAAGGGACCCCTATCTTGAACACATGGCCCTGCAGACGTCAGCACCCAAAAAACCACCATGCCTTGCCGTTAAGGAGGAAAAGACAGGCGTGGATTTGAGTAACAGAAAGCCGAGGAACACTCAGCTTACCTGTATTATTTTCTGTATTGTTTCAGTTACCAACATCTGCAACTAGTTTTTAGGACGTGTGACTACATCCAACTTTAGTAAGATTCTTGATCCCCAGCTTCAGGGCAGGGTGGCCCAGTGATTCACTGAGTTTACAGATGGTGGGTTTTTCCTTGCAGCTCGAGTCACGTTGAACCAAAGCAAATCTCTTCTGTCTCAGTGTCTTCATCTGCAAAAATTAAAGGAATAAGCCTTTCCACTCCCTGCGTCTCAGGGATGTTGGGAGTAACTGACAGCGTGAACGAAGGTACCCCACGGGGAGAATGGTCATTTGTCCTGTTAGGTGCCCAAGTCGAAGGGAAGCTGTGAAATGTATCAAAGTTTATGGCAAAGTTCAAGGCTGGGGTGAGAAAAGAGAATGAATCCACGGCCTTGTTTATCAAATCAGTTCCACTGACGTTGCAGTGGGGTCTTGGGGGGTTTTTTGTTGTTGCTGATGTCGCTGTTACAGTAGGATCGTCTTCTTCAAAAGGAAAGGAGCATGAAAACCTAGTAGGGGGACAATTTCTTCTTTCTCGGACTTTGTCGGCGTGGAGGACTGAGGAACACCTTCTGCGCTGCCTGCCCACCCCGGGGTCAGTCCTTCTCCCATACTAGCCGCCCACTGTCCTCTGGGTAATGGGCGTTCCCTCACCCGCCCACCCGGGCCCCTCCTCGGAGAGGCACGCCTTCAACTCTTTTCCCAGACCTCCCGTCAAAATCCTTAACTTCTCTGAGCCGCTGGTCTCAGATGTTCAGTTCTGTCCTCAGGGAAACACGCGGGTTAAAGCACTCAGATGTGGACGGCAGATAACCGTCAACATGTCCCAGAGGGCACTTGCACATAGAGAAGTCTTTACGAACCCGAACCCGGAGTTAGTGACGTGAGCGCTTAGCACAGTGGGGCCTCCCCACAGTGCCTCTGGCCATCCGGCCAACGTGACTTTATCAGCACAGGAGGGCAGGCAGTTCAAGGCCCCTGTCTCGGAACCCCGTCCCATCATCTCCCCCTCCATCAGGACGCATCCCTCCCCGACCTGGCCTATCAGGGCACAGCTAGGACTTCTGCTTTGTGCTTTGCCATTGACACCCTTGATCCCACGAGGCTGGATTTACAGCCTTTTGGGGCCGTGGCGTCACTTGCTCCGGGAGCCCTGAGCCCGGGACGAAGGATGCTGTCCCGGTGCCGAGGGCACCTGTGTCCGGCGAGGCTCCTGCCTCCACATTCCTCTGGGTTACCCGGGATGCAGAGGCCGTTCTCCTCCCTCAGTTGAACAGTTGATTACTTTTCAATAATTTGGTTTAGACTTTGTAGTAATTCAAAGGCCTAAACTTTTTTTTTTTTTTTGGCCTATAAATGTGTTTGCTTGGAGTCTTGCCTGTACTGTCGGCCGCCTCAGAAGCTGTCACTGCTCATTACCCGCCGTTCTCACTAAACGGCATCGACTCCCCTGGATCCTCAGAATTCACTGTGTGTGCACAGCCTCACCTTCAGTTTGTTCTTTTTCTGAGGAAGGACGTGAGCCTCGCAGTCGGCCTGTTGTGAGCAACGAATTGGTTTGGAGTAACCCTCCCCCCGCCTTTGCCCACAGCTCGTCCGCCGGGCGGTACCGGGGAGCCCTGTTTGCCGGTCAGCCGACCACGTCCGTCACCCCAGCCAGCGGCCCGCCCAGAGCCAAGCTGGGGGAGCTGGTCGTGCTGTGTGGGGTTCGGGTCACACACATCCCTCGCCAGGCCAGCATCTTCGTCAGACCCGTCCCAGGAAAGAAGAAGGCGACAGTCACGTACCTGTCGGAAAGGTGGATCTTAGGTGGGAACCCACGCGCCGGACGACCCTGTGTCCTGGGGCGGCTCGGGGGTGACAGCGAGGTGCCTTGTGATTGCAGTAGCCATTGGGGGTCCCCTTCAGAGCCTCTGATGTGTGTTCCTGGCCACTGGAACAGGTGTCAGAGGGGAGCATCAGGCCCATGCCCCCTTGCACGCAGCCTGGGGGCCTCTGCCGGATATCTCAGTGTCCACGTATCTGCCTTAACAGAGTCCTGTAAAAAGAAAAAAAAACACTCCTGTGACTTTCGTCTGTCACGAGCCCACCTAGACATTCCTGCTTTTTACTGTCAGCCCAGGTGCAGTTCGCGGGGACAAAGGAAATCCTATTAGACTTGTGCCCCTTGACCTCCCAGCTCGTGTAAAGACCCAGTTGACCCTGAGCTGCCCCAGCCGTGAGGCCACGGCACCGGCCTGGCCACCCCCAGCTCCTGGGTCCTCCCCCTGCGTGCCTGCCTCGCTCTGCGTCCAGGGTCTCGGCCAGCGCCGGCTGCCAGGACCCGCCACTGTCCCTCCCTTTCAGGCACTTGTCCTGATACTCGTTTGCGTGCTCAAAGTGGTACGTTTTAGCGCAAAAGGACTGGGGCTTTTATTTCTAAAAGCAAGTGTTGTGTGAATGTGACGTGTGTCTGGCGTCGATGCCGCTACGTTGGGCAAAACACCCCCCTCGAGCCTGCAGGGGAGGAGGTGGTACCAGATGAGCCCCGATTCCTGGGAGGCTGGAGGCTGACACCAGCAACAAGGGGCTTCGCCTGTTACCCCAGCTCTGGGGGCTGCAGGAGCGCAGGGGAGGCAGGCTCAGGCAGCGTATGTGATGTAGTCGAGCGTGGTGGGGTGAACGTGGGGCTCCACTGGGTTTGGATGAATGTACTGGTTGGCCTGGCTGCGGTACAGTACCACAGACCACAGGGCTGAGATAGCAGGGAGGGATCCTCAGCCCTGGGGACCAGACGCCTGAGACCAAAGTGTCCTCAGGGCTGCTTTCTCCGAGGCTTCGCTCCTGCTTACGGGGGGCCGCCTCTCCCTGTGTCTTCACGTGGCCTTTCCTCCGCGTCCCCATCTCCTCTTACAAGGACACCAGTCACTGGATTAGGGCCCACCCTCATGACCTCAATTTAATTAGCTCTTTAAAGGCCCTTTTCCAAACACAGTCCCATTCTGAGGTCCTGGGGGTTCGGGCTTCAACCTGTGGGCTTTGGGGGACACAGTTCAACCCATGACATTGAATGAGCCCTGTTTCAGCACTTTGGGCCAAGACCTTTATTTCTTAAGTGTGCTCACTCACTCTCCCTCTCTGCCTAGGTTTCTTTTTCAATCTTCCTATTTGCTTTCCTTGTCTCTAAATCCCAAACTTCTGGCTTTTCTCACCCCTTCCTAGACATTATCCTTTGACACATTAGCAGGGACCATGTTTGTCCAGGTTGCATTCGTTTATAATAACCACATTTTATGAATATCTTTTAAGTGACTGATGGTCATCCTTTGATACATTTTTAAAGTATGAGAATCAAAAGTCATTTTTTACTTTCTGGTGCAGAGTAATTTATATTTTGCCTGGAAACTAATTTCAAAATACCTATGGTTTTAGCTACAGTCCAGAAGCCAAGAGAGGCTGTTTACTCTTTCCTAAATGCCAAGAATATAGCCTTCAAAACACCCAATGTTCTGAAACAGAAGTTCTGGTTTTGGTTTTTAGAAAAGTGCATGTATTAAAATGACACCGACTAGAGACCAGAATCGTGCTTTAAAAAAGGAGCCTCATTCAGCTAACAGAACTGTGCACATGATTGAGATCAACAGCCCACATCAACAACTAGTCTTTCCAAAGTCTGCAGTCATGCACCGCGCAGAAGGCCGAAGCCTAGGTCTGCACTCTTATTATTTCCAGGTTGGGGAACTCAGCCGGCCCCTTCCTGGCCCTGGTGCATTTCTGTGCACGGATTGTGCACAAGTCAGCTGTCTGCCTGGTTCCTCCTGGGGTTTGGCCACTTGACCCCCCGATGGTGGGTTTTCAGGAGGCGAATGTCTACCTGCTTGAAGCCCAGGGTGTAATTTCCACAGGGCCCTTTGGAGTTCTTTGAGTCTCAGAGCTGGAACTGCGGGCCTAGGTTTTTGTTTCTTTCCTCTCCCATAATTCATGTCCTGTTTCTGATTTGTCATTGATCACACCATGTACGTGTGCCCTTGGCAACTCCCAGGTACTGTGTGTCCTGGAATCCTCGGCTCTCGGCATGGTGAAGTCCTCACCTGTAACATCAGTCCTGCGGCCCCGTCTGCACTGGGTCCTCCCCAGCCTTGTCGTGTGAGTGTTAAATACCTGAAAAATACATGTTCTGTTAGTCTATATGCATCTCTTTCTGAAGGGAGTTACGACACAATAGCTCCAGCTTTGTGCAGATGAAGGAGATTGCATTTTTCTGTCTCTACACATATGCACAGACCTACAAAACACACAATCTAGGGCATCACCTTTTCTGCCACTAGCTTATTCTCTGACCAGACACAAGTCACCTGGGTCTCTCTGGACCTAATTTTACTTACCTCGTGTAGGAGACAGAGTAGTAAACCCAATGATCCGAGGAGACAACACGGCGGTGCAAAACCTCTCCCAGCTGCAAGGGGCAGTGTCCAGGACCGCTGGGCAGCGGGACCCACTGACACGTAAAAAATCATTCCTGACCTTTTGCCAAAGCAGTATTGTCTCTCTTGGAGACTTTTATTCTTCCCATTAGCTTTCAGTACAGACACTCCCAGAGAATATTTTATTGTCAGAATGTGAAATTAAAATTAACAGTAAAACCACTTTTAAATTAAAATTAAAACATGTTAAAGCACCAGTTTAAAAGTCATTTTGTGATAACTTATGAAAAGCAGTACTCAGAATTTATCAACTAGAGGTGTTCCAACTAGAATATCAGGTGCCGTCGAATCCCTGAGAGCTCATTATTTTATTCGAACTGTTTTTAAAACCTTGAACGTAGCTTGGTGTGCCCACTTTCAGATTTGTAATTTACCTTCCAAAATAAAGGTTCTAGGATTTTTTAGTACCTTTACACTTATTCCTATATTTTAGGGGGTCTTTGTTTTTGCAGACCTAATAGAGTCATAGGGGATGGACAAGGAGGAGACTTTTTTGGCCATTAGAAACTCCCCCTTGGCGGGGGGAGATGTGGACACTTTCCTTGGGACCTCCGACGTCCTAGCACTGTAATCTGTCCGATAAAACTTTTATCCCTTCACTGTATCTTAAAAACAATGACCCAATGTTTTTGAATATTTTTTTAAAAACTGTTAAATGATCATTCTACCGCCTGGTGTTGCTGGCCTAGAACGGTGTGAACTTAAGAAGTCTCCCCCTAGGGCTCCACACGAGAAACTTAAGCCACGTCTTACTCACTGGCTCCGAGCAGAAGCTCACACACACCGAGCTGCCTTCTAATGAAGCCACTGGACCAGTCCCGATTGTGTTCCCAAGTCATTCCCCGGAGTCTGTTTTCCCTGAAACAGCAGCATACTTAGGCCAAGATTCTTGATGAATCATTCACCCAGGAGGAGGAATGGGATTTTTGAGAAAGACCACACTTGCGGCGCTTGAATATGTATGAAAATAAACGGGAAAACAAAAGTCAAATTTCCGGCACCAGGAAGCAAAATGTCACCTTTCCGTGATGTTGGTAAGATGTGTTGTATTTTGAAGCACTTTCCAGTATCTTGGTTTTTTCCGCACGCCCACAGAGTATAGTTCCCATCTTACACATTAAGAGACGAAGACCCTGGGGTCTGAGGTGCCCGCTGGCATGGAGGGGCCCATGGGCATCCATCGCAGGTCAGCGGCCTGAGCTGTAACCATTTTTCACTCTTTTTATCCCCGCTGGTCTTATCACTGCAGGTTGGTTTGGCCTTTCTCATAGGCACGTTTCCAGTCTCGGGCGCCCTTTTATTGTCTGGGCTACATTCAAGTGATAAAACATACATTTTTACTATTGTGGGAACATAATGTAATAGTCTCAACAGCCTTGCCAAAAAAAAAAAGAAGTCTTGCCTCGGCATGACTTCCTTATAACTTATAAAAAAGCATTTGATTTGAATGTCTCCCATGTCAGCGTTCTCAGGGAAAAATCGCTGATAGCGCGTGGGCCTCGTGCACACTGGCAGGATGGCCGTCTCCACTGAGGGCTGACACGAGACTGGCTCAGACCCACGCGCTCTGAACAGGGCGTTCGTTACAGCCCCAGGCCCTAGGGTTTCCTGATCACGGAGGCACCGTCAGGGATCCCAGGAGCATCTCATCTGTGTTCCAGGTTTGCACTGTTGTCGCATGTTAGGTTTACGGTGTTCGTCAGTAACTGCCTAAGTGCTGGAGCTTGTGCTGTGCACTGAGTTGGTCCCCACAGAGTCCTGTGCTGAAGTCCTAGTCCCCACACCTTAGGCTGCGACTGCATGTGGAGACAAGGCCTTTAAAGAGGTGACTAAAGTGGAATGAGGTCATAAGTGTGTCCCTGATCTATGTGGACCAATGACCTTATAAGGGGAAGAGACACCACGGATGTGCGCACACAGGAAGGACCTCGTGAGGACAGAGAAGGACCAAGGCCTCGGGAGAAACCCACCTGGCTGACGACCGTGAGAAAATAATGTCTGTTGTTCAAGCCACACGATGGGCAGTGTTTGGGGATGGCAGCCCTATCAGACTAAAGCTGCTCGAAATGAATTCTGAGATGGTCGACAGAAAACTCTTCCTTTTGGAGATGAGGAAAGAGGAAAGTGAGGGATCTGAATCCCTGGGCCAGAGCCACGTGGTGAATTGCAGACCCAGAGTGCCTGGTCGCCCCCCTCCCAGCCAAGAGTCTGCGTTTGTAAAGAGTCAGATCTCCTGCTGCTCAGTCACCGCACCTTCTCTTCACTCGTGCACCCACCACCACCGTGGTTCTCAAACTGTGTGTGACGGACCCCGACAGCCCACAAGCTGGGCTGAGGTCAGCGTGTCCACGTCAAAGCACAGGCACAAGAAGCTTTCCCCAATTTGCAGGAAGAGGGAAAAGTCATTGGATTAAATTATCTCATTTTACTTTTTGAATCAATTTTTCTTAAACTGTGGTGCTTGAAGATGAATATGTAGCAAGAAATCAATACAGAGGAATGTAGGAGAAAGAAAGAATAAAGATAATCTCAAACATTAACAAAATTGAAGCAAAGAAAAAAATTGGAGAAAAAGTTCTTTGGGTGGGGGGGGAGAGGAAAACTTAATGTCAAAATTCTAGAAATAGTGAAAAAGAAAAGAGTCCAATGAACAAAACTGAGAATGAAATTGGGGCTACAGCTACAGCTACAGTAAGGATATCTAAAAATCGTGAGCTCGTGATGAATAACTTTATGCCAGTAAATTTAAAAATAGGCAAGATGGATAATTTCTAGAAAAATGTTACCAAAATCGATTCAAGAAATAGAAAATCTAAACAGTTTCAACTGTTAAAAATGAATTGTAATCTGAAGTATGCCTCTCACCACCCGTCATGAAAGTTGCCTGCAGAGTGATGTCAGCAGGATGGCAGACTGGAAAGCTCCAAGCCCTTGTCTCCCCACAGAAACATGGAGAAAACAAGCAGAAGCCATCTGAACCAACTTTTCAGGAGCTCTGGGAAAAAATCAAAGGTTTACGGCCACCAGGCAAACGCCCAACCAAGTAAAGCCATGTTTACAACAGTAGGAAAGTCCTGTGCCATTTACTCACCCCTGACAGTCTTGGTTTCCCAGTTCCCCTCCCTGAACAGAGACCTTATTTGCTCTCATCTGCCTGGGAGACCTGAAGGACTGACTCGCCCGTCTCTGTCTCGAGTGACTTGGACACATGCAAGAAAAAAGGTGACCACCGCTCTTAAAAGCTACTTGGAAATAATAGTGGTTAATATTCGAAAACTATAAAGAACTCTTACAACTCAACAACAAAAAAACCTGAGTAAAAAAATGGGCAGAGGAGTTCATTAGACCTTTCTCCAGTGACGACATTAGCACATGAAAAGATATTCAGCATCACTAATCATTAGAGACATGCATATCAAAGCCACAGCTATCATCAAAACAAACCGTGGAGAGTGTGGAACCTCTGGCAGGAATGTAAAATGGCAGTTCCTCAAAAAATTAAAAAAAAAAAAACTACCATACGACCTCGTAATTCCAATTCCAGATACATATCCAAAAGATTTGAAAGCAGGGACTCAAATATTTACACACCCGTGTTTACAGCAGTATTGTTCACAACAGCTAAGAGGTAGAAGCAACCAAGTGTCCATTAACAGATGAATGGATAACAAAATGGGATCCATACGTACAGTAGAATAGTATCCAGCCCTAAAAAGGAAAGCTGTTCTTAAACCTGCAGCATTCATGAACCTTGAAAACATTATGTTAAAGTGAAATAAGCCAGTCACAAAAGGACAGGTACTGTATGATTCCACTTTTATGAGTTACCTAGAATAGGCAGATTCATAGAGAAATTATAATAGAGGTTAATCGCGTCTAAGGTGGGGGGATGGGAATGGGGAGTTATTGTTTAATGGGTACAGAGATTGTGTTTGGGATTATGAGAAAGTTCTGGAAATGAGGAGTGGTCATGGTTGCACAGCATTGTGAATGTACTTGATGCCACTGAATTGTACACTAAAAATGGCTTAAGTGGTAAATTTTAGGTTATGACTGTTTTACCACAAGAAAATTGTTTTTAAGACACCTCCCCCTAGATAGTTTTAACAATAAATTTTACCAAACATTACACATTACTGCATAGAAAAGCTATTCATCTCATTTTACGAGACTAGCCCAAACTCGTTTGTGAATATGGATATAAAAATCCCTAATGGGCTTCGCTGGTGGCGCAGTGGTTGAGAGTCTGCCTGCCGATGCAGGGGACACAGGTTCGTGCCCCGGTCCGGGAAGATCCCACATGCCGCAGAGCGGCTGAGCCCGCGAGCCATGGCCGCTGAGCCTGCGCGTCCGGAGCCTGTGCTTGGCGACGGGAGAGGCCACAACAGTGAGAGGCCCACGTACCACAAAAAAAAAAAAAAAAAATCCCAAATAAAATATTTGCAAATTAAATTTAGCAGTGTGTTAAGAAACATATAGTCAGGTAGGGTTTAACCAAAGAATGTAGAAATAAATACCATTCAATCTTTTTCCCTAATCCATTGATTTTTCTCAGTAGATGTTAAAAAGCATTAGAGAAAATCCAATACCCACTCATGATAAAAACAAAAAACACTTCATCAGCTAGGAATAAGAGCACTTACTTCACATGATGAAGGGTATCTATAAAAAACCTACAACATATATTTAACAGTGAAAATCTTAGTTTAAGGTTTAAGTCAGGTACAAAATACATATGGTTATTACCCTTGTGTCTCAGCAGTGTTCTAGAGTTCCTAGTCAAGGGGATAAAATAAGAAACACAAACGAAGGATCAGAATTAGAAAGGAAGGGACAAATCATTTCATTTGCCTATGATATGGTTGTGTATCTAGAAAAATCTAAGAGAATCGTTGTAACCAATTCAGCAAGATTGGTCTTTATTTATGATCCACTTACTAAAATCATTAGTATTCCGATGCCCAGTAGTAAATATAAAATGTAACAGAAATATAGTGAACTCAAAGCTAGCCCTGTAATGTCATTTCAGTCATGTTTCTTGGGTAGAAAGGAAAAGTTGGCATGCTAGGAATAAACTAGACTGTCTTGTCTAAGACACAGTGCAAATTCATGCTATACCCTTGGAAAAGTATCAGATATGTGAAAGTCTCCAGCCCAATATCAGAGCAGGAAAAAAATGCTGAGAACTGCTATTTCCTTCACATATTCTGCATGGCATCAGGTCATTCATTCATCTACGCAGTATTTATTGAGCATCTCTCAAAAGGGTACAGCCCTTTTCCCGTGGGACTTACATTCTAAAGATGGACATTTCTTTTTTTTTTTTTTTTGCGATACGCGGGCCTCTCACTATTGTGGCCTCTCCCGTTGCGGAGCACAGGCTCCGGACGCACAGGCCCGGCAGCCATGGCTCACGGGCCCAGCCGCTCTGTGGCATGTGGGATCTTCCCGGACCGGGGCACGAACCCGTGTCCCCTGCATCGGCAGGCGGACTCTCAACCACTGCGCCACCAGGGAAGCCCTGGACATTTCTTTTTAATCCTGATGGTGATAAATGCTATGAAGCAAACAGGGTATGAGTATGGAGAGAGACACTGAGGTGGGCTCCTTACCGAGGAGCTGTGTTTGAGCTGAGCTCTGAATGTGGTCCAGAGGGATGAGCTCGTGTGGAGCTAAGGGAACAGTTAGGGTCAAGGATGAGAGGTGGGCAGAGGCAGTGGGTCTAGAGCACAGAGCGATGGGGGGGAAAGCAGCAGAGCCTGGACCACGCAAGGCCTGGGGGAACAGTAGTCAGAGGTGTGGTTTTTGTTCTAAGAATAAATAGAAGTCAAAGGATTTTAAGAAGGGGAAATGGGCTCTAAGACATATTTTTAAATAGAAGCAGAGAGAGTGATCTTAGGCTCTTGCAGTGACTCAGGTGATAAACGATGGTGGTTAGGACCAGGGTACTATCGATGGAGATGGTGTGAAGCTGTTTAATAAACTGTTAAAAAACTTTGGAGCCCATTGCACTTGCTGGCAGATTGGACACTGCTGTGTTAGAAAAGAGAATAGAAGATGAGTCCTAGACTTGGGTTCCGAGCCCCCGGGAGAACGGTGAGGATCCGTGAAAGCAGCAGAGAAGGGACTGGTTTATTAAGAGGAATCAACGTGCAGATGGAGACAGACTTGCTCGGTGTGGGTCCAGAGAGAAGTACGGGCCGGGCTCAGCATCAGAAAGGACTTCAGGGGGGACCCTCGCTCTGCAGAGTAGTAGAGGTGACCCCTTATGCGTGGATATCTGGCTACACAGATACTGAGGTTTCCCAGCCCTAAAATTTATAGCTCATTTTGGTAAGTCAAGATAAAGCTCCCAGCAGGGCCCTGAGGGTCCCCAAACTCTGCACACAGGACCATTAGCCACATCTGGCTGTTGGCAGTTGGAGTCTTAGTTCAATAAAGCCGCTTGCCTGTCCCACTATTAAAAACAAACAAAAAAAAAGCTTTGGTGGCATGTTGATTCCACATCCCAAGCACACAGAAGCATGGCCAGTGAACTTTAACGTGTGCAGATACGTGTGCCAAGACCCGCTGAATAACTCTGTTAAAAAAACAAACAAACAAAACCTGGGGTTTTTTCTTTCCAATTTAAATTTCATGGGAGCTGCTTGTGTACTATTTGTCTCCCTTTCTGCTGGCTGGGTCGGGCATTGCTCTAACATCTGTCTCCTGGTCATGTTTTATGGGGTGTTTGAGGATCGTGCACCTGACGTGACACTGGAATTTGGGGACGTGGCTGTCTTCAGATGCCAAATGAACTTGGATAGAAATCACTCTCCGTGCGTGTGTTTACAGCTGGGAACTTGGAGCCGAGAGGGGCTCCCTGGACACAGCTGTCCTGGCTCTCAGCTATTACTCAGTTCTCAAGTGTTCTGGTCCCACTCTGCACAGCACCACGTGCAAGGGGTTAATTCCTCAGGCAGCACCATCAAAGAGGTGGGAGGAGCCAGCCACAGGCTTTGTTGTGGCTTCTGTTTTATCTGAATTTAAAACTGGACCCTTCTCCAGCCAGTCTTTTTTCCCCACCACGATGGATGGATGGATGGATGGATGGATGGATGGATGGATGGATGGATGGATGGATGGATGGATATGTACAGTGAAGCTTGATTTCATGGTCAAAGAATTCAAACAATAGAGAAATACATAAAGACCCCAAATCTTACTACCCTTCCCTAAAGTAACGACACTAAAGATTGAACTGTGTTTCAGATTTAACACGTATTTACATAGAAATAAATGTATATAAACATATGCATTGAGGGTTTGTTTTCTATAAAAGGAGGATCACATCTCGTTCATGAGTTTTTATCCCATCTCTGTGTCTAGAAGATCATTCCGTTTTAACACAGACAGTAACCTCATTCTTTTTAACCATTGGAGGTGCTGTGATTAATTTACACACTCCTTACAATTAGACATTTGGGGTTATTTCCACTGCTTCTGCTTCTATAAATTTTGTGTGTGTGTGTGTGTGTGTTCTAATTGGAATGATTTGAATTCAATTTTAAGAGACTGTCTTGAGCTATAATTAGTGTGGCTCAGTCCCAGGCAGGAGTATTTCTGTAGAATAGATTCGTAGAAGAGGAATTACTGAGCCCTAGGGTGTGTGTACCTTAAACCTCGATCCACACAGCTGTACCAGCTTACAGTCTTACTAACAGTACCTGGATATTCCCGTTCCCCAGACCCTCCCCAGTACCAGACTTTACCCATATTTTCAATATTTGGTGATCTCATTACTTAATGTATATGCCGTAATTACTCAGTTACTCATGAGCATGGGTACCTAGAGGGGGAATTCATACGTCATGAACGGCCAATTCTTCTCTCTTGCCTGTTTTTTACATTGGGCTGTTTCTCTATTCCACACTGTTTTACAGCATATTTGTATAGTATGGACTGTAACCTTTTGTGATAAATGTAAGATCCTCTCTGTCTCTTATGTTTGTTTATGGTGTTTTCTATGGATTTTATTTTATTTATTTATTTATTTTTTGGTACGCGGGCCTCTCACTGCTGTGGCCTCTCCTGTTGTGGAGCACAGGCTCCGGACGCGCAGGCTCAGCGGCCATGGCTCACGGACCCAGCCGCTCCGCAGCACGTGGGATCCTCCCGGACCGGGGCACGAACCCGTGTCCCCTGCATCAGCAGGCGGACTCCCAACCACTGCGCCACCAGGGAAGCCCTCTCCACTGATTTTTAATGCCCCCTTGAATCAGCTCTTAAACTCCCACACATGCACGGGTGGGTTTCTGGAGTTTGTTCTCTTCCATGGATCTATTTATCTATTCTGTGCTAATTACCTGTTTTACTACCGTAATTTTATAGTATGTTTCACTATCTAGTATGTCAAATTCTCTCTCATTCTTCTTTTTCAAAGTTGTCTTCCCGTGCATTTTCCCCCCATATAAACTTCAGAATAAGCATGTCAAGTTTTTTTTTTTTTAACAAACATTTGGAATTGGGGGATTATACTGGATTTTTAGATTAATTAAGAAAGTGCATCATCCTTTTGGCAGTCTTCTCTGGCTTTCAAAAATGACATCCTGTCAGAAATCTAAATGTAAAAATTGAATCAACAGGTTTTTTAAAACCTGGAAGAAAATATGGCTGAATTATTTTATAACCAGGTATAGGGAAGGCTTTCTACCTGTGATTCAAAATCCAAATGCAATAAAAGATTGATGTAATTTGAATATATAAATAAACGTTTGCGTAAGAAAAGTCGAAAGGCAAGCAACAAACAGAAAATATATGCAACACAAATCATGAATAAAGGACTAACATTAAAATGTAAATCATAATAATACTTCAGTGTTGTAGAGAGAGTTAAGCGGTATGCTGGGTATCAATAATAACTGTTAAGGTTCTATTGTATGTATTATTAATTATAATTATATAATGTATATAATATATATAACAAACATTACTGATCCTCTGAGATTCAGCTACCAGGTCAGACCGCCTGTGTGGAAGTGCATTTGTAGTGGGAGGGCTGTGATTAAATTCTGGGGCACTGGCTTGAGCTATAACTAAGATAAGCTATTTTTTTTTCTTTTATCCATAAAAGAAACCCATTTTTTCTGCTTTGTATCTCACAACCATCACAGCTTTCCATGTCCTACTGCTCATCACCCTGACTTCTTAAGGTCCTTCAAATATACAGTAATTGTTCACCCTCTGGATAATAATAGTAATCAATAAGTTAACTTTAATTGTCAGTCAGTCAGCACTGACGATCCACTGCACATCTGTCTCATTCTAACAGCAGAAGAAGGGTCGGAAGCAGTCAACCGTCCAGCATGAGGAGTAAAGGGCCTGCTTGGAGCCGGCTGCAGGCACAGCTGTGTTGGCCTCTTCCCCTGCACCTGTGGCTTATCCTGGGCCAGGGCACTTCATGGGATTTTCATAAAATAATAGGGTTATTTATACTCTGCCTTGTACCAAAGATTAGAATTTGGATCTCCCACATCGTGGACTGGCAGACTTTCCTGTCTACTAGAACGTTCTGCCATCAAGGGCATGCCCTGTGTGTGCTACATCTAATAGGATACGTGAGGACTGAGCACTTGAGATGTGGCTGGTGTGACTGAGGAACTGAATCATTTATGTTATTTTACTTCATTTTAAATAGCCACATGTGCCATATGGACCTGTGGACATATGGACCATGCTGCCCAGGACCACTGACGATTTAAAATATGATTTGTGTATCTGTGATGAGGTTGTCATCTTACCATGTGCCGGCCATTGTCAGTGCTAACCTGCTTCTCTTCCTCTAGACTCAATCACTCAGCACAAGGTCTTTGCCTCAGAGAACCGCCCGCTGCTGCCGTGAAGGAGACACCGCTCAACCCATGGCTGCTGCTAACAGCCTGCCGCGTCGTCCTCGGATGCTCAAGTGAGGGGAGGGGTGGACGCAGGAAGGATTCCTTTCTATACCGTCACGTTTGCCGCCTGTGTGTGTTGTGGTTTTCACGTGAAGAAAGCTCCTTCGTGTGGCTTTCTGATGCCTGAGTGTGTAGCTCAGAGAAGCACTGGCCCGCCCTGTTGGGCCTTTTCTATTAAAGCCAGTCTGTGTGTCCTAGTGATGATCATAATTGAGAGGTCCCAGAACCTTTGTCACTGAAGAGCCATACTGTTAAATAAAGGATGGAAATTACATTGTTTTATTACCGAGAACAAAGAGCCCCCTGAGTTTCTACGTTTCTTTATTAACGTATCATCTACTAGGTTTGAAGGATGTTGGTCTGTTCTCACCTTATGTACCCGAGATTCTTCTCAAAATAATGAGGACAGGTGTGAGGAGCCGCAATTAGTGATAATTAGTGCCATCAAAGTAGCCCCGCTTCTGCAAGCTTGGTTTCTGGTGAGGAGAGCCTCACCCACAAGAGACCAGGGCCTCTGCAGGCCTCCAGGATGCTCGCCATCCCCTGCAGGAAACGGGCATTTGGCCAAATCATACACACGCTGGCTGGTCACCTTGTGTAGGAGAGAGATGCTAAATCCCAGCAAGGCTGAAGGTGCCAGTTAGACGCCCTCATGATACTGTTCCCTCTGTGTTGTTTATCTGTCACTCATCTCAGCTGCTGTTTCTACCTCAAATAAATGTCAAGTCCCTCAGCAAATACAAGGCATCAACTTCTAGGATAACCGCCCTAAAAGGGCAGTAACGATGCACGTGGAAATAATGAAGGGTTTTCTCTTGGTGTTAATAGAACGTATACCCCAAGTCCCCTTGTAATACTCCTGCCTCAACAATGTTGAGCCTCAGTGCAGCTCAGCAGGCCGGAGGCCTTTCTCCTGCCTTGTAAATCCCGTGTCACTACACCCACTGCCTCCTGGGCTTGGCGACTTTGAGGCTCAGGTATCAGTACTATGGCAGAGCTCCCATCGCACCAAAAGTTCCCGAGGGGGCTGACAAAACTGTGCTGACTCCCGGTGGAGACAAGCCACAAAGAACTCCATCCCACGGCCACATCAGCCACAGAGTGCCACCCAGGTCACGTGCCCACCCAGGCCTGCATCCTCACAGCTAAGATTCCTGATGCCAGCCTGCCAGGAGCCACTGGAGATTCTCTCTAAAAGCTAATCTCTTATGAGGACACTGATTTGTGCCTGGCTTTAAGCATTTTCTATTACCTCATTTAATCCTGCCAACAAGCCTAAAAGTTAGTTACTAGAGGTTTGCAACCCCTTACCCAAAACACATAGGGCTAAAAGTGTCTCAGAATTCTGAACTTTTTTTTTTAATTTTGAAAGGTATGTGGCTCTCACCACTTCTATTCAACATTATATCAGAGATTCTACTGAGAGAAGGCCAGGAAAGGAATTAAGGGCATACAGACTGGAAATGAAGAAGTAAAACTATTCTCAGATCACATGATACTATATGTAGAAAATTATAAGGAATTAAAGAAAAAAGTAGATTAAGCATGTTAGCAAGATTACAGAATACAAAATCTATATACAAAGCTAACTGAATTGTATTTCTATATACTATCAATAAACAATTCAAAAATAGAATTAAGAATACAGTTCCAGTCACAATATCATGTAAAAATAAACTAAATAGGAATACATTTAACAAAAGAAGTATAAGATCTGCATACTTAACGAAACATTTCTGAGAGAAATTGAAGTTCTAAA
This sequence comes from Mesoplodon bidens, assembly GCF_964165515.1. Classification (NCBI taxonomy): domain Eukaryota; kingdom Metazoa; phylum Chordata; class Mammalia; order Artiodactyla; family Ziphiidae; genus Mesoplodon; species Mesoplodon bidens. The sequence continues at coordinate 35,070,828 of NC_138181.1, read as the reverse complement.
TAAATGGAGAAATATACCAAGTTTATGGATTAGAAGACTCAATATCGATAAGATGGCTTTTTTCCTCAAATTGATCTACAAATTCAATGTAATCATCAAAATATCAGGTAGATTTTTTTATAGACTTTGAAAAGCTGATGCTAAAATGTATATGAAAATGCAAAGAACCCCTAGTAGAAAAAAGTAATTTCTTTAGAAAAAGAGTAAAGTTGGGGGATTTATACTACCTGATTTCAAAACTTATTAGCATAAAGGTAGACTACAGATCAAGGGAAGAGAATAGAGACTCTAGGTATAAATCCTCATACTTATGGTCAAGTTGATTTCAACCAAGGGGCCAAGTCAATTCAATGCAGCAGGATAAAACAAAGAAAAAACAAAACAGAAAGAAGCACACTCACATCCTTATCACACTTACGTCCTTACCTCACGCACAAAAAGAAAATGCACATGGATCCCTACCTCACACCATACGCAAAAATTAACTCAAATAGACCAGAAACCTAACTTAGGGTTTCTCAACCTCAGCACTATCGGCATTTTTGGACCAGATAATTCTGTGCTGCAGGGGCTGTCCTGGGCATCATACTATGTTTAGCACCATCGCTGGCCTCTATCTACTAGATGCCATTAGCACACATCACCCAGTTGCGACAGTCCAGACTGTCTTCAGATGTCCCCAGATTTCCCCTGGAGAGCAGAACCGTTCCCAGCTGAGAACCACTGACCTAAAATTATAAAATGTCTAGAAGAAAACATAGCAAGAAATCTTTCTGAAAGGTCAGGCAAAGATATTTTTAGGTAGGGCACTAAAGGCACAATTCATAAAAACATAAATTGGACCTCAAAGTTTCAAAAAGTTTTGCTGTTCAAAAGAAACCACTAAGAAAATTAAAAGACAAGTCAGAGACTAGGAAAAATATTTGTGAAGCGTATAGCTGAGGAACTGTATCCAGACTATGTAAAGAACTTCTATCCATTAACAAGAAGATAAAGAATGGGCAAAAGACATTTCACACAAAAACATATAGAAATGATTAATAAGCACATGAAAAGGTGCTCAACATTATTAGTCATTAGAGAAACGCAAAGTAAGAAGCACAAGGAGATGCTACTACGTACCCTCGGGAATGGCTGCAGCCGACAGTTCTAATACAAGAGTTGACCAGCATGTGGAGAATCTAGGACTCCCATGCACTGCTGGTGTGGCTGCATCATTCTGCAGTTTGGTTTAAAGACTAAACATACACTTGCCATATGACGCAGCAACTTCACTCCTAGGTATGTACCCCAGGGAAGTGAAAATGTGCCTGCACAAGGACTTGTACACAAATGTTCACAGCAACATTATTCACACCAGCCAAAAGCTAGAAGCAATCCATCAACTGATAAATGGATACACAAAATGTGCTATATCCATACCATGGATTGCTACTCAGCAATAAAAAGGAGCAAACAACTGATACAGGCAACAACCTGGACCAACCCCAAGAACATGGTAGTTGAAAGAAGCCAGACTCAAAAGACTACATATTGTATGATTCCATTTAGACAAAATTTCTAGAGAAGATAAAATTATAGAGACAAACAGATCACTGGTTTCCTGCTGCTGGGGGTAGAAGTGGGAATAGACAGCCGACATTTTGGAGTGATGGAAGTATTCTAAAACTCGATTGTGATTTTAGTTGTAAAACTGTATACATTTACTAAAATCGTTGAACAGTACACTTGCCATGGGTAAATTTTTATGGTGCATGCATGAATTATACACCAATAAATTTATTTTAAAAAAAAACTATGTGGCAACCTTGGAGCTGTGCCTCTCGGATCCCACTTTAAGAAAGAATCTTCTAGGACTTCCCTGGCAGCGCAGTGGTTAAGAATCCGCCTGCCAATGCAGGGTACACGGGTTCAAGCCCTGGTCTGGGAAGATCCCACATGCCATGGAGCAACTAAGCCCGTGCACCACAACTACTGAGCCCGCGCTCTAGAGCCCACAAGCCACAACTACTGAGCCCGTGAGCCTAGAGCCTGTGCTCTGCAACGAGAAGCCACTGCAATGAGAAGCCCGCGCACCACAATGAAGATCAGTAGCTCCCGTTGGCCACAACTAGAGAAAAGCCCATGTGCAGCAACAAAGACTCAGTGCAGCCAAAAATAAATAAATTTTTTTTTTTTAAAGAAAGAATCTTCTGCTCAGCTGGAATGAATACCGTTAGCTGACTGCTATTAGTGCCTTAAAGATCCACCTCAGGGCTTCCCTGGTGGCGCAGTGGTTGAGAGTCCGCCTGCCGATGCAGGGGACACGGGTTCGTGCCCCGGTCTGGGAAGATCCCACATGCCGCGGAGCGGCTGGGCCCGTGAGCCATGGCCACTGAGCCTGCGCGTCCAGAGCCTGTGCTCCACAACGGGAGAGGCCACAGCAGTGAGAGGCCCGCGTACCGAAAAAAAAAAAAAAAAAGATCCACCTCAGTTTTCAAGCTGAGGCCACTCAATTCCTGAGTGGTCATCCCCAGGCAAGGATCGGGCCCAGCGGGCATCAGGGGCCTGGCTAATTCTGCTAATATAAGACCCCTAACAGGCACCCGGGCTCCAGAGCCTCCGTCCCCACCTGCAGCATCTGAGGCCTCTCCTGCATCCTCTCTTCCTTCCTCCTGACCTGTCACAGCTGCGTCTGCAAGCGCTCCTTACGAATCCTGCTTCCTCCCATTTTTATTTTTCTCGGGAGTTACCCCCAACAAACCTCTTGCTCTCTTAACTCCCATCAGTGTCAGCTGCCCAAGGCCCCCCCGCCCCTGCCAGCGAGGACTGTGATGCATGTGACATCACCCCCCAACTCAGGCACTCAGGGGCAGCAGCCTGTAACCTCACATTTCTTCCATGACACATACCACATTGAGTGGGACACAGAAAACTATTGATCATCTTGTGTGTTCAGGTCAAATTTTGCCTCTAATTCAAAAAAAAAACTATTTTAGTGCCTTTGGATTTGGGAATTGTGGATTAGGGACTGTGGGGCTTGTACTCTTATCTGTGGATACTCTGTTTTTTGGTGATATTCCACCAGTGGATGGAAGGACTGGGGTTTGAACACGGAGTCCCTAACTGCAGCTCTGAGAATGTCCAATGGACTGGTAATGACGGATTTTTAAAATGGTTACTAATGCCCACCACGTTCAGGTAACTACCCTCATAAAACACAGGTCCTTAAACTCAGTCAACGTGTTTCCAAGGAGCTGTCATTAGCAGTTGTTTTCAGCCTTTGTTAAATGGCAAAACCCTTTAAGTGAGGTTGCATGAAAGTTGCAGTAGATACGTCAGGTGGCAACAGAACTGCTCCAGTTAAAGAGTGGGGAGGGAAGAGAGGGTTCCAGATCCTTTTGCCCGAAGATCCATTCCTTCCTCCCCATGGGCCCACCTCCACAGTGCCTCTGTGGATACTTATGGGATCATCTCAGAACCACTACATCTGGTCCAGTCCTCCACTTCACTTGCAGAGAAGCTGACACCTTCAACATCATTCAACTAATGAGCAGTCATCCGACAAAAACCCATCTAAAATCAGAACTCCCCACTCACAACGGCACAAACTGAAATTGTCTATGAGTAAGGGACAGCCTTGATCCAACTCAGAAAACTGCTTTGAAAGGCAAACAACACTGAAAAGTAGAGTCACAAATGAGACTTCATTTGATGTCAGTTAAAGCTGCTTTGTGTCATGCCGGCCACTCCCATTATCTTGTACACCCAGTGCCACTTTTTTTAATAAAACATTTTTCACCATGCATTACATTAAATACTATTATCCTCTCCTGTGTTTAGAAGTGCCATTTAGGGCATTAAAAGATTTAATTTCTAGATAGTTACTTACAATCATGCAGCCTTGTAATTGTGTTTGAAAAACATATGAGAAAATTCTGAGCTGCCTTCTCGAACTTTAACGTGAATTCGAATCATCTGGGGATATTGTTAAAGGTAGATTCTGATTCAGTAGATCTGGGTGAGGCCTGAAACGCTGCATTTGTAAAAAAGCTGCCAAATGATGTCATGGAAGCTGCTTGAATTGCAAGGATTTGGAATACTCTGAGGGATAACTTTACATACCATTTAGTTCTGTACAGGAATTAATGATTTGGAGATTTTAATGTCTTTTTTGAACCAAATTGCTGCTTCTAGCTGTGTGTTGCAAATACGTTGTAAAATTCGATCAAGGTATTTCTTTGAAAATGCTTAGGACAGTGACTCTCAACCCTGACAGAACGTCAGAATCACCTGAGGGGGTTTAAAAATACACAAACACTGGGCTTCCCTGGTAGCGCAGTGGTTGAGAGTCCGCCTGCCGATGCAGGGGACATGGGTTCATGCCCCGGTCTGGGAAGATCCCACATGCCGCGGAGTGGCTGGGCTCATGAGCCATGGCCGCTGAGCCTGCATGTTTGGAGCCTGTGCTCCGCAATGGGAGAGGCCACAACAGTGAGAGGCCTGCCTGCCGCAAAAAAAAAAAAAAAAAAAAAAATCTTTAAAAATACACAAACACCAAGGATTCTGATTTAACTTGTCTGGGCATCCATATATTTGGGTTGGGGGGCGGTATTTGTCTGTTTAGTTCTGTGCAGTTGTTTTATTTAATTTTTGAATTTTATTTTTTTATACAGCAGGTTCTTACTAGTCATCAGTTTTACACACATCAGTGTATACATGTCAATCCCAATCGCCCAATTCATCACACCACCATCCCCACCACCCCACGGTTTTCCCCCCTTGGTGTCCATACGTTTGTTCTCTACATCTGTGTCTCAACTTCTGCCCTGCAGACCGGTTTTATCACGTGTGAGGTTCACGTATCAACCACCACAGTGAAGATAGAGACCACCTCCATCACAATGATCCCTCGTGACCACATTCCCCTTTGTAACCACACCTACTTACCCCGCTTCCTTAACTCCTGGCAACCAGTAATCTGTTTTCCATTTCTATAACTTTGTCCTTTCAAGAATGTTATGTAAATGGAATGGAATGTTATGTAAATGGAATCATACAATATGTATCCTTTGGCATTGGCTTTTATCCCTCAGCATAGTTCTGATACCTCATCTACACTGTGTGTATCAATAGTTGGTAACTTTTTATTGTTGAGCAGTACCCCATGGCATGTTTACTTAACTATTAAACTATCCCAAGTTTACTTAACTATTCACCCCTTGAAGAGGATGAAGACATGCCCCAGGCCAGTGTGATGTTCATGTATCAACTTGACTGGATCATGTGATGCCCAGATATTTGGTCCAACATCATTCTGGGTGTGTCCGTGAGGATGTACCTGGGTGAAATTAACATTTGCATCCGTAGACTGAGTAAAGCAGGTTGCCCTCCCCACTGTGGGTGGGCCTCATCCAATCAGTTGAAGGCCTGGCTAGGACAAAAAGGCTGAACCTCCTTAATAAGGCAGATCTCCTCCTGCCTGACTGCCTTGAACTGAGACATCCATCTTTTCCTGCCTTTCGACTCAAACGGAAACATCGTCTCTTCTTGGGTCTCGAGCCTGCAGGTGTTCAGATTGGAGCTCACACCACCAGCTCCCCTGGGTCTACAGCCTGCCGAATGTGGATCTTGAGACTCTCCAGCCTCCATCAGCACACAAGCCAATTCCTTACAATAAATGTCTCCTATTGGTTCTGTGTCTCCGGAGGACCTTGACTAATACACTCGGTGTGTGACCCAAAGTAGGTATTTGAATATTTGCCGAACCTGGATTTGAATCCATGGGGAGCTGACGAGCCCTTCAAGTCTTTGAAGGAAGTATGGTGTCATATTGTGATGGAGGATTTAGGAGTCTAAGCAGCTTCGCAGGGTGGGACGGAGGGTCAAGTGTTGACGGGGCGGGTGGGAGAGCAGAGCCCAGTCTGTCATCTCCCTCCACCAAGGATGGTTCCTGGAGCAGGATGAACACTGGGACCTACACTGTAACCCGGGCGAAGCCATCAGGCACACAGCTCACCAGCCCAGGGAGAATCCATGGAGTATCATGGAACCTCTTGGTAAAACTGGGTTCTAGTCTTTACCTACCACTTGGTAGGACCAGGGCAGGTTGACTTAAGAATCCTGGGAGTCAGGGAAGTTATGTGTAAAGTGGTGATGATTCTGCACTTACTGCACATGTCATAATAATACAGGGGTCTTGGTAAGGATCAGAAGAAGGTGTGAAAAGTCTTTGTAAGCCACTAAGCCCTATAAAAATGTAACCTATGACTATTCTTGTTCTAACAGAAACACAGGAGCTGGTTTGCATTAATCATGAGGAAACAAAAATCAGAACAAATTGATGAGGTGTCTGAGAATAAACCACTGGCAGAATTGCTCAGAGCACTGAGAGGGACCTTCTGGCCCAGGGTCACCAGCAGTGCTGACTCCTGAGCCTCTTCAGAGGACCAAAGCAGGACCCCTGGGAGGAGTGACTAGTTAAACCTAAAGTTTGAAATCTCTCAGCTCTGCCCGTTCAAGGGAATGCAGTAACATCCAGTGCTCCTGGGTGTGGTCGGGCCAGTGAGGGTGAAACCAGTATTCTACGCTGATCTTTGGGAAGGAAAGGAAAACAAGGGTATTTACTGTGAAGCATTAAAAAATTAGATCCAAAGCATGAAACTAAAGCAAAATGTGTAATTATCCACCTCTCCATGAAATAGCTCTGTTTTACAGAATGTATCATTCTGTATTGTGTAGAGGATCAATGTAGGTTGATAACTAACATAAATAGCAAGCTTATCTCTCCTGTGTTTATATTTAAAGCCACTGTTTTATTTCATGTAACAAGGGGTGACTTATAATTGCAGATACAGTGAAAAAATGATCATAAACATTTTTGTGTTCTCGTCATTACTTCCTTACACATAACCTTTCCCTTAGTTAGAGAGAATCATATTGAGGAGAATAGGCTTTATTTAGGAAGAATGCAAGGAAAACAGATAATGGCCAAGTTTTTGACTTCCAAAATATTGGGGAAGAAATAGAATAGGCTTAATAACCTAAAAACACTTCTGCTGCAACATATCTAAAAAACTAAAGAAAAATATTACAAACTTCTTTATAAATGTATTGCAGAACCCCTAAAAAAAGAAAGGAAATTCCCAGTGGGTGGGAATCAGAAAGGAGCCATAACCTGAGAACTACCTGAGTCTGAGAGCTGAAGGCTGCTGCCCGGGAATGGCGGGGAGTGGGCTCTGGGAAGCAGGGGCTTGTGTATAACGGAAAACAGGGTGAGCAGATGAGGTTATGGGCCTGTGTTAGTGAGTGGTATTGGAGTGGAGACCCTCCAGGTAAAACTGAAATTCTGTCCAGTACACACTCAGTGAAGGAGACTAGGAAAAAATTCTATACTAGTTGACAAGCTAGACTATCTGGCTTGGAGTTCCAATCAAGGAGAAAAAAAATCATTCCTTTCATACCATGTTTTATGAACTAAAATTAGAAAAGCAATGACACGAGTACAAACATAAAAGAAAGCATAATGGAAATAAATAAGATAATATTTAGACCTGAAGAAAAAACTCCTTGCTTCAGCTAAAGCAAGATTTAGAGGGAAATATATAGCTCTAATTGCTTACATTAGTAAAGAAAAAAATCACTACAAACTAATTAGCTAAATATTCAACAAAAGAGGTTGGGGAAAGAACTATATAGTAGATTAAAGAAGTGACAGGAAGGAAAGAATAAAGCTAATAGAAATTAACAAAGTAAAAATAAAGAAATGAAAGAATTCATCCAACAAAAGGTGATTCTTTGGAAACACTGATAAAATAGGTAAATTTCTGAAAGCCTAATCAAGCTAATTAACATCATAAAAACATAAGAAGGCAGTGTGAAACTCACCAGTAATGTTATGTAGTCAAAGATTCTGTAATATGATAATGGTGGTGTGTAATTCACTTAAAACTCCACTTTAGGTTTAAAAAAATGTAGCAAAAATAACCATAACTACAATAATCTGTTATTAGTTATACAACATAAAAATACATAAATTGAATCATCAATAACCTAAAATGTGAGGTGGGGAAAGGTAAAAATGTAAAGCATAAGAACCCTATTTAGGTTAAGCTGTTATTAGTTTAAAATAGGGTGTTATAATTTTAAGATATTTTATATAAGCCTCATGGTCACCATAAGGGAAAAACCTGTAGTAATTACAGAAAAACATAATAAAGAAGACAAAGCATAGTGATACCACAAGACATCAAAACACACACAAAAAGACAGCAGGATAGGATTCAAGGAAGAATGGGTCTACAAAACAACCAGAAAAGAAGACCAAAATGGCAAGAGTAAGTGTTTAGGTATCAGTAGTTACTTTAAATATAAACAGATTATATTTTCCAACCAAAGATATAAAATAGCTGGAAGGATAAAAAGAACAAGATCCAACAATACGCTGCCTACAAGAAATTCACTTTAGTGTTAAGACATACATAAACTGAGAATGAAGGGCTGGGAAAAGATATTTCAAGCACATGGCAACCAAAAAAAAGCAGAGGTAACTATACTTATGCCAGATAAAATAGACTTTAAATTTTAAATGGTAAAAAAGCCAAAGAAGGTCAGTATATAATGATATAGGAGCCAATATATCAGGAAGACATAACAATTTTAAGTATTAATGCATCCAACATCAGAGCACCTAAATACATAAAGCAAAAACTAACAGAGCCAAAAGGAGAAATAAACAGCAATATAATAATGGTTGGGGACTTTAATATCCCATTCTTGACAATGGATAGAGTATCCAGACAGAGAATCAGTAAGAAAACAGCAGACTTAAGCAACACCTTATGAAGGTAATAGACATATACTGAACATTCTATCTGACAACAGCAGAATACATGTTCTTCTGACATGCACATGAAACTTTTTCTAGAACAGACCATGTATTAGGTCACAAAACAAGTCTTAGCAAATTCAAGAAGATTGAAATTAGTCAAGTATCTTCTCTGACCAAAATGGTATAAAACTAGAAATCAATAAGAGGAAAAGTGAACATTTTACAAATACATGGAGAGTAAACAATACTCTTCTGAACAATCAATGAATCAGAGAAGAAATTAAAGGAGAAATAAAGTATCTTGAGACAAACAAAAATGGAAACATAACATACCAAAACTTATGGGATGCAGCAAAAGCTGTTCTAAGAAGGAAGTTTATAGCAATAAATGCCTACATTAAGAATATCCCAAATAAACAATGTAACTCTATGCTTTAAGCAACAAGAAAAAGAACAACAAACTGAGACCATAGTTAGCAGAAGGAAAGAAATAATAAAGATTAGAGCAGACATAAATGCAACAGAGAACAGGAAAACAATAGAAAACATTAACCAAAATAAGAATTGGTTCTTTGAAGAGATAAACAAAATTGACAAATCTTTAGCTAGACTAACCAAAGGAAAAAGAGGAGCCAAATCAATACCTTATAAATGAAAAACAGACATTACAAATGATACCACAAAATTACAAAGATCATAACAGGCTATGAACAGCTATACACCAACAAACTGGAAAACTTAGGAAGAAATGGAAAAATTCTTAGAAACATACAAACCACCAAGACTTAAGTGGGAAGAAATAGTCTGAATAGACCAATTATTAGTAAGGAGATTGAATCAGTAATCAAAAATGTCACAAGAAAAAAAAGTCCAGGACCAGATGGCTTCACTGGTGAATTTTACAAACATTTGAGGAATTAACATCAATCTTTCTCAAACTCTTTCAAAATATCAAAGAGGGGGAAATCCTTTAAACTCATTTTATGAAGCCAGCACTAGCCTGATACTAAAACCAGGTAAGGACACTACCAGAAAAGAAAACCATAGGCTAATATCCCTCATGAATATAGATGCAAAAGTTCTGCAAACTGAATTCAGTAGCAAATTAAAAGGATCATTCACCATGACCAAGTGGGCTTTATCCCTCATGTGTAAGGATGTTTCAACATAAACAAATCAGTGTGATATATTATGTTGACAGAATGAAAGAAAAAATCGTATGATCATTGCAGTTGGCACAGAAAAAGCATTTGACAAAATTCAACATCTCTATGATTTTAAAAAACTCCAACAAATTAGGTACAGAAGGAACATACCTCAACATAAACAACATATATAACAAGCTCACAGTTAATACCACTCAGTGGTGAAATGTTGAAAGCTTTTCCTCTAAGATCAGGAACAAGACAAGGGTGCCCACTCTCACCACCCTGTTTAACATAATACTGGAAGTTCTTGCCAGATCAATCAGGCAAGAAAAGAAATAAAAGGAATTAGAATTGGAAAGGAAGAATAAAATAGTCTCTATCTGCAGATGGTATAATTTTATATGTAGAAAATCCTGAAGACTCCACCCAAAAACTGTTATATCTAAACAACAAATTCAATAAAATTGGAGGATACAAAATTAACATACAAAAATCAGTAGTGTTTCTGTACACTAATAACAAATTATCTGAAAAAGAAATCAAGAGGCTTCCCTGGTGGTGCAGTGGTTAAGAATCTGCCTGCCAATACAGGGGACAGGGGTTCAAGTCCTGGTCTGGGAAGATCCCACATGCCACGGTGCAACTAAGCCCATGTGCCACAACTACTGAGGCTGCGTGCCACAACTACAGAAGCCTACGCACCTAGAGCCCATGCTCCACAATGAGAGAGCCACCACAATGATAAGCCCATGCTCCGCAACAAAGAGCAGCGTCCGCTGGCCGCAACTAGAAAAAGCCCAGCCACAGCAATGAAGACTCAACACAGCCAAAAATTAATTAATTTTTAAAAAAGGAAATCAAGAAAATGATCCCATTTACAATGGCATCAAAACAATAAAATTCTTAGGAATAAACTTAACCAAAATGTTGAAAGATCTCGACTCTGAAAACTACAAGCCACTGATGTTTAAAAATTAAAGACAAATAAATGGACAGGTGTCCTGTGTTTCTGGATTGGAAGAATTAGTAATATTAAAATGTCAGTATTACCAAAAGCCATCTATATATTCAGTGCAATCCCTATCAAAATTTCAATGGTATTTTTTTTTACATAAGTAGAAAAACAATCCTGAAAGCTGTATGAAACCACAAAAGATGCCAAATAGCCAAAGCAGTCTGTGAAAGAACAACAAAGCAGGAGGCCTCACACTTCCCAATTTCAAGCTATACTATAGAACATTATGGTACTGGTATAAAAACAAATAGATCAATGAAACAGAATCAGGAGCCCAGAAATAAATCCAAGCATATATGGTCAACTGATATTTGACAAAGGAACCAAGAATACTCAATGGAGAAAAGACAGTCTCCAATAAATGGTTCTAGGATAATTGGATATTCACATGTAAAACAATGAAATTTGACCTCTAACTTACACCACTCAAAAATTAACTCTAATGGATTAAAGACTTGAATGTAAGACTTGAAACCACAAAACTCCTAGAAGAAAACATAGGAAAAATAAAAGCTCCTTGATATGAGTCTTGGCAATGATTTCTTGGATATGACACCTAAAGCACAAGCAACGAAATAAAAAATTAACAAGTGGGACTACATCAAACTAAAAAGCTTCTGCATAGGAAAACAATCAACAAAGTGAAAAGACAATCTATGGAATGGGAAAAATTGCTTACAAACCATATATTTAAGATAATATCAAAAATATATAACGAATTCATATGACTCAAAGCAAAACGATGAATAATCCAATTTAAAAATGGGCTGATGATCTGAATACACATTTTTACAAAGACAACATATAACTGACGAATAGGTACAATGAAAAGGTGCTCAACATCACTAGTCATAGGGAAATGAAAATCAAAACCACAATGAGATATCGCCTCACACCTGTTAGAATGGTTGTCATAAAAAGATAAGAGATAATAGATGTACTGATAGATGAAGATGTGGAGAAAAGGGAACCCTTGTGCATTGTTGGTGGCATTGTAAACTGGTACAACCACTATGGATAACTGCATAAAGGATCCTCAAAAAATTAAAAATAAAATTGCCATATGACCCAGTAATCCCATTTCTGGGTATACATCCAAAGAAAATGAAATAATTATCTCAAAGAGGTATCTCACCCCATGTTCACTGCAGCCAAGATATGGAAACAACCTAAGTGTCCATTGATGAATGAATAAAGAACATGTGATACATATATATACAATGGAATATTATTCAACTGTGAAAAACTAGGATATCCTTCCATTTGTGATAGTTTGGATGGAACTTGAGCATTATGCTTTGTGAAATAAGTCAGAGGAAGATGGATACTGTATGATCTCACTTATATGTAGAATCAGAAAGAAAAAAAACAAAGCAAAAGACCTAGTTTGTGGTTTCTAGAGGTTGGGGGTGGGGGCATGGGGAGATTGGAGGAAGGTGGTCAAAAGGTAGAAACTTCCAGTTACAAGAGAAATAGGACTATGAATATAATGTACCATATGCTGACTACAGCTCATACTGCTGTATGATACACATGAAACTTAAGAGTAAATCACAAGGAAATTTTTTTTGCTTTCTCTCTTCATTGTATCTATACGTGATGATGGATGCTACCTAAACTTATTGCAGTAATCATTTCACAATATATGTAAGTAAACCATTATGCGGTAAATCTTAAATTTACACAGTGAGGTATGTCAATTATATCTCAAAAAAACTGGAAAAGATTAAAATAAAGAAATGAAATCATCTATTCATCAAAAGATCACTGAGAACGCTGTTAAAATAAGTAACTCTTGGAGATTTGAGAAGATGGCGGAAGAGTAAGACGCGGAGATCAGCTTCCTCCCCACAGATACATCAGAAATACATCTACATGTGGAACAACTCCTACAGAACACCTACTGAACGCTGGCAGGAGACCTCAGGCCTCCCAAAAGGCAAGAAACTCCCCACGTACCTGGGTAGGGCAAAAGAAAAAAAGAATAAACAGAGACAAAAGGATAGGGACGGGACCTGCATCAGTGGGAGGGAGCCGTGAAGGAGGAAATGTTGCCACACATTAGGAGCCCCTGCGCAGGCGGAGACTGTGGGTGGCTGAGGGGGAAGCTTTGGAGCCGCGGAGGAGAGCGCAGCAACAGGGGTGCGGAGGGCAAAGCGGAGAGATTCCCGCACGGAGGATCGATGCCGACCGGCACTCACCAGCCCGAGAGGCTTGCCTGCTCACCCGCCGGGGTGGGCGGGGCTGGGAGCTGAGGCTCGGGCTTCGGTCGGAGCGCAGGGAGAGGACTGGGGCTGGCGGCGTGAACACAGCCTGAAGGGGTTAGTGCGCCACGGCTGGCCGGGAGGGAGTCCGGGAAAAGTCTGGACCTGCCGAAGAGGCAAGAGACTTTTTCTTCCCTCTTTGTTTCCTGGTGCGTGAGGAGAGGGGATTCAGAGCGCTCCTTAAAGGAGCTCCAGAGACGGGCGCGAGACGCTAGGGCCGCTGCTGCCGCCACCAAGATGCTTGTGTGCAAGCGCAGGTCACTATCCACACCACCCCTCCCGGGAGCCTGTGCAGCCTGCCACTGCCAGGGTCCCGGGATCCAGGGACAACTTCCCCGGGAGAGCGCAGGGAGCGCCTCAGGCTGCTGCAACGTCACGCTGGCTTCTGCCGCCGCAGGCTCGCCCCGCATCCGCACCCCTCCCTCCCCGCGGCCTGAGTGAGCCAGAGCCCCCGAATCACCGGCCCCTTTAACCCCGTCCTGTCTGAGCGAAGAACAGACGCCCTCAGGCGACCTACACACAGAGGCGGGGCCAAATCTAAAGCTGAGCCCCAGGAGCTGTGCGTACAAAGAAGAGAAAGGGAAATCTCCCCAGCAGCCTCAGGAGCAGTGGATTAAATCAACTTGATGTACCCTGCATCTTTGGAATACCTGAATAGACAACGAATCATCCCAAATTGAGAAGGTGGACTTTGGGAGCAAGATAGATTATTTTCTCCCCTTTCCCTCTTTTTTTTTTTTTTTTTTTTTTTTTTCAGTATGTGGGCCTCTCACTGTTGTGGCCTCTCCCGTTGCGGAGCACAGGCTCCTGACGCGCAGGCTCAATGGCCATGGCTCACGGGCCCAGCTGCTCCATGGCATGTGGGATCTTCCCAGACCGGGGCACGAACCCGCGTCCCCTGCATCAGCACGCGGACTCCCAACCACTGTGCCACCAGGGAAGCCCCCCTTTTCCTCTTTTTGTGAGTGTGTGCTTCTGTGTGAGATTTTGTCTGTATAGCTTTGCTTTCACCATTTGTCCTAGGGTTCCGTCTTTTTGTTTTTCACTTTTTAAATTTTTTTCTTAATAATTATTTTTTATTTAATAACTTTATTTTATTTTATCTTACTTTATTTTATCCTCTTTCTTTTTCTTTCTTCCTTTCTTTCTTTCTCTCTCTCTCTCCCCCTCTATCTCTCTCTCCACCCCCTCCTTTCTTTTCTCCCTTTTATTCTGAGCCATGTGGAGGACAGGGTCTTGGTGCTCCAGCCAGGCGTCAGGGCTGTGCCTCTGAGGTGGGAGAGCTAAGTTCAGGACACTGGTCCACAAGAGACCTCCCAGTTCCACGGGATATCAAATGGCAAATATCTCCCAGAGATCTCCATCTCAACACCAAGACCCAGCTTCACTCAACGACCAGCAAGCTCCAGTGCTGGACACCCTATGCCAAACAACTAGCAAGAGAGGAACACAACCCCACCCATTAGCAGAGAGGCTGCCTAAAATCATAATAAGGCCACAGACACCCCAAAACACATCACCAGACGTGGACCTGCCTACCAGAGAGTCAAGATCCAGCCTCATCCACCAGAACACAGGCACTAGTCCCCTCCATCAGGAAACCTACACAACCCACTGAACCAACCTTAGCCACTGGGGACAGACACCAAAAACAACGGGAACTATGAACCTGCAGCCCGTGAAAAGGAGACCCCAAACACAGTAACATAAGCAAAATGAAAAGACAGAAAAACACACAGCAGATGAAGGAGCAAGGCAAAAACCCACCAGACCTAACAAATGAAGAGGAAATAGGCAGTCTACCTGAAAAAGAATTCAGAATGATGAGAGTAAAGATGATCCAAAATCTTGGAAATAGAGAAAATGCAAGAAACATTTAACAAGGACCTAGAAGAACTAAAGAGGAAACAAGCAATGATGAACAACACAATAAATGAAATTAAAAATACTCTAGAAGTAATCAATAGCAGAATAACTGAGGCAGAAGAACAGATAAGTGACCTGGAAGATAAAATAGTGGAAATAACTACTGCAGAGCAGAATAAAGAAAAAAGAATGAAAAGAACTGAGGACAGTCTCAGAGACTGTCAACATTAAACGAACCAACATTCGAATTACAGGGATCACAGAAGAAGAAGAGAACAAGAAAGGGACTGAGAAAATATTTGAAGAGATTACAGTTGAAAACTTCCCTAATACAGGAAAGGAAATAATTAATCAAATCCAGGAATCACAGAGAGTCCTATACAGGATAAATCCAAGGAGAAACACGCCAAGACACATATTAATCAAACTATCAAAAATTAAATACAAAGAAAACATATTAAAAGCAGCAAGGGAAAAACAACAAATAACACACAAGGGAATCCCCATAAGGTTAACAGCTGATCTTTCAGCAGAAACTCTGCAAGCTACAGGGAGTGGCAGGACATATTTAAAGTGATGAAGGAGAAAAACCTACAACCAAGATTACTCTACCCAGCAAGGATCTCATTCAGATTTGATGGAGAAATTAAAACCTTTACAGACAAGCAAAAGCTGAGAGAGTTCAGCACCACCAAACCGGCTTTACAACAAATGCTAAAGGAACTTCTCTAGGCAAGAAACACAAGAGAAGGAAAAGACCTACAGTAACAAACCCAAAACAATTAAGAAAATGGGAATAGGAACATACATATCGATAATTACCTTAAATGTAAATGGATTAAATGCTCCCACCAAAAGACACAGACTGACTGAATGAATACAAAAACAAGACCCATATATATGCTGTCTACAAGAGACCCACTTCAGACCTAGGGACACATACAGACTGAAAGTGAGGGGATGGAAAAAGATATTCCATGCACATGGAAACCAAAAGAAAGCTGGACTAGCAATTCTCATATCAGACAAAACAGACTTTAAAATAAAGACTATTACAAGAGACGAAGGACACTACATAATGATCAAGGGATCCATCCAAGAAGAAGATATAACAATTGTAAATATTTATGCACCCAACATAGGAGCATCTCAATACATAAGGCAAATACTAACAGCCATAAAAGGGGAAATCGACAGTAACACACTCATAGTAGGGGACTTTAACACCCCACTTTCACCAATGGACAGATCATCCAAAATGAAAATAAATATGGAAACACAAGCTTTAAATGATACATTAAGCCAGATGGACTTAATTGATATTTATAGGACACTCCATCCCAAAACAACAGAATGCACATTTTTCTCAAGTGCTCATGGAACGTTCTCCAGGATAGATCGTATCTTGGGTCACAAATCTAGCCTTGGTAAATTTAAGAAAATTGAAATTGTATCAAGTATCTTTCCCAATGACAACACTATGAGACTAGATATCAATTACAGGAAAAGATCTGTAAAAAATACAAACACGTGGAGGCTAAACAATACACTACTTAATAACGAAGTGATCACTGAAGAAATCAAAGAGGAAATCAAAAAATACCTAGAAACAAATGGCAATGGAGACACGATGACCCAAAACCTATGGGATGCAGCAAAAGCAGTTCTAAGAGGGAAGCTTATAGCAATACAATCCTACCTTAAGAAACAGGAAACATCTCGAATAAACAACCTAACCTTGCATCTAAAGCAATTAGAGAAAGAAGAACAAAAAAACCCCAAAGTTAGCAGAAGGAAAGAAATCATAAAGATCAGATCAGAAATAAATGAAGAAGAAATGAAATGATAGCAAAGATCAATAAAACTAAAAGCTGGTTCTTTGAGAAGATAAACAAAATTGATAAACCATTAGCCAGACTCAAAGAAAAAAAGAGAAAAGACTCAAATCAATAGAATTAGAAATGAAAAAGGAGAAGTAACAACTGACACTGCAGAAATACAAAGGATCATGAGAGATTACTAAAAGCAACTCTATGCCAATAAAATGGACAACCTGGAGAAATGGAAAAATTCTTAGAAATGCACAACCTGCCAATACTGAACCAGGAAGAAATAGAAAATATGAACAGACCAATCACAAGTACTTAAATTGAAACTGTGATTAAAAATCTTCCAACAAACAAAAGCCCAGGACCAGATGGCTTCACAGGCAAATTCTATCATTTAGAAAAGAGCTAACACCTATCCTTTTCAAACTCTTCCAAAATATAGCAGGGGGAGGAACACTCCCAAACTCATTCTGCAAGGCCACCATCACCCTGATACCAAAACCAGACAAAGATGTCACAAAGAAAGAAAACTACAGGCCAATATCACTGATGAACATAGATGCAAAAATCCTCAACAAAATACTAGCAAACAGAATCCAACAGCACATTAAAAGGATCATACACCATGATCAGGTGGGGTTTATTCCAGGAATGCAAGGATTCTTCAATATACACAAATCAATCAATGTGATAAACCATATTAACAAATTGAAGGAGAAAAACCATATGGTCATCTCAATAGATGCAGAGAAAGCTTTCGACAAAATTCAACACCCATTTATGATAAAAAACCCTGCAGAAAGTAGGCAGAGAGGGAACTTTCGTCAACATAATCAAGGCCATATATGACAAACCCACAGCCACCATCGTCCTCAATGGTGAAAAACTGAAACCATTTCCACTAAGATCAGGAACAAGACAAGGCTGCCCACTCTCACCACGCTTATTCAACATAGTTTTGGAAGTTTTAGCCACAGCAAGCAGAGAAGAAAAAGAAATAAAAGGAATCCTAATTGGAAAAGAAGAAGTAAAGCTGTCACTGTTTGCAGATGACATGATGGAATACATAGAGAATCCTAGAGATGCTACCAGAAAACTACTAGAGCTAATCAATGAATTTGGTAAAGTAGCAGGATACAAAATTAATGCACAGAAATCTCTGGCATTCTTATACACTAATGATGAAAAATCTGAAAGTAAAATTAAGAAAACACTCCCATTTACCACTGCAACAAAAAGAATAAAATATCTAGGAATAACCCTACCTAAGGAGACAAAAGACCTGTATGCAGAAAATTATGACACTGATGAAAGAAATTAAAGATGATACAAATAGATGGAGAGATATACCATGTTCTTGGATTGGAAGAATCAACATTGTGAAAATGACTCTACTACCCAAAGCAATCTACAGATTCAATGCAATTCCTATCAAACTACCACTGGCATTTTTCACAGAACTAGAACAAAAAACTTCACAATTTGTATGGAAACACAAAAGACCCCGAATAGCCAAAGCAATCTTGAGAACGAAAGATGGAGCTGGAGGAATCAGGCTCCCTGACTTCAGACTATACTACAAAACTACAGAAATCAAGACAGTATGGTACTGGCACAAAAACAGAAATATAGATCAATGGAACAGGATAGAAAGCCCAGAGATAAACCCACACACATATGGTCACCTTATCTTTGACAAAGGTGGAAGGAATATACAATGGAGAAAAGACAGCCTCTTCAATAAGTGGTGCTGGGAAAACTGGACAGGTACATGTAAAAGAATGAAATTAGAACACTCCCTAACACCATACACAAAAATAAACTCAAAATGGATTAAAGACCTAACTGTAAGGCCAGACACTACCAAACTCTTAGAGGAAAACATAGGCAGAACACTCTGTGACATAAATCACAGCAAGATCCTTTTTGACCCACCTCCTAGAGAAATGGAAATAAAAACAAAAATAAACAAATGGGACCTAATGGAACTTCAAAGCTTTTGCACAGCAAAGGAAACCATACACAAGACCAAAAGACAATCCTCAGAATGGGAGAAAATATTTGCAAATGAAGCAACTGACAAAGGACTAATCTCCAAAATTTACAAGCAGCTCATGCAGCTCAATAACAAAAAAAAAACCCAATCCAAAAATGGGCAGAAGACCTAAATAGACATTTCTCCAAAGAAGATATACAGATTGCCAACAAACACATGAAAGAATGCTCAACATCATTAATCATTAGAGAAATGCAAATCAAAACTACAATGAGATATCATCTCACACCGGTCAGAATGGCCATCATCAAAAAATCTAGAAACAGTAAGTGCTGGAGAGGGTGTGGAGAAAAGGGAACCCTCTTGCACTGTTGGTGGGAATGTAAATTGATGCAACCACTATGGAGAACAGTATGGAGTTTCCTTAAAAAACTACAAATAGAACTACCATATGACCCAGCAATCCCACTACTGGGCATATACCCTGAGGAAACCATAATTCAAGAAGAGTCATGTAGGGGCTTCCCTGGTGGCGCAGTGGTTGAGAATCTGCCTGCTAATGCAGGGGACACGGGTTCGAGCCCTGGTCTGGGAAGATCCCACATGCCGCGGAGCAACTAGGCCCGTGAGCCACAGCTGCTGAGCCTGTGCGTCTGGAGCCTGTGCTCCGCAACAAGAGAGGCCGCAATAGTGAGAGGCCCACGCACCGTGATGAAGAGTGGCCCCCACTTGCCACAACTAGAGAAAGCCCTCACGCAGAAACGAAGACCCAACACAGCCAAAAGTAAAAATAATAAATAAATTAATAAAAAAAAGAAGAGTCATGTACCAAAATGTTTATTGCAGCTCTATTTACAATAGCCAGGACATGGAAGCAACCTAAGTGTCCATTAACAGATGAATAGATAAAGACGTGGCACATATATACAATGGAATATTACTCAGCCATAAAACGAAACGAAATTGAGTTATTTGTAGTGAGGTGGATGGACCTAGAGTCTGTCATACAGAGTGAAGGAAGTCAGAAAGAGAAAAACAAATACCGTATGCTAACCCATATATATGGAATCTAAGAAAAAAAAAGTCATGAAGAACCTAGGGGTAAGACGGCAATAAAGAAACAGACCTACTAGAGCATGGACTTGAGGATATGGGGAGGCGGAAGGGTAAGCTGTGACAAAGTGAGAGATTGGCATGGACATATATATATACACTACCAAATGTAAAATAGATAGCTAGTGGGATGTAGCTGCATAGCACAGGGAGATCAGCTCAGTGGTTTGTGACCACCTAGAGGGGTGGGATAGGGAGGGTGGGAGGGAGACGCAAGAGGGAAGAGATATGGGAACATATGTATATGTATAACTGATTCACTTTGTTATAAAGCAGAAACTAACACACCATTGTAAAGCAATTATACTCCAATAAAGATGTTAAAAAAAAAGTAACTCTCTGAAAGCTTAAGGAGGAAAAAGAAAAATAATACTAGACTTGAAAACGGAAACACTCACACACACATATACACAACTCTAATTTTTCAAATTTGAAGTATTTTGAAAACTTTTATTAAATTGATAATAAACAACTGATAGAAAACCAGAGAAAGTTGATCTAATATTATATTAGCAATGACTAGACATAATTCAGCAAAAATAATCTGACACCAAAAATCAAAAGTATAGTAACAGTAGATAATAGAATATAAGCAGGTGCCATGCAAACCTCTATCTGTAAGAAAAAATAAAAGATAGCCACTGGAGAAGTTGTGGAGAAAAGGGAACCCTCCTCCACTGTTGGTGGGAATGTAAGGTGGTGCAGCCACTGTGGAAAACAGTGTGGAGTTTCCTCAGAAAACTAAACATAGAATTACCATATGATATAGCAATCCCACTCCTGGGCATATACCTGGATAAAACTATAATTCAGAAAGATGCATGCAACCCTATATTCATAGCAGCACTATTTACAATAGCCAAGACATTGAAGCAGCCTAAATGTCCATTGACAGATGAATAGATAAAGAAGATGTGGTACATATGTACAATGGAATAGTACTCAGCCATAAAAATAATGAAATAATGCCATTTACAGCAATGTGAATGCAACTAGAGATTATCATACTAAGGGAAGTACGTCAGAAAGAGAAAGACAAGTACCATATATCACTTATATGTGGACTCTAGAATATGGCACAAATGAACCTATCTACGAAACAGAAACAGAATCACAGACATAGAGAACAGACTTGTGGTTGCCAAGGGGGAGGGGAGGAGAGGGAGGGATGGATTGGGAGTTTGGGTTTAGCAGATGCAACTAGTATATATATAGGATGGATAAACAACAAGATCCTACTGTAAAGCACAGGGAACTATATCCAGTCTCCTGGGATAAACCATAATGGAAAAGAATATTTAAAAAAAAATGTATATATGTGTAAAACTGAGTCACTTTGCTGTACAGCAGAGATTGGCACAATACTGTAAATATAGTTCAATTAAAAAAAAAAGATAGGGGGGCTTCCCTGGTGGCGCAGTGGTTGAGAGTCCGCCTGCCGATGCAGGGGACACGGGTTCGTGCCCCGGTCCGGGAAGATCCCACGTGCCACAGAGCAGCTGGGCCCGTGAGCCGTGGTCGCTGAACCTGCGCGTCCGGAGCCTGTGCTCCGCAATGGTAGAGGCCACAACAGTGAGAGGCCTGCATACCGGAAAAAAAAAAAAAAAGAAGAAGATAGCCAATATAAGTTTATCTCAGACATATATTTTATTTGCCTACAATTTAGCGGGTCGGGGGGGAACCTTTTCAGCAAGGAAAGACTGCACAGGTAAGGAGCAAAATAGGACAGTCTCAGTCATCAAACATTTCTTATTAATTGCTGGTGGGAATGCAAACTGGTACAGCCACTTTGAAAGACAATTTGGCCATTTCTTATAAAACTGAATATACTCTTATGACATAAACCAGCAATTATGCTCCTCAGTGTTGACCCAAAGGAACTGAAAATTATGTCCACACAAAAACCTGCATGCAGATGTTTATAGCAGCTTTATTCATATTTGCCAAAATATGGAAACAACCAAAATGTCCTTCAGTAGGTGAATGACTAAACTACAGTATATGCAGACAATGGAATATTATTCAGCACTTAAAAGAAATGAGCTATCAAGCCATAAAAAGAGAGGGAGGGGGCTTCCCTGGTGGCGCAGTGGTTGAGAGCCCGCCTGCCGATGCAGGGGACATGGGTTCGTGCCCCGGTCTGGGAAGATCCCACATGCCGTGGAGCAGCTGGGCCCGTGAGCCATGGCCGTTGAGCCTGCACGTCCAGAGCCTGTGCTCCGCAACGGGAGAGGCCACAACATTGCGAGGCCCACATACCACAAAAAAAAAAAAAAAAAAAAAAGAGAGAGGGAGGAACATTAAATACTAATTTCTATGTGAAAGAAGGCTACATTCTGTATGATTCCAGTAGAGTGGACCCTTGCATAACATGGGTTTGAACTCTGAGGATCCACTTATACACGGAAATTTTTTTTTTACTAAATACGGATGATAGTACTACACAATCTGCAGTTGCTTGAATCTGCAGATGTGGAACGGCAGACATGGAGAGCTGACTGTAATGTTATACATGAATTTTTGACTGCTTGGATGGTCATTGCCCCCAATCCCCACACCGTCCAAGGGTCAGCTGTATATCACCTTCTAGAAAAGGTAAAACTATGGAGATAGTGAAAAGATTAGTGGTTGCCAAAATATTTTTAAAAAATTTTTTTTAAGATTAGTGGTTGCCAGGAGTTGGGGAGAGGAAGAGTGAATAAGTGGGGTACAGAGAATTGTTAGAGCAGAGAAAATACTCTATGACACCATGTTGATGAATACATTTCACTATACATTTGTTTAAACCCACAGAATGTATTGAGTTGGCCAAAAAGTTCGTTAGGGTTTCTCCATAACATCTTATGGAAAAACCTGAATGAACTTTTTGGGCAACCCAATACAACACCAGGAGTGAACCCTAATGTAAACGATGGACTTGTGTGATTATGACATGTCAATATAGGTTCACCGGTTGTAACCAATGTACCATCTGATGCAGGATGTTGATAACAGGGAGGCTGTGTACTTCAGGGGACACATAGGAAACCTCTGTACCTTGCAGTCTTATGGTGAATCTCAAACTTCTCTAGAAAGAGAACAAAAACAGTAAATGTTTTACTTCAAGATAGCAATGTAGAAGGACCCCAAACGCATTTCCCGCCACCAGGCACGTCAAATCTACTGCTACCTACAGGACAATTTCATGTGAAAGAAACCCCGAAACTGCATAAGTGACTCCTACCCACCAGGTGAATGAGAGGGGAAAAACATCCAGTCAGTAGGACAGGCTGAGAACAGTCTCACCATAAACCCCACTCTCTGTGCAGCGACCCACAGTCGGGAGGAAACCCACAACCCTTCTCCCTGACGAGTGAAAGGTTTGCACCCCACATCTGGAACCGCAGCTTTTAACACCTGCCCCTGAGAGAGAAAACCGCCAAACATCAAGCTTTACAAGCCAGTGGGGCTTGTGTCCCCAAGACCGACAAGGCTATAGAGGTCTGAGAAACACTTCTTGAAAGGCTTATACACAAAGACTCAGACCCCGCTGAGCAGAGCAGAGGCAGCCGACTGAAAAGCATCCAGTCTTCCTGTGAAAGAGGCCTATTTGCTTACAGGATGCTTTGGCCTGCAGGGAAGACCTCCAGTTTAACTCACATCCAAGAGTCTGACTGAATACTCGCCAAAGAGTATTGGGGGCTGGGGGGCACCAACTTCCTGACCCCCGACCTCCCTCTGCCTCACTCCAGGTTGCTGGTACCTTCCGGAATGGAGCGTGTGCACTGCACACTTCCGGTGCCCCAGCCCAGGGGTTGACCCCTGATCGCCTGCTTCTGGTGGCCAGCAGGGCAACATTCACAGGTCCCCCAGGGCTATAACAATGGAGAAATCACTCTTAACCGGCTACACCCAGGGTACAACAGAGTGGCAGCTGACTGAAAAATGGAGTCCTTCTGCAAAAGAGGCCTGTTAGCTTATCTTCAAAGCTGGGGCTGGAGAGGTAGGCCTCTAATTAAAATCACATTTTAGAGCAGGCTGTAATCCTCTCTTCAGAGGCCCTGGATGGCAGGCACTACATCTGTGCTCTCCCTCTGCTTTATTCAAGGTCATTGGTACCTCCCAAAAAAGAGTTCTTGCATTCATCTAGCACCCTGGGTTTTATGTCTGGTGCCTCGGTTTTTGTGCCCACCCAGTGAGATGCCCCTTGATCACCTGGCTCTGGTAGCCAGTGGGGTTATATTCGCTGGTCCCATAGGACTGTAACAAATGGAGAAATGGTTCTAAACCAACCATCATCCCCAGGGCACAGTGCAGAGATAAGCAGACAGAAACATACTAGGCATTCTGTGAAAGAGGACTATTAGCTTATCTTTACAGCTGTGGCTTGAGGGCCAGGATCCTAATTAAACACACATCCAGGGCCCTACCATAATTCTCTCCAGAGACCCAGAGAGGCAACGGCTGATTTCTCCTGGAATGGAACTTGTGTGTACATCTGGTGGCCCACTTGTTGTGGCTGCTGCCCAGAGGACACATCCCTTGATGGCCTGGATCTGGCTGCCAGTGGGGCTGGCATTCACAAGTTCAACAAGACAATAGCAAAGAAAAGAGATCTTAACTATTACCCCAGGGTTCAGTGCAAAGGGAGCAGATAGAGATGCCCGTATCCCAGTCTTCCCTTTGAAAGAGGAATATATACACATACTTTAAAAGCTGCTTCCTTAGGGTCTGACTTCCAATCACCAAGAATCTTGGTGCTGACTGAGATCATCCCCTTTGGGATACTGACAGATCTTAACACACCCTCAACTCCTGGGAGCCACTAATAATAAAGTAGGCTGCTTGAACAATCACAAAGGTTTGAGTTACAACCAAGAGCTAAGGCAGGGTTGAATGATAAGATAGATTCATCTCCTACAAAAGGATGCTCCTTCAAGAAGGAGGGAGGTGGCTGAAAACTTCTCTGAACTGGGGAAGGAAACAGACATCCAGATGCAGGAAGCCTAGAGAGTCCCAAATAAGATGAACCTAAAGAGATGCCCACCAAGACACATTTTAATGAAATAGTCAAAAGTTAAAGACAAAGAGAGAATCTTAAAAGCAACTAAGAGAAAAACAACTTGTTACATACAAGGGAACCCCCATAAGACTATGAGCAGATTTCTCAGCAGAAACTTTGAAGACCAGAAGGAATAGGCATGGTATTCAAAGTGCTAAAAGAAAAAATTGCCAACCCAAAATACTCTACCTAGCAAAGTCATTCTTTGGAAACGAAGGAGGGATAAAGAGTTTTCCAGATAAGCAAAAGCGAACGACTTTATCACCACTAGACAGGGCTTAGAAGAAAAGTTAAATGGGGCTTCTTTAAGCTGAAATGAGAGGTGCTAATTACTAACAGGAAAATGTATGAAAATATAAATCTCACTGGTAAAGGTAAAAATGTAGTAAAATTCAGAAGATCTAATGTTGTAAAAGTGGTGGGTTAATCACCTTTAAAGCTAGTATGAAGATTAAAGGACAAAAGTAGTAACTCTATTATAACTACAGTTTGTCAAGGGATACACAATATAAAAAGATGCAAATTGTGATATCAAAAACAAAAAGTGGTGGGAAGGAGTAAAAATGTAGAGCATTAGAATGCTTTCAAACTAAACTTGATATCAGCTTAAAATATATTATTATAAACATAAGTTATTTTATGTAAGCCTCATGGTAACCAAAAAGAAAAACATACAGTAGATATATACATACATACATCCTCAAATCACAAAAGGAGAGAGCAAGAGAAGAAAGGATCTACAAAAGACCCAGGTGACAATTAACAAGATGGCAGTAAGTACATACCCATCTATAATTATTCTAAATGTAAACAGACTAAATTCTCCAATCAAAAAACGTAGAGTGGCTGAATGAATAAAAAACCAAGACCCATCTTTATACTGCCTATGAGAGACTCATTTTAATTGTAAGGATGGACACACACACACACACACGCACAAACACAGAAAGTGAAGGGGTGGAAAATGATATTCCATGCAAATGGAAACCAAAGAAACCTGGGGTAGCTGTACTTGTATCAGACAAAGTAGATTTGATTTTAAATTTTTATTTATTTTTTATTTTTGGCTCTGTTGAGTCTTCTTTGCTGCACACGGGCTTCCTCTAGTTGCAGAGAGCGGGGGCTACTCTTCATGGCGATGTGCGGGCTTCTCATTCGGTGGCTTCTCTTGTTGCAGAGCACAGGCTCTAGGCTCACGGGCTTCAGTAGTTGTGGCACATGGGCTCTAGAGCACAGGCTCAGTAGTTGTGGCATATGGGCTTAGCTGCTCCGCAGCATGAGGGACCTTCCTGGACCAGGGATAGAACCCGTGTCCCCTGCATTGGCAGGCAGATTCCTAACTACTGTGCCACCAGGGAAGTCCCCAAAATAGACTTTATAACAAAGACTATCTATTGTAAAAAGAGTATTTATTATATAATGATAAGGTAGCCAATCCAACAAGAGGATATAACATTGCAAACATTCATGCATCTAATATAGGAGCACCTAAATATACAGAGAAAATATTAACACACATAAAGGTAAAACTGACAGCAATACAACGATAGTGGTGAACTTTAATACTCCACTTTCATCAATAGATAGCTCATCCAGACAGAAAATCATTAAGAAAACTCTGGCCTTAAACATATTAGACCAGATGGACTTAACACACATATATAGAAAAATCCATCCAAAAGCAACAGAAACATATTTTTCTTAAGTGTACACAGAAAATTCTCCAGGGTGGATCACATGTTATGGTAAAAAAGAAGTCTTAAGAAAACCGAAATCATATCAAGCAACTTTTCTGACCTCTATGGCAGAAACTAGAGATCAATTACAAGAAGAAAACTGGAAAATTCACAAATATATGGAGATTAAAAAACTGCTAGTGAGTAACCAATGGATTAAACAAGAAATCAGAGAGAAATCAAAAATAATTCGAGACAAATGAAAATGGAAAAACAACATACCAACACTCATTGTATGCAGCAACAGCTGTTCTAAAAGTTCATAGTAATAAATGCCTACATTAAGAAACAAGAAAGATCTCAAATAAAACAGTTTTTTACCACAAGAAACTAGAAAAAGGAGGACAAACAGCCCAATGTTAGAAGAAAGAAAATAGTATCGATCTGAGCAGAAATAAATGAAACAGAGATGTAAAAGACAAAAGAAAGGATCAATGCAACTAAGAGCTGGTTTTCTGGAAAGACTAAAAAAAAAAAATAGACATTTAGCTATACTAAGGAAAAGAAAAGAACTCAAATAAATAAAAGCTTAAATGAAAGAGGAGACATCACAACTGACACCACAAAATACAAAGGATAAGAGACTACTCTGAACAATTACATGCTAACAGATGAGACAACCTAAAAGAAAAGATAAATTCCTAGAAACATACAATCTACCAAGACTGAATTAGGAATAAACAGATAACAGTCTGATTGCTAGTAAGGAGACTGAATCAATAATTTAAAACCTCCCAACAAACAAAAGTTCAGAACCAGAAGGCTTCACTGGGGGATTCTATCAAATATTTTAAGAACTAATAGCAATCCTTCTCAAAACTCATTCAAAAATGACAAGAGGAAGGAACAATTCCAAATTCATTTTACAGGCCGGCATTATTCTGATAACAAAAGTAGACAAGGACAATACAAGAAACTTACAGATCAATATCCCCGATGAACACAGATAAGAAAATAATAGCAAACTGAAGTCAACAATACATTTAAAAGATCATATACCATGATCAAGTGGTATTTATTCCAGAGATGCAAGAATTGTTCAACAATCCATAAAATCAATGCGATGCACAACATTAACAAAATAAAGGATAAAAACCATGTGATTATATCAGTAGATGTAGAAAAAGCATTTGAAAAATCCTTCATTCATATTAAAAATTCTTAACAAAATGGGTATAGAGACAAGTTACCTCAACAAAATAAATGCCATATATGACAAGCCTACAGCTAACATTATATTCAATGGTGAAAAACTGAAAGCATTTTCTCTACAATCAGGAACAACACAATGATGTCCACTGTCACCACTTCAACATGGTATTAGAAATCTTTGCAATTAGGCAAGAAAAGGATATAAAAGGCATCTAAATGGGACAGGAAGCACTAAACTGTCACTATTTGCAGATGACATATTATATGGAGAAAACTTTAAAGGCTTCATCAAATAACCATTAGAACTAATAAACAAATTTCAGTAAACTTGCAGGATATAAAATCAATGTACAAAAATCAGTTGCATTTCTGTACACTAATAGTGAACTATCAGAGAATTTAGGACAACAATCCGATTTACAATTGCATCAAAAAGAATAAAATATCTAGAAATAAATTTAACCAAGACACAAATAAATGGAAAGATATTCCATGCTCATGTGTTAGAAGAATATTGTTAAAATGTCCATACTACCTGAAAGCAATCTACAGATTCAATACATTCCCAATCAAAATTTCAATGGCATTTACACAGAAGTAAAACAAACAATTCTAAAATTTGTATGAAACCACGAAAGACCGCAAATAGCCAAAGCAATCTTGAGAAAGAACAAAGGTGGAGGCTTCGTGCTCCCTGACTTCAACTATATTACAAAGCTATAGTAATCAAAACAGTATGATATTGTCATAAAAACAGACACGTATATCCACAGAATAGAATAGAGACCCCAGAAATAGACCTTCATGTACATGGTCAATTAATTTACAACAAAGGAGCCAAGAATATACAATGGGGAAAGGACAGTATTTTCAATAAATGGTGTTGGAAAAACTGGAGAGCCACACACAAAAGAATAAAACTGGACCACTACCTTACAACACACAGAAAAATGGATTAAAGACTTGAATGTAAGGCTTGAACCTGTTAAGCTCCTAGAAGAAAACATAGGTCATAGCTCCTTGACATTGGTCTTGGTGATGATTTTTTGGATAAGACACCAAAAGCAAAGGCAAGAAAAACAAACAAACAAAAAACCCAAGTGAAACTACATCAAACTAAATAATTTCTGCACAGCAAAGGAAACCATCAGCAAAATGAAAAGGCAAAATTCTGAATAAGAGAAAATATTTGCAAATTATATGTCTGATAATGGGTTAATATCCAAAACCACAAAGAAGTCATATAACAACAAAAAAATTAAAATTAAAAAAATCTAAAAAATGGGCCGAGCATCTGAATAGACATTTTTCTAAAGAAGACATACAATTAGCCAACTGGTACATGAAAAGGTGCTCAACATCACTAAACAACAGGGAAATGGAAAATCAAAACCACAATGAGATCACCTCGCATCTGTTAGAATGGCTATTATGAAAAAGACAAGAGATAACAATTTACTAGAAAGGATGTGGAGAAAGCAGAAGACTTGTGCACTGTTTGTGGGAATGTAAGTTGGTGCAGCCACTATGGAAAAGAGTATGGAGGTTCCTCAAAAAATTTAAAATATAACTATCATATGATCCAGCAATTCTACTTCTTGGTATTTATCTGAAGTAAATAAAAACACTACCTCAAAAAAGATATCTGCAACTCTGTGTTCACTGCAGCATTATTTACAATAATGAAAACATGGGGACAACCTAAGTATCCATTGATGGATAAAGAAAATGTGATAATGTGATCCACACCCATACCCACACCCACAGTGGAATATTATTCAGCCATAAAACAGGAAATCCTGACATTTGAGACAACATAGATCGACTTTTAGTGCCTTATTCTAAGGGAAATAAGTCAGATAGAGAAAGCCAAAAAAACTGTATTATCTTACTTATACATGAATTCTACAAAAAACAAACTCAGAGATACAGAACAGCTTGGTGATTGCCAGAGGTGGGGGTGGGTAGTGGACAACATGGTTTAAGGTGGTCAAAAGGTACAAATTCCAGTTGTAAAATAACTAAGTACTGGGGATGTAATATACAGCATAGTGACTACAGTTAATGTCACTGTATTGTATACTGGAAAGTTGCTAAGAGAATAAATCTTGAAAGTTCTCATGATAAGAAAAAATTATGTAACTACATGTGGTGATGGATGTTAACTAGAGCTGTAGTGATCATTTCACAATTATACATATATCAAATCAATATTGCATAGCTGAAACTAATATATCATATGTCAATTATATCTCAATAAAAAGGAGAAACATAATAAAGTAAAAACTTTTTCTAGTACCCCTCCCCTTCAAAACAAAAAACTACACAAGGACAATACTCTAAAGGAATATTTTGTTCAATCATATAATACAGTACAATAAAACATACCCATATACACACATGACGATCGACCCAAAAACTGCAAGATGAATACATTAACAAATTAAAGGAGGAAACAATGTGTGATTGTCTCTAAATAAATAGGAAAAAAATTTCGGTCAACACATAGTAATGATAAAAATTCTTAGTAGCAGTGTTATCTTCTGATAAGGGGTATTTTCTGACACCTACACCAAATACAGTTAATGGTGAAATTAGACATATTCTTTTAAAAGTCAGGAACAATATAAGGATGCTTATTCTCATCCCTGCTATTCAACACTTACTAGAGGTTCTAGCCAAATGACAAAACAAGAGAAATAAAAAGTCTAATGTTTATGAAGAAAAAATCAAAACTGTCCTAACTTGCAAAAGCTAGAGTTATCTAAACAGAAAAGCCAGGACTTCTCAAGCAAATTATTAGAGTTCAGAAATATTTTGGATACAAAAATCAATGTAAAAAATAATGTATTTCTATGTACTAGCAACTTTTAAAAAGATAATATGTGAAACAGCACCAAAAAGTATGAGGTACTTTAAAAACATATCTCATAAGCTTTGCGTAGAACACTTATTGAGGAAATTATGAAACTTACTGGAATACCTTAAGAAGATCTAAATAAATGAAGATATCATGAGATAGATTAAGTACACAAAAAGGGATACAATGTATATATATAGGAAGACAATATTGTAAAGATGTCAATTTCCCCCCAAATAATCTATAAAGTCATTTCTGTTGTATGTGCGTATGTATGTGTTCTGACAAGCTGACTCTCAAAGCCCCCAAATAGTAATATTTAAAACTCTCCTGAATAGGAGAATACATGATGAGGCTTGTTCCACCAGATAAGATGACTCAAAATACAGCAACAGTGATTAAGACAGTGTGGTAAACATAGATGTAAGGGCAGATACACAGATCAACAGAAAAGAATAGAGAACCAAGAAATGGACCCACACATGTATAGAAACTTAGTATATAACAAAGATGGTTTGACAGGTTAGTAGGGACATTATGGAAAACTGTGTTATTCATATGGGGAGAAAGACTCTCTACTTCACACCATACACACACAAAAAAATCAATGCCAGGTGGACTGATAGTTCAAAGTCTAAAGTTTTAAGAAAAAAATATGAGATAATTCAAAAAAATACATGCACCCCAATGTTCACTGCAGCATTACTTACAATAGCCAGGTCATAGAAGCAACCTAAAATGCCCATCAACAAGAGGAGTGGATAAACAAGATGTGACACATATATACAATGGAATATTACTCAGCCATAAAAAGGAACAAAATTGGGTCATTTGCAGAGACAAGGATGGATCTAGAGACTGTCATACAGAGTGAAGTAAGTCAGAAAGAGAAAAACAAATATCGTATATTAACGCATATATGTGAAACCTAGAAAAATGGTACAGATGAACCGGTTTGCAGGGCAGAAGTTGAGACACAGATGTAGAGAACAAACGTATGGATACCAAGGGGGGAAAGCGGCGGGGTGGTGAGATGAACTGGGAGATTGGAATTGACATGTATACACTAATATGTATAAAATGGATAATAAGAACCTGCTGTATAAAAAATAAAATTCAAAAAAAAGAATAAAATATGAGAAAAACGTTGTAAGTGGGAAGGATTTCTTAAAACACAAAGACACCACAATCCATAAAGCAAAAACGTGAAATAAATTATATAAATGTCAATGAATAAATATTAAAAGTTAAGACAATAACACCAAAAATAAAGTTAAAATACCAATCACATAGGCAAAACACCTTATAAACATATTGCATGTGGGAAGGCTTTCCCCCAGTGTTCACATAGGAAAGAACATGAGAGAATTTATAATGGAGAAAAAAACATAGAACATATATAAATACTGGAAGGCCTTTTTCATAATTCAAACCTTATGCAGTATCAGATAATTCATACTAGAGAACAAAATGCATCTCCTAAGCTTCCCCCCACCCACTTAAAGCCTCAAAGTTTACCTCATCTGTGATATAATCAGACACTCAAGGTGTAGCAACATCATTTTTCATGGCTCAAAAGCTAATGAGAAGGAGTGAATTCAAAAGGGGGTAAACTCCCCAGCATGAAAAGTAAATTTGAATATACAGATATCCAAGAAGCAGAGGAAATGTGAAACAATTTGTCTATTCTGGACACGTTGCTTTAACTGTCCTGTTTGTAGTCAGTGCAATCCTTGGAATGCCAGGTAGCAAACTCCAGTGATACATTTCAGCTCTGTCCTCATGATCAACGTATTCCTAATGGAATGCCCCTCTCCCCACAAGCCTGAGAGAATAAGGGAGGTGGGGAGGTGAGGAGGGAGAGAGAAAATACTCACTTCTCTCACCCCTGAGCTAGGTAACAGGGGTGTTAGTTGTAGAGATTGGGGTGTGGGGCATCTAGGGAAAGACTGGCTGGGGAGAAGTGCTAGAGACGGAGGGTCTGCATGACTGGATGGGAAAGCTTGGGGGTAACAGCAAACAGCAGCACAACAAAAGCCTGTCTCCAGGCACATTCCTGATCTGGGCGGAGACACCTCATCTAAACCTGCTCTGAGAATTGAACCATCTTCTGTGCCCTCTCTTTTGGACAAGAGCAATCTGCTACTTACTACAGGGAAACAGCTTATCAGCCATCAGGGAAATAGCTTATCAGCCATCTGCTCACTCTGTTAATAAGAAGTGGAGGCCTGGCATCATGACTTGGCAGCCTTTATGATCAGGCTGGGGAGGGAGGGTGTCTGGGGAAAGCAGTGTACTAGGCAAAGGGAAGCCTTACGGTATGGAACACTGAGTGTTTTCCTTTACCCAAGTGCAGCCAAGACAAGCAGCCAACAACGGAGATTCCCAAGATTAGGGTTAGTTACAGGCCTATTTGTCTGCCAGACTAATTCTTTATGTGGCCTGCCCTGTATCCTACCTGCTCACAATCAAAAGATTCATTCACTCGACAAATGTTTACTAAGCCCCTACTGCGTGCAAGGCTCTGGGGAAAAACACAGTGAACAAGACAACTACTGTCTGTGCCCTCATAAAGGAAACATTTCTACAGGAAAGGCAGGTTAAAATATGTAAGTTTAAGTAAGTAAGAAAAGGAACAGGAATGGAGATAGAGAATTGTGGAGAGGGACACTACTTCAGATAGTGTGGTCAGGAAAGGCTTCTAAGATAACATTTAAGCTCAGAAATAAAGAAAGAGCTGGCCATTCAAAGAGTGACAGGAAAAGCTTTCTAGATGGAGGAAGTAACACACACAAAGATGCCAAGGTAAGAAGGGGCTGGTTGTATCTGCACAACAAGAGAAAGGGAGTGTATCTGGAGCAAGACAAGTAAGGAAGAGGCTGGTATGTGATGGGGTTGGAGACAAGCAAGGGACAGACTAGGTATGACGTGTAAGTCGTGGAAAGACTGTTCTACTTCATGCTAAAGCTAATGGAAAACCAGTGAGGGTTTTAAACAGAAGAATGATACCCAATTTATCTTTCCTGATGACTTTTGAAGCTCGCGTAGAGAATGCATTGGAAGGGGACAAGAACAGAATTAGGGACCAGTTAGGAGACTTCGGCAGTAATCTAGACAAGAGGTGACCATGACAGTAAAGATTTTGAGAATGGATTTTTGATATATTTTTGAAATAGAAATAATAGGATTTGCTAAAAGATGGATTCAGTGTGGAGGGTGAGGGAAAGAGAAGAATCAAGAGTGACTCCTAGGTTCTTGCTGAATGACTAGGTAGATGATGCCACTTAATGGCTTTATGAATGAAGAGGTAAAGGAAACAGTTTGGAGCATAGATACGTCAGTTTGTGTTATGTTATACTGCTGTAACAAACAACCCACAAATTTTAACAATGGGTTACAGTGCTTTACTATAATGAGTTATCTTAACAGTTTATTTTTTGTTCCCACTATATATCCCAAACTATAAGACAGATACAGCTCTGCTGTATATGTTTTGCTAGGACCCAGGCTAAAGGAACAGTTCCCATCTGGACAGAGAAACAGAACAAGAAAGCTAGAAATACGTGATAGCTCTTATAGCTTCTACTCTGATACCCCATTGTTCCCACTTTACCAGCTGAAGCAAGTCTCATGGTATTCTCTTCCCATACCAATGGAGGTGGACCGCAACCACCTGTGACACTAACTAGCCAGAGTCAGCATCAGACTCCACAGGTTTAAGGGACTAGTACTCCACAGGGCTGCCCTTTCTTCAGGCAGCAGCCACACATGGGGGAGGGGGGGTGTCCCAGGTCACCTGTGCTTCCCAATCACCTGGCCACAAATTTGGGTCGTTCCCACAACTCCATGTTTGAGAGTTTGCTGGAATGCCTCACAGAATTCAGAAAATTGCTTTACTTACAATTACAGTTCTTTTATAAAGGATACAAATCAGGACCAGCCAAATGAAGAGACACATAGGATGAGGTCTGGGAGGGAACACACAGCTTCAATGCCCTCTTCCCATGAAATCAAGGTATGTAACCCTCCTGACACACTAATGTGTTCATCGACCAGGAAACTTCAACATTCTTCTGTGTGCAGAGTATTTATTGGGGTGTTATTACATATGCATGATTGATTAAATCACTGGCCACATGATTGAACTCAAAGTCCCAATCTTCTAATCACATGGTTGGTCATTCTGGTGACCAGCCCCCATCCAGAAGTTATCTAGGGACCCACCATGAGATAGCTCATTAGCATAACAAAGATACTCCTATTGTTTCTAAGAGTTTTTAATGCTCTCTGCCAGGAACTAGGGACAAAGACCAGATATGTGTTTTATTATACCACACATGATAAGCCTATGCATGCTATATATGTAAACATATAAGTAACTTGGTAATAGGTGGGGATATCTTATCTTCTTTCAAGGAGAAGAAATAGATAATTGAAGACAATAATACAAACCATCTATATTAGGGTTCTCCAGAGAAACACAAGCAATAGAATATACATAGATATATGTATTTTTCAGAATGGGGAACACCTTTCTAATTATTCCACCAAGGTATCAACTATAAAAGGACATTTGTTTTCAAAAGTCTGCAGGAAAAAAAATAAAAACAACCAAGATCCAAAGAAAAGCAACTGGGGAAAATATAACTCAAATCACAAATGGTAAATAGTCCTTAATATACACAGAGCTTCTACAAATCAATAAGGAAAGAATAATCAAAGGATTTGGACAGATAATACACTGAAAAGAAAAATCACATGGTCTTCCACTTATGAAAGTATGCTCAACCTCCATCATAATACAAAAAAAAATGCAAAGGAGAACCAGGAGTTCCTATTTTCGCTTATTAGATTTATGAAGACCCAAAAGTTTGATAATTCTCTTTATAATACATTAGTGAAGATGTAGAAAATAGGCAATCTATATTTTACTATTGAGAATGTAAATTTTACAACTTTGGTAGAAGGCAATTTTATAACACCTTTATAATTATAAATGTATTTACCTTTCACCCTGCAAATCCCATTTCTATTAATTTATCATACAGATAGACTAAAAAAGGATACATTCAGGTTTTGTGGGGCCTGAGGTGTACACAACTTCTCAGTGCCATCTCTAGGGAAAAGGAATCAAAATTATAAAAATAAAATGAGGTACACAGAGAGCCCATCACAGCCTCACTTGGGCAGGGAACAAAGCAAGCAGTCCTATTCAGATGTTCTTAGCTAGCAGCACACTTGCCCACCCTTGATCTCACCCCAAAATACCTTAGATCAGACTCCCGCACACGAGGACATTACCAGCAGACATGTCCAGCTCAAACTGAGCTGAATGGTGAAGAACTGCCTCTGTCAAAGCAAGTCTGCCAAGTCTGAAAGGGAAGACCACCTGCTTAACTGTGGAGATACCACTGTAAGAAGTAAAAGATCATTAGAAGTCAGGTAGATATTGACACCATCAAAGGAAACAAAACTCTAGTAACTGACAAAAGAATGAAGATTTATGAACTCTCGAAGAATTCAGAACAATTTTCTTAAAGAAGTTTAGTGAACCACAGGAACACACAGACAACTGAACAAAATTGGGAAAATAATGCATAAACAAAATGAGAACTTCACCAAAGAAAGAGAAAACATTCTTAAAAACAAGAAATCCTAGAGCTAAAAAATATACAATAACAGAACTGAAGAATTTAACAGAGAGCTTGAAAAGCAGAATCAATCATGGAGAAGAAAGAATCAGTGGCCTGAAAGATAGGACATTTGAAATTATCCATTCAGAGGAGCAAAAAGAAAGAATGAAAAACAGTGAAGAAAGCCTTTGGAATTTATGGTACACAATGAAAAGAAACAATATTTGTGTTATGGAAATTCTAGACAAGAAAGTGTCAATAAGAATGTTTAAAGCAATAATGGCTGAAAACTTCCCAAACTTGGGGAGAGAAATAGACATCCAGGTCCAAGAGGTCCAAAGGACTCCAAATAGTTGAACCTGAAAGGGGTACACTGAGAAACATTATAATTAACTTGTGAAAAGTCAAAGACAGAGAAAAAACTGAAAAGGCATCAAGAAAAAAGAGAGAAGTTACATAAAAGGAAACCCCATAAGACTATCAGAGAATTTCTCAACAGAAACTTTTAAGGCCAGAAGAGAATGGGATGATGTATTCAAAATGTTCAAAGAAAAAAAAAAACTGTCAACCAAGAGTACTATGCCCAGCAAAGGTTCCCTTTAATAATGAAGGAGAAATAAACATTTTCCTAAGCAAACAAAAGCTGACAAATTCATCACCATTAGACCTGCCTTACAAAAAATACTAAAGGGGGTTCTTTAAGCAGATGTAAAAGGATGCTAAATAACATAATAAAGAAAGCAGAGTAAAACATTCTGGTAATTGTAAATATATAGTAAAAATTAAATTCTGCTATATGATAATGGTGGTGCATAACACACTTACAGCTCTAGTTTAAAAGTTAAAAAAATAAAGAAAGTAAAAATAACCACAACTACAATAATCTGTTATTACTTACACAATAAAAATTGTAGAATGAATAACCCAAAATGTGAGGAGAATGAGAACTAAAAGTGTAAGCTTAGGAATCTATAGAAGTTATTTGTTTAAAATAGGGTGTTATAATTTTAAGATATTTTATGTAAGCTTCATGGTAACCACAAGGGAAACCCTTGGTAATTACACAAAAGAACATGATAAGCCAAAGTATACCAATACCATAACACACTATATCACAAAAAAAGACAGCAGAATAAGAAACAAGAAGCAATCTATGAAACAACCAGAAAACAAAATGGCAATAGTTAAGTCCCTACTTATTAATAATTACTTTAAACATAAACAGATAAAATTCTTCTATCAAAAGACAGAAAAGCAAGTCCAACAATATGCTGCCTACTCATGTTAGTCTTAAAGACACACATAAACCAAGAGGGAAGGGATGGAAAAATATTTCAAGCAAATGGTAACCAGAAATAAGCAGGGTAACTATATTTATATCTCGGACAAATAGTATTTAAACTAAAAATGTTAAAAAGAGACAAAGAATGTCATTATGTAATGATAAAGAGGTCAATACATCAAGAAGATATAGTAATTGTAAATATTTATGCAGCCACCATTGAAGCACCTAAACACATAAAGCAAAACTAACAGAGCTGACAGGAGAAATAAACAGCAATACAATAATTGTTGGAAATTTAGTACCCTACTCTCAACAATGAGTAAGATCATCCAGGCAGAGAATCAATAAGAAAGCAGTGGATATGAACAACATTATAAACCACATGAACCTGGCACATATATATACATAACATTCTATCCAACAACAGCAGAATACACATTCTTCTCAAGTGCGCATAAAACATTTTCTAGGATAGACCATGTGTTAAGTCACAAAAGAAGTCTTAGCAAATTCAAGAAGACTGAAATTATATCAAGTATCTTTTCTGATAATGGTGTGAAACTAGAAATCAATAATAAGAGAAAAACTGAAAAATTCACAAACACAGGAAAATTAAACAGCACTCTTCAGAACGACCAACGGATCAAAGAAGAAATTAAATGAGAAATTTAAAAGTATCTTGAGACAATTGGAAACGTACCAAAACTTATGGGATGCAGTGAAATCAGTTCTCAGAGGGAAGTTCATAACAATAAACACCTATGTTAAGAAGTAAAAAGATCCTAAATAAACAACCTAACTTTATGCCTTAAGGAACTAGAAAAAGAACAAACTGAGATCAAAGTTAGCAGAACAAAGGAAGTAATAAAGATTAGGCAAAAAAATAAAATAAAATCAAGAATAGGAAAATGATAGAAAAGATTAACCAAAAAAACAAACAAAATTGACAAACCTTTAGCTAGACTAACTGAGGGAAAAAGAGGGGATCAAAATCAACAAAATTATAAATTAAAAAAAGACACTACAACTGATACCACAGAAATGCAGAGGATCATAAAAAGGTACTATAAACAACTACATGCCAACAAACTGGACAAACTATATAAAAAATGGAAAATTCTTAGAAAGATACAAACTACCAAGACTGATTTAGGAAGAAACAGAAGTCTGAATCTAACTATTACTACAAAGGTGATTGAATCAGTAATCAAACTCTCAATGCAGAAAATCCCAGGACAGATGGCCTCACTGGTAAAATTTACCAACATTTAAAAAAGAATTAATGCCAATACTTTTCAGACTCTTCCAAAAATCAAAGACAAGGGAACACTCCCAAACTCATTTTACAAGTTCAGTATCACCCTGACACCAAAGCCAGAAAAGGATACTACCAGAAAACTACAGGCCAATATCCCTAATGAATGTAGATGCAAAAATTCTCAATAAAATACTAGCAAACTGAATTCAGCAGCATATTAAAAGGATCATCCACAATGATCAAATGGGATTTCTGCCTGGGATACAAGGATGGTCTGACAAACACAAATCAATCAATGTGATACATCACATTAATAGAATTTTAAAAATCATATGATCATCTTAATAGATGCAAAAAAAGCATTTGAGAATATTCAACATCTGTCCATGGTAAAAACTCAACTAATTAGGTATAGAAGGAATGTCCCCAACATAATAGTAGCCTATATGATAAGCCCATAGTATATATCATACTTGATGGTAAAAGGCTGGTAAAGTTGAAAGATCAAGAACAAGAGTGCCCACTCTCACCACTCCTACTCGACATAGTACTGAAAGTCCTTGCCAGAGCAATCAGACAAAAAGAAATAAAAGCATCACAATCGGAAAGAAAGGAGTAATACTTTATCTATTGTTGGCATGATTTTATTTGTAGGAAAATTCTAAAGAGACCACCAAAAATCTGTTACATCTAATCAACAAATTCAGTAAAATCACAGGAAACAAAATTAACTACAAAAGTCAATATCATTTCTAGACACTAACAAAAATTACCTGAGAAAGAAAGAAAACAATCCCATTTACAATAGCATAAAAAACAATACTTAGCGATAACCTTTAAAAAGGAGGTAAAAGGTCTCTGAAAACTGTGAGACACTGATGAAAGAAATAGAAAAAGTCATGAGTAAATGGAAAGATATCTTGTGTTAGTGAATTGAAAAATTATTAAAATGTCAATACTATCTCAGGGTAACAAAACAAAGGAACTACAATGAAAAAACACAATTTGGCTAAATGGATAAAAAAGAAGACCCATCAATATTCTGCCTATAAGCGATTTACTTCAGATATTAAGGATACACACAGACTGAAAGTAAAGGGATAGAAAAAGACATTTCATGAAAATGGAAATCAAGAGAAAGCTGGAATAGCTATAATTACTTCAGACAAAATAGACTAAGACAGACTAATAGGGGACAAAGTTGTTCATTATATAATTATTAAGTGGCCAATCCAACAAGAGGATATAACATTTGTAAATATTTTAGCACCCAACATAGGTTCACTGAATTATATAAATCAAATTTTATAAGACCTAAAGGGAGACACGGATTGCAGTACAATAGGAGGAGACTTCAATACACCACTTTCATCAATGGACAAATCATTCAGACAGAAAAATCAATGAAAAGCACTGGCCTTAAATGACACATTATTCCAGATGGACTTAACAAACATACACATAGAACATTCCATCCCAAAGCAACACAGTACACATTTTCTCAAATGCACATAGAACACTCTCCAGGATAGAACAAATGTTAGGCCACAAAACAAGTCTTAATAAATTTAAGAACTGAAATCATGTCAAGCATCTTTTCTGATCACGACAGTATAAAAGTGAGACCAATTACAAAAAGAAAACTGAAAAATTCAAAAATTTAAAAAATGCACTGAGACAAATGAAAATGAAAAAAATAACGAAATTTATGGGATGCTGCAAAAGCAGTCCTAAGAGGGAAGCTCATAGTGATAAACACCAACATTAAGAAATAAGATCTCAAATAAACAACCACAAGAACTAGAAAAAGAAGAGCAAACTAAGCCCAAAGTTAGTAGAAGGAAGGAAATAAAGATCAGAGCAGAAATGAATGAAACTGAAACAAAAAGTCAATAGAAATGGTCAATGAAACTAAAAGCCGGTTATTTGAAAAGATAAACAAAATTGACAAACCTTTTCCAAAAATCAACAAGAAAAAGAGGGGGCCCAAATAAAATCATAAATGAAAGAGAACACATTACAAATGATACCACAGAAATACAAAGATTGTAAAAGACATGCCAGCAAACTGGACAACCCAGATGAATTAGATAAATTTCTAGAAACACACAACCTACCAAGACTGAATCATGAAGAAACAGAAAATCTGAACAGACCTATTACTAGTAAGGAGATTGGACCAGTAATCGACAACCTCCCAACAAATCACTGGACCAGATGTTTTTACTGGTGAATTCTACAAAAAATTTAAAAAGTAATTAATTCTCAAACTCTTCCAAGTAATAGAATATGAGGGAACACTTCCAAACTCATTTTACAGGATCAGCATTACTCTGATACCACAAAAAAAGAAAATTACAGGTCAATATCCCTGATAAACACAGATGCAAAATTCCTCAACAAAATATAACCAAACCAAATTTTAAAAATACCTTTAAATATCATACACCATGATCAAGTGGGATTTATTCCAGGGAAGCAAGTATAGTTCAACATCTGCAAATCAATAAGTAATACACCATATTACAAAATGAAGGATAAAATCATATGATCATCTCAATAGATGCAGAAAAAACATCTGACACAATTCAAGGTCATTCATGACAAAAACTCTCAACAAAGTGGATATAGAGGGAAGGTACCTCTGCAAAATAAACGCATATATGACAAGCCTATAGCTAACATCATACTCAACAGTGAAAAGCTGAAAGCTTTTCTGCTAAGATCAGGAACAAGAAAGAATGCCCAGCCTCATCACTTTTATTCAACATAATAATGGAAGTTCTTGCCCAAGCAATAAGCCCAGAAAAAGAAATAACAGGTATCCAGCTGGAAAAGAAGTAAAATTTTCACTTTTGGCAGATGATATTATATATAGAAAAACCTAAAAACTCCACCAAAAACTGTTGGAACTAATAAATGACTTCAGTAAAGCTTCAGGGTACAAAATTAAGTTTCATAAATCTGTTGTGGGGCTTCCCTGGTGGTGCAGTGGTTGAGAGTCCGCCTGCCGATGCAGGGGACACGGGTTCATGCCCCGGTCCAGGAAGATCCCATATGCCGTGGAGTGGCTGGGCCCATGAGCCATGGCCGCTGAGCCTGCGTGTCCGGAGCCTGTGCTCCACGGCGGGAGAGGCCATAGCAGTGAGAGGCCCGCGTACCGCAAAAAAAAAAAAAAAAAAAAAAAAAATCTGTTGTGCTTCTATACACTATTAACAAACTAGCAGAAAGAGAAAATAAGAAAACAATCCCATCTATGGTTGCACTGAAAAGAATAAAATATCTAGGAATAAATTTAACCAAGGAGGTGAAAGACCTGTATACTGCAAGCAATGAGACACTGATGAAAGAAACTGAAGACACAAATAAATGGAAAGATATTCCATGCTCATGGATTGGAAGAATATTGTTAAAATGTCCATACTATCCAAAGCAATCAACAGGTTCAATGTAATCCCTATCAAAATTTTAATGGTATTTTTCATAGAAATAGAACAAACAATCCTAACATTTATATGGAACTGTAAAAGACCCTGAAAAGCCTAAGCAATCTTGAGAAAGAAGAACAAAGCTGGAGTCATCACGTTCCCTGATTTCAAACTATATTACAGTGCAATAGTAATCAAAACAATATGGTACTGGCATAAAAACAGACACACAGATCAATGGAACAGAATAGGGAGCCCAGAAATAAGCCCACAAACATATGGTCAATTAATTTATGACAAATGATCCAAGAATGTACAATGGAGAAAGGACAATCTTTTCAATAAATAGTGCTGGGAAAACTGGGCAGCAGTTTTCATTAAAGAATAAAATTGGACCACTATCTTACCCCATAAACAAAAGTAAACTCAAAATGGATTAAAGATCGTAAGACCTGAAACTATAAAACTCCTGGAAAAAAACACAGGGGCTATGTTCCTTGACATCAGTCTCAGCAATGATTTTTTGCATTTGATGCCAAAAGCAAGTTCAACAAAAGCAAAAATAAACAAGTGAGACTACATCAAAATAAAAGCTCTTCACAGCAAAAGAAACAATGAACAGGGGCTTCCCTGGTGGCACAGTGGTTAAAAAGCTGTCTGCCAATGAAGGGGACACAGGTTCGAGCCCTGGTCCGGTAAGATCCCACAGGCCTCGGAGCAACTAAGCCTGTGTGCCACAACTACTGAGCCTGCACTCTAGAGCCTGCGAGCCACAACTACTGAGCCCGCACGCCTAGAGCCCGTGCTCCGCAAGAAGAGAAGCCACCGCAATGAGAAGCTTGCGCACTACAAGGAAGAGTAGCCCCTGCTCAAAGCCTGCACACAGCAAGACCCAACAGAGCCAAAAATAAAATAAATTTACTAAGAAAAAAAGATGAACAAAATGAATATGCAGGGCTTCCCTGGTGGCGCAGTGGTTGAGAGTCTGCCTGCCGATGCAGGGGACGCGGGTTCGTGCCCTGGTCCGGGAAGATCCCACATGCCGCGGAGCGGCTGGGCCCGTGAGCCATGGCCGCTGAGCCTGCGCGTCCGGAGCCTGTGCTCCGCAATGGGAGAGGCCACAACAGTGAGAGGCCCGCGTACCGCAAAAAAAAAAAAGAAAAAAAATATGCAACGTACCAAATAAGAGAAAGTATTTACAAATCATTTATCTATTATGGGTTTAATATCTGAAATATATAAGAAACTCATACAATTCAATAGCAAATAAACAGACCAATTTAAAAATGGGCAGAGAATCAGAATAAACATTTTTCAACAAAAGCATACAGACGACCAACAAGTCCATGAAAAGATGCATCATTAATCATCAGGGAAATGCAAATCAAAACCTCACACCTGTCAGAATGGTTACTATCAAAAGACAAGAAATAACAAGCGTTGCTGGGAATGTATATTGGTGCAGCCACTATGGAAAACAATATGGAGGTTTCTCAAAAAATTAAAGGTGGAACTACCATCTGATCCAGGAATTCTACTTCTGGGTATTCAGCCAAAGGAATTGGAAACACTAACTTGAAAAGACATATGCATCCCCATGTTTATTGCAGCATGATATACAAACTTCAAGATGTGGAAGCAACCTTCAGTGTTCATCATTTAAGGGGTGGATAAAGAAAATGTGGTATACGTCTACAATGGAGTATTCTTCAGCCATAAAACAGAAGGAAATTCTGCCACATGAGAACAGGCACGAACCTGGAGGACATTATGCTGAACGA
Source organism: Mesoplodon bidens (assembly GCF_964165515.1). Classification (NCBI taxonomy): domain Eukaryota; kingdom Metazoa; phylum Chordata; class Mammalia; order Artiodactyla; family Ziphiidae; genus Mesoplodon; species Mesoplodon bidens. Next base: position 35,026,614 of record NC_138181.1, on the reverse strand, counting down.
AATAAGTTAGAGTCAGACAAATACCATATGATCTTACTTATATGTGGAATGTAAAAGAAAACAAAATAAAAAACTGAATTCAAAGATATAGAGAATATATAAAGCAGGAACTAACACACCCTTGTAAAGCAATTATACTCCAATAAAGATGTTTTTAAAAAAAAAGATATAGAGAATGGATTGGATTTGTGCTTGCCAGAAATGGGGGTTGGGGGGAGTGAAATGGGTCAAAAAGTATAAACTGACAACTATCAAAAAAAAAAAAAAAAAAAGAGTCCTGGGCATATAACATACAGCGTGGTGACCATAGTTAACAATGCTGTAGCACACATTCGAAAGTTGCTAAGAAAGATCTTAAAATTTCTCATCACAAGAAAAAAACTAATTATTTGTAGTGATGGATATTAATGAGATTTACTGTGGTGATCATTTCACAATATGTGCAAATATTGAATCACATTGTACACTTGAAACTAACATGTGATATGTCAATTCTATCTTAATTTAAAAAAAATAGCCTGGGCAAGTGGAGGTAGCCAAGGAGCACGGTGGGGTCAGAGGATGGAAAATTACTAAGAGGAAACCTCAGCGATCAGGTGGATTCTGAGTAAACCAACCTAACAGGATTCTTGCTGGAAGCAGACCAAGCAGTTAACCTTCACCTGTGAGATGAGGAACCTGACCACGTATCAGAGTGGAGGTGCTCATTAAATGGACTTAGCAGGACCATTGCTGAAGCTGGACTGGACAAAGCGACAGACGGGCCTGGGAGAAGGTTCAGGAGATGGATTGAAGTTTAACCAAGCAAAGAAACTTTGTCACTTCCTGTCTGGATACCTCGGAGCCCAGGATGAAGGTCAGCCTGGGAGCAGATGCAGCCGAATTTGCATTATTCAGGGAGCCACATCTTTGCCAACACACGTGTCAAACCTCCAGGTGATAGGAATTCCCAGCTCACATTAAGAAACGCTTGGCAAACAGGCCTCACTCCAAACAACTGAAACGATGAAGAGGGTCGACAACGTCTTTGCTTTTACAACCCTTGCGTGTGATTAGCAATTAGTTAGCTTACTTGACCGCACTGTAAGAAGGAAATGTGTCTATTTTAAAGTGACCTGGGGCTTCCCTGGTGGCGCAGTGGTTGAGAGTCCGCCTGCCGATGCAGGGGACACGGGTTCGTGCCCCGGTCCGGGAAGATCCCACATGCCGCGGAGCGGCTGGGCCCGTGAGCCATGGCCGCGGAGCCTGTGCTCCGCAACAGGAGAGGCCACCACAGTGAGAGGCCCGCGTACCAAAAAAATAAAGTGACCTGTGCTTAGAACTAAAGTTTTATATTCCCTGTTGTCAATTTTGTTTCATCTTTTACTTTAAAACTATAAAGTCTATTTTCTGTGCCTGGAGAACAGTGTCTACTTTTACCCCTGTCATATTTGTACTGTTAACTGAGACAAAAATTTAAATTATTGAACTGAAGCTAAACAAGCCCATGCGAAGATTCTTCAGGCTAAACTAGTATTTTGTTTGGTATGCGTTCCCAGTTTAGGCGTTGATGTTTTCCCAAAGCCTTGGGACCTTCCAAAGCCTAAGCTCCACCTAGAACTCGGAGACACTGGCCCCTATCATTCCATTATTAATCTGGTTTCAATTTTTCAATTGCTCGGATTCACAGCTGATCTATGGGAACAAATGTTTTTCCCTCTTTAATATTTCAGACAGAAGATTTACTCAAAGACTTTAATATCCCTAACAGCAAGCCAGCTGATGAAATCCCAGCCAAACCTATGGAGCGAGGAATTGTCAGGAGGAGCCCTTCCTGGGGATCGCCCAGCTGTCTGTCCCTCCATCTGTCCGTCAACATGAGTGCAGGAATGGGGCACATTAGTAGCTCTTCTATCAGCTCGCAGCCGCCACAGGGGCCCAGACAGAGCAGATGAAGCGACTGCCAGACCCAAAGCTTGGCATGAGGAGCCAGCTGTCAGCCAGATAATGTGCTCAGCCAGCTACGTGAAACCCAATCACTAAATTTTGGGGGAATTGGTCAGAGAGAGAAAGACTCTTTGTCCTGAGTGCGTGGAGCTGCTGAGGGCGGAGAGCAGGAGAAGGGCTGTGACTCATGATGCCACAAGGTTTGTTCCCAAAACAGATCTGGGGACATTATGTCAGGGATGGGGCCAAGGGCACAGCAGGAGGTAGAAGGCTCGAGACAGACCTCATCGCAGAGGGGTAACTAAAGACTGTCACCTTGTCTTCGTGGCCACAGAGCCCAGAAAAGATGATGGGGGCAGCCCTCCAAGGAGGTTGGAGACAGAGGGATTTGGTCATTTTCAACTCATTGGCATTTTGCTTTTCTTGAGCAATTCCCACACACACCCCCCCCACCTTTTTGACTTATTGGATTCAGGGGCCACCTTGTAATAGCCTCTGAGACCAAATTAGACTTGAACGGATAACATATCCACACTCCAGGGCTTAAGAGTTCACTTCCTGCACTAAAGGAGTGAAGAAATTGGGGAAAATGATCCCTATGGTCCTCAGTTGTTGTTTTTCGTTTTTTGGTGGGTTTTTTTTTTTTTTTTTGGCTGTGTTGTGTCTTCATTGCTGCACGTGGGCTTTCTCTAGTTGCGGCGAGCGGGGGCTACTCCTCATTGCGGTGCACAGGCTTCTCATTGCAGTGGCTTGTCTTTGCTGTGGAGCACGGGCTCTAGGCGCACGGGCTTCAGTAGTTGTGGCTTGCAGGCTCAGTAGTTGTGGCTCTCAGGCTCCAGAGCGCAGGCTCAGTAGTTGTGGCACACAGGCTTAGTTGCTCCGCAGCATGTGGGATCTTCCTGGGCCAGGGCTTGAACCCGGGTCCCCTGCATTGGCAGGAGGATTCTTAACCACTGCACTGCCAGGGAAGTCCCTGATCCTCGGCTTTGATGGACCCACCACCAGAGGCAAAGCGATCATAGTTTTAAGACGTGGGTATCTTTTCCACGTTGCTGCTCGGGCAAGAATTCTGTGGCTTCTTGCAGGCTGTGTCCACCTGCTCTTCCCCACGTTGCAGCCACAGTGTTTGCTGTCCTTACTCTACTGTTTACCTTCTAGCACACATCTAAGGTTTGCTCACACCCAACACAAAGGGCCCAGATCCACAAGATATTGTTTGAACATCCATTCCACCACAGGTACAGATACATACCTGGCTCCGGGGACCAGAATACATGACAGAGCAGTTGCCCTCAGAGTCGACAGCCTTGGAGGGAGGAAGTCGGGTCAGAAAGCAAATTGCAGTGCAGCGTGATAAGCTCACCAAGGGCTGGGGAAAGAGACAATGCTGAGAAAGGGGTGATTCAGCCTAAACCCTTCTCTTTCCCTCTAGCAAATGCTTCTGGGAGAAACTGACATCTGAGATAGGTTTTAAAGGAACCTGAGGTGTCCACCGACGGGAAAACACAGCAAGGAAGAGGCTGTGGAGGTGTCGGGAAGCCTGCTGGGTCACAGGGGCTCTGGAGCTTTGAGTGGGAGAGGAGATGGAGGATGTGCCATAGACAGACGAGCCCGGGGCCATATGTGAGCATCTGCTAGTCGTGAGAGGCTCCTGTAGTTCTCCAGGCAAGAAATGCTGGGGTGCTGGACTAAATGCTCGTGGAGATGCAAAGGAGGAGATGGACTTGGAGGCTATTTAAGAAATGGAATGAACAGAACTTGCTGACTGAGTAGCCATGCAGAATAAGAAGACACAGCTGAGCAAGGATGAGTCTCCGGGTTCAGGGATACAGTGTTAGAATGATCAGGAAGACCTATATTTTAAGAGGAATCATATCCGTAAGCTAACGGGACAAAACGTATCAGAGTGCTTTAGCCGTGAAGGGAGTATGCCGCCCAGTGGATATCAAGCGGTCAAGTTCTCACTGCTGAGGACATTTGTCAGAAAGATGGGGGTGGGGAGATGAACGCACAACTCTGTTTCAGAACTGTATCTTAAGCTTGTTAGATAGTCCAAGAGTAGTTGCCGGGTTTCTAAATCTAGCTATTTGTGCGATCCAAAAAAGTAAAGAAGTGACTTCCATTTTCAGCAAGATAATGAACATTATAATGGACATCTAAAAAGGCAGAATGAAATCTAGAGAATTTCCTTTTGAATAATGGATAAACCTACGAACTCTAGGGCTGGAAATAAAGGAGAGAGGCAGGTCATCACTGAAACTGGGAAGACCCTACTGATCTAGAACCGTGTGTGTGTGTGTGTGTGTGTGTGTGTGTGTGTGTGTGTGTGTGTGTGTGTGTGTGTGTGTGTGTGTGTGTGTGTGTGTGTGTGTGTGTGTGTGTGTGTGTGTGTGTGTGTGTGTGTGTGTGTGTGTGTGTGTAGGGGGGCAAGGGGAAATTGGAATGGAGAGCACACCTGAAAAAGTGGGGGCTCGGGAAGGGTTACACTCCTGGAAACGCACTCATCAGGGGCAATGACTTCTTTCCCAAGGCAAACAAGAAGGAGGTTTGTCTTTATCAGCAACATCCTTAGGCATCTGGAAGAAGAAACACATACCTTCCAGGAAGAGTGTTCCTTAACCTGGGCTTCTGATAATACTCACGGATAAAGTGACTGCAAATATGAATGCACAGGCACTTCCAAATAAACCATCATGATCATCTTTAGGAAAAGCAAATAATAGGACCAGACTGACCAAGACTTCAGAGACTGAATCAGACATAGATTATAAAATAAGAATGTTTAACATGTTAAAAGAAGTAGGAGGGCAAAAAAGAGAAAGGAGCAAGAAATGTCACAAAATGATAAGATAGAGTTGAAAAAGAATCAAACAGAACTTAGAGAAATTTAAAAAAAAATTAACAGTGTTTAAATCGTTTTGAACTTCCACATAAAAAAGATGTCCTGGATAGAAAAAACAAACCAAGGTATTCTCATGAACTCCAATACACAAGCATGTAGAGACAAAGCACCCTCAGCCACAAGATCTGTGTGGGTACCAATGTCGATACAGGAGGAAAAAGGAGGAGGTTATGGGTCAGTGGCTGATGACCTAAGAACAGACAATCCCTGAATAGCTAAGTTATTACCAGAACGCACAGCAGGGCCAATTTGAGAACAGCACCTGGGTTTTGCCCGATTCAATAGCATGTGAGTACAAGGGGCCTACAGTAAGAAGGGCTAAAGGGTACTGGAACAGTCTACACCCTGTGAATTCTCAAAACTGACCCACCTGAGTGCGTTTCTAGGCTAGGGTCCTACACTGAGGAGAAATTGCTGGGAGTGGAACCAAAATTGATTTAGACAGGCACAACAGAGACAAAAGAGACGGTCAAGATCAGGGATCCACAGATTCTTCTGTAAAGGACTAGACAGTAAAAATTTTAGGCTTTGAGGACCAGACAGTCTCTGTTACAACTACTCAGCTCTGCAGTTATAGTGCCAAAATAGCCACACATGATATGAATGGATGTGGCTGTGTCCGAATAAAACTTTATTTACAGACACTGAAATATAAACTTCATATAATGTTCATATGTCCAAAATATACTTTTGTTTTTGTTTTATTGCCTTTGATGTTTCAACCATTTATAAGTGTAAAAAACACTCTTAACTCACAGGACATACAAAAATTGGCAGTGGGCAAGATTTACTTTTCCAAGCCCTAGTATCAATCAAAGTAGGGTAGAGGAAAAGACACAAGGAAGTTCATATGCTCCACATGACTAGTCATCATGAAATGCAAATCAAATGTACAATGACATACCACCTCACACCTGATAGGATGGCCTTTACCAAAAAAGACAAAAGATAAAAAATGAGGCAAAGATGTGCAGAAAAGGGAACCCTTATACACCTTATTGGTCGGAATGTGGAATATAAAGTGGTGGAGCCACTATGGAAAACAGTATGGAGGTTCCTCAAAAAATTAAAAATTGACCTACCATATGATCCAGCAATCCCACTCCTGAGTGTATATAGTTGAAGGAGTGGAATCAGTATCTCAAAAAGATACCTGCACCACCATGTTCATTGCAACATTATTCACAATAGCCAATATATGGAAACAACCTCAGTGTTTGTGAGCAAATGAATGGATAAAGAAGATGTGGTATACACATACAATGGAATATTATTCAGCCAGGAGAAAGAAGGAAATCCGACCATTTGTGACAACATGGATGGGCCTTGAAGGTATTATGCTAAGTGAAATAAGTCAGAGAAAGAAATACTGTAAGATGTCCACTTATATGTGGAATCTAAAAAAATCAAACTTGTAAAAGTAAAGAGTAGAATAATGGTTACCAAGAGACAGGAGCTGGAAGAATTAGGGAGATGTTAAGGGTCCAACTTTGCAACTAGTAGATACATAAATTCTAGAGATCTAAGGCACAGCATAGTGATTACAGTCAACAATACTGTATTATATAATTCAAAGTCATAAAAAAACTAGATCTGAATTGTTCTCACCACAAAAAAGAAATGATAATTGTGTGAAATGATAGAGGTGTTAGCTAACACACATTGATCATCATATTGCAATATATAAATGTACCAAATCAACATGTGTACATCTTAAATTTACACAATGTTGTATGTCATTTATATCTCAAAAATAAATACATTTAAAAGAAAAAAAAAGCTCAGAAAGCAAGCCACCTTATTTTTGAAGACTACCAAAAAGCAGCAGTAGAGGGTTCATTTAGAAAAGCCACCTTAAGCCATGCTTCATCCTAAAAGTTCAAACTAATTTCACAAAGAAATAAGATATAGCCAACAGAAAACTAACAAGGTGAAATTCCATACAAAATTATTATAGGAAAAAAGAAGGAATAGTCCTGCACAGACAATAAAAGCATGAACAAAGACATGACCACAAAATAGATCAAGAACTATTATGACTTTAAGAAAATTATGTAAGACATAAAATAACACATAAGTGAGAATTAGAGAAACTCAAAAATGAGGCAACAGAATTCAGGAACGATTTAGAAATAAAGGAAATTAATTTCAGAAGCAAAGCCTAAACTAAAAGGAACACAATAATAAATACAAAAAAAGAAATGAAGAAATATTTTTAAATGTCAGAGAAAGTGACAAATATTAAAGATAGGCAAAGGAGATTAGACACAGGAGCTCTTGAAGAAAAAACAAAAAATCTGAATTAGTACTAAAAACTACAGTTCAAGAACCTTTCTTGAATTAAAAAAAAAAAGATCTGAAGCTATGTATTGAAAAAGTACAGAACATACCTGAGAATACTGACCCAAAATGGTAAAAGTATGAAAGTTTAAAGAAAAAGGAAAAGATCTGTTGGACATCCAAAGAAAAAGGGCATGGTGACTATTAAGAAAAAAGTAGGGCCTCCCTGGTGGCGCAGTGGTTGAGAGTCCGCCTGCCGGTGCAGGGGATACGGGTTCGTGCCCCGGTCTGGGAGGATCCCATATGCCGCGGAGCGGCTGGGCCCGTGAGCCGTGGCCGCTGGGCCTGCGCGTCCGGAGCCTGTGCTCCGCAACGGGAGAGGCCACAACAGTGAGAGGCCCGCATACCACAAAAAGAAAAAAAAAAAAAAAAAAAAAAAAAGAAAAAAGTAGATTATCAAACTTTTTGACAGCACTGCTTTAGGAAAAGAAAATGAAATAACATATTTAAGATACTCAAGGAAGAAATGTATAAGAATTTTATATCCAGCAAAACTGACTTAAGTATAAAAGGCACCAACTGTTACCAACATGCCAGAACTCAGAAAATATATTCATGAGTCTTTCCTGAGTAATCTATTAGAGATCAAGGCTCAGACAACCAAAATGACTAAAGAGATATTGAATTAAGTACAGGTGAGGTGTACATATATAATACACACATGCACACTTACATCACACACACACAAAAATGAAGCTTAAGAGAGAGACAGTATAATATCTACAAGCTCTGACAATGTAGCTATAGTACAACCATTTCAAAAATGGTAGAGGGAGAAAAAAAATGGAGGGAGAATGGGAGAACACATGCCAAAAAAAATGTGTTTTTAGGAATCATATTGGTGGTAGCATTGGTATTATTATTCTGAGACTCCTGTGTATATAATATGGCATAAAACCAGTGAGTTTTTATGGGATATTCTAAGTGTCATCTCCTGTGTCTTTGAGAACTAGGTTCTCAGGTATGAAAGAAAGCAGATACAGCTGTAATTGAGAAGATACTGATTAGAATTGGACTCCTGGGATATTTCACTTTTAATATATGTAGATATTTCTTAGTTCTGTTCACTAAACATCCCTTAGCAGCAAAACCGTGGCCTGGAAATATCATTTCACTTTAAGAAATCAAACCTTCCTGAAGAAATGGCTTATTTCCTGTCTATAAAAGGAAAAGAGTGTGGGACATCTTGTCATACAAAACTGCAAGGAAGACGTCCAAGACTGTTAAGGTGATCTCAAAAGGACCTAGAAGCCAACTAGAAGAGGCTCCCACTGGATGAAGTGAGACACACTGAACTTTAATGAGAATAACTGCAATGGATTAAAGCCCTTCAAAGATGTTTAAATCCATGGGTTCTTAATGCTCTGAAAAATGACAGGAATGAAAAAGAACAAATCTGTTATCTTGAAAACTGATCTTGAAGCAATCAAACATTTATTCTACCACTTCTTTATAAACTGTACCACTTGGTAAACAAAGAATTATGAGGGAAAGTGTATCTTTATAAATATATTCCAAATAATAAAAGAAAAAGTACTGATAGACTTAGAAACTGCCCTTTGCAAACCTCTACGAATGGAAATAGATATTAAGTATCAGTATCGCTGACTGCTAAGATCACAAAATAGACAACCAGGCATTATATTCTTCCAATTGGCTTAACGAAGGCATTGAGCCTGAGTGATCCAGTCAGTGGTTTCAGCTGCCAGTTTTCAGGACATGCACAGGACAGAGGAACATGCTGAATTGCACCATGAGTCTGCAACCACCAAAGTCCACATGGTGGGAAACGGTATATATCAAATGACCTGGGTTCTTCAAAAGAAACTGGCCAAACTGCAAGGGAGTAAAAGGAGGTAAAGGAGGAACATATGGATATTTAAAAGACTTAAAAGTGATGGTGAAAAAAATTAAATGACCAAGGGTAAGAAAAAAAATATTTAAAGGAAGTGTAGTTTTCAAATTAAACACAACTCATGAGAGAATTAGCAAACTGGAAAATAATGTCCAAAGAAATTGCTCAGAATGCCTCACACCATCTTTATCCACTGATGGGCACAAGTTATTTCCATATCTTGGTTACTGCAAATAATGCTGCAATGAATGTGAGGGTGCATATATCTTTTCAAATTAGCATTTCCTTTTGGGGGGGGGATAAGTACCCAGAAGTGGGATTGCTGGATCATATGGCAGTTCTATTTTTAATTTTTTGAGGGACCTCCATACTGTCTTCCATAGTGGCGGCACCAATTTACATTCTTATCAACATCCTCACCAACACATGTCATTTCTTGTCTTTTTCACCTACCATTCTGACAGGTGTGAGGTGATATCTCATGGTTTTGATTTGCATTTCCCTGATCATTAGTGATGTTGAGCATCTTTACATGTACCTGTTGGCCATGAGAACGTATCACAGAAGGACACGTAGAGCATATAAAAGAGAAGTTAGGAAAAAATGAGAAAGTCCAACATAGGTCAATTTCAAGTATCAGAACAAAATGTTACAGTGATGAGAGCACAGAGATATTTAAAGAATATTGAACATACTCCTTAAAAAAATAATGGCCAATCCGGCCAGGTGTCAGGCCTGAGCCTCTGAAGTGGGAGAACTGGGTTCAGGACATTGGTCCACCAGAGACCTCCTGGCCCCTTGTAATATCAAGCGGCAAGAGCTCTCCCAGAGATCTCCATCTTAACACTAAGACCCAGCTCCACTCAACGACCAGCAAGCTTCAGTGCTGGATGCCCCATGCCAAACAACTAGCAAGACAGGAACACAACCCCACCCATTAGCAGAGAGGCCGCCTAAAATCATAATAAGTTCACAGACACCCCAAAATACACCACCAGACAAGGTCCTGCCCACCAGAAAAACAAGATCCAGCCTCATCCATCAGAACACGGGCACCAGTCCCCTCCACCAGGAAGCCTCCCCAACCCACTGAACCAACAACCTTACCCACTGGGGGCAGACACCAAACACAATGGGAATTACGAACCTGCAGCCTGCAAAAAGGAGACCCCAAACACTGTAAGTTAAGCAAAATGAGAAGACAGAGAAACACAGAGCAGATGAAGGAGCAAGGTAAAAATCCAACAGACGAAACAAATGAAGAGGAAATAGGCAGTCTACCTGAAAAAGAATTCAGAATAATGATAGTAAAGATGATCCAAAACCTTGGAAAGAGGATTGAGAAAGTACAAGAAACGTTTAACAAGGACCTAGAAGAACTAAAGAGCAACAAACAATGATAAAAAACACAATAAATGAAATTAAAAGTTCTCTAGAAGTAATCAATAGCAGAATAACTGAGGCAGAAGAACGGATAAGTGACCTGGAAGATAAAATAGTGGAAATAACTACCACAGAGCAGAATAACGAAAAAAGAATGAAAAGAATTGAGGACAGTCTCAGAGACCTCTCGGACAACAGTAAATGCACCAACATTCCAATTATAGGGGTCCCAAAAGAAGAAGAGAGAAAGAAAGGGACTGAGAAAATATTTGAAGACATTATAGTTGAAAACTTCCCTAATATGGGAAAGGAAATAGTCAGTCAAGTCCAGGAAGCACAGAGTCCCATACAGGATAAATCCAAGGAGAAACACGCCAAGACACATATTAATCAAACTATCAAAAGTTAAATACAAAGAAAAAATATTAAAAACAGCAAGGGAAAGCCAACAAATAACATACAAGGGAATCCCCAAAAGGTTAACAGCTGATCTTTCAGCAGAAACTCTGCAAGCCTGAAAGGCGTGGCAGGACATATATAAAGTGATGAAAGGGAAAAACCTACAATCAAGATTACTCTACCCAGCAAGGATCTCATTCATATTCGATGGAAAAATTAAAACCTTTACAGACAAGCAAAAGCTAAGAGAATTCAACACCACCAAACCAGCTTTACAACAAATGCTAAAGGAACTTCTCTAGGCAGGAAACACAACAGAAGGAAAAGACCTACAATAACAAACCCAAAACAATTAAGAAAATGGGAATAGGAACATACATATCAATAATTACCTTAAATGCAAATGCATTAAATGCTCCCACCAAAAGACACAGACTGACTGAATGGATACAAAAACAAGACCCGTATATATGCTGCCTACAAGAGACCTACTTCGGACCTAGGGACACGTACAGACTGAAAGTGAGGGGATGGAAAAAGATATTCTATGCAAATGGAAATCAAAAGAAAGCTGGAGTAGCAATTCTAAAATCAGACAGAATAGACTTTGAAATAAAGACGATTACAAGAGACAAAGAAGGACACTACATAATGATCAAGGGATCAATCCAAGAAGAAGACATAACAATTGTGAATATGTATGCCCCCAACATAGGAGCACCTCAACATACAGGCAAATGCTAACAGCCATAAAAGGGGAAATCGACAGTAACACATGACAGTAGGGGACTTGAACACCCCTCTTTCACCAATGGACAGATCATCCAAAATGAAAATAATAAGGAAACACAAGATTTAAATGACACATTAAACAAGATGGATTTAAATGATATTTATAGGACATTCCATCCAAAAACAACAGAATACATTTTCTTCTCAAGTGCTCATGGAACAACCTCCAGGATAGATCATATCTTGGGTCACCAATCAAGCCTTGGTAAATTTAAGAAAACTGAAGTCGTATCAAGCATCTTTTCCGACCACAACACTATGAGACTAGATATCAATATCAATATTACGGGGAAAAAAACTGTAAAAAATACAAACACGTGGAGGCTAAAAAATATGCTACTGAATAACTAAGAGATCACTGAAGAAATCAAAGAGGAAATCAAAAAATACCTAGAAACAAATGACAATGAGAACACGATGACCCAAGATCTACGGGATGCAGCAAAAGCAGTTCTAAGGGGGAAGTTCAGAGTAATACAAACCTACCTCAAGAAACAAGAAAAATCTCAAATAAACAACCTAACCTTACATCTAAAGCAATCAGAGAAAGAAAAACTGAAAAAAAACCCAAAGTTAGCAGAAGGAAAGAAATCATAAAGATCAGATCAGATATAAACGAAAAAGAAATGAAGGAAACAATTGCAAAGGTCAATAAAACTAAAAGCTGGTTCTTTGAGAAGATAAACAAAGTTGATAAACCATTAGCCAGACTCATCCAGAAAAAGAGAGAAAAGACTTAAATCAATAGAATTAGAAATGAAAAGGGAGAAGTAACAACTGACAGTGCAGAAATACAAAAGATCATGAGAGATTACTACAAGCAACTATATGCCAATAAAATGGACAACCTGGAAGAAATGGACAAATTCTTAGAAAAGCACAACCTTCCAAGACTTAACCAGGAAGAAATATAAAATATAAACAGACCGATCACAAGCACTGAAATTGAAACTGTGATTAAAAATCTTCCAACAAACAAAAACCCAGGACCAGATGGCTTCACAGGTGAATTCTATCAAACATTTAGAGAAGAGCTAACACCTATCCTTCTCAGACTCTTCCAAAATATAGCGGAGGGAGGAACACTCCCAAACTCATTCTACGAGGCCACCATCACTGTGATACCTAAACCAGACAAAGATGTCACAAAAAAGAAAACTAGAGGCCAATATCACTGATGAACATAGATGCAAAAATCCTCAACAAAATACTAGCAAACAGAATCCAACAGCCCATTAAAAGGATCATACAACATGATCAAGTGGGGTTTATCCCAGGAATGCAAGGATTCTTCAATATACGGAAATCAATGTGATAAACCATATTAACAAAACTGAATAAAAACCATATGATCATCTCAATAGATGCAGAAAAAGCTTTCGACAAAATTCAACACCATTTATGATAAAAACCCTCCAGAAAGTAGGCATGGAGGGAACTTACCTCAACATAATAAAGTCCATATATGACAAACCCACAGCCAACATCATTCTCAATGGTGAAAAACTGAAACTATTTCCTCTAAGATCAGGAACAAGACAAGGTTGCCCACTCTCACCACTCTTATTCAACATAGTTTTGGAAGTTTTAGCCACAGCAAGCAGAGAAGAAAAAGAAATAAAAGGAATCCAAATAGGAAGAGAAGAAGTAAAATGGTCACTGTTTGCAGATGACATGATACTACACATAGAGAATCCTAAAGATGCTACCAGAAAGCTAATAGAGCTAGTCAATGAATTTGATAAAGTAGCAGAATACAAAATTAATTCACAGAAATCTCTTGCATACCTATACACTAATGATGAAAAATCTGAAAAAGAAATTAAGGAAACACTCCCATTTACCACTGCAACAAAAAGAATATAATACCTAGGAATAAACGTATCTAAGGAGACAAAATACCTGTATGTAGAAAACTATAAGACACTGATGAAAGAAATTAAAGATGATACAAATAGATGGAGAGATACACCGTGTTCTTGGATTGGAAGAATCAACACTGTGAAAATGACTAAAGTACCCAAAGCAATCTACAGATTCAATGCAATCCCTATGCAACTACCAATGGCATTTTTCACAGAACTAAAACAAAAAATTTCACCATTTGTATGGAAACACAAAAGGCCCTGAATAGCCAAAACAATCTTGAGAAAGAAACATAGAGCTGGAGCAATCAGGCTCCCTGACTTCAGAGTATACAACAAAGCTACAGTAACCAAGACAGTATGGTACTGGCACAAAAACAGAAATATAGATCAATGGAACAAGATAGAAAGCACAGAGATAAACCCACGCACCTATGGTTACCTTATCTTTGATAAAGGATGCAAAATATACAATGGAGAAAAGACAGCCTCTTCAATAAGTGGTGCTGGGAAAACTGGACAGCTACATGTAAAAGAATGAAATGAGAACACTCCCTAACACCATACACAAAAATAAAATCAAAATGGATTAAAGACCTAAATGTAAGGCCAGAAACTATAAAACTCTTAGAGGAAAACATAGGCAGAACACTCTATGACATAAATCACAGCAAGATCTTTTTTGATCCACCTCCTAGAGTAATGGAAATAAAAACAAAAATAAACAAATGGGACCTAATGAAACTTAAAAGCTTTTGCACAGCAAAGGAAACCTTAAACGACGAAAAGACAACCCTCAGAATGGGAGAAAATATTTGCAAATGAAGCAACTGACAAAGGATTAATCTCCAAAATTTACAAGCAGCTCATGCAGCTCAATATCAAAAAAACAAACAACCCAATCCAAAAATGGGCAGAAGACCTAAAGAGACATTTCGCCACAGAAGATAAACAGCTTGGCAACAAACACATGAAAGGATGCTCAACATCACTAATCATTAGAGAAATGCAAATCAAAACTACAATGAGGCGTTTTTTGCATTTTCATCTGGGAAAGAAAATTTATGTATCCATAAATATAAGAAAGATAAAGCAAACTTCAATTCTGACCAAACTAAAAGTGATCTGTGCAGTATATGAATGATGGAGCATGAAGAGTAGATTCCACATACTGTGAAGGTCTAAGGGCTGTAATGAGACCATAAGTAGTGTTTTCCCAGTACAGTATTTGCAAAAACAAACAAACAAACAAACAAACAAACGGGTGCATAGTGTTTCACAGTTAGTGGCACTGTGAGAGAGAAAACCAACACTCTGGTTTTGAACAATGGAATATGTTTACATGTGGAAGCAGGAACTTCACAGAACTCATTTATTATGAAGGAGAATCTACACATGAATGTTTGGATAAGCAATTTACACATGGGCAATGTTAAGAAGAAGCAGACAGTGAATAAGATCAGTGTATGGGGGAGAATCTTCATTGTGAGCACACTTGGAGTTAGTGATATGTGTTGGTTGTGAGAAAAAAATTTGCTTAAAAACTCCACACACAACCTGGTATCATAAAGAGACTATTTGTGTGTGTGTGTTGGGGGGGAGGAATCTTCCCAGCCCCTAGTCCATGTGAAATGCCTGCAAATTTCTAATTCAGGAAAACAAAACAAAACAACTCACACTTCATCCAAGAAAAATACTATACTAAAAAAAAAAAAAAATTCCTGAGACCTGGGCAAAACAGTACAAGAACAAATGAAAAAAGGAAATTTTACATACAAAGAATGTAATTAGTAAAGAAATCATTCATTAGCATGTCACTCATTTTATCTGAGAAAAAGGGATGTTTGGTGTTTTGTGCATGGCACAATGACCAGATGAGTATTGCAATGAAAATATCATTATGGATTCTCCCCCAATTTTAACTTGAAGTGTGTTAAATCTGTAGATATTTTATAAATGTAATAATGAGTCTTGCTTGCTCTTTTACTTAGAGTCACCTACTTTAATATATTCCATATTTAGATCCTCCCCACACACACACCCCGCCCCACCGTGTCTGTGGTGTCTGTCTGTATTTAGTATATATAAAGCATTTATATATACTGGGTTCAGTGGCCTTGTGGATGGGGTGGAGTGCATCAGAAATTGTGCAGGTAGAGGTCATGGGCAGAAGAGAAATTTGCTATTAACTGTATATTATCCAATACTATTAGATTTATTTATTTCCCGTATTTGAAATATTGAACAATTTCAAATATTCTTTTTAATGTGCACAGAAAATAAACTTCATTAAAAGAGGAAAAAAAAACTACAATGAGGTATCACCTCATGCCAGTCAGAATGGCCATCATCAAAAAGTCTACAAATAATAAATGCTGGAGAGGTGTGGAGGAAAGGGAACCCTCTTGCACTGTTGGTGGCAATGTAAATTGATACAGCCACTATGGAAGAACAGCATAGAGGTTCCTTAAAAATCTAAAAATAGAACTACCATATGACCCAGCAATCCCACTACTGGGCATATACCCTGAGGAAACCATAATTGAAAAGGAGTCATGTACCACAATGTTCATTGCAGCACTATTTACAATAGCCAGAACGTGGAAGCAACCTAAGTGTCCATCGACAGATGAATGGATAAAGAAGATGTGGCACATATATACAATGGAATATTACTCAGCCATAAAAAGGAACGAAATTGAGTTTATTGTAGTGAGGTGGATGGACCTAGAGTCAGTCATACAAAGTGAAGTAAGTCAGAAAGAGAAAAACAAATACCCTATGCTAACACATATATATGGAATCTAAAAAAAAAAAAAAAAAAAACGGTTCTGACGAACCTAGGGACAGGACAGGAATAAAGACACAGACGTAGAGAATGGACTTGAGGACACAGGAAGGGGGAAGGGTCAGCTGGGACGAAGTGAGAGAGTGGCATGGACATATATACACTACGAAATGTAAAATAGATAGCTAGTGGGAAGCAGCCCCATAGCACAGGGAGATCAGCTCGGTGCTTTGTGAGCACCTAGAGGGGTGGGATAGGGAGGGTGGGAGGAAGACGCAAGAGGGAGGGGATATGGGGTTATATGTATATGTATAGCTGATTCACTTTGTGATACAGCAGAAACTAACACACCATTGTAAAGCAATTATACTCCAATAAATATGTTAAATAAATAAATAAATAATGGCCAAGGATTTTCCAGAATTGAGGGAGCACCAAAGTATACAAAGCAAAATAAATTCATGCATAGATCTCTCTTAGTGACACTATATACCATCAAAGACAGAGACGAGATTACAAAATCAACCAGATTATCTACCAAAGAGTATCAATTAGGCTGACAACATTTTTTTTGTTTTGTTTGTTTGTTTGTTTTGCCTCTCACTGTTGTGGCCTCTCCCGCTGCAGAGCACAGGCTCTGGACGCGCAGGCTCAGCGGCCATGGCTCACGGGCCCAGCTGCTCCGCGGCATGTGGGATCTTCCCGGACCGGGGCACGAACCCGTGTCCCCTGCATCGGCAGGCGGACTCTCAACCACTGCGCCACCAGGGAAGCCCTGACAACAGTTTTTTTTAATAGCAACAATGGAAGCCAGAAGGAAGTAGAATATCTTCAGTGTGCTAGAAAATCATTATAGATCTAAAGACACTCTCAGAAATTGAGAACGTTTACCCCAAAAAACTCAGGGAAGGAACATACAAAGGTTGTACTTCAGGAAGAGCAAGACAATCCCAGGAAGAAAGTCTAAGATGAAAGATTTGGTAAGTAAACAAAATGGTAAACATATGGGTAAACTTCAACACACATTCAGTTAATGACCACAGTAACCTAGTCAGCAAGGTTAAAACCGGAGAAATATGAAAACATTCAAAACATGGTATCCCCATAGCATAAGGTGGAAGCAGTGGTCAGTGGAACCAAAGCATCTTCAAATCCTTGTACTACTCAGGATGATGGTAAAATAGCCATTAACTTTGGACTGTTAGGTATATATAAAACGTTTCAAAGGTATCCACTAAAAGAATAGAAAAATGCATCTATCTTCCAGAGATGTGAAGAGAAATAAATGAAATGCAAAAGCAGATGAAAAGCTAAAGCTGACAACTGCTTTGAGCAGAGAGAATTTAGAGTTAGTAAATCAACAAGCCTCAAGATTTTCCATGGGGGCTTAGGATAGTATGAGACTATCCAGAAAAAGCAAGTGGCTGCCTTTTTGATAGGCTATAGGGTAAAAAGGAAATGAAAGCAGTGATTCCTTATGCTTTCCTACCGGGAACTATAATTTATAACATTTGGTACATCCCGCATTATTAAAATATTTTAGGTTAATTTTAAAATCTGTACCCAATGTAAAAGCTCCAGCAGGGAAAATGGACTTTAGATGGTTACCTCCTTCTCTCCTTTCAGTCTCCTCAAAAGAGCAGCTGTATCTCCCTCCCTGCAATACCAACTGCGCCCTCACTGCCTGAGCAGCAGCTGTGTAAGGACCTGATGGTGCCCCTGTGCTGGGGAACAGGGGTGCTGGTTTGGCCCGGCTCTGGCATTCACTTCAGATACTGCAGGGAGACTGCTCAGATCTTTTAACAGCAAAAAAACACACAAAAAACAAAAAGATACTTTGTGATTGGACTTGAATGGAGATGATGCCAGAAAAGCATTCCTTCTTTCAGTTGGTAGCATGGGGCAACCCTTCAGCTCTCACAATGAAAACTTTCCTCAACCGTTTTCTCTCCATCCAGCCGGCTGATTCCTTTGTAACTGTTTTAAAATTTAAACCAAATCATCTGTTGTTTTATTCAATTTTACATTGTAATTTTGGCAGACAATTTGTTTTTAACTCCTGGACCAGTGGGTTTTACCACAAGGTTCTTATTTCATCGGTTCTAGAGAAAAACCACAAAACATGGTTGTAAATTTTCAAGTCTTACTGACCAAGCTGTATGCTATCCTTACTGACAGACAGTACCTCCAGACACCTTCTTGAAGTAAAAGCGACTCCGAAGAAATCACCTGAATTTGCATCTTACTAGTTACAAAACGCCAACGGTCCCCAAATTACAGTGTGTTATGAGTTTGTGAGTCAGGTGTTTGGAACTCTACAGAAACACTGTCTTAGCTGGTACTTGCTTCCTGGTCTTACCATTATAGAACTATTATCCATAGCATCATTGAGGTGTTATATATTTACAATAGGAAATGATGCTGTGGAGCATACACTTTTCTTAACCATATTACAATACAGACATAGTCCACAGGACCTGGTCACCTAACCCAGCCTTCAGTTCTGTCTCCTCCGTTCTTTTTTTGTTTTGTTTTTGGCCAGGCAATTTGGATTTTGTCTTCAACTGACCACTGGTCCAAGGAAAGGGTGTGGGAATTGTAGGACCTACTCCAAAAGGGGTGAGCAGTGTTCACAGCGCAGGGAAGGTCTGTGGTCTCCACCGAAGGAAGGGGGCCCTTATCTCTGGAGCTCTCCCCCAGCCTTTAAGAGTGGAAGAGGAAGAGAGCAAGGGGAGCCCCAGTGGCCTGCTGGGCAGTCAGCCAGTGGGCAGACAAAGACTGCCGTAGGGGGCCAGAGCCCTCCCTTCCTGGAGCAGGAAGGAGGCATGTCAATTCCCACGGGGCAATTCCTAGACCCTCCAAGGACATAAAGATTGGGAGCCACCGAACATCTGACTCAGCCCCAACCCTCTGGCCCCCTGTCCAGTGTTCAGAGTCCGCTCACAGTATTCAGTGTTAGCTGAAACCCTTCCTATGTCAGGTGGACTCCGGTTTGGGGCACCCCTGGGATGACACCCCCTATGGGGATTAAGACTTGGGGGGGGACTAAGAAATAGGCCCCTGAGGCTGTGGGAAGAGGAGAGAGCAGAAGAAACGCGTGTGGAGAGGAATGAGGACTTTTGCAGCCAAGTGAAGAGGAGGAAAGCCTTCCAGAGCTGGGGCATTCCTGGTGTCTGGGGGCCCACGGGCAGGCCGTGGACAAGGCGGCCATGGTCAGCCGGGGAGAGGTGTGGGCCTCGGGACCCAGGTAGGGTCTAGCCAGGACGGACGCCTTCACTGGGTTTTCAGGCTGGAGTGGGGGTGGCCCAGAGTTTCTCAGTGCCCCTTCTACAGCCTCCCCAGAGGTAAACTGAGGCTCACGTGGCATGTGAATTGTGCCTGGGCCGAGGGTTCCAGGAGCAGTGCAGCTGTGATGGGGAATGGGTGGGAACGCCAGCGACAGTGACAACTTCCGCCGAAGCAAAGACGACGGGACCACCACAGCCAGGACCTCCCCTCCCACGGCGGGGGGCCTGAGGCTACCAGGAGGCTCCCATGAGGGTACCGGTGACTCAGGCCTAGGAAGAGAAGTGAGAAGGCTGCTGGTCCAGAGCTTCTGCGAGTCCCCAAGTCTGGGCAACTACAGTAATATGGGGAGCCACCCATCAACTTGGCTTTGAGACCCTCCACGTTGCCTCCTCAGAAATGGGCTTTAGGACTTCTGGGGGTGCCCCCGGCGTGGTGGGGAAGCCAGGGAAGGAAAAGGAGTTCCCTGCTCCCAGGGAGGCCCAGAGAAGTAGTGAGGGGTCTGTTAACCCTAGACTCACAGAGTTGGGAGGGGATCTGAAGGTCTTAGTTGGGGCCTCTGTGCTACTCTCTGCATATTTATTTGTGCATGGGGTCCAAGCCTTGAGTGCATCTCTTCAGCTATGTTCATCCCATCTGCCAATGCTCATCAAGTCTAAAATAGTGGTGGGGGGCTCCACATCAGCTCAGAGACATTCTTTGCCTTTTTTTCCGAAGCTTAAATGGATGAAAGGTTATGATGTAAAGCATGTGTGTTTTTCATACACTGTGTCCTTGGTCCTGCATCCTGGCTTCCTAGCAACACCCGTCAGAGAGACAGGGAAGCCCTCGGTGCCTGGTGCACCAGAAGGCACCATACAGATAAAATGGGGAGGAGGGGGATTGAAGACCCAAGGGGAGACTTAGTTCTCCTCTTTCCTCATCTTCTCCCTCTATGGGAAGAAAGGCAAGCTTTGGATCAAGAAGACTAGAACAATCTAGGGAGGGGAACATGGGCTGAATGGAGATTGTAGGCTTGCAGCACTTACTGAACCTAACGATGCCACCTGCAAAGAGGCACCTGATCAAAACTGCAAAATCGGAGTCCTTTTCGGGCCGGCCCCAGTTCCCTTTGTGAGACCTCTCCCGCTGCCACCCCTGGGCAGCTCTGTGGGGACTAAAGTCACCACCCTACTCTGGTTGGCCTGCCATGGCCAGGTTTCTATTCCCTAATCAGATCTTGCATTCCTTGACCAGCTCCATCACTCGCCTGAGTAAAGTAATTCACAGCAAAGTTGAAAAGCCAACTGCTTTTTCAGAGATTGAGGACACAGATGAAAGGGACCCACGTCATAGAAGGAATGTCTGTCCTTGTGGGTGAAACCACCTCCCAAGGGTGCCCACGCCTCAGTGGCAGAAGGGAGATTCCAAAAGCCACATTCTTTCCAAACAAATTTCCAAAGACCAACGATGTGCGAGAACCCTTTCCTTAGGGGTGAAGGGGTCCTTCCCGAACCAGTTACTTCAGGTTCATGGTGCTTTGCCTCCTGTTTCCCCTCCTGCCCGTGAAATAAACGCATGGGATCTGTATTGCAGCCACAGGGCGCTCCCGAGCACCCCAAGGAAATCTCCGTAACAGAGGAATTGCTGGAGGAGGGAACATGGGTTAGCTCAAGAAAAGCACAATCGCAAATCACAAGAGTGCCAGCCCTAAGTGGTTGCTTCAGCAAGGCTGGTGTGCAAGTTCCTTCTTGCAGCGCCTACTTGAGACGCCTTACCAGCAGGCACCAGTTAAACCATGGTAACTAATAACGCTTCTGAAGGAAAAGGGAAAACGGGAGAATTTCAATCAATTCGATACATTCAGTTGTTGGAACGTGAATGTTCTCAAACCAAAATACTAATTTTGAGATGATTTAGAACTAATCAGATAATGCCACCTCTGCCAGACAAGATAAATGATCCCTTGAGGATTAAAAACAACAAAGACAAATAAGTTTATATGATTGCATACTTCCCGTGAAGTGCATGAGATTCTCAAACTCATGAGTATAGGCCAAAAAAAAAAAAAAATCAGACAAGAAAAGTTAAAATCATGTAAAGAAGTAAAGATCCCATCTACATTGAATTATGTTAATATAGTAAAACTAAGCTGTAGAGATTTGGTGAAGGAAGTCGAGTTTCGAATCTCACTTTCACAATTGTAACTCTACAGCCTGCTAAGAAATATGTCCCATTATTTACTGCTTTCAAATGTAATAAATCTTCAGCTAACAGTGATTTTCAGAGACAGGAATGTCATAGTTCTCTGAGTTCCCGGTTAAAGCGGTTAACCAGAAACCCTTTTTGAGTTCAATCCTTCCTCTTGAAAATCTTTCACGTTTTTTCCTCTGTTTTCTTGTCCTAATAAGTACAATGTACTCACCAGAGAATCTTTCTTCCAGAACCTCAGAATTATTGTACCATGCTGTGTTTGTGGAAAGTCTAAGAGACTGGGCTCAATTTGTAACCACCCTGGAAAACAGCCTGTTGCTTTTTTGATAAGTGTCTGGTAGGAATTCATTGAGTTGTGAGTAAACTCTTCCAAGTGACAAAAGTAGGAAGTAAAGCCAAGGGATCTATTTGAAGTTTCACTGAGTTCTGTCTCAACGAACAAAAGTCTCCTCCAGTTTCCCAGGCTGAGCAAACGCACACACGACACCTATTCGAGATGGAGTTTTCAAAAAATAGATAGAATCTTTGCATCGGAGGCAGTCATACACTAGGATAAATATTGATAGTTAAGTCTATCACATAGAGTTGTATTTAAAGTACAGTGAGGATAGGAATTAAGTGGATGCAGGAGGAGGGAGAGCGATAGGCCAGATGGCACTTGAATTAGCCTTGGAAAATGCAAATGGGATTTCTGGACAGAGGGGGGATGGTGTGGAGGCCATTCCAGAAGAAGGAAGCAGCATTGATAAAGGCGTATAGATGGAACTCCATGGCACTTACAGGACACAGTAATGTATCCATCTACATAGACTAGATTGCAGGGTTCAAGATGCAGAAAAGATGATTATGATGCCAGAAACGGAGACTAGATGGAATGAGTGAGTGATACCCTGGGTGTTTCGTGCTAAGTTTGTAATTTAGTAAAAGCACTGGAAAGTCGCCAGAAGTTTTAAAGCAGGAAAACAATGGTGTGATCAAATTTGTGTTTGGGGCAGGTCATTCTGATAGGAGAGTGTTGGATGGCTTGGGTGGGGCTAGACTGGAGGTGAAAACCTGAGAGGTTATTGCTGTGGAAAGATTAGGAGCATCTGAGCTGCTGCAGCGACAGAGAACAGAGAGGAAGGGTGAGATTAGTGAGTCATCTTGAAGGAGGATTGATTGATAGGACCTGTTGATTGCCTGATTTAGATAATCTGGATTCTCAGTGGATAGAAAGATAATTTAGTCCCATAAGCTAGGGAGGATACAAGGATAAAGAGGCTTAGAGGAAAGAACATGAATTTGAACACTAGGTAAATCTGAGGAGCCTGTAGGATGTCTGGATTAAAATCTCTAAGGACCCGTTGGATGGATCCTTACATGATTGAATCCCCCAAAGAGCATCTTAATATCCATGCAAAGTTTCATGACTAGGCAACCCTCGACAGCACAAATACTCGACATTAAACACATAGTCTGCAAACAGACACTGAAGGGCCACAAAACCCATTCACCAAGACCAAGCAAGAAGTCTAAAGATGGATGCTGTGCTGTGTTTGCTATATGGTGCTCAATTTCCCGACCATCCCATGGTGCCATTGAACCTTTAAGTTCGCCCCAGCAGGACCTCATGAAATAACTACCACTCCTGACTCCAAAGGATCGCCCAGGGGAGGCTTAAACTTGGGACTCAAACTCAACAAGGAATCCTTTCTGATTCTATGAAAAATATGGTAGACAAGTGATCATATTCTGTTTAGTGGACAACCTCTCTCTAGCCTCTGCTGACCACGTGCATTTCCCCAAGCGATTCAAGGCCTACAGCTGCATAGCCTCCAACCATGTTCCTTTGTATGACACATGCCTGAATATGGGAAGATTCCGTGTGCTGTGCAAACCACCCCTCTGTATGAGCTAAGACTTTGACTCCAACTCTAAGCCAGGCTTCCGCCATCACTACCCATGACATGTAGCTGTACTGGGTTGCTTGTTGACTCAAAACAAACAAAAAACTGCTTTCTTATCTGAGCACACAAAACAGTTTTGTCACAAATATTTAAGCACCGTGCATAATCAAATTTCCCATATAAAATTAGGGTAGTTTCGGCGCTTCCCTGGTGGCGCAGTGGTTGAGAATCTGCCTGCTAATGCAGGGGACACAGGTTCGAGCCCTGGGCTGGGAGGATCCCACATGCCACGGAGCAACTAGGCCCGTGAGCCACAACTACTGAGCCTGCGCGTCTGGAGCCTGTGCTGTGCAACAAGAGAGGCCGTGACAGTGAGAGGCCCGTGCACTGCGATGAAGAGTGGCCCCCGCTTGCCACAACTGGAGGAAGCCCTCGCACAGAAACGAAGACCCAACACAGCCAAAAATAAAATCATTAATTAATAAACTCCTACCCCCAACATCTTAAAAAAAAAAATTAGGGTAGTTTCATGATTGCTTCAGTGGTATTATTAAATCACTTTGATCTGAGGTACAGTATACAACGTGATGCCATCAAAATCTCTGCCAAAGCAGCCATCAGGGTAGAATACATGAAATATCTATCCAGCATGAAACAAGATTTGTTGGGAGGTTAAACAGAAATGAGGCCAAGGGCCGAAGACTGACAGCCGAATCATTTGTTATCTTGTCATAACGCTAAGGTAGTGAATTTCAACTCTGGCTGTGGCTTGGAGTTACCTGAGATGATTTCCCATCCTCACCCCCCAAAAATACTGGGCCTGGGCTCCAGTCCCAGAGATTCAGAAGCAACCCCCCTCCACCATGTGCACTTTTAAATGATTCCTTCTTGCGGTGTCTTTTATTCATGGTACAAGAAAACTGATGACCTTCCAGAAGAAACTGAAAATGACCATGAATGTGCATTCCCTCAGCCGACGTGCGATACCCAGAGGGTGTCAGGATTGGAGGAACTGGGGAATAAGGCCTGGATGACACGGGGTGTGCGTGTTTCTGAGAGACACCTGGACTCCTTGGGATTTCCCTGGGCGTTTCTGAAGCTGCGACTGGGATCAAGCCTTGGGAGTGCCCCCGTCCTCTCCCCGTCAAAATAATATTACCCAATGTACTCAAAGACACTCGTCAGCCTGCAGCAGGAGAGACGGGAGGTACACCCCCCGACCCTGGGCTAGGGGCCAAGGGAGCTGCTATATAGTAGGTTGGGGGGAGGGTGCGACAGTGCCCAGAGGGTGGCCATCGTCAGGAGGGGTCTGTTTGGTCCCCAGGTCTCTTTCCCCAAAGTTCTGTCATAGTAAATGAAGAATGAGGACCCAGGGACCTTGACTGGCAACGCTTGTAGCTGGGAACTGTGACCCCCAGGCCATCACCAGTGAGCACAGCTGGGATCCAGGTGGAAAGGCACGTGGCTCTCGGACCTCAGCTCGCAGGACCCCAGAACCCCCTCATGGCCCCAGGCCTGCCTTCCCACACCCCTCTGACTCCACCCATTGGCCACCTGGACGCCGCCCCACCGTGACCGAGAATCATCGTGACCAGCCCTGCAGAAGGCCAGCCTGCTCGTGCCGACAGGACGAGGCCGAGTCAAGCAGATGTGAGTGGCCGAGATTCAAGGACAAGGCACGTTATCACAGGCACGGCTCCGTCTACTGAGGATCTGCTCTGCGACGCCTCTGGGTGAGATGCTTTACGTGCATCTCGCATCCAAATACGGAAACAAGACTTAGGTTCAACGCATAGGAAGATCAGATCCTTGGCCCTTCAGGGACACTGCAGCTTCTAGGTGAGATCTTCCACTGGTTCATTAACCCACTTGGACCCTCTTACAATACTCTGATTTGGGGGTGGGCTTGTAGATTTTTTCCTGCACGACGGGTGGAAGGTGTAAGTCGGACGATCCACTGGTCCTCGGGGTTTAGTCCAGTCAAGCAGAGCGACTTCAGAGATGATCTGGCCCAAACCTTCATTTCAAACGAGAGGAAACAGACTTAGAGAGGTGAAAGGATTGTACAGAATCCCTTGGAATTTGATGGCAGAAAAGGGTGAGGACCCCAGGGCCCTGACTTGTCCCCCAGGTTCCCTCTGGTGAATGCAGCATATGTGGTTTCCAGGGAAATCAGTCAAGTCCTCAACAGCATATTATGAGGTTGCTGAGGCTGGGGTCCCAGAGGTGGACACAGAGGAACCACAGTGGCCGCAGGAGACAGATAGAAAGGACAGTGGCACCAGAGGTGGCATAAGGCAGCATGGGGTTAAGTGACAAGTGGACGGCTTAGCAACTACCGCTTTGGGAGTTGAAATTCGATGAGATCACGACGCAGGTGGATGAGAAAGAAGTTATTGGCTAGGTTTATCCTCCAGATGAAAAGGCGTGGATGCGTCAGGGTCCCAGGGAGGTGTTGGCCTTGCTCTTAGGTGATACCAGGATGCGCTGCCTGGGCAACAGGATGGACTTTGATAAAACGTGGCCACGGGAGATGAAATGCTTCCGTGCATTTTGGAAGCCCGATTTTTCTGTCTAAAGTGGTTGACACGAAAGCATATTGGGTTCTACAAAAGTCCTGCTTACAGGTTTGCATTAGGGATGATTAATAAATTCCCAGCTGGGTGGGATTTCGTGTGAGGCGTATGCAAAGGAAGTTGAGGCAGGAACACGACCTTGTTGTTTAGCCACCGCTGTATTAATTCGTTCTAAATTATCTCTAAGATTTGTATCCACAGCCAAAGGTCACATTATGATTGACACAAAGTTTTCCTTTTGGTTGGAAGTTCATTCTTAGCGCTCGAACACCTGGGCAAGGCCTCCCCCCTCAGGCTCCTGACCTGCCCTGGGCCACCCTCTCGTGAGCTCTGGACATTCCACTGCAATAACCTCCTAACTTGTCTTTTTCCTCCAGAAGAACATATTAGGAAAACAACCATCAAGCTCCTAAGGGTCAAGAGAATATACAGTTCATCTTGTGTATGTGCAGATCCTGTGTCACATATTCGAGGCCAGAGTTTGCTGTTACAGTCTGGTGGAATTTCCAGAAACTGGTATTCCTCAGAGGAGTGTTTCAAGTCTGCTGTTTGAAGCTTGGTAATTTTACCTGGCCTTCTTTTTTATTCAGATTAATCAACCAGTGTTGGGAATTCCTTCATAAGCCCACTCTCCTGCCTCCTCTACATTAGATAAGCCCACATACTACAGACAGAATCCAACTTGCACTAAACTAGAAAACACAAGAAAAGCAAATAAGAATCACTTACTCAGGAAAAACATCGCTCTTTTAGATTTAAACAGGTTTTTTTCTCCTTAGTCAAGATATATTTATTGTCATTTCTAGAATTACTCTTGTAAGTATCTGGTTATCATAACCACAAAAAGACAGCTGATTAGTTTCAACTGCTGGATAAAAGCATGCAGCATTTTCAAGATTTCTGGTTTCACCCTTTTAACCCAAAGAATAACTATAAATAGATGGTAGAGTCTGGGATTTCCACAGCTAAGTGCTGCTATAAATAGTTTTAAACATTTTCCCACTTCATGTTTTCTAAAAGAACATTCTCCACTTCCTTTCTTGGATAACCTCTGGGAATAAAGTGAAATCACATTCAGAATTTTATTGAGGGAGTTTAACAAAACTCTTAATGAACCTATTAGCAGTTCTAGACATTCCTCAGATATTGAAAGAACTGAAAATAAAATGATTCTACAAATTCATCAAATAGTCCTGAGGAATGTATTTTTAAAATAAGCTTTTAAATCCTAATCTCTTCTCTGTCGATACTGGGAATTTTCTTTCTAAAAAAAAATTAAGCCAAGACCTGGACCCCTCACTTACCGTTGTGATTTAACTTAAGTGAAATTTATTCTAATTTTCTTGAGAACTTAGCTAGATTGGGAACTGTGGAGGCTACAAAATGAAAATAATTTTTTTTCTTTCAACTTTCTTTACACATAAACATCCAGAAATAAAGATGTGAGTTCACTTCATCTGTTCAGGCATCCAGACTATTTGTCTTCTTGCTTCAAGAATATTCATAAGACACCCTACAGAACACACACACAGATTTTAAATTCTTTGAAAAATCTCTGCCATTAAACACTTTCCCATGGTGCATGTCCATGGCAGTGAGAGCAAAACCAGAGCATCATAGAAGTGCCTCTCCTGAGAGGGATCCCTGCATTCTAGCAGCCTCTGCTGGTGGTGATTTTTGACAGTGGAGAAAGCAAAATTAGCCAGTCTCCTAAATGGCAGGAAAATTAACAAAGAAAGGACAGCAATGAACACAGGTAATGTTAGTAAAACTTATGTTCCTGTTTTATATGTTGGTTAAAGTAAAAAGGGGGGGGGGAGAAATAAGATGCTATAAAATTGTTTTAGAGATTTACAAAAATTAAGACAATTTTTACTTTTAGATTTACAAAAAATATTGAGCAAAAAGTAGAGAGTTCTCATATACCCCCTCACACACCGCCCATTTTCCCCTATTTCTAACATCTTACATTAGTGTTGTACCTTTACGACAACTGATGAACCAATGTGAACATTAACTAAAGGCCACAGTTTATGTTACAGCTCACTTTTCTGCTGTACATTCTATGGGTTTTAACAATTGTATAATGACATGTATCCATCATTAGAGTATCATACAGGATAACAGTTTTACTGGCCTAAAATTTCTCTGTGCTCTCTGTATTCATCCCTTCCTCGCCCCAACCCTGGGCAAGTACTGATTTTTTACTCTCTCCGTAGTTTCGCCTTTTCCAGAATGTCATAAAGTTGGAATCATACAGTATGTAACCTTTTTCAGATTCGTTTCTTTTACTTTATAATATGCATTTAAGGTTCTTCTATGTCTTTTTGTGGATTAATAGCTCATTTCTTTTTATAACTGATTAATATTCCATTGCCTGGATGCAGCATAGTTTATTTATCCTTTTACTAACTGAAGTACATTTTAGTAGCTTCCAAGTGTTGGCAATTAGGAAATAAAAACATGCATGTGCAGGTTTTTTGTGTGGACATAAGTTTTCAGCTCCTTTGGGTAAATACCAAGGAGCGTAATTGCTGGATCACATGGTAAGAGTATGTTTACTGTAGTAAGAAACTACCCGCTGTCTTCCAAAGTGACTACCATTTTGTATTCCCACCAGCAATGAATGAGAGTTCCTATTACCCCACATTCTCACCAGCATTTGGTGGTGTCAGTGTTCCAGATTTTGGCCATTCTAATAGGTGTGTAGTGGTATCTCCTTGTTTGAACTTGCATTTCTCTGATGACATGTGATGTGGTGCGTCTTTTCTTATGCTTATTTGTCATCTGTATGTCTTCTTTGGCAAGGTGTCTATTAAGGTCTTTGGTCCATTTTTTTTAAACTGGGTTATCTGTTTTCTTACTTTTGAGACTTAAGAGTTCTTTGAATATTTTGGATAACAGTTCTTTACCTGATGTGTCTTTTGCAAATATTTTCTCTTAGTCTGTGCCTGGTCTTCGAATTTTCTTGATACTGTCTTTCACAGAGCAGAAGTTTTAAATTTCAGCGCAGGGCAGTTTCTCAATCATGTCTTTCATGGATTGTGTCTTTGGTGTTCTATCTAAAAAGACATCACCATACCCAAGGTCATGTAGGTCTCCTCCTGTTATCTTCTAGAAGTTTTCATAGTTTTACATTTTACATTTAGGTCTGTGATCCATATTGAGTTAATTTTTGTGAAAGGTGTAATTTCTGAGTCTGGGTTTATTTTATTCCAAGTGGATGTCCAGTTGTTCCAGCACCATTTCCCCCGGTTTTATTGGGATTTAATTGACAAATAACACCGTACAGGTTTAAGGTGTTCAATGTAGTGGTTTTATATATGTATCTAATCAGCACCATTTGTTGAAAAGACAATCTTTTCTCCATTGTTTGTCTTCGCTTGTTTGCAAATATCAGTTCCCTTCTGTTATAGGTTGAATTGTGTCCCCCTCAAAAGATATGTTTAAATACTCACCTTAAAAACCTATAAGTGTGACCTTATCTGGAAATAGGGTCTTTGCAGATTATCAAGTTAAGATGAACTCATTAGGGTGGGTCCTAATTCAGTATGGCTGATGTCTTTATGTCAGTACATTTGAGCTGCTATAACAAAAACACCATAGACTGGGTGGCTTAAACAACAGAAATTTATCACAGATCTGGAGGGTGTGTAGTCCAAGATCAAAATGCTGGCTGATTTGGTGCCTGGTCAGAGCCTGCTTCCTGGTTCATAGACAACTGTCTTCTTGCTGTGTCGCACTTGGCAGCAGGGGTCAGGGTGCTGTCTGGGGTCTCCTTTTTAAGGGCATAATTCCATTCATGAGGGCTCTGCCATCATGATCTAATCACCTCCCAAAGGCCCCCACCTCCAAATACCATCACGTTGGGCATCAGAATTTCAACGTATGAATTTTGGAGGGCCACAAATAGTCAGTCTATAGCATCTCACATAAAGGTGAAATTTGAACACAGACATATACAGAGGAAGAAAATATAGACGCACACAGGTAAAAGACAGCCACGTGAATGGACAGCTTTATCTACAAGCCAAAGAACAAGGATTGCCAGCAAACAGCAGAAGCTCGAAGAGGCAAGAAAGGACCCTTCCATAGAATGGTTAAGACTAGCCTCCAGAAGCATGAAGTAACAATTTCTGTTGCTTTACGCCACAAAGTGTTTGGTACTTTGTGCGGCAGTGTTAGAAAACGAATACACTGTCTATTCCTAGTTTGCTGGAAACGTTTGCTTCTGTTTTTTAAATCAGAAATGGATGCTGAACTTCACCAATGCTTTTTCTGCATATATTGATATTACAATATGGCTTTTATTTTTTCTATATGATGAATTACATTGATTTTTAATTTTTTTCCAAATGTTTGTCTTCATCTATTGAGATTACCATTTGGGTTTTCTTTTTTATTCTATTAGTAGGGTGAGTTATATTGACTTTTGAATGTTGAAGTAGTCTTGAGTTCCTAGAAATGAACCTCACTTGGTTGTGATATATTATCCTTTTGACATATTGCCAGATTTGATTTGCTAATATTTTGCTGAGAACTTCATGACTCTGTTCCTGAAGGATATTGGTCTCTCGTTTTCTTCTCTTGTTTTCTCCTTGTATGACTTTTTTTTTTTTTTCTGGACACACCACGCGTGGCATGTGGGATCCTAGCTCCCCAACCAGGGATCGCACCCTCGCACCCTGCATTGGAAGCGTGGAGTTTTAACCACTGAACCACCAGGGAAGTCCCTCTTTATATGACTTTTGCATCAGAATAATACCTTGTAAGATATGCTGGGAAGTTATCTTTCCTCTTCTGTATTCTGGAAGAGATTGATAAAATTCACCAGTAAATCAGGGCATTTAGGCTTGGAGTTCTCCAAATGGGAAATTTTTTTTTAAAGCTATATATCCAGTTTAATAAATATAGAACTATCCAGTTTCTACTTCTTCTAGAACAAGATTTGGTAGCTTGTGCCTTTCAAATAATTGGTCTGTTTAATCTAAATTGTTGAATTTATGAGACTGGAGCTCTTCATAGTGTTCCCTTGTTCTTTTAATGTTTATGGAATCAGTACTGGCATCCCGTCTTTCATTCCTGTTACTGGTAATCTGTGTGTTCTCTCATGTTTTTCTTGGTCAGCCTAGTTGGTTGTTCATTAATTTTACTGATCTTTTCAAAGAACTAGTTTGGGGTTAAATTTCTCTAATGTCTGTTTTGAATTTCATTTATTGTTATTATTTCTTCCTGCTTTGAGTTTGCTTGTTTTTTTTTTATATTCCACAAATATGCCATATTGCATTTTCATTTTTTTTTTTTTTTTTTCTTTTTGCGGTATGTGGGCCTCTCACTGCTGTGGCCTCTCCCGTTGCGGAGCACAGGCTCCGGACGCGCAGGCCCAGCGGCCATGGCTCACGGGCCCAGCCGCTCCGCGGCATGTGGGATCCTCCCAGACCGGGGCACGAACCCGCGTCCCCTGCATCGGCAGGCGGACTCTCAACCACTGCGCCACCAGGGAGGCCCGCATTTTCATTTTTATTCAGTTCAAACTTTATAATTACCCTAGAAAATTCCTCTTTGCCCCACTGACTATTTAGAAGTACACTGTTTAATTTACAAATATTTGGGAATTTTTCAGTTATTGATTTCCAATTTAATTCCATTAGGGTCAGAGAAAACAACTGGAATAATTTCCATTTATGCTTTTAAATTTGTGAAGGTATGTTTTATGGTCCAGAATATGATTTATCTTGGTAAATGTTTCCTATGCACTTGAAAAGAATATGTATTCTACTGTTTTGGGTGAAGTATTTTATAATTATCAATTTTATCACATTGATTGGTAATGTATTTCTGGTCTTCTACATCCTTGCTGATTTTTGGTCTATTTGTTCTATCAGTTACCAAGAGAGAGGTCTTGAGATCTCTAAGTATAATTGCAGACTTACCTCTTTTAAATTCTCGTATTTAAAAACATTTTTAATTGCTTAACGTGGTAAAAACACATATCATAAAGTTTAGCATTTTAACCACTTATAGGTGTACAGCTTAGTGGCATTAAAATATGTTCACAATGTTATCCAGCCATCACCACCATTCATTTCCAGAACTCTTTCATCATGGCAAACAGAAACTCTTTACCCACTAAACACTAACTCTGCAGGTCCCCCTCCCCACAGACCCTGGTAACCTCTGTTCTACTTTCTGTCTCTAGGAAACTGCTTACTCTGGGTACTTCATATTAATGGAATCATACAATATTTGCCATTTTGTGTCTGGCTTATTTCACCTAACATAATGTTTTCAAGGTTTATCTATGTTGTAGCATATATCAAAATTTCATTCCTTTTTAAGAATGAATAATATTCTAATATATATATATGCTATTAAAAAAATCTCTTCATATGTTGATGGATGTTTGGGTTGCTTCCACCTTTTGGCTATTGTGAATAATGCTGCTGTGAACATTGGTGTGCAAGTATTTGAGTCCCTGCTTTCAATTCTTTTGAATATATACCTGGAAGTAGAATTGCTGGATCATATCGTAATTCTGTTCAACTTTTGGAGGAATCAAACATTTTTCCACAGTGGCTACACATTTTACATTCTTATTGGCAGATACTTGTTCATTTTTTTCTTTTTTTTTTTTTTACATAGCCATCCCATTGTGTGTGAACTGGTATCTCACTGTGGTTTTGATTTGCATTTTCCTAATGACTTGTGATGTTGAGTACCATTTTGTGTGCGTTTTAGCCATTTATATACTTTCTTTGGAGAACTGTCTATTTAAGTATTTTGCCCATTTCTGAATTGTGTTGATTTTTGCTGTTGAATTGCAGGGGTTCTTTATATATTCTAACTTATTTTTTTGTTTGTTTGTTTGTTTGTTTTTTTGCGGTAGGCGGGCCTCTCACTGTTGTGGCCTCTCCCCTTGCAGAGCACAGGCTCCGGACGCGCAGGCTCAGCAGCCATGGCTCACGGGCCTAGCTGCTCTGCGGCATGTGGGATCTTCCCAGACCGGGGCACGAACCCGTGTCCCCTGCATCGGCAGGCGGACTCTCAACCACTGCGCCACCAGGGAAGCCCCTAACTTATTTTTTTATCAAATACATGATTTGAAAATATTTTCTCCCATTCTATGTCTATCTTTTCACTTTCTTGATAGTGTCCTTTGATGAATAAAATCTTTCAATTTTGATAAATTCCAATTAATGTATTTTTTTCTATTGCCAGTAGATTTGGGGAGGGATTTTATTGAACCTGTAGATAATGTTGGGGTAGTCTGTCATGTTAGCAATATTAAATCTTCCAATCTATGAACATGCATTCTCTCTCCATTTACTTACGTCTTTAATTTCAGAAATTTTTGTAGTTTTCAGTGTACAAGTCTTTTGTCTCCTTGGTTAAATTTATCCTTAAATATTTTACTCTTTCTGATTCTATCATAAATGATTTTTTCTCTTAATTTCCTTTTTGGATTGTCTGGTGTATTAAAATAAAACCCATTTTTGTGTGTTCATTTTTTATCCTGCAACTTTGAATTGTTTATTAGCTCTAGTAGGGTTTTTTTGGGTTGTTTTTGAAACTTTAGTGTAATTCTATCAGAATTTGCTCCATATATTTTGATACCCTGTAGTCAGGGGCATTCACATTTAAGATTGTTTTGTCTTCTTAATGAATTGACCCCTTTATCATTATGTATTTTGTTTGGGCCACTTCAGCTTTCTTTGGATTAGTGTTTGGATATTACTTTTCCCATAGTTTTACTTTTAAGCTATCACCATATATAAAGTGGGTTTCTTGTAATAATGGAGTCTTGTTTTTATCTAATATGAAAACCTCTGTCGTTTACTGGATGCATTTAGACTTGTCACATTCAATGTTATTGATGTGTTTGAATTTAGGCTGATCATTTTGTTTTCTGTTTGTCCTGGTTTTTGTTGTTGTTCCTATCCTCCCCCTTTCCTGCACTTTTTGAATGTATTATTTGAATGTATTTATTACTATTCCATTTAAATTTAAATTTATCTTTTTTTAAAAAAATACTCCTATTGCGTATTTTTTCCCTCTATTACAACATACATACTTTATAGTCCAGTTACAGTTAATTTCTCTTTTTAAGCAAGACATAGATGACTTACAAGCCTATCAGCCCCTTTAGCCTCATCCCTTTTATATCACTGTCATATGTATCACAACTATGTACATTGGCAGCCTCACTAAGCAAAGTTAGAGTGTTTGCTTTCCATCACACACATTTTAAGCAGCTTAAAGAAAAAAATACTTTATCCAGATATTTAGAATTTCTCTTGCTATTCCTTCATTCCTTAAGTTTCAAGTTTCCCTTAGCCAGGAGAACTTCCTTTAGCATTTCTTTTAGAGCAGAAGGGCTGGTGCCAAATGCTCCTAGCTTTTTTTCATTTGAAAATGTATTTTGTATTTCCAAAGGACATTTTTGGTACCTATAGGATTCTGGGTTGATAGCTTTTTTTTTTTTCTTTCAGCACTTTAAAGATGTTTGA
The DNA here is from genome assembly GCF_964165515.1 of Mesoplodon bidens. Classification (NCBI taxonomy): domain Eukaryota; kingdom Metazoa; phylum Chordata; class Mammalia; order Artiodactyla; family Ziphiidae; genus Mesoplodon; species Mesoplodon bidens. The sequence continues at coordinate 34,991,917 of NC_138181.1, read as the reverse complement.
CAGTCTTCATGCCACCATGGTTTCAGATGAGAAATCTTCCATCATATGTAATTTTTATCTATTTGTAATGTGCTTTTATCTACTGCTTTCATAGTTTTTCATTTTTTCTTCTTCTCTCTCCCTGTGTTTCTCCTCCTTTTAGTCTCCTTTTCCGCTTCCCCCTTATCTGCTTTCCACTCTATCCTTCTTCCTTTTGCAGTTTGATTATGATGTGTCTTGGCATGGTTTTCTTCAAGTTTTTCCTGATTGAGGTTCGCTGAGGTTTATGTTTTCCCCCAAATTTGGTAAGTTTTAAGCATGCCAATTTTTTTCTAAATATCTTTTCTGCACCAATCTTTTTCTTCTCCTTCTGAGACTCCAATGATATAAATGTCAGATATTATTTTGATAGTGTCCCCACAGGTCCCTGAGGCTGTTAATTTTGTTTTACATCTTTATTTGCTGTGTACTTCAGATTGGATTATTTCAATTAATTATTTTCTAGTGTGTCTCTTTCTGATGTGTCCATTCTATTGAGTCCATCCAGTACATTTTTTAAAAATTTGTATTACATTGTATTTTTCAGTCCTAAAATATTCATCTTGTTCTTTTTAAAAATAGTTTCCCTCTCTGTCGAGAACTTATTTGTACCTTTTGTTTATCTCAAGCCTGGTTATAATAGCCGCTTAAAGACACTGTCCACAGATTCCAACATCTGAGTCATCTCACTGTTGGCATTTGATGGTCTTTTCCCTTGAGAAATGGTCATACTTTCCTTATTTTTTTGTATTAAGTAATTCTGCCTTATATCTTAGATATTAAGTATTTGTGATATGAGACTTGGGTCCTGTTTGAGTGCTTTGCAAATGCTCATTTTGTGTTGTCTGTTTGAGCAGGCCATCAGCCTGGTTAGGTTGAGACTTCAAGACCTTTTTGCCTTCAGTGGGCGGTGTTTTCTATCTCGGTTCAGTTTTCCAAGGCTTTCTATTCTTCACTGGGTCTGTTCTGTGCATTCACAGCTCTGGATGAGCATGGGGCTTGTGCAGATTCCTACACAGACTTGGGGGATGACCTTCTCAAACTCACTTCTCTCTGGGATTTCCCTGACAAAGTCTGACTCTCCAGGGCCTCTTTCCCCAGTTCCTCTGACCATAAAGATAGTTTTCCCTTGGGATTTTAGGTGCCTCTGCAAGATGAGTTAGCTTTATGGCTGAGCCAAGAGAGAAAAAAGGCAAAAAAAAAAAAAAAAAAGAAAAGAAAACAGCTTCGCCATCCCCCCTGCCCCCTTCAGCTCACAGGGTCCCCTTTTCTTAGTTCTCTGGCCAGAAAAATAGGGTTTCTGTTGGAGGTTTTGCTGTCTGCACCTGCTGTGTAGTTCTGCAACTCAGACTGCGCTCAGGTGAAAGTCAGGAGATAAAAGAAAAAAACTCCTGGACACTCACTGGTACTGGTCATTTTTCAAATTCTTATTTCCCCCTCAATGTGCCTGCTGTTGTTTACTTTTCAGTCCTCAGGTAGTTGCTATTGGTATCCTTTATAGAGGTGTTAGCTACAATCAACTAGAGAGTTAAGGAGTAACAAATGTTTGTTAAATGAAAAGGTCTCATCTATCTCTCTTACTGGGCTTTCAGCTCCAGGAAGGCATGGACTGTGTCTCTTCTCCAATGTGATGTGATGTGCCGGATCCAGTGTGGTACATGGTGAGATCAAAATAGGTTTTGAATTAAATAATATGGGGCAAAGATGAATGAGAAAATACTGAAATGGTTAAGAAAAAAGAAATTAACCAAGAACATGTATAGGGTGACTAAATATGAGATAATGATATAAGAATGATGGATCTTTTGCTTAAGACAGGAGATTAATGATTAAAACTGTAGACACACCAGGGTTTTGAAAGATATAAGTAGAGGAATTTTGCTGCTGTAATATTAAATAATCAATAAAGCTCTTGGCAGAGAAGGCAAACCTGAAAGTAATATATTGTTCGGTAAACAACAGAAATTGGCATGGACTTCCAAAAAAGAAAAACCAATCATTTAAAAATCTGGGGTTTAGGTTTTGATAAGAGAAAGAGTAATAGCATGAGGTATAGAAAATAAAGAGAGGAAGACTACTATCCATTCTGAACAATGCCTAATGAAAGGTTTGAAAGCCAGAGACAATGGGAGACGTCCTTTCTAACTGTTCTCTGAGGTGTCAGTGCTCGTCCAAGTGAAGCTTCAGAAAGACACTCAGATGCCGGATAACAAAATGGTCACAGGTCAAGGCAAGTGACCCATATCGAGGGTCATCAGTACAGAAGAAGTAACATTACACAGGATGGCTGCTGACATCCCTTGGCAGATGACAAGGGGAATTATCATGGGATTCTTTAGTAGAACAGAAGAGTGACTGATGTTTAGCCACACATAGCTGTAGGTCGTTCAAATGGGCTGTCTCCAGGGGTAGTGTTTTCTTTACAAAATGAAAGGGAGGGGGGAAAGGAACATTTCCAAAATACGTATCTTTCAACAGAAAAAGAACAATGTGTTTAAATCCCGTAAATTATTATTAGAATAGTACCGATTCAAGAAATGGTATGGTTGAATCTTAACAGTTATTTCTTTCAGAAAATTTGAAGCTATTTATAGGAAAAAAACTTTTAAAAAATAATTTAAATGATTTTCAATGCTTGTTTTAAAACATGAAAGGCCTTAAACACTGAATATAACAATATGGTCACCATTTCTAGGCAATGTGATCATTATTATTGGATTACAGACATACAGAAAAAGAGATTAGTCGGGGAGGTGAGGAAGGAGAAACAGCACTAGCGACACCAGTGATAAACTGTGAACGATGCCCAGTAACTTATGAGGAAAGCTGGGGAGAAACCTCCCGTGCTCTAGTGATCTGACTAATGGAATGACCTTTAAATTTATACTTTTTTGTTTGCAAGTTAATAATAACTTGTAATCAAGTCTAAGTGTGATTTTTGTCCTACTGGATGAGCTATAATAAAATTGAAGTTAAGCTGCAGAGAAAGAAATCAGACTGCTCACTCTAAAGTCCATTTTAGGGACTTCCCTGGGGACACAGTGGTTAAGAATCCACCTGCCAATGCAGGGGACACGGGCTCAACCCATGGTCCAAGAAGATCCCACATGCCTTGGAGCAACTAAGCCCAGGCACCACAACTACTGAGCCTGCGCTCTAGAGCCCGCGAGCCACAACTACTGAAGCCTGCGTGCCTAGAGCCCGTGCTCCACAACAAGAGAAGCCACCGCAACGAGAGGCCCGCGCAACTCAAAGAAGAGTAGCCCCTGCTCGTCGCAACTAGAGAAAGCCCGTGCGCAGCAATGAAGACCTAAAGCAGCCTAAATAAATAAATAAATAAATAATTTTAAAAAAAGACAAAAGCTCTGATAGGGTGTGTCTCTCTCAAGAAGAAAAAAATAAAGTCCATTTTATCTGCCGAGATAAACAGAAGCATATGAAGCCAAACTTAAATCTGCATGAAGAATATTCTTGATTGAGCATGTACATAAACACATAAGCCAAATGCAAATAAAGTATAAGAGTGGGGAGGAATGGGAAGCCCAGGTTATGTAGTGTAGCTTAGTCTCAGCATATACTAGCTGTGTGACCTGGGCAGGCTCAGGATTTCTTAGGCTCAATTTCCTCACCATTAAGATAATAGACACTTCCCTGGTGGTCCAGTGGGTAAGTCTCCATGCTCCCAATGCAGGATGCCTGGGTTCAACCCCTGGTCGGGGAACTAGATCCCACATGCATGCCACAGCTAAGACCTGGCACAGTAAATAAATAAATAAATATTTAAAAAAAAAATAGATAATAGACTAGCTCAACATTCCAGCAGTCCTTCCTGGCTCCTCTTATTGTAAATTTGGATGACTGGGATGCTTCCTCCTTCTAACATACAAAATAGGAGGATGCATATTCCCGACATGCAGATGACATTGTTTATATCACACACTTGGAGACTCCAAATAGATAACTGGCCCTGCAACCTAACTACCATTAGAAACAGAGACAGAGGTCAATTATCCTAAAACAAAACTTGTCATTTTTAGTAGGTACCTCCCAACTTGTAACTGGTTTTTAGGTAATAATAATTATTATTATTAGGTAAAAATAATTATTAGGTAAAAAAAATTATATTAGGTAAAAATAATAAGGCAACTTAATCTGTTATCCACGGATAAGGAACTAGCTCATTCCAGAAAGTATAATAAGTTAGTTTGTTCAAAGCTGAACATTCAAAAATAATTATGAGACTATGTAACTAAAAGCTAATAGAGAAAAATTGGGAAAATTTGGTTAATTAAAAAAAAAAAAGGGCAGGCAAATGCAATGTGGTACTCTGGATTGGACTGTGGAACAGAAAAAGGACATTACTGGAAAAACTGGTGAAATTCAAATAAAGCAAAAAGAGAAAAACAACTTGTTATATACAAAGAGATCCCCATAATCATATTTTTAAGCAGAAACTCTGCAGAATGGGAAGAAATAGCACAATAGATTCAAAGTGCTGAAAAGAAAAAAACTCCCAAACCAAGAATACTCTATCCATCAAAGTTATCATTTAGAATTAAAGGTGAGATAGAGTTTTCTTGACAAAAGTTAAAAGAGTCATCACCACTAAATTGCCCTTACAAGAAATGTTAAAGGGAATTCTTTAAGGGAAAAAGTAAAGGCACTAATTAGTAACAAGAAAACATATGAAAGTATAAATCTCACTGGTAAAGGTAAATATATAGTAAATGTAGTGAATTAATCACCTGTGAAGCTAGTATAAAGATAAAGGCAAAACTTGCAAAGATAACTATAACTACAATAATTAGTTAAGGGACACACAAGATAAAAAGATGTAAAATGTGAATCAGAAACATAAAACGTGGGAGAAGAAGAGTAAAAATGTAGAACTTGTGCATTCAAACTTGTTATCAGCTAAAAAAAAAGACTTATAAAGGTTATTATATGGCAGCCTGATGGTCATCACAAAGCAAAAACCTATAGTAGATATAGGTTTCTGTATATAGTAGATATACAAAAGATAATGGGAAAGGAATATAAGAATACCAATAAATAAAGTCTTCAAACCACAAAAGAATAGAGCAAGAAAGAAGGAACAAAGAGGAACTACAAAAACACCCAGAAAACAATAAAATAGCAATAACCATATACCTATCAATACTTACTTTAAATGTAAATGGACTAAATGCTCCAATCAAAAGAAAGAGTGGCTGAATGGATTAAAAAACAAAACAAACAAAAAAATAAAAAAAATAAGACCCATCTGTATGCTGCTAACGAGACTCACTTTCAGATCAGAGCAAAAATAGAGACTAAAAAACAATAGAAAAGATCGATGAAACTAAGCTGGTTCTTTGAAAAGATAATAGACAAACCTTTAAGCCAGACTCATCAAGAAAAAAGAAAGAGCATAAATGAATGAAATCAGAAATAAAAGAAATTACAAGTAACACAGAAATACAGAGGATCATAAGAGATTACTGTGCACAATTATTGTAGATGCCAACAAATTAGACAACCTAGAATAAATGGATAAATTCCTATGGTATACAACCTACAAAGATTAAATCATGAAATGAGATAGAAAATCTGAACAGACCAATTACTAATAAGGAGATTGAATCAGTAATCAAAAACTTCCCAACAGTGAAAAGTTCAAAACCAGATGGCTTTAATGGTGAATTCTACCAAATACTCAAAGAATATCAATCCTTCTCAAACTCTTCCCAAAAAATGGAAGAAGAGGGAACTCTCCCAAACTCATTTTATAGAGCGAGCATTACCCTGATACCAAAACCAGACAAGGACGACACAAGAAAATTACAGGCCAATGACCCTGGTGAACATAGACGTAAAAATCCTGAACTAAATATTACCAAACTGAATTCAACAATACATTAAGATCATACACATTGTCAAGTGGGATTTATTGCAGAGTTGCAAGGATGGTGTAATATCCACAACCGAGTCAATGTGATACACCACATTAACAAAATGAAGGGAAAAGAAAAACATATGATCATCTTAATAGATGCAGAAAAAGCATTTGAAAAAATACAAAGTCAGTTCATGATAAAAATCCTCAGGAAACTGAGTGTAGAGGGAACATACCTGAACATAACAAAAGCCATGTATGACAAGCTTAGAACTCATAGCATACTCAGTGGTGAAAAACATTTTACAGCTTTTCCTGTAAGATCAGGAACAAGACAAGAACACCCATTCCTGCCATTTTTATTCAACACTGTATTGGAAGTCCCAGCAACAGCAATTAGGTAAGGAAAAAGTGAAAGAAATCCAAATTGGAAAAGAGAAACTAAACTTCATTATTTGCAGATGACATATTATATATAGAAAATCCAAAGACTCCATCAAAAAACTATTAGAACTAAAAAATTCAGTAAAGTTGTGGGTTACAAAATACACAAAAATTTGTTGTTTTTTCTATACACTAATAACAAATATCAGAAATGGAAATTAAGAAAAAAATCCCATTTACAGTTGCAGCAAAAGAATAAAATACTGGGCTTCCCTGGTGGTGCAGTGGTTGAGAGTCCGCCTGCCGATGCAGGGGACATGGGTTCGTGCCCCGGTCTGGGAAGATCCCACATGCCGCGGAGCGGCTGGGCCCGTGAGCCATGGCCACTGAGCCTGCGTGTCTGGAGCCTGTGCTCTGCAATGGGAGAGGCCACAGCAGTGAGAGGCCCACGCACCAGAAAAAAAAAACAAAAAAACAACAAAAAAAAACAAAACAAAAACTTAGAAATAAATTTAACCAAGGAGGTGAATGATCTGTATATTGAAAACAAGACATTAAATAAATTGAAGATGACACAGATAAATGGACACTTCCACGTCCATGGAATGGAAGAATCAATATTGTTAGAATGTCCATACTCCCCAAAGCAATCTACAGATTCAATGCCCTTCCTATCAAAATTCCAATGGCATTTTTGCAGAAACAGAACAATCCTAAAATTTGTATGGAACCATAAAAGGCCCTGAATAGCCAAGCAATCTTGAGAAAGAAGAAGAAAATTGGAGTCATCATGCTCCCAAACTATATTACAAGGCTATAGTAGTTAAAAGAGTAGGTATTAGTAGTTATATAGTAGTTAAAAGAGTAGCCCAGAAATCAACTCACACATATATGGTCAATTAATTTATGACAAAGGAACCAGGAATATACAACAGGAAAAGAACAGTCTCTTCAGTAAATGATGTTGAGAAAACTGTTCAGCCACACGCAAAAGAATGAACTTTAACCACTATCTTACCTTAGACACAAAAATGAACTCAAAATTGATAAAAGACTGAATGTAAGACCTAAAACCATAAAACTCCTAGAAGAAAACATGGATGATAAGCTCCTTGCCATAGATCTTGGTTATGATTTTTCAAATCTGGCAACAAAAGCAACAAAAGTAAACAACTGAGACTACATTTTTCAATTTAAAAAGCTTCTGCACAGCAATGAAAACCATTAACAAAATGAAATGGCAACCTACTTAATGGGATAAAGTATTTGCAAATCATATACCTGACTAGGGGCTAAGGTACAAAATATATAAAGAACTGATAGAACTTAATAGCAAAAAACAGACAATGACTTAAAAATGAGCAAAGGATCTGAATAGACATTTTTCCAAAGAAGATACAAAGATGGCCGACAGGTACATGAAAAGATGCTCAGTAGGGCTTCCCTGGTGGCGCAGTGGTTGAGAGTCCACCTGCCGATGCAGGGGACGCGGGTTCGTGCCCCGGTCCGGGAAGATCCCACATGCCGCGGAGCGGCTGGGCCCGTGAGCCATGGCCGCTGAGCCTGCACGTCCGGAGCCCGTGCTCCGCAACAGGAGAGGCCACAACAGTGAGAGGCCCACAGACCGCAAAGAAAAAAAAAAAAAGAAAAGAAAAGATGCTCAGTATCACTGATTATCAAGGAAATACAAATCAAAACCACAATGAGATATCATCTCACACCTATCAGAATGCCCATTACGAAAAAGACAAAAATAACAAGTGTTGGTGAGGGTGTGGAGGAAAGGGAGCCCTCGCGCCCTCTACTGGTGGGTGTGTATATTGGTGCAGCCACTGTGGAAAACAGTATGGAAGGGCCTCAAAAAATTAAAATTAAAACTACCGTATGATCCAGCCATTTACTTCTGGATATTTATCCAAAGAATATGAAGATGCTAACTCAAAAATATATATGGACCCCCATGTTCATTGCAGCATTATTTACAATAGCCAGATATGGAAACAAAGTGTCCATCAACAGATAGATGGATAAAAGAGATGTGGTATACATACACACAATGGAATATTGTTCAGCCATAAAAAAGAATGAAATCTTGCCATTTGCAACAATACGGATAGACCTCGAGGGCATTATGCTAAGTGATGTAGACTCAGGGAAAGGCAAATACAGAAAGAGCTCTCTCACACGTGAAGTCTTAAAAAAGAAAAAAAAAAAAAGCTCATAGATACCGAGAACAGATTGGTAGTTGCTAGAGGTGGGGATGGCAGAAATGTTTTCTTTTTTAAGTTTAAATAAGTTGAAAAAATAACTTTAAAAAGCTAATCTATAATGTTAGAAGTTAGGATAGTAATTATTGGGTGGAGGCAGTGAATAAGAGGGGTTGGGTGCTGCTAATTCTGCCTTGTTATCTGGGTATTGATTACATGGAATGGGTTAGTTTGTAAAAACTTTCCAGCTGTATGTTTATGATATGTGTACTTTTCTGTATGCATATCATAACTCAATAAAAAAAACTTTGATGTTGAAACACTAGCAAGATCTTTTGGCTGGTGCCCCTAGAAAGGACGTGCTAACTCCACACTCCTTCCCCCATGCCTGGTTTCATGCATCGCTTCCTTATGGGTGCCCCTGAGTTGTATCCTTTGTATTAAGCTCATCCTCTAGCCCAGCTAGAGATACAGTAAGTTCAAGACGTTGCAGTCTAGGCTACCTCCCCTGCCAGGGCAGCACGGATGCTCAGATACAATAACGGGGCCATGAGGGACCTCCTCAGTGCTGGGGGTGCAAAGCCAACGTGAAGCACAGTGACAAAGAAAAAAATTCTCTTTCTCAAAAGCACAGTTTAAATGCTCTTTGCTGGCAAAGACAATAATACTCTTCCTAGAACCTTCTCCCCAGTTCTGGTGCCACTGCAAAGGGAAGTTAAAGAGCTTCAAAATCGCCTAGTAGAGATTTGATGATCCACATGTTTACTAGAAAAAGAAGAAGAAGAAGAAGACTGGTTATGGAGCTGGGAGACAAACCTGTCTGCATCTACAACCTCATGGTGGTGACCGTGAGGCACCAGTTTCAGGTACAAACTTGGACCTGGATGGCATCACCCAGTATCCAGGGAAACATTTTGGGTTCAAGATGGCAAGGTAGGGGGATTCTGAACCCCACTCCTCCCACAAACACACTGAACCTACAGCTACATATGGAACAACTTTTTTCTGTAAAAAAAAAAAAAAAACCCTAGAAAGTAGCTGAGCGATGACTACACATTAAGCAAATGATAAGAAAACCACAATGAAACTAGTAGGAGAGGCTGACACACAGTTACCACAAACCCACCACCAGGCCGGGCCACTGCCAGCTGGGAGGGAACTCACAACCCTGAGCTTCTCCTTGTGGAACAGAGGGTTTCATGCTCACATCAGGTGTTCCAACTTTTAAGACCTGCTCCCGAGAAATAAGCCCCCGAATATCCAGCTTTGAAAACCAAAGGGGCTCCTGTGCCTGAGACCCACAGGCTATAGCAACCTGAGAAACGGCCCTCACCCACTCAGACTCACCTGCCAAAGGGCTCAGCACAGAAGCAGCTAATCACACCCAGACTTCATGTGAAAGAGGCTCACTGGCTAGTCTTAAAGCACCGGCCCGAGTGGCAGGCTTCCAACTTAACATATACCTAGAGGCCTGCAGGGCTACTCACCGGGGGCAGAGGCTGCTAGGGACCACCTACCCCTGCCATCTGTTTTTTCCCCCTAAACCCAGGCCTTCTCCCCGCACCTGATGTTCCCCTCTGCCAAGCTCCAGCATGCTCCATTTTTTTTTTTTTTTTTTTAAACTCCAGGCCTTTGTTTTTGCTTCCCCCGCACCGGCAGCAAGCATCAAGCCCCCCCTCTCCACCTTGCCTGAGGCATCAGGCACCACCTGCTCTCTTCTCCCTGTGCAGCGCTCCAGAGCACAGGTATGTCCCCAGGGGTGGGGGGGACTGTCACCCACATCTGTGGCCCTGATTTTCATGTCTGGTGCTACAGCTTCTGTGGCTGCCACTAAGGAGAAGCGCCTCGACTGCCTGGCTAGGGAGGTCAGGGGGCCTCGCATTCCTGGCACCCAGTGGACTGTGACAATCAGGGAGACAGTTCTTGGCAGCCTACCGCCCCCAAGGGCACTGCACAGGCGGCAGACTGAAACACACCCCTCGTCTTTCTGAGAAAGAGGCCTATTTGTTTGTCTAGGAGCTTTGGGCTGGGGACAGGATTCTGGTTAGACACACATTTAGGGGCCTGTGGAGTTGCTCTTGGGAAATGGGGCCAGTGATGCAATCTTCATGCTCTCCCCTCCAACTTTCCGTATCTATCTCCCTGAAAGGAGCACGATTTTTGTAGCTACCACCAGGGGACACCTGGACATCACCTGGCCCCTGTGGCCAAGGGGCTCGTGCCTGCAAGGTCCCACAGGGCGTAACTGATGGAGAAAGAGTTCTTAAACAGCTACCAGGCTCAGGGCACAGCAAGAGGAAACAGACCCAGGAGTTCAATCTTTCTGTGAAAGAGACCAATTAGTTTACCATCATAGCTGCGGCCTGAGGTGCTGGCTTCTAATTAAACACACATCTAAGGCTGACTGTGACCCTTTCAAGAGACCTCAGCGGTGGCACTGTCTGCTCTCTCTCTACCATGCTCCAGAGCACCAGTATCTCTCAAAGGGGAGCTATTACAGGTTTCTGGTGCCCCAGTTTCTGCAGCTGCCCCCCAGGGGATGTCCCTCGATCGCCTGGTCCTGGTGGCCAGGGAGGTTTGCTCCCAGCTCCCATGAGACTGTAACAGTTGGAGAGACAGTTTTGGGCAGGTGACCACCCTGAGGGCAATGCACAGACAGCAGCAGACTGAAACACACTCCCAAGCTTTCTGTGAAAGAGGCTTATTTGCTTATTCTGGAGCTTCAGACTGAAGGACAGGCTTTAGCTTTAACACACATGCAGGGCCCTGTGAGGAGCTCTCAGGGAACATAGGTTGGTGGACGTCACCTTTGAGCTCTTCCTCTGCTTTGCTACAGCATAGCCCACCGCTATGTCCTAGAATGGAGCTTATACACACCTCTGGAGCCCTGATTTTTGCGACTGCTGCCCAAGGGACACCTCCAGATCACCTGGGTCTGATGACCAAGAGCACAAACACTTGCAGTCCCACAGGACTGTGGATATTTGCCCACTTGAAAAGCTGCTGCCTGTGGGTCTGGCTTCCAATCAGCCTGAATCTAAGTGCTGACTGCAATCTTCCCCTCTGGGACATGGACAGGTCTTCGCACACCCTCAACAAGTAGGAGCTATTACAAACAAAAGAGACCACTTCAACAATAAATAAGGTTTGAGAGACAACCAGGAGGTAGAACATGGTTGAACAAGAGGGTTCCTCTCCTACGTGAGGACACTCCTTCAAAACTGGGAGAGGTGTCTTTCATCTAATGCACAGAAACAAACACAGAGTGTCAAGCAAAATGAAGAAAGAGAAGAGTATGTTCCAAACAAAAGAACATAAAACCATGAAGAGAAAAAAAACCACTTAATGAAATGGAGATAAGTAATTTCCTTGATAAAGAGTTCAATGTCCTGGTCATAAAGGTGCTCAGTAAACTTGGGAGAAGACTGGATGAATAGAGGGAGAACTTCGACAGAGAGAAAATACAAGAATGAATCAAACAGAAGTCACAGAGATGTAAAATACAATAACTGAACTGAACAAAAAATGCCTTAGAGGGGCTTAACAGCAAACTCGATGAAGCAGAAAAAACAATCAGTCAACGTGAAGACAAGGCAGTGGAGCTCACCCAATCAGAGCAGGAAAAAGAATGAAAAAGAGTGAAGATAGAGGACAGTATCAAGCTTACTAACATTCCTATTACAGGGGTCCCAGAAGAAGAAGAGAGGAAAGGAGCAGAAATCTTTTTTGAAAAAATAATGGCTGAAAACTTGTCTAACCTGGGGAAGGGAATAGACATCCATAACCAGTAGGTCTAGAGAGTGGCAACTGAGAGGAACCCGAGGAGACCCACACAAAGACACATCGTAATGAATGTCACAAGTTAAAGACAAAGAGAGAATATTAAAAGTAGTAAGAGAAGAAAAACTTGCTATGCACAAGGAGGTGCCCATAGGACTATAAGCAGATTTTTCAAAAGAAACTTTGAATATATTCACTCCCTTATGGCCTGCAAAGTGCTGAAAGAAAAAAACTTCCAACCAAGAATAGTCTCTCCAGCAAAGGAATCACACATAATTGAAGGTGAGATAAAGGGTTTTCCACACAAGCAAAAGGTAAGAGTTGAACATCACTGGATTGGCCTTACAAGAAATGTTAAAGGACTTCTTTAAGCTAAAAAGAAAGGGCGTTAAAGAGTAACAAGAAAACACATGAATGTATAAATCTCACTGGTAATTGTAAGTATGTAAAGAGGTAGTGGGTTAATCACTTGTAAGGCTAGTCCAAAGATTAAAAGACAAAAGCAGAAAAATAATTTGTTAATGGGGTACACAAGATAAAAACGTAAAATGTGACATCAAAAACAAAATGGGGGATATAAATATAGAAGTATAGACTACATTTAAACGTATGTTGTTATCAACTTAAAATAGGCTCTTAAAAATGTAAGTTGTTATGCGTAAGCCTCATTATAACCACAGGCAAAAACCTATAGTAGATACACAAAAGATAATAAGTATCAATGCAAACCACTAAAGAAGGTCATCAAACCACAAAGGACAAGAGCCAAAGCAAGGAAGTACAAAACAGCCAGGAAAGAATCAAAATGCTGATAAAGTACCTATCAATAATTACTTTAAATGTAAATGGAGTAAATTCTTAGAAGCGTAGCTAAATGGTTAAAAAACAAGACCCATCTATATGCTGCCATCAAGAGATTTACTTTAGTTTTAAGTGTATACACAGAGAGAGAGAGAGAGTGAAGGGATGGGGAAAGGTATTTCATGCAAAGGGAAACCAAAGGAGAGCCGAGTAGCTTTACATATATCAGGCAAAATAGATATTAAAACAGACAGTAATAAGAGACAAAGAAGAGCGCTGCATAATGATAAAGGGATCAACCCAACAAGGGGATATAACATTTGTAAATATTTAGGCAGTCAACAAAGGAGCACCTAAATATATAAAGCCAATATTAACAGAAATAAGGAGAGAAATAGCAGTACAATAATAGTCAGGAGCTTTAATATTCCACATATGTTAATGGATAGATTTTCCAGACAGAAAATCAATAAGAAAGCACTGGCCTTAAATGCTGTGTTAGACCAGACACTGAAACAAAAATATACAGGACATTTCATCCAAAATCAACAGAATACACATTCTTCAAGTGCACATAGAACATTCCCCAGAATAGATCACATGTTCAGCCACAATACAAGTCTTAACAAATTTAAGTAGACTGAAATCATATCAAATATTTTTCTGACCACAACAGTATAAAACTAGAAATTACAATAAGAAAATTGGAAAATTCACAAATATGTGGAGATTACACATGTTATAAACAACCAATGGGTCAATGGAGAAACAAAGGAGAAGTTAAAACCTACCTTGAGACAAATGAAAACGGAAATAAATCATATTAAAACTGATGGGATGATGCTGAAGCAGTTTTAAGAGGAAGTTTATAGCAGTAAATGCTTATATCTAAAAACAAGAAATCTCTAATAAATAACTTAACTTTACAACTCAAAGATCTAGAAGAAGAATAACAAAGAAGGCCCAAAATTAGGAGAAGGGAGGAAATAAAGATAAGAGCATAAATAAATTTTAAAAAGACAAGAGGAAAGATCAATTAAACTAAGAACTTATTCTTTGAAAAGATAAACAAAATTGACAAATCTTTAGCAAGATTCACCAAGAGAAGGGACTCAAAATCAGACGTGAAAGAGGAAACGTTATAACTAATACCAAAGAAATAGAAAGGATTGTAAGAGACTACTATGAATCATTATATACCAATAAATCAGACTACCTAGAATAAATGCATAAATTCCTAGAAACATGAAGAAATTATGTGAATTTGGAGAAAATATAAAATTATGAATTATGAAGAATAGAAAATCTGAACAGACCAATTACAAGTTAGGAGATTCAAGCAGTAACGAAAAAACTCCCAAAAAACAAAAGTCAAGGCCCAAACGGCTTCACTGGTGAATTCTAACATTTAAAGAAGAATTAACACCAATCCTTCTCAGTCTCTTCTGAAATATTTAGGAGGAGGGAATGCTTCCAAACTCATTTTATGAGGCCAGCATTACCTTGATACCAAAACCAGATGAGACACCACTAGGAAAGAAAATTACAGGCCAATATTCCTGACAAACCTAGACCCAAAAATCAACAAAACAGGGCTTCCCTGGTGGCGCAGTGGGTGAGAGTCCGCCTGCCGATGCAGGGGACACGGGTTCGTGCCCCGGTCCGGGAAGATCCCACATGCCGTGGAGCGGCTGGGCCCGTGAGCCATGGCCGCTGAGCCTGCGCGTCCGGAGCCTGTGCTCCGCAACGGGAGAGGCCACAGCAGTGAGAGGCCCGCGTACCACAAAAAAAAAAAAAAAAAAAAATCAACAAAATATTATCAAACTGAATTAACATTAAAAGGATCATACACAATGATCAAGTGGGATTTCTTCCAGGGATTCAAGATGGTTCAACATCTACAAAAATCAATCAATGTGAGATGCCACGTATGACAAAGCCACCGTTATCATACTGAACAACGAAAAGCTGAAAGCTTTCCCTCTAAGATCAGGAACAAGTCGGGATGTCCACCCTTACTACTTTTATTCAACATAGTTGGAAGTCCTAGCAAGAAAAAATAGGTAAGAAAAGGAAATAAAGTCATTCAAATTGGAAAGAAGCAAAATTGTCACTAATTGCAGGTGACATGATGTTGTGTATATAAAACTCTAAAGACTCCACCAAATAACTGTTAGAATAAACAAATTCAGTACAACTGCAGAATACAAAATCAATATACAAATGTGTTGCATTTCAATACACTAATAACGATCAGAAAAGAAGAAAACAATTCCATTTATAATTGCATCAAATAAAATGCCTAGGAATAAATTTAACCAAGGCTGTGAAAGACCTGTACACTGATAAATAAGATATTAATGAAAGAAACTGAAGACACAAATCAATGGAAAGATATTCCTTACTCAGGGATTGGAAGAATATTGTTAGAATATCCATACTACTCAAAACAATAAACAAATATAAGGCTGTCCCTATCAAAATTACAAAGGCATTTCACAGAAATGAAACAAACAATTCTTAAATTTGTATAGAACCACAAAAGACCCCAAACAGCCAAAGCAATCTTGAGAAAGGAGAACAAAGATAGAGGAATCACAGTTCCTGGTTCCAAAGTATATTACAAAGCTAGAGTCATTGTATTGGCATAAAAATAGACACATAGATCAATGGAACCGAATATAGAGTCCAGAAATAAACCCATGCATCTGTGGTCAATTAATTTAAGACAAAAGAGCCGAGAATATCCACTGGGGAAAGGACAGTCTGTTCAATAAATAGTAATGGGAGAACTGGACAGCCACACGCAAAAGAATGAAACTCAATCATAATTTAAACAAACTTTAAACACAAAAATTAACTCAAGGACTTCCCTGGTGGCACAGTGGTTAAGAATCCTCCTGCCAATGCAGGGGACATGGGTTCGAGCTCTGGTCCAGGAAGGTCCCACATGCCGCAGAGCAACTAAGCCCGTGCGCCACAACTACTGAGCCTGCGCTCTAGAGCCCACGAGCCACAACTACTGAAGCCCGTGTGCCACAACTACTGAAGCCCTCGTGCCTAGAGCCCGTGCTCCACAACAAGAGAAGCCACCAGAATGTAAGCCTGTGCACCGCAATGAAGAGTAGCCCCTGCTCGCTGCAACTAGAGAAGCCCACGCGCAGCAACAAAGATCCAACGCAGCCAAAAATAAATGAATAAATAAATAATAATAATAAAAAGATTAACTCAAAATGGATTAATGACTTGAATGTAAGACTTGAAACCATAAAACTTGTAGAAGAAAACATAGGGGATAAGTTTCTTGACGTCAGTCTTGCTAATATTTTTTTTTAAATTGACCCCAAAAGCAAAGGCGACAAAAGCAAAAATAAACAAAAGGGACCACCTCAAACTAAAAAGCTTCTTCACAGCAAAAGAAGACAAGGAAAACAAACATAAACAAAAAGAATAGGCACTCCAAAGAATGGGAGAAAATATTTTCCAATTATATAGCTAATAAGATTAATATCTAAGGTTAATATCTAAGGTATATTAAGAACTCATACAACTCAATAGCAAATAAAAACCCTATTACTATCTATTTTTTAATATATTAAAAAAATGGGCAGAGCCTCATTTTTCTTAAAGATGTACTGATGGCCAAAAAGTAAATGAAAAGATCTTAAACATCATAATCACCAGGGAAATACAAATCAAAACCACCATAAGATATCGTCTGACATCTGTTAGAATGTCTATCATCCAAAAGACAGGAGATAACAAGTGTCGATGAGGAAGTGGAGAAAGGGGACCCCTTGTGCGCTGTTAGCGGGAAGGTAAGTTGGTGCAGCCACTGTGGAGAACAGCATGAAAGATCCTCAAAAAATTAAAAACTGAACTACCATATGATCCAGCAACTCTGGGTATTTATCTGAAGAAAACATCACTAACTGGAAAAGATATATGCACCCCGACATTCATTGTAGCATTATTTATAACAGCAAAGATATGGAAACAATCTTAAGTGTCCACTGACGGATGAAGTCATATATATACATACATACACACACACACACACACACACACACACACACTCAATGGAGTGCTATTCAGCCATAAAAAAGAATGAAATCTTGCCATTTGCAACAATACGGATGGACTTTGAGGGCATTATGCGCTAAGTGAAATAAATCAGGCAAATACCACATGATCTCACTGACTGTGGCAAAAACACTGAACTCATAGAGACAGAAAATAGATTGGTGGTTGCCAGAGGTGGGCGTGAGGCTGGGGTTTGGGAGAAATGGGTGAAGGTGGTCAAAAGGTACAAGCTTACAGTTAATAAACAAGTCATAGGGATGCAATATACAGCAAGGTGACTATTGTTAATAATAATGTATATTTGAAAGTTGCTGAGAGTGGCTCTTAAAAGTTCTCATCCAAAAAAAAAAATTTGTAACTGTATGGTGACAGGTGTTAACTAGACTTATCATGGTGATCATTTTGCAATATATACAAGTATCAAATCATTATATTGTACACCTGAAACTAGTATAAGGTTTTATGACAATTACACCTGAATGAAAAATAAAAGGGTGACTCCAGATTTCCTCTGTGGTGTGTCTCCAGGATGACTCGGGGACCAATGAATCTAGTGCCTTTTACATGTATCCCATCTTTTATTCCCTACTATTTCTTTTTTCAGGTAATCGTTTGTGCACTGGTGACTATGTTTTGTTGTTGTTGTTAAAGATTTTTTTCCCTTGAAAAAAAAATGCATTCTTCATTCTAATTACGTTTACAGCTTGTGCATATCCTCCCACCTCCAGCCCACACAGGTCTGAAGACATTCTCCACATGCACGTAAAGTCCTACTTTAAACATTTGTTAGGCAGTCAGAGCAATAAGTAGAATAACAGTCTCTGTGATTGATTTTAAGCAGAATGATTTAATTTTGAGCCTTATTAACCTCTAATGAACCCTCTATTAACCTATAATCTAAACCATGAACTTTGCTGATGTCCATCTTATAACTGAGCTTCATTCTCCCCTGCTGGGGGTAAATGTTTGCTTTATGTTGTGTTTTTCTGGTGATTTTATGGTATGTGGCAGAAAATCAATTTCCACCAGTGTACTTTGGGGCAAAGGTATCTATCTACACTGGGGGAGGGGAGGGAGACAAGGAATGACCCTTCAGTCGTGCCTTATTTTGAGCCAAGTCCAAATGCAAAAGGTTTTAAAAGGAATGTCAGATGACTCTCCGGGTAGTAAATAATCTATAAATAATGACAAATGGGAGAATGAAAGGAAAACCTTTCTGTGTAATCTGAGCCATCCACTGCAGAAGAAGATATCATGACTTAATATTAAATATTTTAATTTGTCAGTGAATTCAAAGCATAGAAAACATCTTCTATCCAGAAAGTGATGACTGATTTGTATGTCACAGGATACATTGTCACTTAGACTGACAGTCACCCAAGCCCAGGTACAGACCAGGGAATCAGAGAATCTCATTATCATTGTCCTGATATAACATTAACCCATGGCTGTTGGGCACACAGATTTTAAAGCAATGCCGTTACGTATTAAGTGGTAATTGAAAGTTAAAATTATAGATGCTCATTTTTCTAATTGTGATTTAGAGCTACTTGGTGTGTGTGTGTGTGTGTGTGTTCTTGTTGGAATTACTTGAGCCTTTTATCCATGCTATAAAGCCCAATCTGTTTCTAGAATCAAAGATTCCAAATAAATGGGAAATTTTTCTTCTAAAAAAATAGCAAGGTGGTAGACTAAACATCCCAATTAAAAGGGAATTGTCAGAGGGAATTGTTTTTAAAGGCTCAACCATGTACTATTTATAAGAGACCTACATACTCTAAATATAAGGACAGCTTGAAATGAAAAGGTAAGAAAATCAGCAAACATGAAGCAAAAGAAAACTGCTGGGTCTTCATGAATATCAGGTAAAGTATCAATATTTCTAGAGATAGATGTCCCAGTATTTAGAGGAATAAATTCAATGGGAAGATAAAACAGCTTGACTGCAACGAATACTATAACTTTAAGAGATATAAAGCAAAAAGTAATAGAATAAAAAAGAAACAGATACATCAGCAACCATAATTGGAGATTTTAAGACACATCTCTTAGGAAATCATGAATTGAGGAAACAAAAGAATCAGTACGGATATAGAATATTTGACCTGATACTCTAGTTAACCTCACTGACATATACAGAACATGATACCCAACAACCACAGAAAACATGCTATTTTTGCCATTACTTGGAACACTTATCTAAATAGATTACATGTTGCACCACAAAGCAAATCACAACAAATTCAAAAGATCACTATCATACAGAATAATTTACATGACAGTAATTAAATTTGAAATCAACAAAAGAAAATAGCTAGAAATTTTCTGAATGTATGGAAATTAAGTAATGCAATTCTTAATTACCCTTGGTGATGAGTGACGTCACCAAGGTGGCGGAGTAGGAGACCCCCGCCTGTCCTCCCCCAGCAAACTACAATTAGATGCTCTCCGCGAATGAACATGGCCTGGGGAGAGCTCAGGGCTTCACTTAAGAGGCTTCATCAATACAGTGGAGCAAACACCCTGAGAATAATGGCACAAAAAGGGTAAGAACAGTTTCATTAGCTGCATCATCCCCCGCCTCAGGCTGTCACTGCTCAGGGCCACGAGGGCTGCATCATCCCCCCCCTCCTCAGGCTGTCACTGCTCAGGGCCACGAGGGAGCTCACCGGCTGGAAAGGCTTCCCCTCTATGGGAAAGGGCAAGCTGGGTCGGGGACCAGCTTCCCCGCCTTTCAGGGCCCCTCACGAAGGACCTGGTTCAGTGTTGCCACCCAGAGACGGGCATGGCTGAGACGCCTAGAGATGGCTAGGAACAGGGAAAAAGGGCAGGGGTGTCCATTACCAGCCGTGTGGTGTACGTGATGGAGTCCCCAGTGCAGGGCTCTGCAGAAAACCCAGTAGCTTTCACCGCGGAGCAGACCAGGGGCCAGCATAACTGCAGTGGACCCTCTGCAGGGTCCGCTGCTGAGGGCCTCACAGCAGTGCACGTGTGTAGACTCCAGCTGCCTGAGCTGACCCAGCTCGCACCCAGGGGGGCCCCCTGGGTGCGAGGATCCAAGCCAGCAGGCAGCCCTGGCCTCTGGCGGAGTGGAGTGCATGCTTAACAGCGGTCTAGTCCCCTGTGGCTGCCTCACAGCGGTGCACGCACCCGCAGCTCAGCCCTGTGACTGCACGAGCGCACATCAACAGCCCAGGCTCCCGCAGCTGCTAGGGCACCCAGACTCAGCCCGCACCACCACTGGCACATGAACAGAGGCAGGCCCTGCAGTCGCCCGTTTGTAAGCAGCCGCCCTGACGCCTGGCACGGATACCCACAGCTAGCCCTGCAGCTGCTCAAGTGAACGGTCCCAGCAGCTGCCTGTGCACCTGAATCCAGCCCCAGTGACAATCCTGTCACTGGCCTACCCTGCCACGTGTGCCCACAGTTAGGACTTGCGTCTCTGTGCCTGCGGGCAGCAAGCCCCGATTCCCGTCACCACTTCGCACCGTCCCGCACACACCTACACCTAGCTCCTCCAGCTGTGTGAGCGCACACTCCCACAGCTGGCCCCAGGCCTCACCTCTGGACCTGGCCCTCACCACAGCCTGTGTGCCAGCAGCCCTTGCCATGACAAGTCACCTGCGACCTGTCCCCACAGCCGAGCACGTGCACGCTGCTGACTCTGGCCACCAGTGCTGCCTGCCCTGATCCCACACCACTGATCTGGAGGCATCCCTGAAAACCCCAACTGAAGTCACGGGCCCTGGTGGCCTGAGCCAACGCGACACCATGCCCACCCCCCAACGCAGCGCTGTCGCGTGCCCTCACGCTTGGGGTCCTGCACCACTAGACACAGGGCCACAGTATGCTAAAGCACGTCCCCACCCGCAGAAGAAGATCTTTCCTTACTAAACTCAGCCCATAAAGTCTGGAAGAGGTGACTGCTTCTTCAAATGCGCAGATACCCAGGGAGGGTTACAGGGCTCACAGGAGTCACGGAAACACACCACCAAAGAAACACAATAAACTACCAGTGACTGACCGCACCCCCCCCCCAAATGGAGTTGCACAAATTGCCTGATAAAGAGTTCAAAACAATTGATCTAATGAAGCTCAGACAGCTACAGATAACACAGATAAACAATCTAAGTTTTAAACATACAAGAACAAAATAAGTTTGACAAAGAGATAGGAAAAAAAATGACACAAACTTTGGAGACCAAGAAGGCTCCTATTAGAAGGATAAGAAGAGCAGCTACATCTGGACCACGATGCCCCTCCTCCAGGCCGTCGCAGCACTGCCCCGAGAGGGCATCCCTGGGCCTACAGGTTCCCAAGTGGGAAAAAGAAAGCCCAAGTTGGACACCCAGGGTTGTGAGTTGCTTCCCAGGAAGCCCATTCATGCCCACCTCTCAAGGGGAGTCCTGTGAGGCTTGGTGCCTGCAGATCGGATTGTGGTGGAAGGAGATGGGGCTTTACGGCAACTGGCCCTCAGATCTTGACGGAATGATTACCTACTCGCTGTGCCCAAGCAGCCGTGTGTACCAGCGGCTCCGCACATCTACACAGCCCAAGTGGTGCCTCAGTCTGACCAGGGAACTTCAGTCCTGCCTGGTTTAGGACCCCAAAGGGCTAGCCTTGCCAGCCTTGGAGGCTGTTCTGCGGACTTTCCCAGGTAGGGAATCTTAATTCATAGCCCCATCTACTGCTAAGTATATACTCCCTGTCCCACACAACCAGGAAGCCTGGTTGGAGCACCTGAGAAGCTGCGTAACCCAGCGTACTCAAGCTGAGAGCCCGGCCAGCTGTTCTGCAGGGCAGCAAAGCCAAGATGGTGGCCCTGTCTGGCAAGGGAACTCAGCGCACAGTTCTGCCTGATTGGAGACTTTAAACAATGAGCATTGCCAGCCCTGGAGCATGTTCATTGCCACTGCCGCCTTGGGGCCTGTTCTGCCGGCCCGCCCCAGGCAGGAAAGCTCATTCATAGCCCAACTGATTGCTTGCTGCTCTCCCCAGACCTGCCCGATAAGGAGACCTAACCAGTGCACCCAGGAAGCTGAGTCGCCCATCCTCAGCCCCACTTAAAGTGGCAAATGAGCAGGGAGACCAGCCAGCAGCTCTGTCTGTCTGCAGAGCAAAGTCGGTAGCCCCATCTGGCCAGGCAACTCAGTGTGCAGTTCTGCCGGATCTGAGTCCCCAGACAAGGAGCCATGCTGGCCTTAGGGCCCATTCTACCACCCTCCCCCAAACAGTGAGGCTAATTCATACCCACCCAACTGGGAAGCCTGACCAGAGAATCCAGACAATGGCAGGGCCCATCCACATCCTGTGTGTGGGCAGGGAACCAAGCCAGCAGTGCTATCTACCGGTTCTCAGTCAGCCCCATCCACCCCGGCCCCCAGACCTCAGAGCTCAGGCAGCAGCTTCACCTAAAAATAGGTCCCACCAGCAAACGCCACGTGCCCGAGGATGCTACCAGCTGCCCCATTCAAAAACCCAAGCAGAGTGGACTGGTGAAGAACTGTCTCTGCCAAAGTGAACCTGTGAAGTCTGGAAGAGGAGACTGCTTACTCAGATGCTTAGATACCAATGTAAGGAATCAAGAATCACACACACACACACACACACAAAATCAGGTAAAGATGACACCACCAAATGAAACTAACAAAGCTCCCATGACTGACCCTGAAGAAATTGAGATCTATGAACTGCCTAAGAACTCAAAATAATCTTCGTAGTTTAGTAAAATACAAGAACACAGAGACACACAAATAAAAGAAATTAAACAATGCATGAACAAAATGAGAAGTTCAACAAAGAAATAGAAACAAAATCAGAAATTATAGAGCTGAAGAATTCAGTGACTGAACTGAAGAATTCAACGGAGAGCTTCAAAAGAAGATTCAACCACGCAGAAAAAAGAATCAAACTCAGATATTGAATATGTCATGTAAAATTATTCAGTCAGAAGAGCAAAAAGAAAAAAAGAGTGAAGAAAGCCTATGGAACTTTCTGGACACCACACACACACTATATACATATAGTGCCAGTGTGCTGGACTGCAAAAGCCAAAGTAAACAAACAATTCCTTAATGAAGAAAAGTGTTTGCTACATCAAATGTGAAGGCAAAGGCACTATTTCATCAAACATTTTGAAAAATCATGGTATTATGGCATCATAAAAAGAAAATAATTCTACAGCAACTGAACTCAAAGGCACAGAACGTTGAGATCTAACAGATATTCAAAATACCTATCATAAAGAAATGCAACAAGCTACCAGAAACTCAGAAATGCAATTCAATGAACTCAAAAATAAATGTACAGAAGGAGTTCTTTACCAAAGACATTAAAATTATAAAAATAAACCAACAAATTCTGGAGCCGAAGAAATCAATGAATGAGAAGAAGAATTCATTAGACAGCATATGTAATAGGGCAGATCAGATGGAAAAAAGAATAAGAGACTTGGAGGATGTGAAGTTAGAAATGATTCAGCTGAAAGAGAAAAGAGAACTAAGATTTTTTTTAAAGTGAAGAAACCCTATGAGAGTGATGGGATTCAATCAGAAAAGCAAATCTAAGAATAACTGATGTACCAGAAGGAGAAGAGGGCAGAGAGTTTATTTAAAGAAATAATAGCTGAGAACTTCCCAAACCTGGGGAGGGAATTGGACATTCAAATCCACAAAGCTGGTAGAACATCTTATTATCTCCACATAAAAAAGATCATCTGGACAGGTCCAGTTCAAGATGGTGACGTAAGAGGATTCTGAACTCACCCCCTCTCACAAACACACAAAATCTATGGCTACATATTGAACAACTTCCTCTGAAAAAGCCTAACACCTGGCTGAGTGACTCCTACACACTGGACAAATGAGACAGCCCACCCTGAAGCAGGTGAGAGGGGCTGGGACACGATCTCGCCATAAAGCCCCACCTCCAGAGCCAAAACCCACGGTCAGGAGGGAACTCAGCAATCCCTGAGGAGTGGAGGGTTTAAACCCCACATCCGCACTCCAACTTTTAAGACCTGCCTCTGATAGGCAAGCCCCCAAACCCTCTAGCTTTCAAAACCAATGGGGCTTGTGTCCCCAACAAGGCTATAGACAACCTGAGAAACAGCTCTTAAAGGGCATACACACCTGGACTCATGTGCCCTAGGGCCCAGCGTGGAAGTGGCTGATCAAGGGGTGCCCAGACTTTGTGCTGGGGAGACCCATCTGCTTGTCTTGGAGCATCAGCCCAGGGCCGGCTTCTGATCTGACATACACTTGGGGGCTGCCTAAGGACAGAGGATTCTTGGGCGCCATCTCTGGCTCTCCCTCTGCCTTGCTATAGCTGTGGGTGCCATTGTCTTAACTCTAGGCTTTTCTTTCCTGGGGGCACCATCTCTATACTCTTTCTTTGACTTACTCCAGCCAGTGGGCACCATCTTCACAATCACCCTCCATCGTGCACTAGCACTTTTTTCTTTTTTTCATTTTTGTTTCCCAGCAGATGCCATCTTGTTGCTCACCCTCTGCCTTGCTCCACCCAGTGGTATCATCTTTGCACTCTTGCTCTGTTGCACTCCAGAGCACCAGTTACTCCCAGAGGGGACCTTTTACATGAATCTGGTGGACTGGTTTTATGCCTGGTGCCTAGTTTTTGCAGCTGCCACCATAGGACATCTCTATTTTGCCTGGCTCTGATTTGTCAACGGCGCTTACACTCAGGGGTCCCACAGAACTGTAACCAACAGAGAAAGGATTCTTTAAAGGCTACCACTTCTGTGGCATGGCAGGGGTGAATAGCCCCAGGAGCTCAGTTTTTCTGTGAAAGATTATTAGCTTATCATCATAGATGCATTAATTAAATTAATTAAACACACATCTAACTGTAATCCTTCCCAGAGACCAGGTGCTATCTTCACACTCTCTCTGCTGTGCTACAGAATACCAATATCTCCTAAAGAGAAGCATTTACACTAATATGGCGCCCTGGCTTTTACATCTGGTGCCTCAGTCTTTGCAGCTGCTACCCGAGGATGCCCCAGCATCTTTTGGCACTGGTGGCCAGGGAGCCTTGTGATCCTGGGTCCCATGGGACTGTAACAACCTGAAAGATAGTTCTTGGCATGCTACCACCACCAGGGCACTGTATAAAAACAAGACTGAAACACATCCTTGGTCTCTCTTTAAAAGAGGCCTATTTGCTTATCTTGGAGCTTCTGAATATGGGGCAGGCTTCCAGTTTAGCACACATCCAGGGGACTGCAAATGTGCTTTCAGGGGATGCAGACCAGTGCATGCCATCTGTGCACTCTCTCTCACTACAGCTCATTGGTATCCCCAACCAGAGCCCTGATTTTGTGACTGCTGCCCAGGGGACACTTCTAGTTCATCTGGCACTGGTGGCCAGAGTTGTGGTCCCATAGTACTGTATATATTGCATATTTAAAGAACTGCTGCCAGAGGGTCTGGCTTACAATCAGCCTGAATCTAGGTGCTGACTGAGATCCTGGGACACTGACAGGTCTTGGCATAGCCTCAAATAAAAATAAAATAGAGTGAACCATCAGAAATAAAAGAATGCTGGACACTCAAAAGGTTTGAGAGACAACCAAGTGTGAAGGTAGTGTTGAACTATAAGGTGTATCATCTATATGAAGCCACTCTTGCAAGACTGGGAGAGGGAGCTGTTTTATCTAATGCACAGAAACCAAAACAGAGAGTCAAGAAAAAATGAAGAAACACAGGGTGTGTTCCAAGCAAAAGAACATAATAAAATCTCACTTAAAAAAAAAAAAACCTTAATGAAATGGAGAGAAGTAATTTACCTGATAAAGAGTTCAAAGTAATGGTCACAGAGGTGCTCACCAAACTCAGGAGAAGAATGGAGAAACACCATGAGAACTTCAGCAAAGAGAGAGAAAATATAAGAAAGTACCAAATAGATGTCAAAGAGCTGAAGAACACAATAACTGCACTGAAAAATACACTACAGGGGTTTAACAGCAAACTACCCGAGGCAGAAAAAATGATCAGTGAACTCAAAGAGCAGTGGAACTCAGAGCAGCAAAAAGAAGAATGAAAAAAAGTGAGGATGGCTTAGAGGACTTTTGAGACAACATCATGTGGGTCAACATTAGCATCATTGCAGGGATCCCACAAGGAGAAGAGAGAAAGGGCAGAAAACTTATTTGAAAATATAGTTGGTGAAAACTTTCCTAACCTGGAAAAGGAAACATGCATCCAGATCCAGGAAGCCAATGGAATTGAAATAAGATAAACCCCAAGAGACCCACACCAAGACACATTAAAATTAAAATATACCAAAGTGAAAGACAAAGAGAGAATCAAGAAAACAACAGCGTGTCATGTACAAGAGAACGCCCCATAGGACTATCAGCAGGTTTTATAAAATAAACTCTACAGCCCAGAAGGGAGTGGCACAGTATGTTCAACCTGCCAAAAGGAAAAAACACAAAGAAAGAATGCTCTGTCTGAAGAAGTTATTCAGAATTGAAGGAGACAGCAAGTTTTCCAGTCAAGCAAAAGCTAAAGGAGTTCACCACCACTAGGACCAGCCTTGGAAGTTAAAGGGACTTCAAGCTGAATGGAAAGGGTGCTAATTAGTAACAGGAAAACATATGAAATTATAAATCTCACTGGTAAAGGTAAGTATAGTAAATATCAGAATAATCTAATGTAGTAAAGGTGGTAAATTAATGATTTATAAAGCTAGTATGAAGATTAAAAGACAAAAGTAGTAAAAATAACTATAACTACAATAATTTGTTATTGGATAAACAGGATAAAAAGACAAACTGTGACATAAACAAAAGGGGGGAGCGAATAAAAATGTAGAGCTTTACAGAGCATTAAAACTTAAGTTATTATCAACTTAAAATGTACGTTGTTATATGTAAGCCTCATGGTTACCACAAACGAATACCAACGTAGATACAAAAAAGATAAAGGAATTTAAGCATACCACTAAAGAAAATGATCAAATCACAAAGAGAGAGCAAGAGAAGGAGAAACTACAAAACAGCCAGAAAACAATAAAAATGGTAATCAGTACATAACTATGAATAATTACTTTATATGTAAATGGACTAAATTCTATCAATAGACAGAGAGTGGCTGAATGGATTAAAAATAAAAAACAAGACTCTATGCCGCCTACAAGAGACTCACTTCAGATGTAAGAACACACACAAACTGAACATGGAGGGACAGAAAAAGACAGTCCATTCAAATGGAAACCAAAAGAAAGCTGGAGTAGCTATACTTATATCAGACAAAATAGACTTTCAAATAAAGACTGTAATAAGAGACAAAAAAGGGCATTACAAAATAATACAAGGGTCAATCCAACAAGAGGATATAACTGTAAATACTTAGGCACCCAGCAGAGCAGCATCTAAATATATAAAGCAAACATTAACAGACCAGAAGGGAGAAACAGACAGCAACACAATATTAGGTGAGTTTAATGCCCCACTTTCATCAGTGGATAGATTATTCACACAGAATAAGGAAACATTAGCCTTAAATGACACAATAGACTAGACGTAACAGATAGATACAGAACAGTCCATCCAAAAGCAGCATACACATTCTTCTCAAGCGTACATGGAACATTCTCCAGGATAGATCATATATTTGGAGACAAGCCAGTCTTAATACATTTAAGAAGACATATCATATCAAGCATCTTGTCTAACTACAATGGTATAAAACTAGAAATCAATTACAGAAAGAAACAGGAAAATTCACAATATGTGATTATACAACAAGCTCCTTGAAAAATCAGTGGGTCAAAGAAGAAATCAAAAGAATAAAAAAAAATACCTTGGGACAAATGAAATTAGAAATACAGCATTTCGAAACTTTTGTGATGCAACAAAACAAGTTCTAAGATGGAAGTTCATAGCAAAAATACCTACGTCAAGAAACAATTTGAAATTAACTTTATACCTCAGGAACAAGACAAAAAGAAGATTAAACAAAGCCCCAAGTTATAAGGAAGGAAATAACAAAGATCAGAGAGGAAATAAATAAAACAGTGTTTTAAAAGACAATAGAAAAGTTCAATGAAACTGAGAACTGGTTCCTTGAAAAGATAAAATTGACAAATGAGTAGCTGGACTCGCCAAGAAAAATAGAGAGGACTTAAATTAAAAAAACAGACCTAAGAGAGGAGATGTTACTACTGATAACATAAAAATGCAAAAGATTAAGAGACTACTATAAAAAGCATTATACGCCAACAAATTTGGTATTTAGAAGAAATGGGAAAATTCCTAGAAACATATGACTTACAAAGACTGAATTAGAAAGAAATATAAAATATGAACAGGAAGATTACTGGTAAGGAGAATAGAATCAGTAACAAAACCTCCAAAGTTCGGCCTTTACTGGTGAATTCTACCAAACATTAAAAGGAGGATTAATACCAATCAATCCTCTAAAACTCATCCAAAAAATGGAAGAGGAAGGAACACTTCTAAACTCATCTTCAAGGCCAGAATCACCCTGATACCAAAACCAGACAAGGATGACACTAGCAAATTACAGGCCAATATCCCTGATAAACATAGTTGGTAAAATCCTCAACAAAATATTACCAAACTCAACAATACATTAAAAGGATCATACACCATGGTCAGTGTAATTTACTCAAGGGATACAATGATGGTTCAATATCTATGAAATCAAGGTGATATACTTCATTAAAAAAATGAAGGATAAAAATTATATGATCAATATGATTTACAAAATTAATGTAAAATTGGTGCAGTCACTATGGAAAACATAGGGAGTAGGGAGGCTCCTTAAAAAATTAAAAATAGAATTACCATATGATCCAGCAATTCCACTTCTGGATATTTTTCTGAAAAAAAAAACGCAAACACTAATTTGAAAAGGTACATGCACCATTAGGCTCATTGCAGCATTATTTATGATAGCCAAGATACAGAAACAATCTGAAGTGTCCATCAGCAGATGAATGGATAAAGAAGATATGATATATATATTTACGTATATACAATGGGATATTACTCAGCCATAAAAAGCCATTTGCAACAACATGGCTGAATCTGGATGGTATTATGTTAAGTGAAATAAGTCAGAGAGAGAAAGACAAATACTTTATGATTTCACTCACAAGTGGAAACTAAAAAACAAGTAAACAAACATAACAAAACAGAAACAGACTCATAGATACATAGAACAAACAGGCGGTTGCCAGAGGGGAGATGAATGAAATAAGTGAGGGAGATTAGAGATACAAAATAAACGAGTCATGGGGGTGTAATGTACAGTTGTAGGATACATTCAATGATAATGTAATATGTCTGTGTGGTGACAGATGGTAACTAGATTTATGGTGGTGATGATTTTGTAATGTATAGAGCTACCAAATCACTGTTGTGCACCAGAAAAAAAAATCACATGATCATTTTAATAGATGCAGAAAGTCATTTGACAAAATTCAACATACGTTTATAATAACAAGTCTCAACAAGCGGGTATTGAGGGAATGTACCTCGACATAATAAAACCATACATGACAACCCATAGCTAACACCATACTCAATGGAAGGCCGAAAGCTTTTCCTCTAAGATCAGGAACGTGACAATGATGCTCACCCCACCGCTCCTGTTCATTATAGTACCGGAAGCCCTAACCAGAGTAACGAGGTAAAAAAAAAAAAAGAAGAATAATGGGCTTCCCTGGTGGCGCAGTGGTTGAGAGTCCGCCTGCCGATGCAGTGGACATGGGTTCGTGCCCTGGTCCGGGAAGATCCCACATGCCGCGGAGCGGCTGGGCCCGTGAGCCATGGCCGCTGAGCTTGCGCGTCCGGAGCCTGTGCTCCGCAATGGGAGAGGCCACAGCAGTGAAAGGCCCGCGTACCGGGAAAAAAAAAAAAAAATGAAAGGCATAAGAATTGGAAAGAAATAATTTAAGTTTTCTATATTTGATAACATAATTTTATATACATATGCATATATATATATTCATATTCCTGAAGTCTCCAAATCAAAACCAGAATGAGACTTCACCTTCGACCTGCTGAATGACTATATTTTTTGTTTTCATTTTTGGTTTCACCACACGGCATGCAGGAACTCAATTTCCCAACCAGGAATCCAACCTGTGCCCCTGCAGTGGAAGTGCAGAGTCCTAACCACTGGACCGCCAGGGAATTTCCATGAGTGACTATCTTTAAAAAGGTAAAACATAAGAAACGCTAGTAAGGATGTGGAGAAAAGGGAACCCTCGTGCACTGTTTGGGGGGATGTAAATTGGTACAGCCACTATGGAAGACAATATGGAGTTTCCTTGAAAAATTAAGCATAGGTGGATTCTGGTTCAAGATGGTCACATAGGAGACTCCTGAACTCCCTTCCTCCCGGGGACACACTGAATCTACAGCTACAAATGAAAAGAATTTCCTCTGAAAGAAGTCCAGAAATCCCCTGGCACAGTGACATACATTCAGGAGGAACTCACAACTCCCAGCTCCTTTCTGAAGAGTGAAGGGCTCTGAGAGGGACGGAGTAAAGGGACGAAGTAGGTGATTAAATACTTAATCCCATGAGGGGATCATAAGTAGAGAGGGAACTTTGGGAGACCCTGTAATTTAATGATCACTCAAGAAAGCAGGCTTGCTTAACAACAAAACTAACAACAGAGCTGTAAATCAAGGCAATGACACCTGCACCCTGCTGGTTGAGGTCACTCTATGCACAAATAAAAATAAAAATACAGGGGAAAGGGGACATTATACTGAAACCTGAGATGATTTACCATATTTTAGTATACGTTACCACCTTTTTGCTTATTTCCATAGCACCATGAGAGTCCCGGTTGGGCCACATAGGGTCAAAAACTCCCCGACCCAAAGTGTAGGAGGAGTTAATGATGGAAGACTCAAAGAACAAGGAAGAAGGTGGTCTTTTCCCCCTCCCCACTTTTCCTTGGATTATAAAACTGTAGCCCACTAAGTTCTCAGGCCGGTACCCTCTTGCCTGCCCGCCTGTATCTCTCACAAGCATCCTATACTAATAAATGACTTCTGTTGGCTGTCAATTTGCCTCTTGGTGAATTCTTTCTGCACTGAGACAGAAGAACCTGGACTTCATTAAGTCCTGAGTTGAGTTCTGCGGTTTCAGACCAGGTGAATGGTTTTAATTAAAAGACAGTGGTTTTGGGCTTCCCTGGTGGCGCAGTGGTTGAGAGTCTGCCTGCCGATGCAGGGGACACGGGTTCGTGCCCCGGTCCGGGAAGATCCCACATGCCGCGGAGCGGCTGGGCCCGTGAGCCATGGCCGCTGAGCCTGCGCGTCCGGAGCCTGTGCTCCGCAACGGGAGAGGCCACAACAGTGAGAGGCCCACGTACCGCAAAAAAAAAAAAAAAAAAAGACAGTGGTTTTGAGTCCCCTCCTAAGTCAGGGATGGTGGGTTCAAGCCCCAATCTGAGGTGCGGCTGGGTTCAAGTCCCATCCAAGGAGGAGGGTGGGTTCAGTCTGAACTCAAAATTTAGCACCCCAGCTTTTAAATTTCCACCCAAGGAACAAGCCCCCAAATACCTGGCTCTGAAGGCCAATGGGGCTTTGCATCCACAAGACCCACAATGTATAGGAAACCAATGGGCTCGCAGGACTCAGTGGTGATTCCCCCAAATCTCAGCACAGAGGCCGCAGACTGGCACGTCCATCTCACGGTCTTTCCATGATCTAGGCCTATTTATGTATCTTAAAAGACGCAGTCTGATGGTCAGGCTTCTATTTAACACACATGTAGGGGCTGACTGGGACCTTCTCTGCAGACCAGCAAGGCTGACAGCACCATCTTGCTACTCTCCTTCTCCCAAATCCAGGTCCCCAGTGTCTCCCTGAAAGGAGCTTTTGCACATGTCTGATGCCCTGGCTTCTGCAGCTGCCACCCTGGGGTCACGCCCCCTGGCTGTGGTGGCCAAGAGAGCTTACGTTCACCAGTCCCACAGGACTGTAACAAACAACAAAGCAGTTCTTAACTGGGTATTCCCCAGGGCTCAGTCCAGAGGGAGGAGACAGAAAGGCCCACTTCCCGGTCTTTCCCTTAAAGAGGTCTATCTGCGTCCTTTAAAAGCTGCTGCTTGAGGGTCTGGCTTCTCCTTTGGGACGCTTACAGTTCTTCAAAAACCCTCAACTAGGGCTTCCCTGGTGGCGCAGTGGTTGAGAGTCCGCCTGCCGATGCAGGGGACATGGGTTCGTGCCCCGGTCCGGGAAGATCCCACATGCCGCGGAGCGGCTGGGCCCGTGAGCCATGGCCGCTGACCCTGAGCGTCCGGAGCCTGTGCTCCGCAACGGGAGAGGCCACAGCAGTGAGAGGCCCGCGTACCGCAAAAAAAAAAAAAAAAAACCCTCAACTACTGGGAGCCAGAAACAAGAAACAAAGAACGCCCTCTCCCCCCGTGCCCCCAAACACAAAGAAGTAAAGCTTGGTCACTCACACAGGTATGAAGGAATCAAGAGGTAGGGTTGGGAGGAAGGGTAAGTTTCATTTCTTACACAAGACCACTCCCTCAAGACTGAGAGAGGTGGCTGTTCGTCTAACGCACAGAGACTAAAACAGATGGTCAAGAAGGATGAAGAAACAGTGGACTATGTTCCAAACAAAAAGATGAAACTCCAGCACAGACCTTAATGAAACAGATAAGTCATGTACCTGGTAAACAGTTCAAAATTATTGTCCTCACCGAGGTCAGGAGGGGAAAAAATGCGTGAACAAAGTGAGTATTTCAACAAAGAGATAGAAAATACAAGAAAGTACCAAACAGAAATCACAGAATTGAAGAATTCAATAACTGCACTGAAAAATTCCAAAGAGGGATTCAATAGCAGAATAGATGAATCAAAGGAAGCATCAGCAAACTCCAAGAGAGGGCAGTAGAATTTGTCCAAAGAGCAAAAAAAAAAAAAAAAAAAGAAAAAGAAAAACAATGAAGACAGCTTATTCTTACAGGACTTCACCAAGGGCACCCACATTTGCGTTGCAGAGATACCAGAAGCGAAGAGAGAAAGGGATAGAAAGATTATTCTGAGAAATAATGGCTGAAAACTTCTCTAAACTGGGAAAAGAAACAGACATCTACATCCAGGAATTCTAGAGTTCCAAAGAAGATGAATCCAAAGAGACTCATACTGAGACACATTATAATTAAAATGTCAAAAGTTAAAGACAAGGAGAAAAATCTGAAAAGCAGGAAAACAACTTGTTACATATAAGGGGACCTCCGTAAGACCACGAGCAGATTTTTCAGGAGGAACTTTGCAGGCCAGAAGTGAGTGGCACGATGTATTTAAAGTGCTGAAAGAAAAATATTGCCAATCAAGAATACTCCACCTGGCAAAACTGTCCTTCAGAAATGGAGAGAGAAAGTGTTTTCCAGAAAAGCAAAAGCTGAAGGAGTTCATTGCCATTAGACCTGCCTTACAAGAAATGTTAAATGGATTTCTTCAAGCTGCAATTAAAGGTG
The DNA here is from genome assembly GCF_964165515.1 of Mesoplodon bidens. Lineage (NCBI taxonomy): Eukaryota > Metazoa > Chordata > Mammalia > Artiodactyla > Ziphiidae > Mesoplodon > Mesoplodon bidens. The sequence goes on along the minus strand of NC_138181.1, from coordinate 34,958,266 downwards.
CCAATTACTATGAAAGTATAAATCTCACAGGTAAAGGCAAATGTACAGTTAAATTCAGAATACTCTAATGTTTTAATGGTAGTAGGTAAATTACTCAAAGTGAGAATAAAAGTTAAAAGATAAAAATGTCTTAAAAATAACTATAAACAACTTGTTAAGGGATACACAATAAAATAAGAGGTAAATTGTGATATCAAAAAGAAAATGGATTAGAGTAAAAATGTAGAGCTCTCGTATGCATTCAAACTTAGGTTGTTAGCTGAAAATATACTATTATAGATATACAATATTTTAAATAAGCCTCATGGTAACCACAAAATAAAAATCCATAATAGATACACAAAAGCTGAACAGAAAGGAATCTAAGCATACCACTACAGAAAATCATCAAAAAGAAAAAGAGAAGGAACAAAGGAATTATAGAACAGCCAGAAAACAATGAACAAAATGGTATTGTATATGTCCACCAGAGGACAAGTATAAGACTGTTCAACTGTATTCATGACAGTTCAAATCTGGACTCAATACAAATGCCCATCCACACAATAGGTAAAAAAATTGTAGTCTATGCATATAATAAGTTACTACACCACAATTAAAAAGAAAGAACTACTGATCCGTAGAATGAGAATGTCCCTACCAGGAGAGCAGTAACATCTGTGTGAAGGGTACTTACTCTGGCCTCTCTCCATCTAATAGCTCTGAGGATGCAGAGAGTGGTTCTCCCCGAGATGTGTGACACCATCTCTCAGGAACCAAAAGACCTCTGATTTAGCCTAAACTTTTATAAAGTCTCTCACTAAAAAGGTTCTTCTAGCTTCTGAGAGAATTCTAACTTTGAGAACTCAACCTCCTCCAAGGTGCCAGGTGGGAAACGTGTCACATCATGCCCCTCCATTGACCGTCATCTTTCACAGTCGCCCACTGGGGGCCATGGACTCCAGCTTCCAGACAACATCCTCTTTTTCTCAGTTAAGATTAGCTTTAGCTGTAATTCTCATACACCCTCACACTCAGCAATGGCCCTAGAAGCTCCAAGATCCCAGCTCTTTCCATCTTACTCCTCTGCCACATGGCCCAAAGTAGCTCTTCAAGCTCCAGCCATCACTTGTTCATTCCACCACCCAGAAGAGAAAAGTGGGAGAGAAAGGAAACACCCCTTTTTTTCTAAGGCCATTTCCCAGTGGTCCCACAAGAACGATGCTTATGTCTCATTGACCAAAATGTAGTCAACGTGGCCACACTTGGCTACAAGTGGAAGTTAGGAAAGGCAGTCATCTAGCTGCATGGCAATCTTCCCAGATTGACTCTGGATTCTTTCTACAAAGAAGAGGAGAACTGATATCAGGGATCTCGGCTACTACCTCTAACCCAAAAATAATGTTTCCAAGCCTATCAGTAGATGCCAGCAATTGTTACTGCAGCTGTGTGTGTGTGTGTGTGTGTGTGTGTGTGTGTGAGAGAGAGAGAGAGAGAGAGAGTGTGTGTGTGTGTGTGTGTGTTTCCTCTTTCTGGGTGTGGGAGAAGAAAAATGGTTGTCTACCTTATCGATGTGTAAGTCACAGTTCAGCTGGCTCAGATGCCTAGTTACAGTAAGTCCCCTACATATGAACACCCTCTCAGAACAGAACTCATTTGTAAGTTCAATTTGTTTGTAAGTCCAACAAAGTTAACCTAGGTACCCAACTAACACAGTTGGATACACGATACGGTACTGTGATAGATTTGTAATACTTTTCACACCTATCATACATAAAAAAACAAACAAAAAATAAAGAAAACACTTTTAATCTAACAGTACAGTACCTTGAAAAGTACAGTAGTACAGTACAACAGCTGATACACAGGGGCTGGCACGCACGTTTGCATCTCTGAAAGTTTGCAACTTGAAGGTTCATCTGTAGGGGACTTACCGTATACCTGGATTTGGCAAGACCATTAAAGAGCCATCTACTCAGTCATCACCCTGTGCTGTGTGTGGTGACCATAAACTGTGTATATCAAGGGCAACTGTTGCTGTGTTACTTATTGCCTATTTATCATTGTCATTCTCTAGGGTTAAACGTAAAGACGACTTGTACTTCTCTGTACTCCTGGCTCCAAAGGCTGAGAGCCTGCTTCAGGATAAAGCTGTTGTCTCACCACGAAGAGGTGTGCAGGGCACCAACCTCATCTTGCTCTCAGGTACCCACCTCTCCTCAGTGTTCTCCTTTTAGTACTTGTTCTGCTTACAGGCATCATCGTAAGTTGCCGCACAGTTTATTTGTAACAGGCTGAAACGTACACACAACTAATGAAAACAAGTTATCACCATATGTCAAGTTTCAATATTTCACTAACAGACAAAATTAGAAAAGTCACGACGGCAGCGTCCCGCCAAAAGCATGAGTCATATCTGAAACGGGGTCCAGGAGAAGCAGGTGGCCGGACGTTAGCGTCTGCAGAAGGGTTGCTGCTAGCAGGGCAGCTGGAAGGTGGCTGTAAGTCAGGCCAGCGCTTGGGTGTAGAGCCAGCGACTTGCACGGTGCTTGGTACAGCTGCAGGGCCAGCGGGGCCAGACTGCGAACGGCCTAGGAGCCCATGAAGAGTGTGGTCTTAACCTCAGAAGAGAGGAGTCACTGAAGGCTTTCCAGAGGGTGAAGAGTGAGATCAGACTGCTTTAGCCAGGTGCCAGGGAGGCAGCACAGCAGTCCAGGTGCGAGGAGGTCAAGGGCTCAGCAAAGTCCCTGCTGCCGGAAGACAGGGGAAATCAAAAGGCACCTCCTGAAAAAGGAACTGGCATAAAGGAAGCCCGCCAGCCAGCTGGATAATATAGAGGGTAGGGTGTGCACGGGTGAAGCTGAGGGAAGATGGAAGGGTGACATCAGGTCTTTTAGCAGCAGACTGAGAGGATTCAGGGAAAAGAGTGGGGTGGTGGTGCTGGAGCTACTTTCTGCTAAGAACGTTTAAAATTCTTGTAGAATTTTTAGGCTCGGATGTCGAGAAAGCAGATTTTTTTTAAATTTTATTTTTGGTTGCGTTGGGTCTTCATTGCTGCGTGTGGGTTTTCTCTAGTTGCGGCGAGCGGGGTCTTCTCTTCATTGTGGTGCGCAGCCTTCTCCTTGCGTTGACTTCTCTCGTTGCAGAGAATGGGTTCTAGGCATGCGGGTTCAGTAGTTGTGGTGCATGGGCTCAGTCGTTGTGGCACACAGGCTCTAGAGCACAGGCTCAGTAGTTGGGGTGCACGGGCTTAGTTGCTCCGCGGCATGTGGGATCTTCCCGGACCAGGGCTTGAACCCGTGTCCCCTGCACTGGCAGGCGGATTCTTAACCACTGGGCTACCAGGGAAGTCCAAGAAAGCAGATTTTAAAAAAAAAAATGTTTGTAGCTCAGGAGAAGTAATCTGTGGATTTGGGGGCCATTAGCAAAGAGTGGATGAGCCAAACCCATAGATGGAAACTCAAGGACGTCTGGGGAACTAGAGTGGTTGAGTGCGGAGAGGCATTTTCAGTAGGCAAAGGCTGATCACAGACAGGCTTAAAAAGGTTGAGGGAAGGACTGAGCATCTGACATGGGGACAATGGTCTGGGTGGAGGCCACAAAGAGGAGGAAGAGATGGCGTCAAAAGCACCTTCTCGGGTAAGAGAAGCACCAATGGGTATTTTGACAAATTGCAATAACTTAGGGTAAGTTCTGTAATAGAAGCACCTTCAAGGGAGTGTTGAAGGTCAAGGGGCATTTACTACGGTCTGGGGGCTCTTTCAGCAGAAAGAAAACTTGAGCTAGGTCCGGATGGGCAAATTAGAGAGGAAGAACATTCCAGCAGAAACAATGGTGCTTACAAAAATGCTAAGATAGGGCTTCCCTGGTGGCGCAATGGTTGAGAGTCCGCCTGCCGATGCAGGGGACACGGGTTCATGCCCCGGTCTGGGAAGATCCCACATGCCATGGAGCGGCTGGGCCCGTGAGCCATGGCCACTGAGCCTGCGCATCCGGAGCCTGTGCTCCGCAACAGGAGAGGCCACAGCAGTGAGAGGCCCGCGTACCGCAAAAAAAAAAAAAAAAAGAATCCTAGGATACCGAACAGCATGGCTATTTTGAACCATGAAAGGGGTCTGTGGGAATGCAGCTTAGTTTAGAAGGCGGCAAGCAATGGTAAACATTGGCAGAAAGGCAGGTCTGGACCAGACTGGGAAGAGCTTTACAGGTGCCCTTAAGAGCACGTACCCCAAAGAGACGTAAGAAGTCTTAGCAGGATTGTTCCTAAACGAACACAAACCTACGCAGAGTGGATTAGGTAAAAGGGAATTTATCGTGAAGAATCAAGGACCTTGCATGAAGCCAGGTGCTGGAAGGCAGCTGGAAATCATAGGAGAGACAGCGGGCAGCTTGCCTTCCTTCTCTCCCCTTCCTTCAGGGCACATGAGCTGCGTGCAACCTGCACTCATATCTCTGCACGTTCATTTGTTCTTCTCCCAAAGCATCAGCATGTGTGTTTGGGGTTTCCATGGCACCAATTATGACTGCAATTCCTCATGACTTCTATGCTCTAGTGTTTAGTCCTGTCTGGCTCATAATCTGTACCTGATGGTCTGTGACTTCATTACCTAGACTCCAACACTGCAGGCTGGAGAGAGGGATTCCCTTGTACAAACCTGATTTTATACATCTGTCTCACTTAGTCGTGCCTCTGGGGAGCACTGCCAAAGAAGGGGGCATGGAGTAGGAAAGCACCCTCCACGTTTCTACGTAGCAGCAGTGTGCTGGGGGTATTCAGTAAATCCTAGAGAAAAAACAGGGCACATCTTCCTGGAGTGCAGATTTCCTGTTTAATTCATCAGCTTTTTATTAATTATTTCTATAGCCTGATCAATGCCTAGTGAATAAAGTAAAAACACAAAGTCCTACCTCTCCAGGAGCCTACCTTATTACAGCAAGGGGGAGACAGATAATGCATACTGTGTCACATAGAAATAAATGCAATATAATATCAAGCGGAGTAAGAAAGATTATATTAGGATCAGATTTGCTGCAAATAACAAAAACCTAAAACAAGCTTAAACAAGTTAAAAGGTTTTTGTTGTTTGGGGGTTTTTTTGCTTTCAAGACCAATGCTGGTATGATGCTCCATAGTGTTAGGAATTCAAGTTATTTTCATATGATTTTTCTGCCATGTGTGCCTGCCAACGTGGCTGACGCTCCAGCCATTACATCCGATTTTACCCAGTAAGAAAGAAGAGTGCACAACGCATCTTATACCTCACATACACCACTTCCTTTTACATTTCATTGGATAGTCAAACCATCTAGGTGGAAGAAAAGCTGGGAAACAGTCTTCATTTTAGGCAGCCATGTACCTAGGTAAAAATTAGGGATCTAACTATTATAAAATGGGAGGTGGATATTGGGGAAAAACTAGCAATGTCTGTTGCAAGGTAAACAAGTAATAACAAAAGGGCACACAGGGTTAAGAGACAGTTTCTTTGATGACATTTAACCGAGACCGGCAAAGAGAGGACAAGCACGTCCATATATGGGGAGGAAAATTCCAGGTTCTGGGAAGGCCTGTCCTGCTCGATGCACAGGAAGAACAGCAAGAGGTCAGGACGGCTGACGCTTTAAAATGACCAGAGGAACTCATGGATCCACTGAAGCCAGTTCCTTACTGCAGTAAAGAATGTCACCCAGATGGGAGAAGAGAGAGCATTTATGGGTGTGGGGGGTCTGGGTTTGAGGAGGGCTCTGTCCTGACGGCCACTGCACAGCTGAAGCTGGGAGTCCGAGGCACAGCTGTGGTGCACACGGTGGGGCGGGTGTTCATGGTAAGGCCTGGAGTCGGGGAAGCATCCCAGGCAGGACTTCATTTGGATTTGACTCCGAGATGGGAGTGCAGTTGACCCTTGAGCAACACAGGTTTGAACTGCAAGGGTCCACTTGTTCTTGGACTTCTTTCAATGGTAAACACTACAGTACTGGAGGAATCACCTTGACGTTATACTCGAAGTTTTGATGGTGTGGAGCCCCAGAGTCCCTAGCCCCAGGTGGTTTAAGGTCAACGACCTTGAGCAGAGAATTAACAGAAAGATGGCCTTGGCTGCTGTTTGTTCGCTCAGGTTGCTCTAACAAAGCTCCACAGACCGAGGGCTTAAACAACAGAAACTGTCCCTCAGTTCTGGGGGCTAGAAATCCAAAAGCAAGATGTTGGCAGGGTTGGTCCCCGCTGAGAGCTGGGAGGAAGGATCTGCCCCAGGCCTCTCTCCTGGGCTTGGAGACGGCCATCTCCTCCCTGGGTTCCATCCCATCATCTTCCCTTTGTGTGTCTGTGTCCCAATTTCCCCTTCTTCCAAGGACGCCAATCATGCTGGATTAAAGCCCACCCTCAGGGCTTCCCTGGTGGCGCAGTGGTTAAGAATCCGCCTGCCAATGCAAGGGACACAGGTTCAAGCCCTGGTCTGGGAAGATCCCACATGCCGCGGAGCAACTAAGCCCGTGAGCCACAACTACTGAAGCCCGCGTGCCTAGAGCCCTTGCTCTGCAACAAGAGAAGCCAGCGCAATGAGAAGCCCCTCTCGCTGCAACTAGAGAAAGCCTGCACACAGCAATGAAGACACAACGCAGCCAAAAAAAAAAAAAATGACTGAGGATTTTAGCCACCAGTAGATTAGAATTGCTGCTTACTGAGCTCCTTCCTTCCTGCCTCAGGACCTTTGCACTTATTTCCTCAGCCTGAAATGCTCTCATCTTCCTTCCTTCTGCTCATCATTCCAGGTTTTTTTTTTTTTTTTTTTTTTTTTGCGGTACGCAGGCCTCTCACTGTTGTGGCCTCTCCCACTGCGGAGCACAGGCTCCGGACGCGCAGGCTCAGAGGCCATGGCTCACAGGCCCAGCCGCTCCGCGGCATGTGGGATCTTCCCGGACCGGGGCACGAACCCGTGTCCCCTGCATTGGCAGGCGGACTCTCAACCACTGCGCCACCAGGGAAGCCCCAGTTTTAACTTAAATGTCTCCTCTGTACAGAGGCATTTCCTGACCTTATGATTTAAAGGAGCTACTTCACAACTCTCTCTCACACCTGCCTATTTTAATTCACTGCTTGCCCTTGTAACTGGATCCATCTCTCACTACTGACACTGAGACAGGGACCTTATCTGACTATATGACCAGGTCCTAGACCAGGGCCTGGTACATAACAAGCACTCAATAATTGATTGAATGAGTGAGCAAATGAATGAATGAACTAGTGCCAATGGGTGTAGCAGGAGAGGAGGAGGGAAACAGAATAACCTCTAGGTTTCCAGCATGGAGGACTGAGTAGATGAGAGATGAAACCACCTCAACCTGGCTTTAATAGAGGCTTCTTTGTTCGTTAACTAGAAGGCTGAGAGATGGGCTGTTGAATCAGGTCAGCTGTGAAACACACCCTAAGGATTTCAAAGCCCTCATGTCCTATTTCTTAGCTCTGCCTTCAGGTTGAAGCCGACTTCCTGGCTGTAGAGTTCCAAGTTTCACCCCAATATTAATTCATGAGCCCATAGACAGGAAGGAACGTTTCTGGTAGCATCTTTGGCAGAATCAACAAGCTTCATTTCCAGAACCCACAATAACCTCCACTTGAGTCTCAGAAGCCCTAAGGGGGTTAGTTCATCCCTAAACAATTTGTTTGTGGAAACAGAAGCAGGGCTACTTTGATTGTCCTGGAGGAGTGGTTCAGGAACCCGTTACCGTTTCTTACCTTGTTTTTTTAAACCCAGGTTATACTTACTGCTATTTACTATAATGGAAATTAAAGTGAAAAGTTTAAAATATTTAGTAAGTCCTTTTAGAGAACAGTAAAGTCCATTGTATGTTAGTATTTATGGAAAAAAATTCAAAGAATTTAGAAGAGTGGCATTGTTTTACATTTTTTGTTAAATCTCTTTAAGGTCTGGCTTAATTGAATACAGCTGGATTCTCTGCATTCAATCTGCTGCCATGATTTTTTGGTTGAGGCATCTGAAGAAAATCCAGCCTCAATCAGATACGTGATTAGAAAAGGGAAGGAGTTTAATAGCCTTCAGATAATGTGAATATTATTTCGTATTATACTAAAACTCAGGAACTGGTCATTTCTTAAAGGCTGTTAGCAATGTGGAATTTGACATATCAAATTTTTGTACCCTGTTACATTAAAATCCATTGGCCTGTCTTGCACTTTGAAATAACCATTTACCCACACATGATTTTTCGAGTCCAATCACTGATTTATAAAATATTGGTTGAGTTATGCAGATCTCCTAAATATTGACATACAATACTGAAAGCACAATAATTAATATCACCACAGAACTAAAGAAGTCCAATTATTGAGAACATGTCAAGTTCATGAGAGCAAATCTAGGTTTTCCAAAATTCTAATGTTCATTGAAAAGCTCGAGTTCATTATCAGCAATACTATCAGTTGTTTTTCCTTGAAAACAGAGCCGGTTTGTTCATTTTTGATAAAATATCTGCCAGAATAACCATAACTTATCTGTTATTCAAGTAGAATTATGTTCTATGAAAAAACTAGCTAGTTGAGCTCACAAATCAATGTTTTTCCTCTAGAGACCTACTGTACATTAGTCAGGGTGCAAACATGCTTCACGTATACTTACCTTTTACTCACACATGTTAAAAGGATGTGTACTCAAGGGTCAGGATTTAATAGAATTAATATTTATTGCTTTGTCAAAGATATTCTTAAGTGAAATGAGTGGTTTTTCACCGAGAGTCCATGGCCATGAACGCATGGCCACCATGCACTTTGGTATCACTGCCTTGATGCCAAGGTGCTAGCAGGTTTACCCACCAACATTACTCCCAATTCAATGCAAATAATGTTTCAGTGTCATTGTGAATATACTTTTGACTTTGGACCACCTGAAGAGGTCTTCAGGAGCTTCAAGGGTTCAATGTCCAGACTTCCAAATGAAAACAAGAAAACCCACAAGAAACCACTGCCTTACATGGATCATGGCCTCTCCTGAGACAGTGGATGGAATCAACTTTCCCCAAAGCACATGAGTTCTGTTGGGGAGCGGTGGATATCTGATCCAAGTGGAAATCTTAGGGCTCTCAAGAGGGGAACAGGGCAGGGCATGCACAAACATCCACTGACAGAAGCACAAGAAAATAACTAGAAAGTTATGTTTATTACAACCATAACCTCTAGGTGAGTAAGTCGGATTCAAGACAGCAGTAAGAACTTCATTTCATTCAATATTCAAAACAGTGTTTAAATCTTTTAGAACAAGAATGCCTTCTCTTGGGCTTCCCTGGTGGCGCAGTGGTTGAGAGTCCGCCTGCCGATGCAGGGGACACGGGTTCGTGCCCCGGTCCGGGAAGATCCCACATGCCGCGGAGCGTCTGGGCCCGTGAGCCATGGCCGCTGAGCCTGCGTGTCCGGAGCCTGTGCTCTGCAACGGGAGAGGCCACGACAGTGAGAGGCCCGCGTACGGCAAAAAAAAAAAAAAAAAAAAAAGAATGCCTTCTTGTTTTAGTTTTACAGATAAAAATAAATGAAAGCTCGAATGGAGGCTGAACAAATACAGGCGGTACTGGGCTACATTCTAAGTTGTTAGTGAAGAGAAGGTACTCTTGTTCCCGTGGTTCCGTTCCTTCACACCGAGACAAGCTTCCCTTTGCTTCTACACTCAGATAGCACCCTGCTGTTCCCACTTAACGGTAGTCAGTTTACAGTACAGCTGATCATGTTACAGCTTTCTTTAATTACATTCCACACCTGAGTTCAGGTAGGATCAATTTGGGTGTTCCAAGGCCCTCAGACACGCTAAGACCTCACAGCATTCAGGGTGAACGTTCGGGGTTTAGAGAGACACAGGTGTATTCAATTCTGCTGTCAGATTGCTCCGTGGAGACGCCAAGATCACGTGAGACTCAATAGTTTGTCTTAGTATCAGGCCAAGTAAAAATCTCCTCCACGTGAAGTTTATAAAACGATTACCCTGTATCTTTTCTAGTATGTTTTTTACTTTTTATTTTAAATTTTTATTTATTTATTTTTGGCTGCGTTGGGTCTTCGTCGCTGCGCGAGGTCTTTCTCTAGTTGCGGCGAGCGGGGGCTACCGTTCGTTGCGGTGCGTGGGCTTCTCACTGCGGTGGCTTCTCTTGTTGCGGAGCACGGGCTCTAGGCGCGTGGGCTTCAGGAGCTGTGGCTCGTGGGCTCTAGAGCGCAGGCTCAGTAGCTGGGGCGCATGGGCTTAGCTGCTCCGCGGCACGGGGGATCTTCCCAGACCAGGGCTCGAACCCGTGTCCCCCGCATTGGCAGGCGGCTTCTTAACCACTGCGCCACCAGGGAAGCCCGTTTTTTTACTTTTTAGATGAATTTTTATGTTTCAATCCTCCCGTCTGGCTTTTATTTGGGTGTAGGTTGTCGAGTTTGTTTATATAACATTTTCCCCAAATGTACAGAGGTACTGGCATTTTTTGACTAATTCATTCTTTTCCCTCAGATTTTAAACGCCACTTTCATGAGACACAATACAAAACACACATACACAGCAGCACCTGTGTCTCCAGACTCGTCCTTTGGCCCCACTGAGCCGTCCGCTTCCTCAATAGCAAGACACTATTACTGTAGCGTTACACTAGGTGCCGGTACCTACCGGAAAAATCCCTCCCCCGGTGCACCCCCTTCCTACTGTTGCTATCAAAAATCACCACCTACTCAGAAACTTAAATAAAACCAACGTATCTTACGGTTTTGAGGTCAGAAGCTCAAAGCAGGCGTCACTGGAGTCGGCAAGGTACCGAGCAGGGCCGTGTCCTCCTGGGGCTCCGGGGGACCGTCCGCACCCGCGTCCCTTCCAGGCTCTGGAGCCCGCCTTCCCTCCCCGGCCCCCTTCCTCCGTCTAGGAAGCCAGCGAGGGCGGGCGAGCCCTGCCCCCAGCACGTTGCTCCGAGCTCCTGAACTGCCCCTCCCACTTTTAAGGCCCCTCGTGACTACATTGGGCCCACCTGGATAACCCGGGATTCGCTCCGTAAGGTCATGCACTGGCAATCCTAAATCCATCTGTGCCCTGAATTCTCCTTTGCCGAGCAAATTCACGTATTCACGGGTTCCAGAAATAACACGGACGTCTCGGGATGGCCACCACTCCGACCGCCATGCTCAGTGGTCCTCCCCTGCAAAGATTTTTGAGTTGTTTCCCTACATGAATTTTCCAATGCGTTTGTCAAGTTCCCACGATATTCTTCTCCTTCGCACCTCCCCCTCTTCACGAAATAAACCTAGTTTTACTGAAAAGGTACTAACGTCATAGTATGAGGTTGAATATCATGCATCCTGACAATGAATGATAAAAACCAAGTTTACGTTTATATTACAAAGGCAATTACTATTCTGTAGAGAAAAGTGCAAAATGGTTTTCACAATCAAAAGAAAGGCATACTTTATCACTGATCTGTGATACAGTTACATAATAAGTTATTTTTCTGAATATTTTATTTTTGTGATGTCAGCTTGTAAAAATTTATATACTTAAAAATTATTTTTCTCATTCGAAATAAATATCCATGTTCAAATCCAATTTTGTATTTGTACACTTGGGTTCTTTTCCTTGAAGTGCTCTCCGCAGCACGGGCTGAGGAAGCTCTATGCTCCGCAGAACCTGTTTCCACTCCTCGTAGGTGAAAGCAGATGCCACCCGGTTACTCAAGCCTTCACCCTCCCTGCCCCTCCTTATCACCAAGGTCAAGACTCCCGTGGATCCCACCTTCTAGTTATCTCCTGCAAAAGTCATCTCTTATTTTTCTCCTTTATTTTTATTCGCCTCTGAAATAAATTAATCCCACGGCCCCACCCCAGGCCGCAAGGGTCATGGCCTCAGGGCCTTTATCTGTTCTCTCTCTTCACCTCTGACACCCAGCATGAAGTGGGATATGGAACACTGGATACATATTTGTTGAATCAATATTTCTTTGTAAAAACTTGAAACAATACAGGAAGTCCAGCTGAACTTCATCTAATCTTACTTCCGCTCCCCTGAGAAAACCACCATCGTCAGTTTTTAGACATTTGCATCTAGAAATATAGTTTTATTTTTTACAGAAATGGGGTAGTAGTGCATGTATTATCCAGCAACTTGCTTTTTGCACTGAATGTGCAGATCATTTGGGTACATTTGGGTCTACTTGGTCTTTTTCTAACTGCTGCATAACATTTCATGTGTCATCTTTGTGTATTCATGCAACCACTCTACTACTGACTGTTCATTTAAGTAGATTTCTTGATTCCAAAGTATCTGTCCATTTGATGTGCCTGAGAAGATTCCCGGAGTACAGACCGCCTTGCATTTCACAACCGTCCTGCCCACTGGCTCCCCAGCCCCCAACCTTACCACACTGTTCTGCAGTGAGGTGGGAAAGGTAATAACTTTAGGACACCAGAGGAGAATTTGCCAATTTCTTTTAATTAAGGTACCATTAAGACAAGCATTTCCAATCAAACTTTACCTTTATTTACAATAATTATCAGATTTTGTGATATACATTAAATTGTATATTGCTAACAACAGCCATAGCTCAATCCAGAAGAAATTTTAACTCTTAGGACCCTGATGACATAGTCTGATCAATAAAGACTTGGAAGCATAGAATATATTCCGTTAAGATAAAATTATGTGGCAGAAGTGGAATGAAAATGTTTTCAAGGAGACAAAGGATCAATGTAAAATTCTAATCGGTAAAAATCTTTTTTACATGGAGAATGGTGGTATTAAATCACTACGGTATTTATAACCCATGGGGTCCACTTAAAAGATTTCTGTAATTTTATTTTAACTAGTTTTTAATTTTGTAATTAATTTTAAAATTTCACTTACAACTCATCAGAACTTATTTCTTTTGTAACTAATTAAACTTATGACAAAAATAGTTTTAGATATTAACTTACAAATGTGTGAGGGAAATACACAGCATACTTCTAGGGGGCATCTGAATTAAAAAAAAGAGAATTACCATGCTGCACACGGGTCTCTTCAGCCTTGAGAAACTGTGGGCTCTTCGCTTCAGTCCTTGAGACTCACTGTCCTCACTTGGAAGGCTCTTTGTCTTCCTTCCCTTCTCTAGCTCTCACCTAACTCCACCCTCAAACTTCATCTCAAATCTCTATCTGAGAAGCCTTCTATGTGCCCCGACTAAATGAGATCTCTTTGGTATACGTCCCCATAGTATCCTGAATATCCCCCTTTACGTAAAGCTCACCCCACACCTAAGTCCCTGCTAAATGCAATCAGTCTTTTCAGTGTTTCAGTGTTGTATCCCAGAGCCACTGTATGCAGGCTGGGTTAGACGCGCTCTTTACAAGGAACCGTTTCAGTAGAGTGGTGGAAAAGAAGTCAGACTGCAAGGGGTTAAAAAATGTACACCGTAAGGAATTAGAGGCAGAGGGTGTGCGCTGAGTACAGCTTAAGAGAGGGGAAGGCAGAAAGGCGGGTAAATCTGTGACCAGAAGGGAGAGAGGAGGCTGAAAAGCACAGGGGATAAGTGAGTGTGTCGGGCTGGGTTTGGATATAAACAGGGGACCAGAGAGGCTCACGTTCTCAGTGTCCCCATGTCAGAACCTGGCACAAAACTCTACAACCAGGTGACTAACAGTAACATGGGGGTAATTCACAGGAAGTAACATACTTACATATCACAACATTTACTGACTGCATGTGTACAGATTGTAACATTAACACTGAACCAGCTTTATCTCTTCATACATTTTCCTAATTGTAGGGATGTCTGGTCTCAGTTAGTTAAAGGAAGCGTGAGCAGCACTGGCTGTGCACAGTATCCATACCCATGACTTTTTCCCTCCGGAATGAGTCTAGTTCTCACAGGGCATTACTTTCCACAGAAAGAGGGGAAACCGCGTTGAAAATCTTTTTAGTGTTTAATGCTTCCTGTTGGCAATATACCTGTCCAAATAATTGTTCCTTGAGCAATCTCTATTCACCTGGATTTGTCCCTCAAGGTCACCATTTACCAATCACGTTACATGATGTCAATCATGTAGAGATAGTCAAATCAAGTAGCCACCGTCCTGGCCCTGATTAGAATTTTCCGTTAAAATGCCTTCCTGCATAAAACTACACCACAGGCTCGCATTCAGGCAAAAAAAAAATTTTTTTTTCACTTAAAGCATTCGGCATTCTTCTGAAGTGCAACTATCCCTGGAAAGGATTACACAGTAAACCACACTCACTGTAGCCAAAGGGCAGTAGAAGGATTCAGAAGGCCTCAGAGTCTGTTTTTACACCACTAAAACGGCTGCCCTGATTTCCTAGATTTTTGTGAAGGTCACAGAAGTATGTTAGTACTTTAGCCCACATATGCACTCAAGTACCTTCAAGAACTACTCAAAAACTGAGGCTCATCATAAACTATCAGAAGTTAAAGAGCCAGGCCTGGGGAAGTGAAGCAAGAGTGAATTTGATAAGGCCTGATAAAATAAAACAGTGTGTCAAGAACCTTGTAAAAAGGCTGTCCAGCTGTGCGTAAACTTGTAGTGATGGGAAGGCAGGGGCCTGACTCAGAAACATGCTGGTGGGCGAGTGATGGGCAGGAGGGCGGGTCCTGTGCACCCGGCTGGGAGAAGAGGAAGAAGCCAGGAAGGCGGAGGGGGTGAGAGCCACCGTGAAGAGGAAGGTGAGCCTGGCCCGATAACCCAGGGATGAAGCCTTGACAGCGCTTATCGCACTGCTGTTACTGCGGGCCTTCCCACAGCAGGCCTGACAAGTCTCTGTTGGCTGCAGGAGTCCTCTTAGACGCCCGAAGCCAAGGTCTGCAGCACCTGCGAGGTACCGCGGGTCACTGGTGCGTCCCTCGGAAGGGGACATCCCGGCTTAAGGGTGCATCCCGGGGTCCAGGGGCCCTCACGTGTGCAAGCAGGAGGTGGGGCGTTCCCTCAAGCCAATCTGCGCCCAGAGCCGGACCAAGGGGCACAAGGCCACCCGGGTCCCTCCTCGGCCGACACGCACCTTCAACCAGCTCCGCCCGGAAGTCGCTGCTTTCCTTTGGGGGGTGGGGGAAAGCAAGCTTTGGAGCATGCGCAGTAGCCAGAGCGGGCAGTCCACGCGTCCGGACGGCAGTAGCGTGTCAACTGTCAGCAGCACTTGGCCAATCGAGAGATGAGTTCTTGCTGCTGAGCCCCGCCCCCGGTGGGGGACTATGGTAACGGGAGGCCAATCAGGAGTCGTGTTGTTGGCGCGGAGCCCCGCCCCCGGCAGGGGCATAGGGTGACGGGCTAGGGTCATGGGGTGTGAGTGATCGTGAGCTCTCGAGCCCCCGAGGGCCGCGGCTTCCCCTTGTCCCGCGGCCGGGAGCAGCGCGCCGGGCCCCTCACTCGCCAGCCCGCCCACCGTCCAGCGGCGGCGCGGCCCATGCGGCTGGGGGCGGAGGCCGGATCCGGCGCGGGCTGGGCGTCTCAGGGGCGGCCGGCGGCCCAGCTAGGTGAGGGGGCGGCGGCGGGGCCCGGCCCAGCCCGGTGATTGGCCGCTGATTGAGGGCCGCCGGGCGGCCGGCGGCGGCGGGGCGGGGAAGAGCCGGCGGAGCCTTCCGCGTGCGGAGCCGGAAAGATGCTGCTGTCCCTGGTGCTCCACATGTACTCGATGTGCTGCGTGCTGCCGGCCGCCGTGCTCCTGGGCACGGCTCCCACCTACGTGCTGGCCTGGGGGGCCTGGCGGCTGCTCTCCGCCTTCCTGCCCTCGCGCTTCTACCAGGCGGTGGACGATCGGCTCTACTGCATCTATCAGAGCATGGTGCTCTTCTTCTTCGAGAACTGCACCGGCGTGCAGGTGAGGCCCCGCCCGCCCTCCGGGCCCGCCCGCCGCACCTGCAGCCCCTCCCTGTGTCTGGGGCCCTGGGGGGTCGCAGGCGCATCCCCCAGCTGCCACCCACCCAGCGTCTGTCCACCTAGGGTAGGCTCGCTCCGCCCTGGCGGGCAGATCCGGCCCCGGGAACACGTGCCATGACGCCGTCCTCCCACCGTGGGGGCAGTTTCAAGTTCTCGCTTAGGGTTTGGCCAGGTGCTTCCTTGCGGGTACTCCAGGATTACTAGGTAGCTGCGGTAACGCTGCTCTGCGGCCCCAAGCGGGATCCACCGCCCGCCCTCCCTCCCCCTCTCTTGCAACTGTCTGTCTTGGTGCTGGGAGAAGTAGGTGCAGATGAACGTTTAAATAGGGCAAGCAGTTGACAGCTTCTGGCGTTTGGTCTAAGAAGATGGTAATGGTGGAAGTCAACAGTGCGCTTCTAAAAATCGAAGACCTTGTCTTGAAACAGATTGATGTTACTGTTTGGGCGAGAAGTACAACTTTGTTTTGCATTCTTCCGCAGTACAAGTGAAAGCTGGGCAAGGAAATTAATCCATGTGTTACTGTAGAAGCCTTACCGGAGATAAAATTCTTGCCAACTTTGACTAGGCTTACATGTGTGGCTAATCTTTTGTCTGCTTACTTTCTGTTATTTTCTTTCTCTGTAGAGATTGGATTTGTAGATTAAATTTGTAAAACAAACAAAAGTAGAAGGCCCTTTTAACTCCATTTAATTATTTGAAGTCTCCTACACAGAAATAACAGTTGTGTTTTCCTTCTGTTCCCCAATTTGAAAAAAAAAAAAAAAAGGAGAGAGCTTAATTCTTGGTTTTCCTTATATTCAGTTAGTCCTCTTCTTTTCTTTTCTTGGTGAGGATGGGTTGGAGTGAATGGGATGGCATTATTTTGTCTTTTCGTCTTTTTTTTTTTTTTTTTCCCCTAGAGTAGCTGCTTTCACCCTTTTGTCCACCAGCTACTATTTTGAATTTGTAGTTGCATTGCTGTTGATTCCTGATGACTCTATGAGTTTGCCCCAGTTGGAGGTTTGGGGGAAGGGAACTAGAAGCCAGGGACTTTGTTTAAATCAGTATCTATAAGTGTTTCCTAGGAAAGAAAGGAAGATCGCTTTTCCAGATACTGGTTTCCTGATAATAGACTTTTTCAATGGGCCACATTTAAAATTTTCACTAATTCAGACCAGTCATTTCCCCACTCTGTTCTTACCTCACCACATTTGTCTAAATGTATGGTTTTATCATGATAAGTATTTAATTTCACATCATATGACAACTGGCCTGGGCTAGGATACAGGATCAGAATATACGACAGTCATTTACTTCTTAGAAAAGTAATTCTACCTATGGCGGGTTTTCAAATTTTCGTTGAAAGCATATAATATGTCCCATGCAATGTAACATATACCATTGAAGTAATTTGTGTTTAGCAAGTTTCTTATTTTAAAAAAATGGCTGTAAAATTTCACAGTATTTCTCAAATTGTATATCTTACCTTATATTTGTTCAGTATAGACCTCCAATTTATTGTTTGAGTTCTCAGCACATGGTTTTTAAAAAGTTTAATCTGATGATGATCAACGGACACTCAGTTCTAGGATTCCTAACAAACTTCATCAAGGGACCTGCGTGAAATAAAATTTTGAATTATAATTGAGGGCCATCAGACATCCTTTTATAAATACATGAAGAACCAGTATTCAGTTATAATCTTCTAAATGTCAGAATTCATTTTTCTTCGTTAATTAAAAAAATGTTTTTTTGTTGCTCTTTCCCCTCCTTCTACTGGAATACACCAAAAGCTGATCATTGATATTTGCAGGCCAGAATATCTAGTGATATTTATTTCTAGGCATATGCAACATGCCTCGTCATTAACACCCTCTAAATATTTTAGTCACCATTTTCTTCCTGCTGAAATCAGTACTTTAAAATATATTTTACACTGATGGCTTCTGTCTGCTAATCCCCACTTCCCCAAGTGCTAACATGATACATTATAACAATCAAAAGTAAAATTTGATATAAAATAAATTTAGTTTTTCAGCTGACGTGCTTCAAGTATAAATTAGTTCAAATAACACTGGAAGAAAAACATATAATTTAAGTCTAAGATTTTAACGTTTTATATATATAATGTGTTCAGCTAGAATACCCTTGACTTCTCTAATAATTCATACATTTACTTGAAAGATTGTTTCAATTTCCTCAGAAACCCTCAAGGCCTTTGTGTCTAGAGGCCATTTATAACTAGTTCTTTCTTTTGGTAGCACTGTGGCCTCAAAAATAGTCCTAAACTCTTAATGAATTAAATTTGTATTCTGTATCTTGTTGTAAAAGCAGCTAAACTATTGTATTTGAATGAAACATGTTTATTTAGGATCAGAGATATTTAGAATCAGAGAAGGGACCTCACAAGTCCAACACTTTTTTTTTTCAAGTCTGGATTCTTTCTGCATTTCTGCTAAAATGTTGCCCAGATTCTCCTCAAATATCAGTAGTTCTAGATAGAATGTAAATTGTTGCTTGTATCCTTAATTTTTTTTTCTCTACCTATTTATCATTCATGTTAAGACCTTTAAAGACCTTCGTACAGTTTAACTGGGAGTAACAGAGCCAGGAAGATCTGGATGTGCTTCTGGGTTTGCTTAAGTAGAATGACACAAACCTTTAAGAGGAAATTAAACATTTCTCAATCAGATATGATTCCAGTCTAACACAATTTAAGTCTGGCCAGGGAATAGACTTACAAGAAAATCTTAGAGAAATGTAATTTGAACCTTGTTTTTATACTTTCTATAAATATAAATCCTGAACTGTGAGCAAGACAGTTATTTTAGTTTGCATTTGTGCACATTTTTTAAAAATACCTTATTTTTCTGTTATGAGTCACAGGTACAATAAAATATTCAAACTGCAAAAATATTTTGAGAAAGTTAAAGTTCCCCTTACCTGCACACACCTTTCCTAGGCCTGCAACAGTTTGGTGTGTAACTTTGGATTTCTGCCAAGAGCTTTTATATAAATGTATGAATTGTGGGAAGACTTCTTCTCCATTAAATTAACTTCTTGGATGGGTTTTATAGTAACCTAAATATACCATAACCTATGGGGACACCTCTGTGCCATTGTTATGAAAAGCAAAAGAAAATATGACTCTATACACAGTTTACTTTCCCTCTTTCGTAAATTTGTCTAATTTTGTAGAACTGAATACACTGAGAGTGGGCTCTTCTTAAATGGAATTATAAGCTAATTTTTCCTTTAATATTTTCTCATTTTATTATGTTTTTTTTTTTTTTCTTTTCTTCTTGTGGTATGCGGGCCTCTCACTGTTGTGGCCTCTCCCGTTGCAGAGCACAGGCTCCGGACGCGCAGGCTCAGCGGCCATGGCTCACGGGCCCAGCCGCTCCGCAGCTTGTGGGATCCTCCCGGACCGGGGCACGAACCCGTGTCCCCTGCATCGGCAGGCGGACTCCCAACCACTGCGCCACCAGAAGCCTTATTATGGTTTTTTAAACAGAGGTTAATATTAGTAGTTAGACAATCCAAAACTAAGTAGTAACGTCTCAGAACCCACTCTTTATTCATTCATCTGATATTGGAGTGTGCCCTGAATTCCAGGTCCTGTGCTGGACTATATGGGATGGAATGAAGAAAAACATAGACAAGATCCCTGCCCTCATGGAACTCACATTCTAGTGGGACACAAAAAATAAGAAGAAAGTTAAAATGCACTGTACTCGGTGACTTTGTTAACCTAGTGCGTAGAGGTTGGGGGTTTGGGAAAATGTCCCTGAGCAAGTCACATATGCGCTGAGCTCTGAAAAGGGCCAGTTTGGGAAGTGTTGTAGTAATCTAGGTGAGAGATTATGGTCCGAGTCGTGGGAAGAGTGGGCACGGAGAGAAAGCAAAGAATCCCGGAAGTATTTGAAGGTAGCTGATGGGGCTTTGTAACTGGATACGGAGTGGAAAGGAGAGGACTGTGTTAGCAGCACACCTAGCATTTAGTGAGCGCCGACTGTGTGCCAGGTACTGGTGTCTTATGTGGGTCATCTCAGCCTTACCAGATAGGCCCTGTTTTCCCCATTTTACAGATGAGAAAACTAAGGCACACAGAGTTCACACTTGCAATGGTCAAGCTAGGATTTAGTCCAAGGCAGCCTAGCTTCAGGGTCCATTTTCCAAAGATGCTTTGCTAGGTGGTGTGGTTATATTTGTTGAGAGAACAGCCCCACTCTCAAGGTGTGCCTTCTAGGAGAAGCACTGGCAAACAGTTACAGGAGAGGATAATACTGAAAGTGGAGTTTTTGTGTTTATGAGCTTTGTGCTACAAAGGGAATGTGACTCTGCTGGGTGATTCAAGGCCATATCAATTGTTACGAACCGCTGTGAGTTTTTACTTCAAGCAGGAGTAGCACGGTGTGTTAAGGGAAAAGAGGTTCTCAGCTGGTAACTGAAGGACACTGAAGACTCCTGAGCACGGCATTCAAGGCTGGCTGAATTCTGCCCTGGCAGCTTTCCCATCCATTGATCTCACTGTAGCCCAGCTACTGCTTCCTCACCAGTCCCTCCCCTAAATGACCAGTGCATGTGCTTTGGGACTCCTCTTCTCTGTACACTTCCTTCCAACTCGGGCAACTTTTCCTCATCTGTCATGATCTCACCCCATCCCCATGTCAGGATCACTTATATGTAATATTAACATAGCATTAGCATATTTTAAGATATATATATTATCCCCTTTACAAGATTGTAGCCCCATGGAGATGGCAGTAAAGTGGAGAGTGACTTGACTTGATTGTGCCCTTTTCACAAAAGGACCAGTGATCTGCGTTTCGGTGGAAATGTGGATGAGAATCTCACGTTTAAGGCATGGGGGCTCTAGACTGGCCCTCTAGTTGACAAGTTTTGATCGAACAGGGTCAGCAGGTGGAGTGAGTCAATTTGCTTTCTTTACTTAATAGATGGGGGAGAAAACATGCGCTCTACCCACAGAAGTAAGACTGAGAATAAGGTCAGAGACCTTATCAAAGAGGGGATTCTGGAACAGCTATAGCAGTGCAGAGAAGCCTTTGTTTACTTGTCAGTAAAAACCTGTACTTTTTGCAATTTTTAAAGGTAAGCAATTCTGTAAGGTTTATTTTGTTTCCTCTGCTTCTTTGCACGGACTAGCAGTGAAAACCCCAAATAAGCAAGTGTTGCAGGGCATTTAGAGGGCTGTATGTGTGTGTAAGTGTAAGTGATAATTGGAAGCAGAAAGAAATGAGGCGGGTGGTACCTGGAAAGGGGAGTTAGCTTAAGTGCTAACCACATGTGAGGCACGAGCGTTTCCATTGATAAATTAGTCTCTACTCTCAGCACACAATTTAGCGGTTAGAAAGAGGTCAGGTTTTTTTTTTTTTAATATTTATTTATTTATTTATTTGGTTGTGCCAGGTCTTAGTTGCGGCAGGTGGGTTCCTTTAGTTGCGGCTCGTGGGCCCCTTTAGTTGTGGCTCGCAGAGCTCCTTAGTTGCGGCACATGGGCTCCTTAGTTGCGGCATGCATGTGGGATCTAGTTCCCTAGCCAGGGATCGAACCCGGGCCCCCGGCATTGGGAGCGCTGAGTCTTAACCATTGTGCCACCAGGGAAGTACCCTTTTTTTTTTTTTTAAACTGAAGGTATAATGAGATGTTAGAAAATGACAAAATGAGCAAAGAGCTGAGGAAGTACAGGAGTACTACAACTGAATGCAAGTTGTTGCTTAACTGAGGGGAGGTGTGTGAATATAAGGAAATGATTCTTCCACGTTAGATGCGATGCACTGAATGCCAGCTCTTTGTGTGGTTACATGTTGCTTTGCTCTCATAATTTGTATTTTTCTGTAGGAAAGTATTTTATGTCAGTTTTTCTCGAGTTTCTTATCTCCTTGTGGTTAATGTTCAAAGTGAAAGAATTACACAAGCTTCTAATTTATGGGAAGCCTCATTTGACATTTTTTATTAGGAACTTTTGCAGATAATAATTTTGTTGTAGTCAAAAGATTTTTGGATCTTGGGTGAGAAACCTGGGTGTAATTCCTAGTTCTTTGCTATTCTCTGTCAGCTTGAATAAATCAACTTTTCAACTCAGCATTCTCATTATTAAATGGAATACTATTGTCATGTTATTTTGTGAAGACTAAATGAGATAATATGTGAAACTGCTGAGCTCAGTGACATCATAGATGCTCAGGAAAAACACACCCTGTAAATGAGGACAATACAGAGAGACAGATATGACGAATGTATAAAAAGAGGTTTGTGATTTGTAAGGTTCCATTTAAATGTTGCATAATAATTATTTTTGTGTACTGATTATTAGACAAATGACTATGTTTATATTTTAACATTGTTTCAGAGGGGTGTCATACTTTTCCTATTCAGGGAAAGGTTTCAAATTGGGCAGAAAAAGACCTTAGTTTTGTGTGTATTACGGTAGAAGTCTTGTACTTGATCTTGAAATGATATATTTCATTGACACAGAAATACATTTAAAAATCATTTCAAATAATTATAAACGTCATAGAGTGTAAATTATATCTGCAAACTTATTTATGCTGCAATTCTTTATGGCTGCATTTGTACGTAATCAGAGCCCTTTTTTTAAGGAAGAGAAATTATATAGGTGTTTCTCCTATCCATTCATCATTTAACACGATTTTGAGTAAACAATCTGACTTTGTTGGATAATGATAATAATTAGAGCAACAGCTAACATTTTGGGGGACAGTTCCTATGATCCAGGAGTTGTGGCAGGTAGCTTACATGGTCTCGTTTATCTCACCACACCTGTGGTGAGCAGTTACCATGATTCCATTCACTCTACAGGTAAGGAAACATAGGCATGGGGAGGTTAGGGACTTGTGCTGCAGTTCACGTAGTTGGTAAGGCGATGGGCTACGGCTCAGGTCCGAGGCTCGGTTTAAGCCCAGTGTTTCTGCCCGGGCCCTTAGTGACTGGTGTGCTGTACACAGAGGAGACAGATCTGTCTGTAGCTGGGCCCGCAGCTCAAAGCGACGCGGCCAGAACCGCAGAAGAGGCACACAGATGTAACGGGCGTTGATGCGTTACACGTAGGTTAATCTTTTACACGCTAGGGTTTTTACCGGCCCCTCTCAGATAAGGGGAAACTAAAAGAGGCAGTTAGAGTCAGCCCAAGGCAGTAACCTGTGGAGGCACAGCTAGGTGTGGGAAAGGTGGGTTTGGGCTCCTAGGGCTGGTAAACTGTGGGGAGGTCCCTAGGAAATGTACGGTAGATAAGGACTGTTAATTAAGTAAGGTTTGCTGACTCATCTCTGTGCTGTCTCTGACCTTCCTGGTCCTCTAGGAAGGAACACCTTTTCGAGTGTTTTTAATGTCACCTGTACAAAAGGAAGTTTAGGCCTCCTTCAGGCGGAAAAGGGGAGGGTAGAGGGCTGTGCGTGCTGCTTCTCAGTGGCCCTCCGCTCAAAATAATCCTCATGTCAAAGCGGCATGTTTTGGGGCGGCGTGTTCTGATCCCCGTCTACAGCATCATCTGTATCTAAGGACAGTGAAAGACGTTTTTTTTAAAAATGGCATTTCAATGTGCATGTGGAAAGGAAATGAATATTATTGAGATAAATAATATCTCAGTTTTTTTTTCTCTTTTTGAAGAGGAAGAATGCTGTCCCTTATGTACCCATGGTGGTGTTGGTTAGGTAGTCCACTGTGTTAGACATGTGATTACTTTAGATGACATTTTACCGCCTCTTTTCAGGATACAAAAGAGGGAGTCTTCAAGTAGTTTATCAAATCATGGGAGCAAATTAAAAACAAGGTGAAGATGAGATCCAGGTGAGAGGACAGTGTCTACATTTAAATCCAAGTCTTCTGAAAGGCGCTTTGTGCAAGATAAACAAGCTTGTTTGACTAAAGCAGAATTGTAACTAGTGTGTCAGTCGCATTGAAGATAATCATTCAAAGAGCATTTTTACTGAATTAATAAAATGAAGAGAGAACACTGTTATTTTTCTCTAGAGGGACTTTACATGAGTGTTTAAAAAATGGAGGAACCCCAACTTGAACAATTATGATGACTTAAAATTACTTAGAGAATGAGGAAGAACCAAAAAGCCATGTTTTTCACATGCCTTGTTTGAAGGCACAAATTACCTGCCGAAAAGTGATTGTAATTTGAAATCCATGTACTAGAAGATTCACAGAATGATGCCTTTAAAAAGTCACTGGTGCATTTAAAGTATTTGTTTATTCCCCGCCTCTTTACTGTTGAAAATGAGGTATAGCTTTATCCACTTGTGAAAAATAAACGTGCAGCTTTTTTTTTTTTTTGCGGTACCCGGGCCTCTCCCTGTTGTGGCCTCTCCCGTTGCGGAGCACAGGCTCCGGATGCGCAGGCTCAGCGGCCATGGCTCACGGGCCCAGCCGCTCCGCGGCATATGGGATCTTCCCGGACCGGGACACGAACCCGTGTCCCCTGCATCGGCAGGCGGACTCCCAACCACTGCGCCACCAGGGAAGCCCACGTGCAGCTCCTTGATTCAGTGAACATTGGTTGAAAAGCATCTGAGTGCTGGGCTCTGGCTAGAACAAGGATGCAGTCCGTGCCCCTGAGGGGCCTGTGGGCCTTGAGGGGGATGTGATGTGAGTCGGAAATAGGGATGCACAGCGTGACCGGCTTCGTTGTCACGCAGAAGGGGGAGAGATGAATTCTGGGGTCTGAGTTAGAAGGCGGGAGGGCTTCGTGAGGAGGTAGACAAGCGGAAAAGCTGATCTAAGACGACTACAGTGAGAGAGCGCAGGGGGCTCTTAGGTCATCAGAGAGTCGTTTAGTCATTTATTTGTGGGGGCATTTTGTAAGTTATTATGAAACTTTAAATTCGGAAAACACTACAGGTATCTTATTAATTATATACTTGTTTGTAAGATAGTGGTAACTGTCTTATTAAGTATTTTGAGAATCTGTACTCTTAAATGAAAACTTTTACTTGCCCTCCATGTTAGTAAATTTAAAAGCAAATAACCTTTTCACTTCAATGAACAGAAGTGTGATAATTTTAAGTTGGAATGAAGTGCTTTTTCTTTGAAGCCTGGGAAATAAATTAAGTGAAGGGCCTTAAAAACTGCATATATGTGGTACATAAACATTGTAATCATGCATTCCTTTCTTTGGATGATCAACATTTATTTGGAGTACTTAATAATTTGCGTCTATTGCAATAAGATTTGCAGTTCATCATTTCACTTACTTTGCTTTTAGAGCTTGTAAATTTTTAAATATGAGGGGCTATTCTTTGTAACTTTTTATTTCTGTTGAATTCCAAACAAGTGACAATGACAAATAAAAAAGAAACAACTTAAGAGGCAATCAATCCAAATATCCACTTTGAGATCCTAAATTATGTTATGTCAGAGGCTTACCATCTTCTTTCACATCTTAATTGGAAATAGCTTTTATTTCAGTGATATGCATACTGAAAAATAAACTTTAATAAGTATGAACTATGTATTTATTATTTTCCCTCCAATGGCTAGGAGTTAAGATTTTGTTCCTTTCACATTTCGCCCATCTGTTTTGCCCGCCAGAATTCATTACTTATCTTACTTTCTCTAGATAACCACTGAAGATCTATTTTTCAACACTGGGCATGTTTAACTTTGTTACTGAGATAAGCTAAATATAGAAAATGTCGATTGTTTGGAAACCATTTAGGGATGGGGAAAATTAGTGAGTCTTACAGGGATTGCAGAGATGGCTTTCCTGCAAAGCTTTTCAGTTCATGTTTGTGTCTATAAACAAAGTGCAAAACTGTGGCATTTTAAGGCCAGCGTGGTATATAGTATAAGGACTAAGCCCAAGTAGTGGAGGTGTGGCATCTTAAACTGGTGGTGCCCGGTAACTGATCATGGGTCACTGAACAAGACAACTTGGCTGTTCTGTGCCTCCGCCTGCTACAGTGTGAACTCAGAGAGCTGGACCAGACAGTGGCCAAACGTTGTTCTGGTGGCAATGGTGTACTGATGATATGCACTGTTGGGAATTGTTGGTCATGACATTAGATGACTGCTTATTTTTGTGGTTTCCTTTTCACCCTCGAGATGCTTGTTTTATTTTAAAGTGGGATATATTGGGTTTTATAGGAGATAAAGTTTGAAGCGCTATGTTTTCTGTATGATTGACACTGTAAATCCTGTGAAACATGCCCATTATTTAAATTTTTTTTAAAATAGATCTTTATTGGAGTAGAATTGCTTCACAGTACTGTGTTAGTTTCTGTTGCACAACAAAGCGAATCAGCCATATGCATACATATGTCCCCATATCCCCTCCCTCTTGAGCCTCCCTCCCATTCTCCATTTCCCACCGTGTAGGTCATCACAAAGCACCGAGCTGATCTCCCTGTGCTATGCGGCTGCTTCCCACCAGCCAAGTATTTTACATTCGGTAGCGTATTTATGTCGATGCTACTCTTGCTTCTCCCCAGCTTCGCCCTCCCACCCCATGTCATCAAGTCCATTTTCTATGTCTACCTCTTTATTCCAGCCCTGCAAGTAGGTTCATCAATACCATCTTTTTTTAGATTCCATATATATGTGTTGGCAGAGGGTATTTGTTTTTCTCTTTCTGACTTGCTTCGCTCTGTATGACAGACTCCGGGTCCATCCACCTCACTACAAATAACTCAATTTCGTTTCTTTTTATGGCTGAGTAATATTCCATTGTATATATGTGCCACATCTTCTTTATCCATTCATCTATCGATGGACACTTAGTTTGTTTCCATGTCCTGGCTGTTGTAAATAGTGCTGCAGTGAACATTGTGGAACATGACTCTTTTTGAATTATGGTTTTCTCAGGGTGTATGCCCAGTAGTGGGATCGCTGGGTCATATGGTAGTTCTATTTTTAGTTTTTTAAGGAACCTCCATACTGTTCTCCATAGTGGCTGTATCAATTTACATTCTCACCAACAGTGCAAGAGGGTTCCCTTTTCTCCACTGTATGTTCTTGCCTCCTTTGTTGTAAATTAGGTGCCCATGTGCGCGTGGGTTTATCTCTGGCCATTCTATCCTGTACCACTGATCTTTATTTCTGTTTTTGTGCTGATATTGTACTGTCTTGATTGCTGTAGCTTTCTGGTATAGTCTGAAGTTGGGGAGCCTGATTCCTCCAGCTCCCTTTTTCTTTCTCAAAATTGCTTTGGCTATTCGGGGCCTTTTGTGTTTCCGTACGAATTGTTAAATTTTTTGTTCTAATTCTGTGAAGAATGCCATTGGTAGTTTGATAGGGATTGCATTGAACCTGTAGATTGCTTTGGGTAGTACAGTCATTTTCACTATATTGATTCTTCCAATCCAAGAGCATGATAAATTTTTCCATCTGTTTATGTCATCTTTGATTTCTTTCATCAGTGTTTTATAGTTTTCTGGCTACAAGTCTTTCGCCTCCTTAGGCAGGTTTATTCCTAGGTATTTTATTCTTTTTGTTGCAGTGGTAAATGGGAGTGTTTCCTTAATTTCTCCTTCTGATTTTTCATTGTTGGTGTATAGGAATGCTAGAGATTTCTGTGCATTAATTTTGTATCCTGCAACCTTACCAAATTCATTGATTAGTTCTAGTAGTTTTCTGGTGGCATCTTTAGGATTTTCTATGTATAGTATCATGTCATAGGCAAACAGTACAGTTTTACTTCTTCTTTTCCAATTTGTATTCCTTTTATTTCTTTTTCTCCTCTGATTGCTGTGGCTAGGACTTCCAGAACTATGTTGAATTAAGTGTGGTGAGAATGGACATCCTTGTCTTGTTCCTGATCTTAGCGGAAATGTTTTCAGTTTTTCACCATTGAGTATGATGCTTGCTGTGGGTTTGTCATATATGGCCTTTATTATTTTGAGGTAGGTTCCCTCTATGCCCATTTTCTGGAGAGTTTGTTTCATAAATGGGTGTTGAATTTTGTCAGAAGTTTTTTTGGGGTTTTTTTTTTTTTGCGGTACGAGGGCCTCTCACTGTTGTGGCCTCTCCCTTTGTGGAGTGCAGGCTCAGTGGCCACGGCTCATGGACCCAGCCGCTCCGCGGCACATGGGATCTTCCCGGACCGGGGCACGAACCCGTGTCCCCTGCATCGGCAGGCGGACTCTCAACCACTGCGCCACCAGGGAAGCCCTGTCAGAAGTTTTTTCTGCATCTATTGAGATGATCATATGGTTTTTATTCCTTAATTTGTTAATATGGTGTATCACATTGATTGATTTGCATATATTGAAGAATCCTTGCATCCCTGGGATAAATCCCACTTGGTCATGGTGTATGATCCTTACAGTGTGCTGCTGATTCTGTTTGCTAGTATTTTGTTCAGGATTTTTGCATCTATGTTCATCAGTGATATTGGTCTATAATTTTCTTTTTTTGTGATATCTTTTCTGGTTTTGGTAGCAGGGTGATGGTGGCTTCGTAAAATGAATTTGGGAGTGTTTCTCCCTTTGCAATTTTTTGGAAGAGTTTGAGAAGGATTGGTGTTAGCTCTTATCTAAATGTTTGATAGAATTCACCTGTGAAGCCATCTGGTCCTGGACTTCTGTTTGTTGGAAGATTTTTAATTACGGTTTCAATTTCATCACTTGTGATAGGTCTGTTTATATTTTCTAATTCTTCCTGGTTCAGTCTTGGAAAGTTGTACCTTTCCAAGAATTTGTCCATTTCTTCGTGGTTGTCCATTTTATTGGCATATAGTCGTTTGTAGTAGTCTCTTATAATCCTTTGTATTTCTGCAGTGTCAGGTGTGATTTCTCTGTTTTCATTTCTAATTTGATTGATTTGCATCCTCTCCCTTTTTTTCTTGATGAGTCTGGCTTTATCTTCTCAAAGAACCAGCTTTTAGTTTTATTGATCATTGCTATTGTTTTCTTCATTTCTATTTCATTTATTTCCGCTCTGATCTTTATGATTTCTTTCCTTCTACTGACTTTGGGTTTTCTTTGTTCTTCTTTTTCTAGTTGTTTTGAGTGTAGGGTTAGATTGTTTCTTTGAGACTTTTCTTGTTTCTTGAGGTGAGATTGTATCGCTATAAACTTCCCTCTTAGAACTGCTTTTGCTGTGTCCCATCAGTTTTGGGTTGTCATGGATTTGTTATTTGTTTCTATGTATTTTTAAATTTCTTCTTTGATTTCTTCAGTGATCTCTCAGTTATTTAGTAGTGCACTGTTTAGCCTCCATGTATTTGTGTTTTTTTACAGTTTTTTCCATGTAATTGATTTCCAGTCTCATAGCCTTGTGGTCAGAAAAGATGCTGGATATGATTTCAATTTTCTTAAATTTTCTGAGGCTTGATTTGTGACCCAGGATGTGATCTATCCTGGAGAATGTTCCATGTGCACTTGAGAAGAAAGTGTATTCTGCCACTTTTGGGTGGAATGTTCTATAAATATCAATTAGATCTATTTGGTCTATTGTGTCATTTAAAGCTTGTGTTTCTTTATTTATTTTCTGTTTGGATGATCTGTCCATTGGTATAAGTGGGGTGTTAAAGTCCCCTACTATTATTGTGTTACTGTCGATTTCTTCTTTCATGGTTGTTAGCACTCGCCTTATGTATTGAGGTGCTCCTATGTTGGGTGCATAAACATTTATAATTGTTATATCTTCTTCTTGGGTTGATCCTTTGATCATTATATAGTGTCCCTCCTTATCTCTTGTAACAGTCTTTATTTTAAAGTCTGTTTTATCTGATATGGCTATTGCTATTCCAGTTTTCTTTTGATTTCCATTTGCATGGAATGTCTTTTTCCATCTCCTCACTTTCAGTCTGTGTGTGTCCCTAGGTCTGAAGTGGGTCTCTTGTACACAGCATATAGATGGGTCTTGTTTTTGTAATCATTCAGCCAGTCTGTGTCTTTTGGTTGGGGCATTTAGTCCATTTACATTCAAGGTTATTTTTGATATGTGTGTTCCTACTACCATTTTCTTAGTTGTTTTGGGTTTGTTTTTGTGGGTCTTTTTCTTCTCTTGTGTTTCCTGCTTAGAGAAGTTTCTTTAGCATTTCTCGTAAAGCTGGTTTGGTGGTGCCGAATTCTCTTAGCTTTTGCTTGTCTGAAAAGCTTTTGACTCCTTCATCGAATCTGAATGAGATCCTTGCTCGGTAGAGTAATCTTGGTTGTAGGTTTTTCTCTTTCATCACTTTAAGTATATCCTGCCAGTCCCTTCTGGCCTGCAGAGTTTGCATTGAAAAATCAGCTGATAACCTTATGGAGATTCCTTTGTATGTTATTTTTTGTCTTTCCCTTGCTGCTTTTAATATTTTTTCTTTGAATTTAATTTTGTTATTTTGATTAATATGTGTCTTGGTGTGTTTTTCCTAGGGTTTATCCTGTATGGGACTTTCTGTGCTTCCTGGACTTGGGTGACTATTTCCTTTCTCACAATAGGGACATTTTCAACTATAATGTCTTCAAATATTTTCTCAGATCCTTTCTTTTTCTCTTCTTCTTTTGGGACCCCTATAATTCGAATGTTGACACATTTAGTGTTGTCCCAGAGGTCTCTGAGATAGTCTTCAATTCTCTTCATTCTTTTTTGTTTATTCTGCTCCTCGGCAGTTATTTCCACCATTTTGTCTTCCAGCTCACTTATTTGTCTTCTGTTTCAGTTATTCTGTTATTGATTCTTTCTAGTGTATTTTTCATTTCAGTTATTGTGTTCTTCATATCTGTTTGTTTGTTCTTTAGTTCTTCTAGATCTTTGTTAAACATTTCTTATATTTTCTCAATCCATGCCTCCGTTCTGTTTTGGAGATTCTGGATCATCTTTACTATCATTACTCTGAATTCTTTTTCAGGCAGACTGCCTATTTCCTCTTCATTTATTTGGTCTTGTAGGTTTTTACCCTGCTCCTTCACCTGTGACATATTTTTTTGCCATCTCTTTTTTTTTTTTTTTTTTGAGTGGGGCTGTGTTCCTGTCTTACTGGTTTTGGGGCCTGAGGTTTCCAACACTGGGGCTTGTAGGCTGTTGGGTAGGGCTGGGTCTTCGTGCTGAGATGAGGACCTCCATGAGACCTCACTCTGATGAATATTCCCTGGGGTCTGAGGTTCTCTGTTAGTCCAGTGGTTCAGACTCAGAGCTCCCACCACAGGAGCTTCGGCCCAACAAGGGGCTCGTGAACCAAGATCCCGCAAGGCATCTGAGGCAGCAAAAACAAACAAAAAACAAAAAAAACAATAAAACAATAGCAAAGTAAAAAATAAAATTAGACTAGGAAACTAACAGATATGTTAGGAAGAATATAAAAATAAAAATATAGATGAATCAACAACCAGAAGGTACATTAGTACCACAATAGTAAAAAAAAAAAAAGAGGAGGAGGGAAATGAAAAAAAGGGGGCGGGGGGAGGCCTTGGCTGTGGAGGGCGGGGCCTAAGCAGGGGCAAGGTTTGGGTGGTGGGCGGGGTCAGTGCTCAGGACCCACAGGGCTGGAAAAGGCCCCTGGGGGCTGTGGGCAGTGGGGCTTAAGCTCAAGGAACAAAGGGGCCCAGGCGTGCACCCCATCCCTGGTCTCAGAGGGCAGGGGACCTCACCTGGGAGCCCAGCAGGCTTCCTGGGCTCCAGTGGACAGGGCAAACGCTCTCCTCTCCTCTCCTGCTCCTCCAGTCTGGGAGGGCCCCTTCCGCCTGCCTCTCCTGATCTGCCCGGCCTCCCTCCTATGCCCCCAAGGACCTACGCAGCCTGGAGGGGGCTTTGGAGGACAGGGGATCGGCCTGGGAGCTCACCCATTGTTTAAATTTTTAGTTTATTTTTCAAAAATATAAAATTATACATATTTAAGGTGTTCAATGTGATGTTTTGATATATGTATGCATTATGAAATGATTACCACAATGAAACTAAAAAAAATACCTTTTAATAGCTTGTATGCCATCTACCTTCAAAGGCTGTGGTCTCTAAATGAAGCTCAGAGCAAGAAAAGGGAAGGAGAGTCTCCTAGTGGTTCAAGTTCTGTCTTCAGCCTGGGGGCAGGCAGGTCTCCAAAGAGTGGTATTCAGATTGAATCAGTTAAACCACAGCCTTTCACTGTGAATGTCTCATCCACGGAAGTCAAGCCAGAAATACCCTGTCGTGTAGCTGCAGTACTTGAAACCCAGTGCGTCCCACCCAGTGGTCTCAAAGCAATTCTGGCTCGTTGTTAGGAAGAGGGATTGCTCACAGACCAGGACTCCACTTTTTAACCCTGCATACATCAAGTTATTGATTTCATTCTTTTGTTTTGACACTGATAAGCTTTCTTAGTAAAAAATTATTGAGGAGAAATTTAAACTCATATTACCTGCATAGCACTGTATAGTTTTCTGAGGAAGATATAGGAAATCTCAGTCTGAGTCCCTGGTCTCCAGAGCTTTGTCATCTAGCTCCATTTATCTACAGAGAGGTTGGCTTAATGTCTTTTTCTTTGTTCTGTTGTTAGATATAAATGAGTAGTGGTGTGATCAAAAGATAATCTCTGTGGCTATGTAAAAAGATAGATCTGTGGCTAATTCATAATCTTGAATAATCTGTGATGACAAGATACAGAAACAAAAACGCCCTGAATAAAAAAATAACCAGTGTTAGGAGTCATTTCCTTTGAAGTCTTTAAAAATATACTTCCAATTTCTTTAAATAATTTATTATGAAACATTTGAGACATAGAGAACTACAGAAAGACTCATATAAGGAACACCTGTGTACCCACCACCCAGCTAAAGAAAGGAAGCACGCACGACAGCTGGAGTTGAAGGCTGCTGTGTACCCCACCCTGTCGTGCAGTTTCCCCTTCCTACAAGTCACTGATCCTGCACTCCCTGTGCTCTGTATAGAGATGTAAAGAGTCCCAATCAGGAGACCAAGTTTCCCCATTACTTACAGAATCAAGTTTTCATCTTTAGCTTGGTATTCAGAAGACTGTACGTTCTGGTTCAGATCTCCTCCGGCCTGCCTGCACCAGCTCACCGTCTCTAGGTGCAGCCTGGGTGTGCCGGCACCCTGCCAGGTGCACCATTACTGGCCTCAGACGCTGCCACTTATGTTCCTTTGTTCCTCTCTTCATAAACATTCCTTCCTTCACCTTCTCTGCTGAAACCGCACCTAATGAATGCTACTACTGCCTGCAGTTGACAGTTCTTTAATCGAGACTGTATTTTCATAATATTTGCATATGTCTCATCACAGTTATTGTATGCGCGCCTGTCTCTTCCACTACACTGTAGGCTCTTGGAAGGACGCTGTACCTTATGAACAGTGTTTCAGATGTTGTGAGCAGTCAGTAAAAACTCAGGAGGATACTGATCATTGCTTTACTTTATGACCATTAACCTGCCCTGCGCTCAACTGCTTTATAGACACGTGCTGTTTATGGTCTCTGAGGCTCCTAAGAGAAGTCTAATAGTTATTAGTCATGGATGGGACTATTCATGACATTGCGTATTTGTCAATTTTTTGACATTGTCATATTTTGTATGTTACAGTAGTACATGTTTTAAAATATCAAAGTAATGTTTCTCTTTATTTTATCTTTTAGATATTGCTATATGGAGATTTGCCAAAAAACAAAGAAAATATAATATATTTAGCAAATCATCAAAGCACAGGTTTGTATTTCATTTGCATGAAACAGGTTTCTCTACGCACAGTAGGGAAGTAATTCAAAGTAATGTTCTGATATTTTTTAATGGATTTGTTGTTGTTGGTAAAACATGAATTTTCAATGCAGATATTATATGTGACCTCGTATTTTTGTGATTTTAGTTTTTTGGAAAATCAGGAATGTGAAAGCTATGAATTTTCCTTCTGCTGGGTGTATATAAGCTATTTTCTTTCCTTTTTTTCTCTTTGAATATCTCTGTAAATAGTCTATGTATTCTTCCTTTTTAAGTTTTGTTTTTGGAAGTGGAATTTGTGGATCATACTGTATAAACATTTTATATTTTTATTGTTAAGCTGCAGAAAGGTTGTACTGATTTGTGAGTGCTCATTTCCTTAAACACAGTATTAATTACTAATGTCTGCAGTTCCTTTTGCTTCTTCAAGTGTTTGGGTTTAATTATAGCTTGCTCTTCTATCAGGAATCACAGAAGACTCTGGTCTCCAGTATAGTGCAGTATATACGTTAAATTAGCTCAAGGTACTTAAAAAAAAACTTTTTGTATTGAAATAATTGTAGATTCACAAGGATTTACAAAAATAGTATGTAGAGTCCATTGACCCCTTCACCAACTTTGTCCCAATGATGGCATCTTATACAGTAACCAAACTAAGAAATTAACAGTGGTTAAGGTACTTTTTAGTTCTCCAGATAATTCAGTCCAAGAAACATCCCACTTCATATTTTTTCAAAGCTGTAACTGCTTTTGATGCACACTTCCTAAATTCTATTTTTATTACTTTAAAAAGTGTAGTACCCAGAAGTTCAAAGCTAAAAACAAGCTGATGAATGAAACACCTGATTGGGAAATGACTAATGCCTGTGGCTGTCCTTTATCTTCCTCCTGTCAGCTGTGTTTCTTCATGGTTACTTTTATTACTACGTATACCTTCTGGAAGGTAAAGAAAGGTAAAGAAGTTGAGGTGCATCTTTCTCAACTTATCTTGTTACTGACTACACTCAGTTTTCTAGGTCAAGAGCTGATGCTCTGAAGGGTGAATAGGAATTTGATGTACCTGTATTTCCCTGGCTTTATTACCATGACTGCTAAGACTATTTGATTTAATTACATTTGACTTTAGCAAAGCAACCAGCCCTGTGGTCAGGGTCTACTTCTAACTCTGGCCTATAAGGCAGCCTGACTTCCTCCTTTATTTTGACTGTTTCTCCAGTCATATCGGGCTTTTTACTGCTAACACAGTCTTGCTATTCCTGTACTGCTGCTGATGGCATATGTCTACCAGGGTTCCAATATCCAAATAAAAAGGATTTGTGGGTCTAGGGCAGGGAGTGGCTCATGATAGCCCAATTTCCTTTATACTGAGCCCCTGGTTAATTTCATTTAGAGTTTTCTTTCTGTTTAAAGAATTCTTTCTTAAAATTCCTCGTTCAGGGGCTTCCCTGGTGGCGCAGTGGTTGGGAGTCTGCCTGCTGATGCAGGGGACACGGGTTCGTGCCCCGGTCCGGGAAGATTCCACGTGCCGTGGAGCGGCTGGGCCCGTGAGCCATGGCCGCTGAGCCTGCGCGTCCGGAGCCTGTGCTCCGCGATGGGAGAGGCCACAGCAGTGAGAGGCCCGCGTACCTCACACACACACACACAAATTCCTTGTTCAGGTTCCATGCCAACTTCCCTTTTTCCAGGTTTCAATGGAAATAGTGTTCTGCCAACAGAGCTTTGGTACCAGCACAAACCTGTGGAATAAGTACTCCCTGAACATTCCTGGAGGTGGGAGGAGTAGTAATAAAAATAATAGCACAAAAATTATAGCCACTGCTGTCATCTGTCTGCTTACTGTGTGTTGGCCTTTATATCCAATACTTCAGAGTGAGGACTTCTGGGAAAACATTTGGGAGGACACAGATTTTTCACGATTCTTCTGTGTTTGGACCTGGAAGGGTAAAGTGGGGAGTGTGAGCTCCTTAGGCAGCCCGCGGCTGACGTGAAAACGTCACGTGTCTCATCACAGAGAACCAGTCTGCATTCCCGTCCTCTCACCTGACCTCTGAGGGCCTGGACTTTTAGTACCGGGCCCATACCAGTCCGTCGTTCGGAGTTGAGAAGGTTGCTTTTTGAATGCTTTAAAAAATCCATAATTTAGGAACATAACTAGATAGTGACTTTAAATTACTTTAGAATTATAGGCTTCAGTTAGAATGTGACAGAAGATACGTAGCCTTTTCCCAGAAAAATGGGCACATAAAACTTTGCCTAGAGTTTGAGGTTCCAGAGGCCCCTAAAGCTTATCCAGGGACATGGCTCGTTGGCCTGTTATGTCTAGGTACCCCTTTTTTTTTTTTTTTTTTCTTTTTGCGGTATGCGGGCCTCTCACTGCTGTGGCCTCTCCCGTTGCGGAGCACAGGCTCCGGATGCGCAGGCCCAGCGGCCATGGCTCACGGGCCCAGCCGCTCCGCGGCATATGGGATCCTCCCAGACCGGGGCACGAACCCGTATCCCCTGCATCGGCAGGCGGACTCTCAACCACTGCGCCACCAGGGAGGCCCTAGGTACCCCTTTTAAAACCCCTTTGAGGTATTAAAAACCACAGCCGAGTAATCTGAAAATGTCAGTAGCAGAAAGAACATGTCAAGGACTGCTGTTCAGCTTAGGCTTCCTTGCTCACCCTCTACAAGGCCTGCCAGAATACAAGAGTCTTTTCTTGGCCTGGCATGCCAGAGAATTGGCATTTTAATTCGTCCCTCTGGTCCCCTGTTTTCACTTGATGTGCCCTTGCTGTCTCTGCTTTCTTAGTCTCTGTGAACTTATTTCCCTCCAGAGTCAGCAAGGCTGCAGTGACCACTAGTCCTTCCTCTTGGCCTTCTTTAGCTCTCTGCTTTGGACACTCTGTACCTTTTTAATCTCATGAAGGTTCCCTTTTCTTGGTTTAGGTGACATTTGTCTTGACTAACAACATGTATGGTGAGGCCTGGGCTGTGGAGTCAGACCCCGATTCATAAGCTATTCTGCAATAGGCTGTGTGACTGTGGGCAAATGACTTAGCCTCTCTGAGCCTTATTGGTCAGGTGTGAGTCATGTCTACCGGTCGGGGCTTTTAGGCAGTTTCCATAGGCCAGCTCGTAATCTCACAGAGAGCTCGGCTCACACGGGCAGCGAACAATAGGGGTGGTGATGATGACAGCTAATCCCGAGGGCACGCCGGATCCGTGCTAGGCGAGTGCTCACATGCAGGATCTCCTTCAGCCCGCGCTGTGCCGTTATGAGTTGGGCGCTGTTGTTACCTGATAACACAGGTGAGAAAGCTGGCATCTTCTCGCTGCCTCTCCTCACTGCCCTCCCCTCCTCTCTTCCCAGTTAATGGGAGCAACGGCTTGGGCCGGATCACCATGGAAGAATTCTCACACAGCTGCGTTTCTTGATCTCATGCCAGAACACAAAATGTGAATAGTTATAAAGGTAGTACGTTAGCATCTCAGCCGTCAGTAACTCAGCTGTAGTCTAGTGTCTCCTATCTGAAACCTAGTTGAGAATTTAAAAAAGTAAAAAAGATAATTGAGTAGCAAAAATTGATGGCACAAAGCTTGTGTCTTTTGACTACTAAATTAGTTCTTAAAACTTTTCCACTAAATATTTCAGAAGTCTAAGGGTATAGCCAGGACAGTTCGTTACAACATGACATACTCTGTAAATTTTACACTTTCTCTTAAAAGTTATTGGAAGATGTATCCTAGGCTACCATATAACCATGTGTGTTTTAATATAAAAATGCATTTTCAGATTCTTCCACATTTTAAAAAATGATTGTTCCAGGAAAAGATACCAAATCTTGTTTTTAGCCTTGTATCCCAAATATGTTCCAGAATATACTGTAGCCTGGAAACCATACGCTAAGTTCTCAGAATTTATTCTGAGTCTGTTTACTTTTACATTAGGTATAGTTATAACATTAGCTTGATTATTTAGTTTCCAAGACATGGTTAGAAAGAAATGTGTTTATCAGTGACTGTTTAATTGATCTGAATTACAGGGAAGGGGATAGGGAGAGGGCTTCTATAGGGAGGTACATACCTTAGAGAAAAGTGATAATTGATAGTTCCATAGAGTAGGCGTCGCCAACTGATAGACACCACTGCTGGGGATCATTTACTACAGGGGAAAATCTTTGCATCACTCTATTTAAAGGAGCCATAATAGGAATTATAGATGTAATCATTGTACCTCTTAAATCATCAAGAAAGAGTTAATTATGAATGATAAAAAAGATTAAGAAGAAGGATTTATAATAATTGATAAAACATTTTTCCAAAAGGATAATTTTTAACGTTTAACTTGGCTAATATACTTCTTTAGGATATTCTGTCCAGTATGGTGCATTGCCTAAAGAATTTCACATAGCTAAGAGTTAATCTTCCTGTAATCCTGTGGAAAACTGTCCCTTTTGGTTGAAATTTTATTGTTACTCCGTTATTTTCTTGGTTTTTATTTCCTACAGGGTTTTTATTAAAAAAAAAAAAAAATTTCCTCTCGAATTTGCTCCTTTTGTTTTCATTTCCCTGGACCTGAATACACTTGTGATCCTAGGACTGAATCCTTTCACAGATTCTTGTTAATTTTTTTTCAAGTATCCCATCTTCCAATTCATCTGTAGATACGAGAAAAGTCTCCCTCACATTTCATTTTTATCATTTTCATTCTTATGAAGAAATAAGGTAGTTTTCAGCCATTTATTTTCAAATCCAGATCTCTCGGGTCCTCCAGACCCTTCACCATTTGCTGCCTTAACTTCATTTTATTTCCTCTTGATCTCTTTAAAGCATCTCTTGTGTTTGCCGTCTTCTGTACAGTTTGCTGGTCTCCGGTTCTTCGCTTTGGTAGGAAGGCTAGTCCCAAGGAAGGGCTACTTCTGTTCGGAATTTGCTCTGCTTGAAAGATCAGTTAACAACCTGTTTCTTCCTATAGGTTTTTTGAGTTTTTTGTCGGCGCCTCACTCGTGCCTTCTTCTTTTTGTTGTTTTTGAACTTTTAGTCATACATAACATATCTATGGAATTAGAGTTATTAGCGGCCTGGCTACATGTCCTTTGATTATGTAAAGAACACATATGTGCCCAACATAGTTGTAAGCTTTGAGAGATCTTTGTTTTGAATTCCATTAGAACCTACTATTGTGTCCTGAACGTCATTGGTCAGGATAAAGTGTCCTTGCCTCTTGTTGCACATATTGGTGTATACAGAATAGTTACTTGCACATGACAGTTTCACTTAGCCATTTTTTTGCTTATAATTTCATGTTTTCTAGATGTCAGGAAGGAGAGAAGCCTATTTTATTTTGTTCATGCTGCTTTTGGATTACTCTGATGGTTTGTGACTTTTGCATTTTATCCCTGAGACGAGAAGCTTTTCAAGAACTGTAAGAACAAAAAAAACAAAAAACAAATCTAAAAAACTCCACAGAATTTATATTTTGCAAATGTCTGGGGTTGTTTTAAAGTAATTTAAAAATTCTAACCCTAATATTTTTCAAAGCATATCCTCATACAGTCTTGTGAAGAGGCATTTTGTGTTTCTGTGGAGGGGATGCTGGAGTTCACCCAGGGTCACTTACGCACTAATTGATTCTGTCTTTGCAGTTGACTGGATAGTTGCTGATATTTTGGCCATCAGGCAGAACGCTCTCGGACACGTGCGTTATGTGCTGAAAGATGGGCTCAAATGGCTTCCACTGTATGGGTGTTATTTTTCTCAGGTAACTTTCCCATGCTTCTTTCTTTATATATATGTGGCTTATGAAAATTTTAGATTTTAAAATTTAACATACATTTAATATGAATGTATGAGTTTTTTTGGTTTATTTTTATGGGTTTAATAGTTTATTCTAAATTAACATGATTTTGTCTGACATTTTTAATGGTGTGTGTTTATATATATATATCTGGTTACACAGATTGTTAAATTAAATGGAAAAAAATGCAAATGTACAAAAACCAAACAAATAGAAAAATGTAAAGACCTAGAACTTGATGGACACTTACCTTAAGAAACTAAAAAGTAATTATCTGTAGGATATAAAAAAACAGCTATATATGTAAAGTGCCTAGCATGAGTGTCAGGTACATAATAAATATTCAATATATGTTATTTTATGCAAATCCTTTAAAATTACATAATAACCATCAGGTCATGGAACTATATAACAGGCTCTTTGTTATTCAGAAGGGGATTACTAGCATTTTTCTATGCCTTTTCTGAATAAATTATTTGATATGTAATTTTTTAAATATTAAGAATGAAATGTGTTTGGAAGACAGACTTGTTAATAAGACTTTAATAATCGATTAAAGAAGAAAAGCTAAAGTTATGGTGAGCTCTGAAAATATATAAATCTGAAAGTCATCCGCTGGACACAAGACAGTGGTACCACCCATCCGTGCTGCCCCAAGTCCCATGATCAGTGTCCCTGTGGTGTTGGAGGTTAGTGTACTTACTGCCCGTCTCCTTTCCTCTTTTCCTGAGTCTTTTAAAGGGAAATAAAATCCATATATATTTTGATGAAAAGTATTTTAAACTACTGGGTGCATGTATGAACGGGAATAGATTAATAAGTAGTGGACTTTATGCCACGAAGTAAAATTTTATTTTAAAAGGATTTGCTTTTTACAGTTTGTATGAAACAGAAATAATGCTATTCAAAAATAGTTATTTACAAGCAAAATACGAGGAAACAGACTCTCCAGTTTTATATTTCTTATAATTATTGTATTTATAAAATACTAAGTATTTTATATGTGTAGAAAAATGCATATTAATATATAGACATTCAGAAAACGAAATATTTCCAAACTGCCAGCTTGTGAACATTATAAGGTGCAGATTAACTGTAGAATTCAGAACAGAGATCTCTTTGCTCCCTCATCCCAACCAAAAGCAGGTGTTTTGGGAACCTTACTGTTGGGTTAAATTAAAAAATAAATAAATAAAAAGGGCAATAGCGAGCTTTTGCTCATTTAAGCCCTGTGATTGACCTCCACTCAGTACTGTCTTTCCTCCACTCTGCTTTTGTTTCCGGCTATCTTTATTATAACACTTATCAATTCTCTTTATATCACACACGTATACATATTTTGCTTCCTCACTAATCAGGGAGTTCCTAAGGAAAGATACCTGGTCTTCACTTCTGTAGCTTCCATATATATGGGAAAGAACTCAGATGTTTTTTAATTAAAATAGACTTTAAGGGACTTCCCTGGTGGTGCAGTGGTTGGGAATCCGCCTGCCAGTGCAGGGGACATGGGTTCGATCTCTGGTCTGGGAAGATCCCACATGCCCCGGAGCAACTAAGCCCGTGTGCCACAACTACTGAGCCCGCGTGCCACAACTACTGAAGCCTGTGTGCCTAGAGCCTGTGCTCCGCAACAAGAGAAGGCACTGCAGTGAGAAGCCCGCACACCGCAATGAAGAGTAGCCCCCGCTCACCGCAACTAGAGAAAGCCTGCGTGCAGCAATGAAGATCCAACACAGCCAAAAATAAATAAATAAATTTATATATTTTTAAAAAAGAACAAAAGATGCTCCTAGTTCTCTAAAAAAAAAAATAGACTTTAATAAGCAAATTAAATGATGGGGAGGAAATAGTATGTGAAGAATAGACATCATGTCATTGAAAGCTTGGGAAAGTTTCACACTGCAATATATGCATTCTTTGGCTTTAATTCTAAAGAGTTAGTGAAGAATGAATTTATTCTCATCAGTCCTCTCAGTTTGGGTAAATAGTGACATACATTCTGTCGAGCACTTTGAGTTTCTTCTCTGTACTCAGGCAAGCCAGTTCATATGTGGAAGGAACCATGACCAGAATCTAAGACCACCCTTCCTCTCCTCTTTATCCTGTCCCCTCCTTGCTTCTCTTTATTTCCTTTTACGCATATTCTGGATTAAGACAAAATCAAATTCATCCAGTCGGTTAATTTTACAGATGCGTTCAAATTAGTATAAAGGAGTACAAAAAAATAGCTGACCTGATGCAACGTTTCAATGAAGTGCACTTATGAGGTTTAATTAAGGCTACCTTAATTTTTATGAAGGTGCCTGTATTAGCCTGCTAGGGCTCTCATAATAAAGTATCACACTGTGTGGCTTAAACAACAGAAATTTATTTGCTCACAGTTCTGGAGGCTGGAAGTCCAAGATCAAGGTGTCAGCGGGGTTGGTTTCTCTTGAGGTCTCTTTCTTTGGCTTGTAGACAGCTGCCTTCTCCCTGTGTCTCTCCTTTGCATGCACTTGTCTGTGTCCTAATCTCTCCCTACAAGGCTCCATTCCTATTGGATCAGGGCCCACTCTTATGACCTCATTTATTTTCCTAAAAGCCCCATCTCCAAATACAGTCACATAAGAATCTCGGGGAGAGAACAGAATTCAGTCAACAACAGTGCGACATAAATATGTAGCAGAGTCAGTTTCTAAAATTTCAAAAGATAGTGCTTGTTGAAAGGAGAATTTTTAGTGATTCCATAATAAGTCATTGGAGAAATTGAGAGCTAAGATCCATCTGATTGAATTTTTTATTTAAAAAAATGTATTTTTAATAAAGAAAGCATTTTTAACTGCCAGCAGAACTAAATATTCATGTATTTTCCAGTAAAATGTCACACACAGTTTTATTTGAATTGTATTGAAAACATAGGAGAATTTTCAGCTAGTGTTCTCTAGATGCTAACATATGAATGTATTAAATATAATTTAATTCCTAAAATGTAATTTTATTCTTCACTTTTTGGGAATAAAGTTAACCCTTTTGATGACTGGCCATTGGATATTTTAATAGTAAATACTTTTTTCCCCTCTTTTTTTTTCTTTTTTTTCTTTTTTTATGTGGCAGCATGGAGGGATCTATGTAAAGAGAAGTGCCAAATTCAATGAAAAGGAAATGAGAAAAAAGCTGCAGAGCTACATCAATGCAGGAACTCCAGTAAGATTACGCTCATTTTCATTATTTTTCTTATCAACTCTCATTTTTTAATTTAAACATTAAATTAGCATTTAAGAATTGTTTTGAAACTATAGTAGCCCGTGTGTAATAAATAATTCAGAGTTTTCGAGGCAACAAAAACCCTCTATAGGTAAGCAGTTATTTTTGGCCACCAGAAAGATTGCGGCAGGGGATTCAATCCTTTGCTGGTAGCTGTCAGTATTGACCTTAAAGAGGAATGACAAGAACATTCGCTGTCTTCAGTCTATAAATAGAAAACAGAACTGCGCTCCTAACCTTACGCTTCAGCCACTTCAGAGCTCCTCTAACTCCGCTTCTTCAGTCACATGGAGTTTTAGAACAGCTGTTTTCTGTCAGTATAAATTTGGATTTCTTGTATCTGTTGAGTTATTTGAAAAGTCAGGAGAAGTATGAATATCTACAAATGAAGAATCATTGAGTGTAAATGTTATTTATAAAACCTTGCTCCCCCCGGAAGAAATCTCAATGTTCTCTTTGAAGAATGCTGATCGCTGCCCTGTGGCTTTTCCCTGGCCCTCTCCGAGGACAGAGCAACATGATTCCAGTGACTGCCTGAGCTTTATTCCCCAGCGCATGGCATGGTTTTCTGTCCTGGTGCTCAGAAACGTAGCTCACGGTTACCAGTTCTTTTCTTCTTTCTTTTCTCATCCCCTCTCCCCTCCTCCTCCCCGCCCAGTTGCCCCCTCTTTCCACCGTCCGCTTCTTCTCTTCCTGCTCATGGTGCCTTCTTGCCTTGTGTGCTTGGTGATCTTTGTCTGCTCTTGATTGTATCTGGAAAATTATTTGCAGAAATCAGCTTAAGAGTAAGATGAAAGCGCCTTCCCCCGGAGAACAGTGGCATTTGTTTTAGCTGGGCCCCTTGAGGCTCCTCTCGTCTGGGCCCACCCAAACCAAGTGCTGAGCTTGAGGCTAACTGGACCACCCAGGCGACGCAACCAAGGTGGCAAGTCCACGTGAGGCCTGGATTGCCTGCTTTACTTTTATACCAGGAATGAAGCCTTTGGTGCTCCCTCCACTTCTGGTTCACTCTCACTGTTTCCAGCAGAAGGTCTGTGGCCTTCCATTTCGATTCCCCTCACCTTTCGAATCTCTTAGAACGAACGTTCTTTTCTAGGCTTACTTCTGCTTTACTGTGTTTGCTTTAATTTTGGTCTTACCATCTTGTCAGCTCTTGGATACTGTTAAGATGATGTTATATCCAGCTTTTTAAGTTGTTTTCAGTAGGAAAGTCAGTTCAAATAACCTAATCTTGGGCTACCGGAGAACTTTTCTGTTTTTCAAGGGCAAGAGTCTAGTGTTTCGATGTTCATGCAGTGGTGCTGAATGGCAGGCTTGTGAGGCAGTGCTGTGAGCCACTGTCACTTTAGGTCACTATAGGTCTGAGGCCGGTTTCTTAGAATCTGGATGAATCTTCTTTTTTTTTTTTTTTTTTTTTTTTGCGGTACACGGGCCTCTCACTGTCGTGGTCTCTCCCGTTGCGGAGCACAGGCTCCGGACGCGCAGGCTCAGCGGCCATGGCTCACGGGCCCAGCCGCTCCACGGCACGTGGGATCCTCCCGGACCGGGGCACGAACCCGCGTCCCCTGCATCGGCAGGCGGACTCTCAACCACTGCGCCACCAGGGAAGCCCTTCATTTTTTAATATTAAAGGCTATGAAACAGATACATAATCTCAGACTCTTCATTATACTCTTTTGTTTCTGAAAGTTAATCACATAATTGACAGGGTGGAATATATTTATCAAGTCAACTTCCATATGGCTTAATTTTCCTCACAGAAATCTATGGTTAATCATTAAATCAGCTCTTATTATTCACTACTAGTATTATTTGAGAGACTGCAGAATTTTGTTTCCAAAAATATCTCTGAACTATAAATTACTAAGAAATACATCATCTCAGTAAATATTGCTGGGACAATATTTTTATAAGGTA
Organism: Mesoplodon bidens; assembly: GCF_964165515.1. Classification (NCBI taxonomy): domain Eukaryota; kingdom Metazoa; phylum Chordata; class Mammalia; order Artiodactyla; family Ziphiidae; genus Mesoplodon; species Mesoplodon bidens. Next base: position 34,913,869 of record NC_138181.1, on the reverse strand, counting down.
CTTATCAGTTGGGGGTGCAAATGAAACATTTATGATAAAAATGACTACTTCATCTATAGAAGTCACTTAGCATTGGAGCCATGTAGTTTACAGCACAAATATGGAATCTTGTGCTTTGTTCTTCCCAAATTTAACTCAAGTTCCTTTTCAAATGTGAGGCCAACCTAGTGCATAAGAGTATTGGCTTTGAAATCAGATTTGAGTTTAAATTCCAGATCTGCCATTTAAACTTTGTTACTTTGTACATCACTTAACTTCTCTAAACTTTAGTTTCCTTATATGTTAAATTTGTTAATAATTACTTTATTTGGTAGATAGGATTAAATAACATGTTTGAAAATTATGCTTATTGTATTTTCCTATTGCTGCTGTAACAAAGTACCACAAACTTACCAGCTTAAAATAACACAAATATTGGATATAACAGCAAAAGCACAGGTAACAAAAACAAAGGTAAACAAATGGGACTACATCAAACTAAAAAATTTCTGCACAGCAAAGGAAATAATCAACAAAATGAAAAAGCAGCCTACGGAATGGGAGAGAATACTTACAAACCACATATCCTATCCAATAAGGTGTTAATTTCCAAAATATTTGAGGAACTCATGCAACTCACTAGCAAAAAAACAAATAACTCAATTGAAAATGGGCAAGGGACTTGAAGAGACATTTCTCCAAAGAAGACATACAAATAGCCAACAGGTGCATGAAAGGTGCTCAGCATCACTTATCATCAGGAAAATGCCAGTCACAACCACGGTGAGATATCACCTCACACCTGTTAGGATGGCTATTATGAAAAAGTCAGAAGATGAAAGTGTAAGGATATAGAAAAGTTAGCCAATGTTGGTGGGAATATAAGAATTCCATAGTGGTACAGCCATTACGGAAAACAGAATGGAGGTACCTCAAAAGATTAAAAAAAGAACTACCGTATGATCGACCAATTCCACTCCTGGGTATATATCCAAAAAAATAAAATTACTATCTTGAGACATCTGCATTCCCATGTTCATTCACAGCAGCCAAGATATGGAAACAACCTAAGTGTACATTGACAGATGAATAGATAAAGAAAATGTGGTGTACACAGACGCACACACACAAAATGGAATTTTTTCAGCCTTAAAAAAGAAGGAAATCCTGTTCTTTGCAACAACATGGATGAACCTCAAGGGCATTATGCTAAGTGAAATACGCTTGACACAGAAAGACAAACACTGCATGGTCTCACTTACATGTGGAATCTAAAAAAGCTGAACTCATAGAACCAGAGGGTCGAATGGTAGTTCCCAGGGCTGGGAGTTGGGGGAAATGGGGAGATTCAGTTACAAGATGAATAAATTCTGGAGATGTAATGTACAGTATGGTGACTATACTTAATAATAACATATTACGTACTTGAAATTTGCTGAAAGAGTAGATTTTAAGTGTTCCTACCATAAAAAAATACGGTAACTATGTGGTGTACATGTATAGTAAGGCGTCGTGTTGTTCACCTTAAATATATACAATTTTTATTTGTCAATCATACCTCAATAAAGCCAAAAAAATAATAACACTAATTTATTATCTAAATCATTCTGGAGGCCAGCAGTTCAAAATGGGTCTCACTGGACTAAAATCAGGGTGTCAGTGCACTGAGGTCCTTAGGGAGATTCTGAGGGAGAATCCATTTCCTTGCCTTTTCCAGTTTCTGGAGGTTGCCTGCCCTCCTAGCTCATGACTTCTTTCTGTCTGCAAAGCCAGCAGTGGCCGGTCTGTCTCCTTCGTGCTGGCCGTGTCTGTGGTTCTGACTCTTCTGCCTCCCTCTTTCCTGTCCTTGTGATCACGTGATCGCATTGCCCCCCCACCCCGGCATTCTACCATCAGCCCTTACCCTGAGGTCCAGTGGCTGGTAGTCTTAAATCCCCCTTTGCCGTAACCTGCCCTATTCACAGGTTCTGAGCCTTAGGAGCTGGACATTTGGGGGAGGGGCCGTTATTCTGCCTGCCACGTCCGTGTGCATCTGTGTGATTTTATCACTGTTTTCTGATCATACATAGGGCACTTGCATAATTAAATAATACACTCTTTGAGGAAAGAGATAGATACTTTGTGTCCTCCACATTTTTGTATTCTTTCCTCTGTAAATGTGCAATGGAATTTTTAATGGGTTGAATGTTTCTGATTATAAATGTAGAAAACTTTGTAAAGAAGCTATGCTGTGCTAGATTGGTTTAATTTGAGAGACAGAAGGCAGAGAGGAACCATCTTATTTATATTCTGTGCATCTCAGTATGAAATAGCTTTTTTTTTATTATTTTTTTTTTTTTGCTGTACGCGGGCCTCTCACTGCTGTGGCCTCTCCCGTTGCGGAGCACAGGCTCTGGACACACAGGCTCAGCGGCCATGGCTCGCGGGCCCAGCCGCTGCGCGGCACGTGGGATCCTCCGGGATAGGGGCACGAACCCGCGTCCCCTGCATCGGCAGGCGGACTCTCAACCACTGCGCCACCAGGGAAGCCCTGAAATAGCTTTTTATTTAAAAAGAAAGCAAGTAATTAAACGATGTCTAGCTAATCAAAACTTACTACATTCTGAGATATTATTTCTGTATAAATGCGCCTGCTTTGGAACTCTTTAGTAAACTAGTAGAATTTTTAAAAACGAGAGGGGAAGGAAAGAGTATGTTTTAAGAGCCTGCCACACAGGGCTTGATATTTTCACATATTTCCTTTAATCCTCACAGCAACCCTGAGTCTTCATTTGGGAGTGAGAAACGGAGGTTCACTTAAAAAGTAAATTAACTTTTCCAAAGCATGGGGAAAAGGCTGTTTTTAGTAGAAAATCATCAGTTCAATAGTTGGTTACAATTTGAATATATTTTAAACTCTTAAATAGCTCTTTTCTTTTCGAATAGACTGTTAATGTGAAGTAACCTGCTAATTTTCCGTTAGGGGCCAAAGTACGTGTGTTTAAAGTGGTATATCACATCTTGAATATAGATTTTTCTTACGTGGAAGGTCATCACTAAAGAAGAACAGACTCTCTGGTTCCTTCTAAATGAAAATTTAGCAGATATAGAAGAGTTATATGGGGCTTCTCTGGTGGCGCAGTGGTTGAGAGCCCGCCTGCTGATGCAGGGGACACGGGTTCGTGCCCTGGTCCGGGAGGATCCCACATGCCGCGGAGTGGCTGGGCCCGTGAGCCATGGCCGCTGAGCCTGTGCGTCCGGAGCCTGTGCTCCGCAACGAGAGAGGCCACAGCGGTGAGAGGCCCGCGTACCAAAAAAAAAAAAAAAAAGAGAGAGTTATATGAACAGTAGCAAAAATCTTGTACATGATTTGATTGGTTTGGGACAGTGGGTCAGTGTTCTCCTGTCCTCATTGCTTCCCTGTCCTTGAGCAGGGGTTTCACTTACACTTTCCTTAATTGAGAAGCGGGTCCAGAAATGTCAGACCCTGTGGCCGTCCTTCTCTTGCCCTGGTGCGTCCACTTCCCCTGCTGCCACCGTCTCTGTTTCCAGGAGAGCTACAGAAGGGAGCAGCCTTTTGGTCAGCAGTGTGAAAGCCGTAGCAAGGAAGTCATCAGACGAGAACACCTCTGTCGTGCTGGGCTCTCCTTCCTGAGAGAAGCAGAACTGCTTTGTCTCATGGCCTTTGGAGGTAGTTATCAAGAAGGCAGCACACAAAGCGGGCGGCAGGGAAGGCAGGGCCCCTCGGTCAGGGTGATGAGCTACTCATGTCACGTTGTTCTTCTTCCCACCAGATGCACCATCGCAGATGTCTAAGCAGATCTGTTTTCACTGTAACAGCAAATTGCGACGTTATTTTGCACCAGGCACTGGACTGAGTAGATTATAGGATTTACCACCTTTTCTGTTTTGTGTGTTTTTTTTAAGCAGCAATATGAGTTTAATTACTCTGGAAACAATCACCCCCCAAATGATGCCTGAACCTAAAAGGTACATAAAAATGACCAAAAATATCTTAAAATAATAGAGCTGAAGGTTAATTGTCATTTTTCCCTCAGAGCAAGTGTGTGTTCAGCTGGACAGTGAATTACAAACTATGTCAAACCACGTTAAGGCAGATGATAAATCTGGTTGCGTTTGTTACGACTCCCGGGAAAGTGACCCTGTGGGAGCGGGGTGTTCTTCCTCCCAGCTGTGTGGTCGGTCGGCCCAGGAAGGGGCAGCCCTGGAGGCAGCAGGTGGCGACCAGGCCCTGCCTGTCTGGCCACTGCTCGTCCTGCTGACCCTCTGTGACTGAAGTGGACACAGCACCCTGGCCCTGTTGACATCCCTGATGCACACCCACCGCCCGTCGACCGACCCCTTCCACAGGGTCACGCTGTTTTCTCCCCCTGAGGCGGCCAGGATGTTGGCTGCGATGGGCCGGCTCCCATGCCATACAACACCACTGAACTTGTGCAGAGTTTGGGGGCCCACGCACTGCCCGAGGCACCATCACAGGCCCAGACGAACACTGGACCATCCTGGGAGCAGCTGGCAGTGGTGCTGGTGGGCAGGCCGACGGAGGGGGCCCAGGCCACGTTTCAGACCCAGTCACTGTGCGCTTCCGACTTCTGCTCTTCCTCCCACTGGCCGTCCTCCTCCTCCTCCGTCCACAGTGTGATGAGGTTGTCACAGCCACAGCGAATGCAAACTTCTTGATGTAGTTGGGCTCCTGCCCAGATGGCTGGTCTATGAGGCTTCCAGGGCCGACAGCAGGGGCCCAGCTGACGGCATTGCAGCCAAGAGTGTGAGCACTGTTGGTCTTCTTCACTTCCCACTGGCCCGACCTGGTGTAAGTCAGCAGAGAAATGGCCCCATCCGAGCTCCCACAGGCTAGGATCCGGCCGTAGTCACGGGGGGCCCAGCACACAGAGTTCACTGAGGAGTCGTGTCCTGTGTGCTCATGCGTCTTCTCCCAGGTGCCATTTTCCTCTTTCCAGATAATGACTTTCCGGCTGTAGGAGCAGGATGCCAGGACATTGCCATGCATGGGGTGGGCCCAGGCCACTTGCCACACAGGACCCTCATGACCCCTGAGGTCAGCGATGAGGATCTGCCCTCCGCTGAGCACGTCGAAGATCTTGACGGACCTGTTCTCTGATGAGCAGGTTGCCCGGCGGGTGCCGCAGTGGTGCACCTGGCATCACGCTGCAGAGGGAGGGCTGCTCGGGAAGCCTGCAGGAATCACGTCCTCATGGGGAATATCCGCGGTGGTCATTACTGACGCCGTGGTCACGGCAGCTCCGGGCCTTGGACATGGCAGGTCCCGGCGGCGCGTCGATCTATCACCTTCTGTCGGGGTAATATCCCAGTGGGGCGTAGGTGCCACTGTCACTGCATTTCATAGATGAGGAAACTTAAGGTGCAGCGAGGAGGAGGAGGTCGTCCAGGGTCTCGGGGCCTGTAAGGGGGGAGTCCGGGCTTGGAGTCAGTTATTCATACTGCTCTGTGCTTCCTCTAGGGACAGTCTCTGTAAATACAACTTCCTATAGAAGACCACCTACTGTGTGGCGTAATGGCCACAAAATAACTTTATTTATTGTTTAGCCAGTGACCTTAATAATTTAATAATAACTCATTGTGTGACTGTCATATTTTACTTTTTTAATGTAACTTTTATTCTGTGTAATGATTAGTTTCTTCTCAAGTTTGGAACCCATTCACTGATTTGTGGAAGATAGTAATGGGCTTTGGCCTGTTTATTTGTTTATTGAGATGTAATTCACATACTGTGAAATTCACCATCCTAAAGCATATAATTCAATGGTTTTCCATGTATTTGCCAAGCTGTGCCACCATCACCGTTAAGTAATTCCAGAACATCTTCATCACCCCCAAAAGGAGCCCCGTACCTCTCAGCAGTCACTCCCTGCTTGCCCCTCTTCCCATCCTGCGCCTAGAAAATCTGTACGATTTGTGTGGTCTAATTTTGTTTCATGCCATTCTTCCACTTCCACATGGAGTTACATTGGCTTTCTCTTAGTCCTGCGATGGCCCAGCTCTTCCCCACCTGAGAGTCTGCACACAGCGCGTCTTCTATCTGGTGGCTCCCTCTCCCTTTTTCACTGAAGTACTGTTGGTGAGGTGTGATTGACGTGCAGTAGGCTGCAGACGGTGACTGGGTAGAATTTGATGAGTTTTGGTGTCTGTATACAAACCGTTGCCACAATCAAGGTACTGCACACGTCCACCGGCCCCACAAGTGTCCTCATGCCTCTATGTGCCTGTTCCGTCTCAAGGCAGTCACTGAGCTGCTTTCTGTCACTGTGGATTAGTTTGTACTTTGGAGAATTTTATATAAATGGAATCACACAGTTTGTACTCTTTGTTTGGGAGTGAGTTTGGCTTCTTGCACTTAGCATAATCATTTGGAGATCCCTCCGGTCATTGTATGTATCAATAGCTTGTTTCTTTTTACTGCTGCCGAGCAGCCTTGAATAGCACTGGTGAGGGTGGGCGTCCTTGCCTTGCTCCTTGTCTGCTGGGGAAAGCACCTGTTCTTTTATCATTCTTTAGGCCTTAGACCCATCATCCATTCTAGTTTCCCTCATGGCATTTTCTTTCATATCACCTTGTTCTTTTTCTTCGTAGTCACATAGTGTGTAATTATATATTTTTCTTTGTTTAGTGTACTTTTTTCTCACTTGTCTCCAAAGACCATATTGTTTTGTTACTCTGTATATAGCACCTGGCACATAATAGGTGTACAAAAAATATTTCTTGAATGAACCCTGCATGAATAGTTCTTTCTTACTTTCTTGCTAGCCGTCAGTGTTTTTTAAGTAAAACATCTGAGAGACAGAAAATAATACCACATGATTTATTAACCATTCCAATCATGAATTGTTTTATTTATAAATGATTGAGTGAAAAGCTAATAACCTTCAGTAATTGCTTTCATGGCTTTGAATACAAACTTTACTAATTTAACATGTTTTCTCATGAGAAGGAATTTGTGGTTTTGGGAACTAATTTTAGTATTTTTCTTCTGGTTTTTCCTTCTGGCTCCTGGAACATAATAAGGAATTCTTAATTTAAAAAAATTTTTTACCCAGTTTTCTACATTTTTTGACCATTCTGAAAGGATAACCGAACACAATCTATTAATTTCTAAGTTAGGCAAAGATAGTAGCTTCTAAAAATTATATATATGGATGGATAAAAAGCTTCTGCATTTGCATGGAAGCTGAAAATGCAAAATTGCAGAGCCACCATTATACCAGCTTTTCAGATGAAACTTTGGAAGAGAATGATCATATGTTTATCTAATGAAAAAATTCAGATTTTCACGTAGGTTCATTTAGATCTATGTGAAAATCATAGATCATTCAGATAAAAGAATACTTCTGTGCTGGACATCTAGGTAGATGGTCTTACCTGGGATCTGGTAAGGATGGATAAAATGAGCATACTTTTCTCTCATGAGCTCCTTAAGTTTAAACTAATTGATTACTTAGTAAACATCCAGCTTGATTTATAACTTCATTTATAATTGCATTGTTTTAATTTATGAGGCCACTTGTAAATTGAGTCATTTAAAATGCATTAAGGGAGTCTTATAAAATAAGAATACTGTATGAACCTTTTGAAATACGAACATCTATTACCTTTTATATTGTGGAAATTTATATAGTTATGTATATAACTATATATCTCATCCCTCAAATGAGATGTACTTAGGGACCCTGATGTCTAAATTTACACGTTTTCTTTTTATTTATTTATTTATTTATTTTATTGATTTTGGCTGCTCTGGGTCTCCGTTGCCACGTGTGGGTTTTTCTCTAGTTGCGGCGAGCAGGGGCTACTCTTCGTTGCGGTGCGCAAGCTTCTCATCGCGGTGGCTTCTCTTGTTGCAGAGCACGGGCTCTAGGCGCATGGTCTTCAGTAGTTGTGGTGCACAGTCTCAGTAGTTGCGGCTCGTGGGCTTTAGAGCGCAGGCTCAGTAGTTGTTGCTTGTGGCTCTAGAGCGCAGGTTCAGTAGTTGTGGTGCATGGGCTTAGTTGCTCTGCAGCATGTGGGATCTTCCCGGACCAAGGCTTGAACCCATGTCCCGTGCTTTGGCAGGTGGATTCTTTTTTTTTTTTTTTTTTTTTTTGCGGTACGCGGGCCTCTCACTGTTGTGGCCTCTCCCATTGCGGAGCACAGGCTCCGGACGCACAGGCTCAGCGGCCATGGCTCATGGGCCTAGCCGCTCCGCGGCATGTAGGATCTTCCCAGACTGGGGCATGAACCCGTGTCCCCTGCATCGGCAGGCGGACTCTCAACCACTGCGCCACCAGGGAAGCCTCAGCAGGCGGATTCTTAACCACTGCACCACCAAGGAAGCCCTAAAATGTACACCTTTTCAAAAGTCATTTTGCAGAATCTTAGGGGGATAAAAACCTCTTTCATTGATGAATTGAGGCTTTGTGTGAGTCATTTATGGCCAGTTTTTAAATTAGTGAATATTTGCATGTAATTAGAAATGTTGGATTCTTAATGACTGACCTACAGATGAATGTAGGACTGTATTTCACATCTAGTCTATGTTATATTAAGACTTAATTGAATTTGTGCATTTTGGTGGTTCTGCTTGAAATGAAGGTCATAGGTAATGGAATAGACATTTTTTTTCCCCACCATGGGAAATACTCTTAGGATTAATAGGGTTAGCATTGATAAGTTAACAGCAACAATAAAGACACTCACATAAAACAAACCAAATTTTCTTTATGGCTTCACAGATGTATCTTGTGATTTTTCCAGAGGGAACAAGGTATAATCCAGAGCTAACAAAAGTCATTTCAGCTAGTCAAACATTTGCTGCTCAAGAAGGTAAGTAAAAAATGACCTATATTTGAACATAAAAGTTTTAAAGATAATGACCTTTTAAATTTTTGTTCCTAGAGAAGATATTTATATTTTACAACAGATGAAATGAATGAATGTTTCTATTCCTTGAATGAATATCTGTATTATTTCTTAGGAAATGAAGTTTCTTCTCATTAATTCATATGTATGTTATTACATATGTCTGAGAGATTAAATTCAAGGGCTTCCTACAGTACATATTTTGGTACCGTGGATTCAGGCAAAATCTATCTGGGCACATGATTATCTAGATGGAACCTTTTTCTGCAGTATGGGTTCTGTGCGATGGACAGAGTTTCTGTTTTGTGGGTTGACAGACCTAGATTGGAATCCAGATTCTGACATTTATTAGCAGGATGGTTGCAAGCTGCCTGGTGTTACAGAGCATCAGTTTGCTCATCTCGTAAAAAAAGATCTGTGGATTCTGCATCCATGGATTCAATCAACCACAGATGGAAAATATTTAAAATAAATTTTTTTCAGGAAGTTCCAAAAATCAAAACTTGAAATTGCCATGCTGGCAACTATTTACATCGCATTTACATAGCACTTACAACTATTTACATAGCATTTGTGTTGTCTCAGTTATTATAAGAAATCTAGAGTTGATTTAAAACATACAGGAGGATATGTGTGGGTTATATGCAAATACTAGGCCATTTTCTATAAGGGACTTGAGCATCTGTGGATTTTGGTATCCAAGGGGTGGAGTTGGGATTGGGGTAGTCTTAGAAGCAATCCCCTGTGGATACCAAGGGGTGTGCCTAAGTCTGTGTAAGAATTAAAGTAGAAGCTATGGGAAGTTCCTATTGGAGACTATTGCACACAGTTAGTTCACAGTTCTTAAAAGCTATTGATGTCCCCAATAATGAGAATGCTCTTAACTTCATATTTTAGAAAATTGGGTAACTGATACACCAATAAGCTACACAATTTAACCAAATTGGCTGTGTTCTCAAAGGTGTCTCTACAGATTGACCGTGTATTAGCATGTGATCTGCCCGCTTTGAGCAGCAGTGCTACCTGAGCAGACGCCTTGTTGCAGCGCCCTGCCGGGCCTCCGAGGTTATGAGAGCCTGCTGCAAGGGTGGTGCTGTTCTGTGTCTGCTCTGACCCACATGGTAGTGATCATTCAAAATGTGGCTGGTGCATCAGAGGAAATGCATGTTTAATTCTAGCTGGTTTGAGTCAACTCATCATGATCTGAGACGGAATTCTCCCCCTAGACTTCCATCTGGCTAGGCTCCACCTTCCTCCTACCCTTCTGGTGCTTCCCGCCTGGTCTCCTTTCTAGCCTCCTCTTCTGCTTTATTCTTTCCTGTTTCATGTTATTTCTGGTGTCTGACTTGGGTCTTTTTCATTTATTTCACTTTCTGTGTTTTTCATGGTGGCCTTCATCTAAATCCAGAGCTGTTGCCACCATTTATTTCACTGCTGATGACTCACAAAAAGCTTTCTCCCATCCGCACCTCTCTGCCTGACTCAAGACCTGTATTCACAGTTGCCCAGCAGAGAGCTTCACCTGACTGACTCAAAGGCATGTCCCAAACTTGGTGTGTCAAATACAGTACTTACCTTTCCACTCATACGCTGTATCAGTTGGGCCTCTCTCTTCAAGGTTCCTTCAGCTTTTCTTTACAGAATATACAAGTATCCCTCTTGAACTAGTATTTAGTCTTAGATGAACGTTACCACTAGCTTTGGGCTGCATTCCCAAGCATATATTGATTCATATAACCTTAGACAGGTTACTTTATTTCTTTTGGTCTGTTTCCTTATCTGTAAGTCAGGAATCATAATATCTCCTTCATAGGGCTTTTGTGAGATTCAGTGACATAATGTTTATAGAAAGCCTGGTATGTAATATATATTTACTAAGTCATTACTGCTAACTTAGAAGTGGAGGAGAGGTACCACCACAGGTAAATCTATTAATAATGGCAAAAATTGATAGCCGATCCTGAGGGATAAAACAGAAGGGCTAATAAAATTGGACGTAAGAACTCAAATCATTACCATTTGGAGCTATTATGTAAAAGGCAAGCAAGGCTTATGTCTTGTAACCACATTCCTTTAAGAAATATTTATTACAAAGCAGATATGAGTCCTTATCCAATAGAGGATAGATAAGAACACACGTATATGATGTACAAAGAGATAAGATGTGAGAAGTACAGATAACGCTCCGTGGGAGTTGAAGGAAAAGAGAACTAGTGATGCGCAGGGTGTCTGGATGACTGCCAAGAGGAGGTGACGTCGGAAATGTCGAATTAGGGCCGACACGTGTGGGGAAGGGAGGGAATTCTAGGTATAAGAAATAACAATAGCAAAGACGTGGAGTTACGAGCAAAGAGTTTGATGTCTTCAAGCAAAAGATGAGTGAAGGAGAGCTGTGTGAGTTCAGTGCGTCAAGTTGGCATGAGTATCGGTCACGGAAGGCAGCGAATTTTAGGCTTAGTGGTTTGGACGTCACTGCAGGGTTGAATGGAAGTCATTGAACAGTATTCTTTTTAATTAGTTCATTATGTTTTATTTAAGAAGTCAGTCTTAATTCCATTTTTCTAATAGCATGTTCTATAACTGAGCCCACAAGATACTTTGGGGAAAAAAAGGGTTTCATGTCCAAACAGGTTTAGAAAATGTTGCATTTTATATCCTTTCCTTAGGGAGTTATAGTTCACATTCGTGTATTAGTCTCAGAAAAGTACTATTGTAAAAATGTCTTATTTTGTTTAAGGAACCGTTTTCTAGATTTGTATAAGAAAACAATGATGTAAAATGGTTACACAAAATTTGGGGTTTTCATGAAGTAAATTTTTATGGTTTCAGAAAATTGCGGCTCTCCTGAATTATTCCTTCTCTAATTCTAGATTGCTGAGCCCTGAATTTAACGAAATATATATTTTACTCTTTGAAGCTTAAAATAGTTTATAGATGAATTAGTTTGAGACTCTTCATAAAAACTTGAGTTATGAAAGCCATAAACTATATAAATTTTCAGTTACACTTGTGTGTCACCTCTTATATCCACTTTAATTCTGTTTAGGAATTACAATTTTATGTTAGATGAGATGAAAGGGAAACAATAAACTTAATTTTGGGGAATCTTTTTCCTGTTACTTTTCACGTGTCTTGTAAAATCTCATGCATTTTGTTGTCATTAAATAATCAACTACATCTTGGAACACGTGTTTTCAATGAGTTGCACAGAGAGCTGAACTCTGGAGAGGCTGACCTAGAGTGCTTTAAGTCCTCACAGGCTGTGCTGATTTCATGTTTGATTTCTAACATGTAACACATTCTGCTGAGGTGGTACAACTAGGCGTAATGTCTTCTAGGAGTTTATAACTTAATAGGAGAGATAAAACATGACTGTGTTTGTTATCTATTGAGGTGTAACATATTATTCCATACCTTAATGGCATAAAATGACAAACGTTTATTATCTCACGGTCTCTGCGGGTCAGATGTGTTTGTTCAGCTGGTGGCTTCGTGCTCAGGGTCGGTCTGAGACTGCACTCAAGGTGTCCGCCGGGGCGTGGTCCCATCCTGGCTCCCCTGGGTGCGCTCATCACACGGCTGTCAACAGGCCTCGGGTCCTCTGTGGCTGTTGGCTGCAGAGTCCTCTTCTTGACACTTGAGCCTCTTCACAGAGCTCCTCACAGCAGGACAGCTTGCTGCCCTCCAGCGATGGATCAGGGAGGGGCGGGGACGGGACGAGGGAGAGGTAGTGACAGTGACAGTGCATAGGGGAGGGTGAGCGCGAGACAAGCACGGTCCTCTCAGAACCTAACCTCAGAAGCGACACCCCGTCGCTTTTGCCATATTCCCTTCGTGGAAACAGTTCACTGGGTCCAGCCCACACCCCAGGGGAGACTGTACAGGGGTGTGACTACAAAGAGGGCCGTGCTAGAGGCTGCCGACCTCAGTGGTGCTCAAGTAAGAGTTTTGCGTAAATAGTGGCATCGCGCTGGACTGTGATGAGACACGGGTGAGCAGAGTGCGCTTGAGGTTAACTCAGTTCCAGATGCGGGGTCGGTGAGGCTTCCTGGGAGAGGAAGCCCTGGGCGGCTGTAAAGAGCGTCGCTGGAAGAGGCGTTGGTCGTGGGGAGGCTGCCTTCCAGTAGGAAAGGGTGGCGGGAGCCCAGGAGCGCCGAGAGCTGTCTGCTGTCCCAAAGCACAGTCAGTGTGTGGGGCGTGGGGCGGAGTGAGAGCCTGGGGGGTTCCCGCTACTGGCAGGAAGGCCTGAGCGCGGCTGCGCAGGGGCAGTTGAGGTCTTCACAGTAGTGATCAGATGTCCAGAAACTAGTACGTTGTTTGCAACACCTTCGCCTCTTGCAACCCTTTTATAATGTGTGCTGGACTAATTCATTAAATATATTAAGCAAGTCAGAATTAGCCCTGGACATTTTATTGTATCTTGTCACTGGTCAGATCACTAGTTATTGTTGAGGTATAATAAGTTTACATGATGGAATGAGTATAATCCCGGATTATTGTCTGTGTGGAGAATAACAGAGAATTATTGTGTGTTTTGGCTTTGAAGGACTAATGATTTCTTTTGTACAATTTACGTGTGTGTATGTGTGTGTGTGTGTATTCCTATTTAAATATTGGTGTACTTTTTCCAGTTGGGTAAGACAAATGGTTATTTGCACATAGATTTATTTACTGTGTTATGTTTACGCAGATTTGTCGTTTCAGTCCAGGTTTTAGGGCCTGTGTTAGTCGCCTCAGGCTGCCGTAACGAGCCACCACAGACTGAGTGGCTTAAACAGCAGACATTTATTTTCTCCCAGTTCTGGAGGCTGGACGTCCAAGGTCAAGGTGCCAGCAGGGTTGGTCTCTCTTGAGGCCTCTCTTCCTGGCTTGTAGGCGGCCACCTTCTTGCTGTGTCCTCACATGACCTGTCCTCTGTGGGCTCGCTCACAGAGTGAGGTCTCGGGCACCTCTTCCTCTTTTTATAAGGACATCAGTCCTGTTGGACTAGAGCCCCAGCTTTATAACCTTCTTTAACCTGAATTACCTCCCTAAAGACCCTTTGGGGTTAGAACTTCAAAATGAATTAGTGGGTCAGGGGCAGGGTGGGGACAGGGAGAGACACTTCAGTCCATAACAGGGCCTTAAATTATTTTTCTGTATGTAATTACATTTAATACTAATATTTCTTAATTTATCATTTTAAAAACAATGTAAGATGACTATCTTATATGAATACATTATATAAATACTATTACCCTATAAATTTAATAGCTTATATATAGCTACTAAAAGTTACTTATTTTTAAAAATCCACACTAATTTTGTAAAGCTAAAACAAGTACTTTTTTTTTTTTTTGCGGTACGCGGGCCTCTCACTGTTGTGGCCTCTCCCGTTGCGGAGCACAGGCTCCGGACGCGCAGGCTTAGCGGCCATGGCTCACGGGCCCAGCCGCTCCGCGGTATGTGGGATCCTCCCGGACCGGGGCACGAACCCGTGTCCCCTGCATCGGCAGGCGGACTCTCAACCACTGTGCCACCAGGGAAGCTCTAAAACGAGTACTTTTAAGTAATTCTTAAAATAGCGTAATAATGATATATACTATAGTACTAATAGTACCCTAGTCACCAATAACTGACCATTATTGGTCTGTCATTTTTCTATGAGTTGTAGATCTTTCTCAAAGTTACCAAAAGGGGCAAAAAAATGAATAATTTGTCTCATGGATATAATTTTTAACTGCTAAGTATTCTTTCTTTAAATTCGATAACTGGGAAAACTTGCTATCTATTAGAAATATATTTTCTTGTAACTGTAAAGGTAATTATTTCCCACCACACATAAAGGAAATTGATTTCTGAACAGTATAGGTAGAAAAAGTGTTTCCTGTTTTCTTTCCTCTTAGGTCACAAGTAAATGACATTGCTTGAAAATAAAAACAAATGAACTTGTTTTTCCAGCTGTTAAGCTAATTTTTCTTCAGGAAAATTGAAACTTAGTAGGACTTGTCTGTGATATGTTTTGCTTCAAAACATTATTAATTTTGCTCCTAAAGTATACCTTGATGTGAATCTGACTTGATAAACAAATAGAAAAACAAACCAAAACGAACCTTTTTAATTTAGATTTTTAAAATTTGACACTTGTTTACATGTTTAAGTCATTATACCATATACCACTGATGGTGGTGATGGCTGGTTTAAGAGGGAGGAGTGGTGGGTGTGGGTGTGTCTGTTTGTCTGTCTTATAAACCCTAAATATTTCAAGCCCCTGAATAACACTATTTCCTAGAAGTATATGTTGCTTCAAAGAAATATTAGCCACAAAATATGTTCATTTATTATTAGAGTTGTTATTTAAGGTATGTCTGTGTTAGAGCGTCATGAATTCTTAATATTGTCCACTTCAAAGGTTGTCAGATTAATGATCTCTAAATTCCATTCTTACTTGAAACTAAACGTTAGTCATTCCTTTAAAAAAGACTTACTCATATTTCCAAATAAATTAGTCAAGATTTTGTTTAACTACAACCTCTCCAGGACAAAAATTAAGATTTTGAGAAGTCTGAAATATCGGTAGAATCTTCAAGAAACTACTAAGCAAGGTATATATTGAAGGCTGCTCAATTTTGGGAATTGAGCAATTGCCTCAATTCCCTACATTTAGGGAAAAGAGAATTGTTTTTTCAGAAATGCTAACATAGAGCTTGTCATTTCAGAAAACTATGGTAAAGCATTTAGTAAGGAACGCTTCAACATAATATGTAAATATAATAGAATTATATGGCATAATAGTATTATAGAAATGTAAATAAAGTAGTATAAATATAAGAGTACTATACAGTATAATAGTATTAAATAAATATAAAGAAAATAACATGGCAGGTAAAAATGATCTTTTTGTGTTTCTAAATTGTTTATTTTGTTAAGTAACCAATTAGATTATTTTAATTTAAATCCAACAGCCTATCACACAGTGACCTCTCCCTCTTCTGACTTCCCGAGGAAGTTCATTTTCAGCCCGCTGTTGAGCAGTTATTGCCGTTTTGTGTCATCACGCGTCTGTTAATGTTTGCAGCGATTTGTAGATTGCTCTTGTTCCTAGAAAGGCCACAAAGTAAATCTCTTGGATCTCAGTTACTATTGAGTCAGAGATCATAGATGGTTTGGGATATACAAACAGAAAAGAATTATATTGGAAAACCACACTCGAACCTTATATTCCCAGTCTAGAATGTTTTGTTCTTGTATGCTAGTCATTTCTGAAAAAGAACAGGAATGGGAGTGCAGGGTCAGGAGGCACTTTTCAGTCTTAACTCCTTACTGGCTCTGGACATGTGCTCCACAGACCTTCCACATCCTGCCTCTCTTCCTTCATTCATCCGCTAGGCTTTCCGCCACTTTCTACCCTACTAGCCTCCATCCTGGCCTTGCTCCAACGTGCTGTTTTTCCTGAAGCCTTTACCACCAGTAAGTTATGAGTGAGTGACAGTATCTTTAAGTGTGAGTAATATTTTTATATTCTGAGGATATTTTTAATCTCTTTTAAGACATCCTACCATGTACTATAGCTATTTATTTTATTGTCTCATTAACCTCTAACCTACATGTTTATAGTTTCAGAGTAGTATCTTGTTAATAATTACTGAATAAGAAAGTACTGAACAAGACATTATGAAGTCTTGTGAGCTGTGTGACTTTGAGCAAATGATTTTATCTCTCTGAACCTTGGTTACTTAATGTGTGGGAGTAAAGTGAGATGACAATATGTATGTGTGTGTGCATGTATATATATATTATATATATATAAAATGTAGAATCTCCTGCATGGATCATTAAAGATTTTCTGTCCAATGAGTATCATTTATTTATGTTTCCAGTATATAATACTAACAACAAAATTTCAGTTATACCAAGCATCATTATAATGGCCCTCAGGGAGAAGCTTGGTCAAAAGGTAAGGTAAAAAAAAAAAAAAAAAAGGTAAGGTAGAGTATCGTTATACCAACCAGAAGTGCAGGAGATCTGGAGATGGAAACAAGGCACAGCAGATACTAAGACAGACTAGATATTGACCAGAAAGAATTAATTTAATGAGCTACCATTTTCCTGTTTAGGGCTCAGGTGTTTTCTGTTCCATAGAGGCAGAGGCAGTTCTCAGTATGATGGGCTCAAGCTCGAGCAGTTAATTATAAATGCCTGTTATTTGGCTCTCTCCGTATTGAAATTCTAATTGGTCTCTATAGTGTTATTGTGAAATTGGTTTTATTTTTTATTTTTTATTTATTTATTTATTTATTTTTGGCCACGTTGGGTCTTCGTTGCTATGCGCGGATTTTCTCTAGCTGCGGCGAGCGGGGCCTACTCTTCGTTGCGGCGCGCAGGCTTCTCACTGCGGTGGCTTCTCTTGCTGCGGAGCACGGGCTCTAGGCGTGTGGGCTTCAGTAGTTGTGGCACGCGGGCTCAGTAGTTGTGGCTCACATGCTTTAGGGCGCAGGCTCAGTAGTTGTGGCGCACGGGCTTAGTTGTTCCTTGGCATGTGGGATTTTCCCGGACCAGGGCTGGAACCCGTGTCCCCTGCATTGGCAGGCTGATTCTTAACCACTGCGCCACCAGGGAAGTCCCTGTGAAATTGGTTTTATAATAATGACCCAAGGTTTGCAGATAGTGGAGCGGCCCCTAGAACATTCCTCAGTGAGAAGACTTTGCCTTCACTTTGTCTACATACTAGTGATAGTTATTTCTTATTCATCTGCCACAAAGTTGCTTTTTCCAAACCTTCACTATAACTCATTTTTGGGGAAGTATTACTTTTCTGTCTTCTTATCTTCTTACTGACTTAACTTAGATTCTAATAATTGTTCTTACTGGATACCACAGAGTGATTCTGTAGAGCTATGCACGTAATAAAACTGGGCGAGTTCCAATAGCAAAGAAGGAAGTATTAACTAATTTAATTGACAAACCAGTGTTTCCCAGCCTGGTATACTATTCAGATTTTTGTTATAAGTTTGTGAATAAATTAAACTGTTTCTGCCCTAGGGACTCAAGTCAGACATGTGGTTGTGGGAATCTTTGTCTTTCCCACACCACTCTGCATTTTAAAAATTCTTCTGCAGGAAGATCCCAACATACTATAGCTGTTCTTTCTTATGCAGCTAATTTTCCCTGGAGAGAAGCCGTAGAAAATCCAAATCGAGTTTTTTTCTAGTCTATTTTCATGTCACTTCTTCGGAGAGCTACACTTTTCTGTTAAATTGTCAATAAATATTCTAATCCAGGAAAAGGGGGACAGTAGGAAGTAGGAAGGGGAAAGGAACACATTCTTAGCATGAGCAGGCACACCAGTGAATGTGTGGTTCATTATTCTATGTAAATCGCAATATTTTCTCACTTAAGCTTTTGAAAGTATACGTGTGGTATATAACTGATTCCGTTTGCTGTACCCCTGAAACTGACACAACATTGTGAATCAACTATACTCCAGTAAAAATTTTAAAACCTAAAAGTATATGTGTGTGTATGTATATAAATAATATACCCAAGAGAATTGAAATTGTATGTTCATACCAGGACTTGTTCATGTGCAGCATTCATATGCAATTTATATGAATGTTCATAGCCGCATTGTTCATAACAGCCAGAGGGTGAAAACAACCCACATGTCTGTCAGCTAGTCAATGGATTTACAAAGTGTGGCATATCCATACAATGGAACATTATTCAGCCATAAAAAGTAATTAAGTACTGATGTATGTGCCAGTCACAAACGTCCACATGCTGTGATTTCATTTACGTGAAATGTTCATAAACGGGAAATCCATCGAGACTGAAAGTAGATTTGTGGTAGTGGGGTTGGGGGTGTGCCGTGGGTGAAAGGTGTCTGCAGTGGTGAAGTGGTCTGGGATTCGATAGTGGTGAGGCTTTGAATAAACTAAAAACCATTGAATTGTATACTTTACAATGGTGAATTTTATGGTATGTGAATTAGAGTTCAGATTTTTTTAAAAGTTTACAGAGGAACTAGATTCTTTGGTTCCCCTAAAAGTATCAGGCCAGTGTTTCATGTTACATAGACCACATCAGCTCTTAGTTCACATATTGTGCACAGTGGGGGGTCATTTAGGTAATCCCACCGCATCTCTATTTGAGCAGAAATAGAACTGAAAGAATCAGGGACTTGGAGTCAGGAATTAGGGAATTGTTCCTGAATCTTGAGGGACCATGGGCAAGGTGCTACCACCTTCATTCTGTTGCCAGAAATGAGGATCACATGTTTACTCTTGTCAGAGTTTTCCAGATCAAAGGGTTTCTGAGAGGCCATAAGCTTCTTGAGGGCAGGTTTTCCAACAGCTTCCCACCGGGTCTTATACATGTAGATGTTTAATAAATGTGTAGTAAATGAATGTTGATTTAAATTGAGAAAGTCATGTGAGAGTGCTGTCTAAACTTTCTTAATGTCCTACAGGTATGAGATGTAACCAAAAGTATATACTGGTCTATTAGTGGAAACTTAAAAACATTTGAGATGTTATCTTCTACTTCCAAGGTGTTTTGGAACTAATTTATGGCCACACTGAATCAACTTCTTTTCTAGGCCTTCCAGTATTAAAACATGTGCTGACTCCAAGAATAAAGGCAACTCATGTTGCCTTTGATTCTATGAAGAATTACTTAGATGCGATTTATGATGTTACAGTGGCTTTCGAGGGGACTGTGGATGATAAAGGGCAGCGGAAGGGAGCGCCGTCCATGGCTGGTAAGTGGTTTTGAGTGAGTCATATGTGTTTACCCAGGTAGAGTTTATGTTTTAAAAAAGGTAGGTGTATTCTACTATACTACATTGATATGGTTTCCAAGTATATGTACTTGTCTTTCTCGCATATTTTTTACTAATCTGTAACAGTGGACATTTCATTAGTCCTGCTAAGTTTGGTACTTCTTGGCTGTCCTGTGAGTCCTTGAACTTGCCCAGTATCGTGAACTCAGCCTCTTTCCTCCCAAGGTTTACACAAAGAAATGGAAAAGTTACATAAATCTAAGGAAGGAGTCAGGCAGGAGAGTGCTAACCCAGCAACACTGAGGTGTGCACTGATGCTCAGTGTCCATCTTTGTATGTGTTTTTCATATAATATTGGTGAAATCTAGTATCACTGACAGTTATGTGACTTTTTCAGCCATGTGCTAGGTATTAGGGACCTTTGAGCTATTGTTTACGTCAGAATAACCAGAAAAAACGAGAATCTTAAGCGAGCAGAATGTTTTAGTTAGACATACCCACAGACACTCGAGATTGCTGTCGACGTTTGAACGTGGGGTGGGCACAGGAGGCGCGTGGAGCTGCCGTCCCCTCCTCAGGGTGTCAGTTGCTGGGGGCCTCCTGCTTCGCCTTGGCAGCTGCTGGCCATGGGACCAGCTTGCTTGTCAGGGTGCTTCTCTCCATAGCAGCTCTCGAAGGCGGCTGTTCAGCACGTGTTCAGGGGCACAGAGGGTAACTCCCAGAGGTTGGGAGAGAGGACCGAGGGCTGAGGCAGGAAGAGACTAAAAGGTGGCAGATTTGATGGTGGCGGGAGGAGGTCAGACCTGGGGCAGCTGCACCTAAAGCAAGACCGACCGACCGCTCTCGTGACCGCCTTCAACTCCGAGTAAAGCGGGAAGCTCATGCTTTTTACATTTTATTTTAAGTGTAATTCTTTGGCATATGTTATACATCATACAGTTTAAAAATCAAACGTGTATAAAGTATACAGTGAAACGGCATGTTTCCACCCTGTCCGCATCCACCTGGTCTCCCCCCTTCCCCTCCGCAGAGGTAACCACTTTTCTTCCTTTCTTGTGTATCGTGTGTACAAATTTACTGTCCAACCCTCTTACAGAAAAGGCAACATATAATACTTTCTTTTCTTTTTTAACCATGGAAGGAGTCATTCTCCCAGTTCTGCATTTGAGGACAGTGCATTTAGTTGTTCAGCAGTATTGCCATCCGTTTATCAAACGTTGTTCAAAAAGTAAGATTAAACACATTTTTATTGTTTATGAACACCAGGTCTAATTCCCATAATAACCTTTTAAAAATGCTGCTTTATCATGTCACCGTCCAGTCCTAGGAACTCGTGGGCTGGGCCGCGCCCACGGGATCAGTGCTGGCGTCCTGGGACTCACCATCCTGGCCCCTAAGCCCCTCCTTCACATCGTTTCCTCCTACTCTGTGCTGCTCGCTGGGTGGGGCCGCTTTCCTCGCTGTCACAGAAACCCTCCTGCACCTCCACGCGGGTCCTGACCGAGGGCCGTGTGTGCGCCAGGCCACCTTCCCCTCCGTCGCTGTCATCCGGGTCTGCAGCCTTGTCCCCGTGAGGGCTTCCCTCGCCCCTCTGCTCCCTCGCTCACGAGGCTTCCTCTTGCCTTCCGCTCCCGTGGCACAAGGTGCACGTACGGTTATAGCACCTGGCATGTGGCCACTCTGCCCCCTCCCCGGTAGATCAGAAGAGCCCTTGGAGGCAAACCAGTTTCGGCTGCGTCTCCCGGGCTCCAGACCCAGCGCCCCCTCTCGTTGCTCCACTTGTTCTGCACCGTAGCCGTTGGGGCTTTGTGTATACGTGACGGAGCGTCTCTTCTGTCTTTGAAAAGGCTGGCTTTCGTAGCTGTCACACTCAGAAGCCACGTGGAAAACAAAATGTGTCAGTTCAGTCCATTAAGAGTAAATATTTCCACAAGGAAAACTACAGCAGAGTAAAACCAAAAGACAAGCGGAGGGTCGCAGAGAAAAAGGCTGATTTCCTTAATGTACAAAGAGTTCCTATAAATTGATATGATCAGTAGTAACTCAAGGGCAAGAACAGACAGTTCACAGGAAAAAATTGTTCAACCTCATTCATAATAAGAAACATTCAAATTAAAACGTATAGTGAGATACCATTTTTTTACTATCAGACTGGCAAAAATCCCCATTAACAGGTTAGATGACAGGCCCTGTAGGTGAGATTAAAGTATCGCAGAGACTTTCATACTTTGCTGATAGGAGTGCAATACAGTACAACCTCTGTAGAAGTTGTCCAGACAATGTCTATCAAATTTCCAAAAGCATTTACTTTCCCACTGCTGAGACATTATTCTACAAATATACCTGTGCACGTAAGAGATGACATCTGTTGTGTGTTGATTTTGATTGTGAGTTGAGACCTGTAGCTTGAAAAACTCTCATTATTACATAAATTGATTGATACGCAGCTCTACTTAGTGTCGTATAAATTAAGATTCACTTTAAATTTAAATTATGATGTAAGTCGGGTTAAGTATAAAATTCCATAACTTGGAATATTGTAAGTACCTTGTGGCTGAGTTTAATAAGTATTAAATGTTATCTCCATACACAGTGGGCTGTGATTTAATATTCATATTTTATAGCCCAATTAAAAATTTTTTTTCCATTAAGTTGCTAGATTGTTCATAGATAAAACATAGACCAGTGTTCCTCAAAGCCCTGTAGGAGGATCGTGGTTCCATCAGAGTTACCTGGGTGGCCTCAGCTGCACTGCAGACTGCTAATGGGCTCACTGCAGTGGGGGTGAAGCTGCGTGCTGGTGACCCTGCGGGGGTTCTCGCGGTGGCCAGCGTCCAGTGGCGTGGGTCTCGTGAAGCCTCGTGTCAGAGAAGGCGATGGCAGGTAGTGAACCGAGTCCTTCCCATTTCTCGGTCTGTTTCATTAGAATGTGGGTGTGGCTCAGAGCCGTCTGGGCGTCCTCTTGTGGTTCATCTGGTCTTTTTAGCAGAGTCTGAGCGCTTTCGTGGACAGCGTCCATTGGGCAGAGGTGAGTCAGGGCAGTTTGATTGTAATTGATTTATAAATCCTGTTTTTAAAATGGGTGGTATACCAGAAGAAATTGTGAGCTAAAGGACAACAGTTGATATTCTGTTTAAGCGTTTTATATGGTTCTAGGTAACTTTTTTGTCTTTATATTTTCTTATACGAAAAGAAAACATATTCGGAGGGAAAATTACAGGTAACTCTGAAGAAGGGAAAAAACTCTACAAACTCACCTGTCCAGATGCAGCCCCAGATAACAGTTCAGATGTTTCCCTCAAAGTCTACTTTTCTATAATGTCTGTATGTTGGCGTGTGTATGTGCCTTTATGTATCTTTTAAATGAGATTTTATATATGTATATATATCTTCATATCCTGCTTTTTTTTCCCCTTAATAGTGTGTCATGAACATCTTTACATGTCAGTACATACACTTATGTCATTTTTTTGTAAGACTACGTAGTGTTCATTGGTGTGAATATACAACAATGTATCTATCCAGTTTTTGTTGGATTTAGGTCATATTGTGTTTCTGTTTTTGTTTTCAGAGGGAAGGGGGCAGGTTGTAAGGCGGACAGTAAGCAGTATGGGCACCACCCGAGGCCCTAGCGTGCAGAGGCGCACGGCTCAGCCCGCAGACATCCTGGGCCCCGCTGCCTGTGCTCTGCCTTTCTCGCCAGGCTCCCCAGGCACCGAGCACTCGGGACTCGGTCTCCAGAGACTAGACCTTGAGGCATGTGTGGATACTTGGAAGACTTTCTGTTTGGCCCTAGTGTATCAATATACTCTAGGGACCTGCTGGAAAAGCTATAGTTAGAAAACAATTACACCTTAATTTGAGTACTTTTCCCTACATTCCCTAAATATTATGGATAATTTTTGCTCATGCCCTATGAAATATGCCCCAACTAAAAGGGTTTTTACTAATACAGACACAGAAGCTTTATTGACTGTTGAGGAAAGCATTTGTTACTCATTTCTTATCTTTGGTGGGAGAACCTCCTGGATGCGCTGAGAGTTGATCTGGTGCTTGGATGGCCTGTATCTGGATGCCTGACCACAGGGGCTGGGCCAACCTGTTTCCACTACTGACGACACTGGGCCTGGGTTCGTTCATCCCCACGAGGAGACAACAGCCCTTGCCTAGAGAGGTGCGCGAAGGTCCAGTGAAGTGACGTGCACGAAATCGTGGTGTAAGTACCACAGTACCGTGTACATTTCAGGCGGGAAAACCTAAAAGCACCCATGCGAACTTCAGGGCCCTTTTCTCACGCCAGCATCTTACTAGAGGCCTTGCTGACACGTCCCAAGCACTTGAGTTCACAAGCGTT
This sequence comes from Mesoplodon bidens, assembly GCF_964165515.1. Classification (NCBI taxonomy): domain Eukaryota; kingdom Metazoa; phylum Chordata; class Mammalia; order Artiodactyla; family Ziphiidae; genus Mesoplodon; species Mesoplodon bidens. The sequence continues at coordinate 34,889,903 of NC_138181.1, read as the reverse complement.
CGTTCCTGACACTGGAAGTGCGGTCGGTTTCGTTTCTTTGTGGACTCTGTCTGTGCGCGGGACTTGGGATATCAGGGATAAACGCAGTGTCAGTTGGATGACCACTTAATGAACAGAAGTGTTGAGGGGCAGGCGTAGGTGATTAAGTGAAGGTAGGAAAGTGGTGTCGGCATCTGCGCTTTTACGTATCAGAAATAGAAATAGGAGGGTGAGGTGAGAAGTCACGCGCAGCCAACAGATTCCGGTCAGCCACCTGCAGCGCACGCGTGTGCGGGGTCCCGTCCACGTGCTCCCAGCACCCCCACGTTGCAAAGGGGGATCAGAGGAGGTGGCTGTCCACGGTCGGCTACGTCTTGCTTCCCTTCATAATGACGTAGCTCATGACACCCTCCCAGTCAGGGGCGGCTGTGTCACCTCCCTCGCACGGACGTGGAAACAGGCCCAGAGAGGCTGACAGGTGCGCTCAGGGCTGGGGAGGGCTCAGAACCCGGGCCGCTGGCTCACTGGCTGTGCTCTTGGCCCGGGCCCAGTTCTGCTCCTGGAAGCACTTCTTAAGCCGGTCTTTGATTTAAAGGGAAATGGAACTTGAGGAAAATAAAGAGAAAAATACTGAAAAAGTAACATCTTCCCCGTGGCAGTGTTTTTGCCCATTTATCATCAAAGCCCATTCACTCCTAAAAGTGTAGAAAAAATGGGAGAAGTTTTGATGCCCTAAGTGCAGCGTGTTACTAGAGCAGCTGTAGCGAGCCCTTAGCAGGAAGAGGTGTGTGTGGTCCAGGGGCGGAACCTGCTTTAAGGGTTCAAGTCTTCCTCAGACTCTGCAGCACACTAGTCCCCACTTCTCAGAACACATCTTTGGACACATATCGGCTTGAGGTAAAAGGTCTCGGCCTCCTACTTGCGTACCCACCCAGGGAACATAGTCTTCTCTTAAATCTCGTAGCAGTGTTTCCTTGTTCTCCAGGAAGTTAAGTATGTTCCTATGCTCATGTCTCCACGAAAGCCACCTGCAGAAAAGGGTATTTCGGACTCAGAGTTCTGCCTTATCTTGGAATAAATCCTGACCTTATCCCTTGTGCCACGTGGGCTGAAAAAAGGACCATCTGCTTTTTTCAAATTAGCATGTTTTGGGAGCTGTAGTTATTGAAGGGCTCATAGCTATTCCATGGAAAGAAATTTGGTTCCCGAACCAAGTAGAATATGTTAAAATACAGCAAGGATCAGGAAAGCAAGGAGTGCCAGTGAGTAGAAACCACTGGCAAGTCACAGAGGAGTGGGGGGACTGTGCAGTCGTGGAGGGAGGGCCGGGCCGGCCCAGCACTAGGACGGAGGGGTTAAGTGCCCCTGTGTGCCCAGTGCTGCCAGCGACACCCATCCCTGTCCTGTGGGGCCCACCGCCCAGTGGGAGCAGCAGGGACATGCGACCAGCACTAGGCTTGGCCCCGGAGGCTGGTGGCCCGGGGTTGGTGGGTCTGATGGTGGTTGGCATCTGGGGATCCCTTCGGAGGGTGGGTCCATGCTTCTGGTGGAGGCCAGCCTCCTGACCCTGGGCTGCCTGTCGAATCTATTAAAGGTTGTTGTATGGAAAGTCACATTTGGTTGATTTAACTCATGACCTAGGTAACTGTGGAAGACTTGGAAATTATACTACCTCAACTTGAAACCCAAAACCACCAGTTTATGATCTTTGTTTTCTTCTTCTTCTTCTTTTTTTTTTTTTTTTTTGGCTAAAGAAAGAATCTGTTCTTCATTGTTTTTAAACTTTTTTAAAGTTCATTTTCATCGTTTTATGTAACTGCGAATTCTAAAATAATAAAAATGAAATATTTTTGTTTCTTGTTAGAATTTCTCTGCAAAGAATGTCCAAAAATTCATATTCACATCGATCGTATAGACAAAAAAGATGTCCCAGAAGAACAAGTATACATGAAAAGATGGCTTCATGAACGTTTTGAAATAAAAGATAAGTGAGTAACGACAGTTCTAGCCCTTCAGAAACGGTGGCTCAACACAGTCACTACAGTAAACAGTGTGTAAACAGATTTATTATCTTAAGAATGCCTTTTATCAACTCAAGTCAGATCTCATTCCATGCCTCCTCTGTCCATGTTTTAAACTTGACTGTTATAAGTCACTGTGAAAGATCTTGTTATGGGGGCTTTGTTATTTACCGCATTTCAATAATTTGTGTATAAAGATATAAAATTTTTTAAAGAAGAGAGAGACACACAGAAAGCTTTGCACTGTTGAGATACCCCAGGCCCGCCCTCCCGGGTCCAGGGGAGTGTGTGCGTGCTGAGGGCAGGCCGTCAGGCTGGCGGTGTGTAGAGAATCAGGCTGTGGGGTGGAGGACGGTGTCTCACGTGTATGTGGAACTGACCCCGGTGTATTTGTTGTCCTTTTGCTATTAGTATTTGGGGGCCTAAACCGTTTCTGGGGTTGTGTTTCTCCCACCAATACCATGACTTGGGAGCTAGTGCAGTGTTGGCCCCTGGCTGAGGGTTGCTGTGAGTTAAGTTCCAGGCAGGGCCTCTGGATGCCTCTGGGGAAGGCAGAGCTCAAGGTCAGATGAGGGTGAGCCTGTTAGTCTCCCTGTGATGTACACAGATTTCTAAAGGTAGAAATTTTAGAATTTTCTTCTCTTTTCAGGAAGATAAAAACTGGGTTCTTCAGGTTCAGATATAATACTTAGAAATTGAATTTCTGTGGATGAAAATTTCAGGATATATTATTTATTTACTATTCATTTTGTTTTCAGTGGAAATTTTATCCTTTTTGTTTTTTGAAAGATGTGTTTTAAACATCTATACTTTTTTTCCTCTTTCTGAAAAAAATGGATCTGTGAGCTATGGGATGCACCATTTAAATTTATAAAGACCACATTGAAAAGTATGGTTTTTTAAAGGCTTTAGAAAATACTTCCAGGGCTTCCCTGGTGGCGCAGTGCTTAAGAATCCGCCTGCTAATGCAGGGGACTCGGGTTCGAGCCCTGTTCTGAGAAGATCCCACATGCCGCAGAGCATCTAAGCCCGTGCACCACAACTACTGAGCCTGAGCTCTAGAGCCCACGAGCCACAACTGCTGAGCCCGTGCTCTAGATCCCGCAAGCCACAACTACTGAGCCCATGAGCCACAACTACTGAAGCCCACACACCTAGAGCCCGTGCTCCCCGAGAAGCCACCGCAATGAGAAGCCCATGCACCGCAACGAAGAGTAGCCCCCGCTCGCTGCAACTAGAGAAAGCCCGCACGCAGCTACAAAGACCCAATGCAGCCACAAGAAAAAAATACTTCCAAAATTCTGTTTATGTTCAGAAATTTTACCTGTGTTTTAGTCTCCTAAAATGCTTCTTCTCAGGTGACTGCCATTGTTTCTCCTCTCCTTGTTGTACGGCAGTAAAATATTTCCTAATTAACCCTCCTAGATTAACTTTAACAAGTGAAAGCTATTAAAAATGTACTGTGGGGCTTCCCTGGTGGTGCAGTGGTTGAGAGTCCGCCTGCCAATGCAGGGGACACGGGTTCGTGCCCCGGTCCGGGAGGATCCCACATGCCGCGGAGCAGCTGGGCCCATGAGCCATGGCCGCTGAGCCTGCGCGTCCGGAGCCTGTGCTCCGCAACGGGAGAGGCCACAGCAGTGAGAGGCCCGCATACCGCAAAAAAAAAAAAATGTACTATGTTGAAAATGAAACTATATGAAGTTTATAAACAAATTTCTGTATTTCATTGACTCTCAATTGTGCATGACAATGTGTTAAACCAATTATTCAGCGCCACCCACTTTGGATATGGAAGAAATTTTAAAAGTAAGATTTATGTGTTTTGACATGAAAATCTGTTATCAGAAAAAAACCCTGAACAATATGATTAATATCCTGTGTATTTTGTGTTATAGGTGTTTATATGTATATTTAGAATGAGTCTGGACGTTTTAAAACAGTGATTTTCTCTAGAGAATGTGAGTTGTAAGGCAATAGAAAGACTTTCCCTTTTTGTACTTTGTGTTTCAGATTTTTTTTTTTTTTTTTTTTTTTTTTTTTTTGCGGTAGGCGGGCCTCTCACTGTTGTGGCCTCTCCCCTTGCAGAGCACAGGCTCCGGACGCGCAGGCTCAGCAGCCATGGCTCACGGGCCTAGCCGCTCTGCGGCATGTGGGATCTTCCCAGACCGGGGCACGAACCCGTGTCCCCTGCATCGGCAGGCGGACTCTCAACCACTGCGCCACCAGGGAAGCCCTGTGTTTCAGATTTTTATGTTGAGTATATTCTGCTATTATAACTTTACATTTTTAAAATAAGGAAACTGCATTAACTATGCTATTTTTCCTTCTTTTACCTGCTTTTTTAATTCCCTGTGAATAGGAGCATTGGGGGGAACTCTCCATTTATAAGAGCTGCTGATCTTTTCTCTGGCTTCTGGTACAACAGGAGCTGCGAGGAGGAGTGTCTGGAGGGGTGAAGATTGGGGGAGGCAGAGAAAAAGCCCACATGCGTGTCAGGTCCCTGTGAAGTTTTAAAGATCTAAAGTTTAAAAAACACAAACATCCCCATAAAATTACTTGAAACCATCTTTTTTTTTTTTTTTAATGTTGAGCCTTCTTTTAATTTATTTATTTTTATTTTTGGCTGTGTTGGGTCTTCGTTTCTGTGCGAGGGATTTCTCTAGTTGTGGAAAGCAGGGGCCACTCTTCATCGCAGTGCACGGGCCTCTCACTGTCGTGGCCTCTCTTGTTGCAGAGCACAGGCTCCAGACGCGCAGGCTCAGTAATTGTGGCTCACGGGTCCAGTTGCTCCGCAGCATGTGGGATCCTCCCAGACCAGGGCTCGAACCCCTGTCCCCTGCATTAGCAGGCAGATTCCCAACCACTGCGCCACCAGGGAAGCCCGAAACCATCTGTTTTTACATATTACATATAATTCATATACATGAATCAAAGAGCATATTAAAGATATTTTTAATGTCTAGAAACTCCAATTAAACCAACTCTCTGGGTGTTTCCTATAAGGACCTATAATTTCTCCAGCATATAATAGGCAGCCAATAAATATTTGTTGAATTAAAATATTGAAATGGCTAAACCTGAAAGTTAACGCTTTTTTTTTTCATTCTGGCCATAGATTGCTTATAGAATTCTATGATTCACTGGATCCAGAAAGAAGAAACAAATTTCCCGGAGAAAGTGTTAATTCTAAACTAAGTCTCAAGAAGACCTTACCCTCATTCTTGATCTTAAGTGGTGTGACTGCTGGGATGCTTATGACCGAGGCTGGAAGGAAACTCTATGTAAAAACGTGGATTTATGGAACCTTAATTGGCTGCTTGTGGGTTAGTATTAAAGCCTAAACGCGTAGTTGTCTCCAGGCAGTGGGATGTGCTACGTTGTTTATTACTGGCGGCTGCACATGACATCCGATTGTTCCTGAATTTAATAAGAAGTGTAAATAAAGCCCTGTTGATTGAATGTTGGATGAAATAGAATTTCTGACTAAAGCCAATATGCAGTTGGTCTTGGGCAAACATACATGGTTTTACAACTTGAGTCCAGAAGCTGCTGGAAGGGGAAAAGATAAACAGAGCTTATGTTATAGTTGGCATTTCCTATGAACTAATGTCAACTTCAGAAGACTGTTAGGATTATATATTTTGTTACTGTTTTGTAATTCCGATAGCTGCATTCATGAACATTAATTTGCAGTATATTTCACTGTATTTGTTATCTTCAATTTTTTACAACTTGACTGGTCCAAACTCTTATCACTGAAATATTTAGTATCTTGCAGCTGTGTAATATTTTGCCTTGTGTTTAATTTCTCCAAGTCAATGAAAGAAATTGTAGTTAAGTATGGAGAAGGACACGAGGAGAGGCTGAGGCATGCTGGTGAGGGGAGCTCTGGTTAGGGAGGACTTTTATTGTATTGTGTTGTTAGCTGATTTCACTTTATATTGGCAAAGTGATAAGCATCTCTGATATTTACTGAAACAGCTTCATTTGCACACCCTGTACTCTATACGAAGGAATAATGTATAAAAATACAAGAATTAAGTTTAAGTTAAAATTGTGATCCTGATTCATTGTAGCAGAACTTTAAATTGCTCAGCTTTTTGAAGATTTAAGCTAAGCTCCTAGCACTTCATGACATTTGTGCCATAAGTACTTGAAAACCTTAAGATTTCCTGTTATTTTTTATATCGAAATAATCAGTGTGAACCTTTGTTGGACCCGAGTCCATAGATATTTGAGATGGTGGGAGCTCTCAAACACCTGACTAGGTTTATTAGCATGTGCCTTTTGCCTGTTACTCTTGGGTTTAGCAAACTATTTAATCCCCAAATCATTTTTTTTATGTCGTCATGGTCGGTTTCCACTGTATTCGAGTTCTTTTCCTTTGGATCACCGGTAGGGGTGCTGCTCGGGGCTGGCACAGGGGCTCACGGGAAAGCGCTGTGTCGCCAGCCAGCGTTGGTCCTGATGCGGAGTTGAGCCATTTAAGCTCTCGTGAGCAGCCCACCATCCACAGCAAAGGCATTTTGCATTCGTCTTATGTCAAGAAATCACCTTCCTCAAGCCAGTGAAGTACAGACTTAATCCATCAGGACGGAGTGAATTTGTTTCATTCTCATTGGTGTTAATGGGGCCACACAATTCATCTGTATCACCTGAAAAGAAGAGCTTTGTTTCAGGAACCAAATCACACAATTTTCAGTCATGGAACAATAAATCCCCTAGAAGAGGACCTTTTTTAAAGTGTGATCTGCTCTATTTTTAATGTTACAATTCAAGCTTGATTGCCTGCTGGTCATTTAAGATACCAATTCTGCTTCCGAGTAATGGATTTTTATCACCATTTAAATCATGATAAACAAAATGGGAACAAAAATTAAGGGAAATTTGGTCTGATTTTCCAGAATCAGAGTAAGCCATTTCAAGTAACCCCTCTGAAGAGTTGGGTGGTATGAATTGGCTTGTGTATGTTAGTGTGTGTATGTATCGATACACACATTCCCACAGGATACAGCTGGCCTCGTTATGAATGGTGCAGGTAAAACTTTTGTTCTCATGCCAAATTGCGATTTTCTCTTACCCTGTAAAGTGCAATTTAGATCAATCCCATGTCTTCGTTAAATACTCTTTTTAACAGTCCTAAACTTAGAAACTATTTCTAATTAGATCACAATAAATGTAAGTTGTGTAACTTACTTTGAATGTCATGGATGTGTTCTCAATTTAAATTTTAAGAAGCAATACCATTGGAATCATGTTGATTATAACGGATTTGAAGAAGGCCAAGTGAACTGCATAAGGTCACTTGAACAGCATGTTTCTTGTAACTATCCTTTTATTCTTCTCACAAAAGGTCTATAAAGTATTTGTTTAAAAATTTTTTGTATCAAAATATTTGGAAAATTAGAAGCTTCTTTTTAACATGTATTGATATGAACTTGAATTATTTTATGAAATTAAGAGCCCTGTATACCTGTAAATCTTTTCACATAATATCATTTAAGCTTTTGTTTGTGTTACTTTTGATTTACAGCTTAGTTGGTATTTCATTCATCTTTTAAAAGAATGCAATCAATGTGCATGCTTTTATGTTTTTCGCAGAAGGGTATGTTTGGATGAAAGTAAAAGAAAAAATAAAATCTTTCACTGTCTCTAATGTCTGTGCTATTTTGTGACCCAAAAATTCACCAACAGTCTCTTATTCCATAAAATAGGCTTCATGGCTGGCCTTGTGTTCTGAATATATAAAACTATCATAATTTTTCTTAAGTATTGGGCAAGGTTTTTTTAATACATTAAAATCTTCAAAATAGTGAAGCAGTATATTTGCTTAACTCATCCATATACTTTATAAGATGTATGGCAAATATTAATTACTTAACAATTCTGTAATAATTAGGCTACCTCACTGAAACATGTCAGATGCCTAAAATTAGCCAGGTTGGTGAGTCAAGTGTGAATCTGACTAATCCTTACATCACAAATACCAGTGATTTCTTTCATATGTATCATTTCCGTGTGATTTTTTTTTTCATTTAGAGTGGTACAGTTCTCCTTTATATCCAGATTATGTAAACTTTATCGTTTCCTTCGTAATATTATGTGGTTTATACTTAACGTTCACTGAATAGGTCCATGTCAATAAAATGATCTGAATAAATTGACCATTAAAGCAAAGAAATAATATATAAAATTTGCCCATCGAGTATAGGCACAAAGTAACTACCAGATATATATCAGACTCCCATTTGAGAAGATAGAGAAATGTCTATCATAGGATTTCGTGTGTACAATTGCAAATTTATATAGTAAAATTAAACTGTAACCCTAATCATATTTGTTCTTGAAGTGTCAGATGAGGAAGAGGTTTCCTTGGCCCCTATTCCAGATGTCCTCTTTGCTTATAAGTAGGTTTTCTTTTTTGGGTAGGGGCGTGTTTTTATTATGAATTACACATATTTTTAGATTAAAGATTGGCTAACTTGGAATATTATGTTACCATTTAGTGTAACTGGCATTATAAACACACTAACTTAACCTAACACCTAAGCATTAGACTGAAAATCGGTACTTGGCCAAACTGATAATTGGAAATATTCAGGTATTTGATGTTATACAGGTAAAATCTGCATTGACAGAATCCAAAACTTTTCATTCAGATATTTTGGAGTGCCATGTTTGCAGTCACTAATTTATGTCAGTTTAGAGTAGTTATGATTTGACATTATCCCTAAGATTTCATTGACACCTTTTCCAATTTGTGGATGATAAAGTAAATCCATTACTTCTACCAACTGGGGGGTCATTTTTTACCTCATTCATGCCTGAGGCCAAAGAGACAGATTCCTGGTTTTTATCCTGAGCAGAAAGGAAAACAAAACAAAAAAAGGCTGTTTTTCAGAAGGCCACTCTAAATAGAAAGCTCAGTACCTTCTGTGTGGGAGAAAATCTGATATGGGCTGCAAACTCTCAATAAATGTTTACTGATGGGGACGAGACAGGTCAGTCATTCATCCAAATTAGTGACAATTGATGATCTTATATGTGAATGTGTAAGAAAGACATGTTCTACAATTTTATTTTTATAAATCTTTACATCTGAAAAAAAAGTGGAAGAAGATGCTATTGATGTTCCCTGTGTGTCCAGCAGGAGAGCATATTTACTGAGTCTTGTCTCCTTATGGTATGTTCAGAATAAATTCTGACTTATATTCTTGGGCTTATTGGTGTTTCCTTATTTCAACAAAAAGGAAAATATAAATCTCAGAAGTTATTCGGTGATATATGGGATAGTAAAGGATATATTTGGTTACAGTTCCTTCATATATATGTGATACGTAGGTATGTTTTATTGACAACTGTAGCGATAGAGTACTATATATTGTTTTAAAAACTCATTTTGCTTTTATAGTTGCCAAGACTTGTTGCGTGCTTACTATGCGTTGGGCACTGTGCTTACCCACAGGCATGGTCTCTAATCCTCACAATAGATCCCGTGCAGTGGGGATCTGTTGGCCTTTGAGAGTAACAGGTCTGTAGGCGGACTGCCAGGTTTTGGGTCCTGGTTTTACCACTTGATATCTGACCTTGGGCGAGTTAAAGTTTAAAGTGTCTGTGACCCAATTTTTTCATCTGTAAAACAGCGATACTAATCGTGTTTACCTCCAAGAGTTGCTGAGGACTCAGTAAGTCAGTGCATCTGAAGCACGATATGTTGTGCATGGAATGTAGCCGGTGCTAAATAAGTCTTGTTCTTGGAAGGTTCCTCCCGCCCCCAGTTTTACAGATGAGGAAACTGAGGCTCAGAGTTTGAATAAAATAATACGAAGTCACATAACTAATACTTGAGGCAGAAAAACGTACTCCCATTCTTTTCTGCTTGATGAAGATGCAACAGTACTTGAAGCTACTTAAGTACCTTTAAAGGTGGGTGATCGTAACTATGATCATAGTTATTTAAAGATTACAGGTTTTCTTTTAAATCTAGATCAAATAATCCAGAGGTCACAAAAGGAAAGATTCTCCATATTTTCATAGGAAAGTCTCATGGTCTCTCCAAACTGACTCCACGTTGGTCCTGAGAGCCAAGGAGGTGCCTGTCCTTCAAGTTGGTAGCACAGCATCCTTCCCACGTTGGGAAAGGTGAGGTGTAACAGCAGGTTCAGAGGGCTTTCCTTACAGTGGCACAAAGAAGCGTACTGTTTGAAATTATCCCACCTAAGGCCCCTTACAAAGGGAAATCGCAAACTGTACCATAATCTGTGCTTTATCACTACATGTTTATAATCTTAGAAAAATCACCTTCCCTGTTCGAGCCCTCCTTTATCTATAAAATGAAGAGAATACTTATTTACCTCACAGAGTTTAGTAAGAGTCAAATGGGATAATAGTTGTAAAAATGCATTCTTACAGGGACTTCCCTGGCGGTTCAGTGGTTATGACTCTGTGCTTCCACTACAGGGGGCCCGGGTTCAATCCCTGGTCAGGGAACTAAGATCCCGCATGCTGCACAGGGCAGCCAAGAAAAATACATTCTTACATAAAGTTCATGAGTGAGAGATTCTTATAATTCTTCCTAACTTATTTCAGCTTTACTTACTGTATAATGTGTGAATAAATAATTATTTTCTGATGCACATAGGAAGATTTATCATCAAACAGTTTTGGGTCATTCAGGATCATATTTATGTTGTGTTCATGCATCCTGGAGTTACTTTCCATCTGCATCACAGGACAATTAGCCCGTTTTCATTTGTTCACGACTGTGTTCATTCTTTTCTCTCTCTTGCACCCATCTTTTACGAGGTCTTTGGAAGTTCGTTTCAGGGAAGGTGGCAGAGAAAGTTGTGGTTTTCCCACTCCCCACCCCATCCCAGTGTCTTATCACTGCCCAGCGTGGGAAATACCAGCAAGCTCATTTGGAGATCATTGCTTGCTGTCTAACGGAAACCAGGATGAAGAAAGAAAGAACCCAACTTAGAAGGAAGAGCAGTTTCAAACTGAGGACCCGCTGAAGAGAACTAGACGTAAAGGAGCATTTCCCTGTCGAGCTGCTGTCTATGGGGTGTGGGGAGCTGACGGAGAACATGCTGGAACCCTGGAAGGTGTCTGAAAACTACGGGGCTTTGTCCTGTGCCTGCTTTGGCTGACTTGATTTTATTCTTGGTGGTGCTGGTTACAGTTTGACCTTCTAGCTGAAAGGCGATCTCAAGAGCAAGCAGCACAGTTACTGTCACTTAAAGATTTCGGGGCTGTCATTGTCGTTCCCCAGATTTTCTACAGCTGCAGCCAGCATTGCACATTCACCTCGCGAAATATCACGGAGCACCTGCGAGGGCTGAGCCGACACAGCTCTTCCCAAAGGAGCCTACTTAGGCTCCAAGGAGAGATGGTGAAGAATCCAGCGAAGCCAAAGACATCTTAGGAAGTAGGTGATACTACCGGACGCGGCCACCCTGCCACACCCCTCGTTCAGGTTCTCGCAGAGCACGATGATGCTCTGAGGACCTACACGCGTGACAGCTGTTGGTGACGCCATCCATTGCTGGCGTGTTCTTCCGAGGGGCAACTCACTGGAACCAGGAAGAGTAAAAGCAGTTGCTGCTCTGACCTCGGGGGTCTTGAGGATGCTGGTACCTCGGGGGGGTCACAGCACCCAACACTGCCAGGTACACACCTCGTGCCTCTTCAGAGTGGCTTTGTGTAGCTCTTTAGCATCCATTCTGTCTTTTAATGCTTTTTGTTTGGGGAGATGTGGGGAGGAGTGGGGGTGGGGGGGAGTGAGTGGAGAGGCCGGCGTAAGAGCATGGACTCCGGAGCCAGGCCACTGGGCTCTGAACCCTCCAGCTGCTCACCAGCTGGGCGACCTTGGTCCGCTGCCTAGTCTCTGTGCCCCCGTTTCCTTACTTATAAAATGGCAATGATGAGACTGGTCCCTACCTCATAGGGCGGTTGTGAGAATTAAAGAATAATTAATGATGAATGAAGTTCCTGGGTGATAAAGTGCGCCTGTCACGTTCTAAGCGCTCGACGTGAGCCGCTGTTATGACTAGTGCTCTGAAAATTCAGAGCCACGAGGACGGCAGCCACCCTCCTGCCCAGGAATCCCAGTATTAAATTGGTAGCTAAACTACATACAAGTCTGGTGTACCTGTGCCTTTTATTGTCTGCAGTTATTTTTTTGTTTGTTTGTTTGCGGCACGCGGGCCTCACTGCTGTGGCCTCTCCCGTTGTGGAGCACAGGCTCCGGACGCGCAGGCTCAGCGGCCATGGCTCACGGGCCCAGCCGCTCCGCGGCATGTGGGATCTTCCCGGACCGGGGCACGAACCTGTGTCCCCTGCATCGGCAGGCGGACTCTCAACCACTGCGCCACCAGGGAAGCCCCCTGTGCCTTTTATTGTAAACTACCTCGAATACTTTGTCCATATATATGTCCATAACTGGCTCTGCCTTATACTGGAACTAATAGCATTCTTGGTTCAGGTTTTTGGTATGTTGGTCTAATTTGGCATGTGACAGACACACACTTCACATTGTGAAATGAAATAAAGGATATTGAAAAGGTCAACCCAAAAATGTATCCCTCTCTTCTCGTGCACTAATGTCTTTATTCTTTTTTTTTTTTTTTTGGTCTCTGTATTCCTTCCCCATTCTCTTTCTAGAAGTTGAAATAAATAAAGGATTTTGGATCAGAAGTAAATCCAATACAGAGCATGTGTCCTTTTCTCGGGTACCTCCTGGCTCTGAGGTTGTCTTTGACATACTCTTCTTCCTGCGCTCACTCTGGTTACCTGCTGGTCCTCTAACTTTATCAGTTGTGGCACTTTTTTTCCAGATATATTTTATTACTGACTGCCGGCCTCACTCTAACATGCGTATGTGTCTGGCGTTGGTTTCTATTGGACAGACTGGTCTACAAGATGACAGGGGCCGGGGCTTGTGGGTCCTGAGACCCCACCCCAGTTCCCAGCACGTTAGGTACCCAGCAAGGTTTGCTAAACTCACTCAATAGGTCCACATCCGAGGCTTGACAGTTTAAGGTTAATCAGCGTGACATCAGATTGAATATCAACTGAAGGTTTTTTTTAAAGCAATTGTGTCTTAATTTTATAGTCTGAAGGCAACAAATTCTTTTTTAAAAGTAAATGGTATAACCAACATTCAGTAAGTGATAGGGAAGGTAATATTTGAAAGGCTCATCCAGGAATTGATGTTCAAGACAGGGAAGCACAACCAAGGAACAACAATCTGAGGCAAATAGGACGGTATTGAAATGTGTTCATTCTGGATTGGGCTCAGAGTGGATGCTACATCAAACCATTTTCTGTGTGGGGAGAGGGGAATTTTTTTTTTTATCCTTAAGTTTTTCCACATTAGAAAATGTTAAACTTTATCAATACTAGGCACACAGGTTATTTTGTTTAGCAACATTATCTGAACATGATTCCATAGGGTATCATGATGACTAGTTAAATGTCAACACTTTTTCATCATTACTAATCAGTAAAGTCTTAAAATCTGCAGTAATTGAAAAAGCCTCTAAATGAATATAATCAGTGAATGCTATGTGGTACAGTGTTTCCAAATAGTTATTGGAAATAGGTGTGTGCTCTTGCATCGGCTTCTCATGAAGAGCTAAAATCTTGTCACTTCTGTCTGCTCCTTTCATTCTTCCCAGAGGGAATTACTTGGGATGAATTGTGTTGAAAGGCAGTGTGTTTATAATGGCCTCAGAAGACACATAAAAAAGGCTGACAGCAAAAGAATGAGACTTTTGAAGAAGGTTGCAGTTAATTTCCAGAAGTGTATAGGAAACAAGATAATTCCCCCGAGTTGTTAGAAGAACAGTCTTGTAATCTCGTGAATAATGTCCCACTGTAGGTTAAGATTAATAGGTACAATATCAGATCAGTTTCTAAATAGCTCAAGGCAGTGATACAATAGGGAAGCTTGAGTTGGAAAAACCAAGGAGAGAGAGAGTCAAGCACTCTGGCTCACTTTACAGAAATGACTGTGACGACCACGGAAGCATGGGGACTGGATTCAGATCTCACAGGCAGAGGGGCGAGTGGTGATGCCAACCAGAGCCAGTCTGAACTGTGATCATCAATGTTGGTGGGACTTTATTAGGAGTATAATATGTTCAAAAGAATGTATAGGATGTAGAAACCGGAGTTCACAGTAATGAGATGTATGTGTGTATACACGTGCACATGTATAAAAAATATGATTTACAATTGATGATCAGGATTCTCAGGCAATACTGAATGACCTCTCTTCACATCTTTAATGTTGAATCCAGAATCTTGGGGACCTTCTCTGAAGAGTCCTTTCACACTTTTTGAGCTGGTGACCTCCTATTCAATGGCATAATAAACTCTTTAACCAACCTCTGCCCTGAAGCCTCCTAGTTAATTTGGAGATGCTGACTTTGTGTTTTTTTTTTTTTTTACATCTTTATTGGAGTATAATTGCTTTACAATGGTGTGTTAGTTTCTGCTGTGTAACAAAGTGAATGTTATACATATACATATATCCCCATATCTCCTCCCTCTTGCATCTCTCTCCCTCCCACCCTCCGTATCCCACCCCTCTAGGTGGTCACAAAACACCGAGGTGATCTCCCTGTGCTATGCGGCTGCTTCCCACTAGCTAGCTATTTTACACATGGTAGTGTGTATATGTCCATGCCACTCTCTCACTTTGTCCCAGGGACGGCTGACTTTGATACGTGACTTCTTGTGTTCTCTAATATCCACCCATGCCCTGTTACCGTCTCTCTTACCTCATAGAAATCTTTCTTTACTAAAACATACTACATGTATATGTATAGTCATGCCATGTGTATCTGTCTTCGCTAAACTAGGGCAAAAATGTTTAATCAATAAAGGGTTCACAGCTGACAAAATTCTGAAATTATCAGCCATACCCATATTCAAATAAAAGCTCCATTCATAATAATTAGAATAGCTCCGTTATTGAGTATTTACTATCTGATAGACAGCGTGCTAAGTGCTTTTCATACACTCTACTTAAATTCTCACAATAACCTTGGGAAGTAGACAGGGGTCCCTAAAATGTCCTAGTCATAAGAATGAATATTTCTTACCTTTGAAAAATCTCATCCAAAAGCAGAGCTGGGTCCCGAGAGATGCCTGACATTTGCTCTTATGTCCATAGAGGGTGAAACAGGTCTGCAGAGACAAGGCCAGCTGGAAAAACACCTCCCCTGGGCTTCCCTGGTGGTGCAGTGGTTGAGAATCTACCTGCCAATGCAGGGGACATGGGTTCGAGCCCTGGTCTGGGAAGATCCCACATGCCGCGGAGCGGCTAGCCCCGTGAGCCACAATTACTGAGCCTGCGCGTCTGGAGCCTGTGCTCCGCAACAAGAGAGGCCGCGATAATGAGAGGCCCGCGCACCGCGATGAGGAGTGGACCCCACTTGCCGCAACTAGAGAAAGCCCTCGCACAGAAACAAAGACCCAACACAGCCATAAATAAATAAATAAAATTTTTAAAAAAAGCAAAAGAAATCTGAATGAAGTATGGTCTTAAAAAAAGAAGAATAAAAATAAAATAAAAAAACACATCCCCTGCCTCTGGGAGGGCAGCGGTTTACAGGGTAAAAGAAGTCACCAACAATTTCTTTTGAAACCGTAAACATGTAAGGAAAGAAATGGCCTAGTTCATAGACAGTATTGCACAATACCTTAGATTTTCACGATACAAGTTACTTTGAAGCCTACTTCCAGATACCCTGTGGGTGGTGGTGGGTTTCTCTAGGTTCATGGACTTTGGGGTAAAAGGCGGGCATCGAGTCAAGTGTAGACAGGGTGAGCGGGAGCCCCGCCCTCGGGCCTTTGTATTCCAGCCCCTTCTCCATGATTGTTCGCCCCCCCCCCTTGGTGGCCACTTGCCGCCAGGAGCCTCGGGGGAGGCATTGGCCTCGTCCTCACTCACGCTGACGTCGGGTCAGGAATGGCGGCGGCCCCGTGCCTTGGTCAGGGTGCCTTGGACAGCACCTGGGCTCCGGTTAGGTTAAGGGTGATCTCCTGCGGCCAGTGGATAGACTAGGCCGGCAAGGCTTCGGGTACCCCGCGGGGCCACCTCCGAGCCGGGCAGACGGAGTGGAGGTGCCTCTCAGGTGAGAGCCGGAGGCCACGTGGGTGAGAAGCTTCCCCGGCTCACCTCCTCCGGGGGGCCCTGGACCCCGCGTCCCTGACTGTCCTGCGCCACGTGTGCCATGGGGACGGGGACGAGGGCACAGAGGCCTCAGCCTGGCCGGCAGCCGCTCAGCCCGAGGGTCCTGGACGCCAGGGTGGCAGCAAGGCCGGCCCGCTCTCCTCGGCGGCCCCGGCGGGCGGCGGGTGAGGTTCCGTGTTCCCGGCGGGAGGACTTGGCTCCCAGGTGCCGTGTGGCCCGAGCCACCCCAGGAGCGATGGAGAACGTTCGGGCGCTGAGCCCAAAGCCCGGCCTTCCCGCCCTTGCGCCTCGGTCCCCGCTTTGCACCGCGCTCCGCGCGAGCCGGCAGGACCCCCGGGGCCCGGGCCCGAGGCTGTGGCCCCGCCTCCGTCTCCAGGCGGCGTTTCCGGGCTGATCTGGGCCTTCCTGTTAAACCTGGGCAGAGAGCAAGCGGGCAGACGGGGCGTTCTGCCTAATTCTCCGCGGCCCTCAGCCTGGACCTCGCCCGCGTCCCCCCGTCCCCCCGAGGCAGGACCTCAGGCACGTTCCTGAATAACAGGAGGGACAGGGTGGTGGCCCGTCACCAGACTTCAGTCCCGCTGGAAGGGGGACGGACAGTGACGCCTCTGGTGACACTGCTGGAGAACGGGCTGGCGGCTCTCAAAACCCTCAAAACGTCTCTCAAAACCCAACTCAGGGGTTTGTCTCCCCCAAAAGCTGAAATGACTAGTCCCTTCTTTTTTTTTGGCAGTATGCGGGCTTCTCACTGCTGTGGCCTCTCCCGTGGCGGAGCACAGGCTCCAGACGCGCAGGCTCAGCGGCCATGGCTCACGGGCCCAGCCGCTCTGCGGCACGTGGGATCTTCCCGGACCGGGGCACGAACCCGTATCCCCTGCATCGGCAGGTGGACTCTCAACCCCTGCGCCACCAGGGAAGCCCTGACTAGTCCCTTCTTAAAACTATCTCTCCTTGTTAAACCTGATGACCAGGTCACTCTGGACTGAATGTTTGTGTCCCCCCAAAATTCATATGTTAAACCCCTACCCCCCGAAATGTGATGGTATTTGGAGGTGGGGCCTTTGGGAGGTAATTAGGTTAGATGAAGTCAAGAGGGTGGGCTCTCAAAACGGAATTAGTGCCTTTAACGGAAGAGACCGGAGCAGGCGCGCTCTCTACCCTGTGAGGATACAGCGAGAAGGCGGCCGTCTGTGAACCAGGAAGCAGGCCCTCACCAGACACCTGATCTCAGACTTCCGTTCTCCAGACCCCGGAGAAACAAACAACGTGCGTTGTTTAGGCTCCCCCAAGTCTGCATTTTGTTACAGCCGCCCAGGCTGACTGAGATGGTCTACGGGGACCCCTGGGGGGCAGGAGTTTTCCTCTCTGCATGGGGCACAGGCGTTGGATGGATTTCCATTAACACGAAGTGAATTAATGAGTCGCCAGGACTAGGGATCCCGCCCGCGAGCCTGGAGCAACCTAGGAGGTGATGTTATTTAAACGTAGGGCCTCGTCGTTTCTGTTCATTTTACTTCAGAGGCAGAAGCAAACGAACTGGTGATGTTTTAGGAGGCGAGGAAAAGCCTCTATCCTCTCCGTGATGAGAAGACCACGCTCAAAGGTGATCAAGGTGAAGCTCAGGGAAGCTGGGAATGTTGCTTCTTCAGGCCTCTGCCCGGGCCTTCCTGTTGCTCCTGGGAGGGCAGCCTCCTGCGGGCGCTGACGGCCGGATGCAGGAGTCACAGCTGCCTGAGCCAGTTCCCCTGCCGCCTGCCGCTCCCAAGGGCCCTACTCAAAAGTCACGGCCCGGAAAGGCAGTTTCCACAGGACGGGCCACAGATGTGGCAGCTTTCTGCTCATCAGGGGATGAGCCTGCCCGAGGTGCTAAGGGATTCACAACCAGCCTGGTGAACACAGGAGGCCGGAGCCTGTCCTGTGGACGCAGAGGCACCAACAGCTCGGGTTTCCTGCGAGGGATGGAGCGGCCGGAAGGACCAGGCTGATGGGAACACAAAACCAACCGCCTGCTTCCGAGCGGAGCCCGGGAGAACCCAACTGCGGTGGAGACAGGGAGTCAGGGAGGCCCGTGGGCGGCCCCGCGGCTTCCTGGCGGTGGGGGGCCCCCGTTTCATGTAAGATTTTCACCTTTGGGGGCCTGAGACGATGCTTCCCATGGAGAGCATCCCAGCCTCTGTGACCCAGGAATTATTTTGGCTCCATACTCTTTCCCAGACGGGCTTCCAGATGCAGCGCATTTGCCTTTGGCTCTTTTTTTCCCGGATGCTTTCGAAATTCTCTCCTGGATTGGACTCCCCTGCCCGTTTCTCTCCTCTAACCTGCCTTCCCAGCCAGGGTGGGCGCTGGCCCGCAGCTCCTGGCGGGCGAGGGGCAGAGATCGGGATGGGGCGCCATCTAGTGGCGAGTGGAGAGACGACTGGGTGACTTGGTCCTTTCGCCGTCTCCCTCCTGCCTCCCAGTTGCTGGGAGGACAGAACTGACCTTCTGGCAGGACAGCTCCCCAGCCCTTAGCAGTCACCCCTGCCTCGCAGTGTGGGGAGAGATGGGGTGGGTCCCGGGAGGTCTGGTCCTTAAGCTCCCAGGCCCATCCTCCAGAGACGGGGTCAGCAGGTCTGGGATAAGCCCAGAAATTCACTCTGTTCACCACCTGTCGGGCGATTCTGACACAGGTGGCCTTTGGATGTAGGAATGCGGCCCGTGGAGGCGGGGAAATGGCTCATATGATAAACGCCGTGGACAGAAGATCCCCTGTGTACTGTAGACCTCATACCTTGGGCCGGAACCTCCCACTTTCACAGTCTCGCACACCAGTAAAGCAGGACCCGCTCTGCAGTTAGGATAGAACCCCGCTTTTGGGTGGCTGGGGGCTTCCTTCTCCCCGGAGGAGAGCTGCTGTTGCTGGTACGTGGTGGAGGCCCAGCTAACACGTGCTGGGGAGACTGGTTTTCCCTCTGTGGAGAATACCTATAAGTAGAGATGTCTGCTTTCTCTTTGGACACCAGAGGAAAGATATTCACTGCAAGCATAGAGCAAGGGGACAGCTTCCAAGAGCTGCAGAGAGGGGAATCACAGAGAGCCTGGCCTCAGAGGCCTGCGGTGCTCGGGGATTTCAGAGGCCAGGAGACACAGAGGAAACACCCCTCGGTAATTCCCCTTCCACGGACTAGTGGAAAATCGTGCCCCTAAATGCACACGGCAAGGTCTGAAGAAGGTCTTGGGAAGAAATGCATCGTGGAATGTTATTAAAATGCTTAGGGCCCCATGTCTAATCTGCAACAGATCCTAATTCTTGGGGTTACTATTGAAATGCGTTCCTTTCCAGGCTGAACGAAGCTGGCGTAGGCAGGAGGGTCATGGAGTGAGGGCTTTTGCTCCCATGTCTGGTGTCCAGTGGTCATATAAGCCTGGGCCCCCTGCCCTTACTGAGTGGCTCCGGGGAAGAGTCTCTCTGAGGCCTGGTTTCCTCATTTGCAACAGCCGAAGGTGACAGTTCCTTCCCCGTTGGATTGTTGGGAGAATCAGATGAAACGGTGCATCAGGGCTGGCATATAAGTGCTTGATAAATGTTTGCAATTATGACCTAAAGACAATATAACATTCAAAGAAGTTCATGGAAATCAACGTAAATTTTAAGCTGGCGTGTTTTTCAGTGACTGGGAAGCTATCATCTTTAGGCTAAAAAAAAGAACCGTGTTATTTTTCTTTTTTGGTTTGGTTTTTCATGAAAAAAAAGTTAAAAAAGCTCTCCCCAAACTTAAATGAGCCAATGAACTGAAGGAAATTTACAATTGCAGGAGCCATTACATTTCAAGGCCTCCCTGGGGGCCGGGGAGAAGCCATTGCTCCATTGCTCCAGCTCATGGAATCATTCGAGAGTGCCCTTCCTGGGACTGGACAAAATGATGCAGGCCAATTTTCCATCTGCAGTGCTGTGAGGACAGTTCCCACTGGCCACTGACCGGTCTGAGGCCTGTGACTAGGTGATGGCTTTCTTTCCGCATGGAAAAACCGCATTTAATGGGAGAGATCACATCACAGTCGTGGAATCCTTTGCATCTCACCATGGACAGAAGCATTTCCTAGTTCATTTCCCTGGAGTCCGACCGCCAGAAAGCACTGACCCCGTTGCAAACACGAAAGTCCACCTGATATAACGAGAGTTTTCCCCAAGCCACGGCCACATCTGCCTCAAGTTGGGAAGCATCCTTAACGTTATTCCTACGGGGGCTGCTGCCCAGGGTACGAACAGGAATGGCCTTCACACAGGCCGCTCGTTGAAAGAGGGCTGGATCCAGCAAATCCAGTCTTAAATCGGTTACTTACAAACTGTATGATCTTGAGAAATTCTTCCTTTTCAGCTCCTGTGTATTCATCGGTAAAGGAGGTGATTAAACTATCTCACAGAATAAAACCGAGGGAAGTGGCATTGTGTTATACAACGCTCGATGCATAGATATTAGTTGACTATGAGTATGTGGGAGGGGAAGGGTTGACGTGTTGCTGAGGATCAGGTAAAGAAACCGTAAGAGCAAAAGCTTGTAGAAGGTTTGTAACTAGATGTCAAAGGCATATAGTCATTTATCCAGTAAGACAGGTCAGCACCAGGCAACGTGGTCCGTATGGGTCCAGGAGGAGGAAGTCTGTTTCCTGGAGACTTCCAGAAAAGTCTCTGAAACATTAGATGCATGTTATATATGAAAAGTATGCAAATCCTAATTGTATTTCATGTACATAACGATAAACGCACGTGCAGCAGGAGGGTGAAGTGAAGACACACAGGAGACACACACAATCCTCCACGTGAAGCCGGAGGGTTGGAGACTGGCGCCCACAAGCCAAGGGACGCCAGAGCTCACCAGCAAACCACCAGGAGGGGCTTCAGGGGGGTCGTGGCCCTGCTGACGCCTTGAGTTTGGATGTCTAGCCTCCAGAGCTGAGAGACACTGCATTTCTCCTGTTTAAGCCCCCAGTCTGTGGTTCTCGGTTATGGGAGCCCTAGGAAATGCACACAGGTTTGGGGTGGGAGGTTTAACTGATTCAGTGAGGAATTCTAACTCAGAATAAAATTAGGTGGAGAAGTTGAGATTCTCGTAGGTCTGATCAACCATTCTTATGCGCAGCAAAGTTGTTGGACCGAAGCAGTTAGCCCTACTTTCAGGTGAAGTTTCCAAACGCAGATAAACATGCCAGCTGGCTGGGCAGACCAATCTCTTTGAAGGGAGAGGATTCGAACATACATAGTTTTCTAGATGAAGTAAAACTGATAAATTAGAAAATTATTGTTTGCTTTCAAAATGCTAGCCAGTGGGGCTTCCCTGGTGGCGCAGTGCGTGAGAGTCCGCCTGCCGATGCAGGGGACACGGGTTCGTGCCCCAGTCCGGGAGGATCCCACATGCCGCGGAGCGGCTGGGCCCGTGAGCCATGGCCGCTGAGCCTGTGCGTCCGGAGCCTGTGCTCCGCAACGGGAGAGGCCACAACAGTGAGAGGCCCACGTACCGCAAACAAACAAACATAAGTTTGCTAAAGAATCAAGATTACCTGTTACAAATAGTATTTTATCTATATACAATATTTGAGTTGCATGTCTAGTATATTTTTTAACATCTTTATTGGAGTATAGTTGCTTTACAATGGTGTATTACTTTCTGCTTTATAACAAAGTGAATCAGTTATACATATACATATGTTCCCATATCTTTTCCCTCTTGCGTCTCCCTCCCTCCCACCCTCCCTATCCCACCCCTCTAGGTGGTCACAAAGCACTGAGCTGATCTCCCTGTGCTATGCGGCTGCTTCCCACTAGCTATCTGTTTTACATTTGGTAGTGTATATATGTCCATGCCACTCTCTCACTTTGTCACAGCTTACCCTTCCCCCTCCCCATATCCTCAAGTCCATTCTCTAGTAGGTCTGTGTCTTTATTCCCATCTTACCCCTAGGTTCTTCATGACCATTTTTTTTTTTTAGATTCCATATATATGTGTTAGCATACAGTATTTGTTTTTCTCTTTCTGACTTACTTCACTCTGTATGACAGACCCTAGGTCCATCCACCTCACTACAAATAACTCAATTTCGTTTCTTTTTATGGATGAGTAATATTCCATTGTATATATGTGCCACATCTTCTTTATCCGTTCAGCTGTAGATGGACACTTAGGTTGCTTCCATGTCCTGGCTATTGTAAATAGTGCTGCAATGAACACTGTGGTACATGTCTAGTATATTAAGTGCTGAATATCAGTGATTCAGTTCAGCAGGGATTTGTTGTAGCCCTCACATGTGTCTGGTGACTGTTTCACCTGCTCTCATCTAGAGAAAAAAGCAGAATTCATTCAATATGGTAACTCTAAATTTTTCTGTATCTATTAAGTGTTTATCTCAGGGAACATGTAATTGTGCCAGTTATTATGAGTACCAATAATCATAAAACTTCATTTTTAAAAGCATTTGATACAGACTGAGAAGAAATTACATTAGGACAGGCAGTAGAACTGCTTGAACTTCCAGCTGGCATGTTGAATCCTTTCCTATAAATCGCAGAGAACAGAACGCTTTATCGCTCAGTTATGACTTTTCCTGTGAAAACAGGATCCTTGTGCTAGATCAGAATTTGCCAACGTGTAGCAGGAAACCCCTCAGAAATAGCCCCCCAACCCCCAGATCGCAAGCATGCTTTGTACAGGCTGTGAAGTAGTTCCATACCTGGAGACAAAAGTGATCACGATGCATCAATTTCTTTTTAGTCTTCTAAAGCAAACTGAGGAGACTCAGCCTTGCCTGTTCTTATCTGTGTCCATGCAGAGAGAAAAGTGGAAATAGAAGATTATGAAGCCAGATGTCTCCACCTGGGTCATGTGCTGATAACTGAGCAAACACTAGGAGAGGATTTGGGGTGGAAAGCCACACTGTCTCTGCTTTGAGAAGTTGCTAATGATGTGAGTCTATTGATATGTTCACCTGACATTCATCCACTCATCCAATCATTCATCCATCCATCCATCCATCCATCCATCCATCCATCCATCCATTTATCCATCCATCCATCCATCAATTTATCCATCCATCCATCCATCCATCCGTCCACCCACCCATCCATCCATCCATCCATCCATCCATCTGACCATCCATCCAGTCATCCATCCATCCATCCATCCATCCATCCAGTTGGCATTTCTTAAGCAATTTCTCTATTTTGCCTGATACTTTCTTACCATCAGATAATTTCTTTCTCTTCTTCAGCACGGAGGAAGTCCTTGCTGGGCACCTGTGGACAAGAGCAAACTGTCTTTTGGCCACTGAGTTGCCTGCCCACTCTGGACCAGCCAGCTTCAGCAGAGATGTTTTTTCCTCAAGTTCTCCACTCACCACCTTAAATAATTCTGTCTGGACGAAGAAAAATGGCACCCCTTACGGGGTCCCCCAAAGGTGTCTGGCAAGGTTCTCTAAGTGTCGGAAGAGACTTGTCAAACTGCTTCCAGACTACTTGTCTCCCAGTGAAGGCACCAAAGGCCACAACATTTTTTATGAGGCAGCTCGGGAGGAGATTCAACTGTTATGGAAAGGTGGTCTAGAGGAAGATCAGAGAGATGGTGTCATCCTGGAGGGTGACAAGAATGCTGCTCCACGCAGGAAACTTTCTCAGAGAGAAGCTGATGGAAGCTGAGGCAAGGCTGGGGTCCAGCTCTCCTGGAAGCAGGTCTCCTGGTGTCTTGAGTGCTATAGAGACCCTGCCATGTTGCTTCCAGGAGCATTTTGATGTGCCTTTTGATGCTGCTGTTTTGACCCAGAGGAGATCATATTTTCTTATGATATAAGCCAGTGTACAGAGGATAGACTGGACTTCACACAACAGCAGAAACTTTTTTTAAAACTCATTTCTTGGGCTCCCCTGGTGGCGCAGTGGTTGGGAGTCCGCCTGCCAATGCAGGGGACGTGGGTTCGTGCCCCGGTCCAGGAGGATCCCACATGCCGTGGAGCGGCTGGGTCCATGAGCCATGGCTGCTGAGCCTACGCGTCTGGACCCTGTGCTCCGCAACGGGAGAGGCCAAAATAGTGAGAGGCCTGCGTATCGCAAAAAAAAAAATTCATTTCTTTAGCGCTCCCCGCAGGTGGTATAGGTTATCTCATTCAATTATCTTAGTATTTGTTACTCTTTTCCCCATCGTTTTTATTTTATTACTTTATTGTTAAATAACTTTATTGACATGTCATTTACATATAAAAATTGTGTATATTTAAGGTGTACAACTTGATGTTTTGACATATGTATGAATTTTGAAAACATTCGAGATTGGCTAAATAATTTATCCATCACCTCTGCATAGTTACCGTGTGTGTGTGCACGTGTGTGTGGTGAGTTGATGTAAGATCTATCCTAACCATTGTCACTGTGCTGGAGGATCTCAAGAACTCCTTCCTCCTGCGTAACTGAAACTTTGTACCACTTGGCCAGCACCTCATTTCCCCCTCCCCCCATTGTTTTAAGTAAATGACATCAGAGAAGCTGTGAGAGATTAAAGACCTTGCACAGAATCACAATGTTACTAACTCTTGGAGCTGCCAAAGCGCTTTGCATTTTAGTGTAAAGGGAGGGTAAGAGGTGAAACAATTTCCCAGTTTTTACCCTAACTCACATCCAACGATATACCTGAAAGCATTTGTCCGGAGAGGGTAGTAGAAAGGACTCAGAAACCAGCGCTGCACAGATCTCAGGCAGTGGTGTGCAGAGCTGGCTAGCATCTAGTGTATACCCTTAATAAAGCTTCCAGTGTCCCCCACTTTGCTCCGTTTCCCGGGGCGGGGAGGAATGGCTCTGTAGGGAGGAAGGGGGTTGGGAGGGGAGGGGCCACAGGGCATACACACGCCCGGAGGGGGCGTGGTACCCAGAGCCAGGTAGAGGGTGGTGTGCGGTGAGCTGGGGCTGGTACCACTTTGAACTTTGCATGGCCTTCCGCCTGTGGTACCTGCTCAGGGAATGGGAGGAGGCCTTCCCCAAAGACCAGTAACCATGTACCTTTCTTTCCTTACTTACTTTAAAGAAATTATGGTAAGACATACATAACATAAAATTCACTCTTTTAACCATTTCTAAGTGTACAGCTCAGTGGCATCAGTTAGATTCGCATGGTTGTGTGACCGTCACCACCACCATCCCTCTCCAGAACCTTTTCATCTTCCCGAACAGAATCTCTGTCCCCATGAGACACGAACTCCCCTCCCCCTCCCCCAGCCCCTGGCCCCCACCACTCTGTTTCCTGTCCCTGTGCATCTGATTCCTCTAGGGACCTCTCGTAAGTAGCATCATACGGTATTTGCCCTTTTGTGTCTGGCTTATTTCATTTAGCTTAATGGCCTCGAGGTTAATCCATGTTGTAGCGTGGGTGAGAATCTTCTTCCTTTTTTTTTTTTTTTTTTTTCTTGCAGTACGCGGGCCTCTCACTGCTGTGGCCTCTCCCATTGCGGAGCACAGGCTCCGGACGCGCAGGCTCAGCGGCCATGGCTCACGGCCCAGCCGCTCCGCGGCACGTGGGATCCTCCCGGACCGGGGCATGAACCCGCGTCCCCTGCATCGGCAGGCGGACTCTCAACCCCTGCACCACCAGGGAAGCCCTCTTATTCTGTTTTAAGCCTCATTAATATTGCAGTGTATGGATAGACCATATTCGTTCATCTGCCCATCGTCTGGTGGACACCTAAGTTGTTTCCACCTCTTGGCTGTTGTGTATCTTTCTTAAAGACCTCACTCACCCCAGGGCCAAGTGCTCTAGGGTATGTCATCCTTTTCACAAATCATCACGTATAGTTACTACTCAACTTGCCATTTATAAACAATGCTTTTTCCTTAGAAATGACTTTAGCTCATGAAACTAGAAACAGATGAAAAGCAAGAGAATGATAAACCCAGCATTTGTGAGTGGAGTCCTGTCTGGGGTGGGGGGGGCAGTGGGATGGGTGTTAGTTGGTGGTGATGACCTACTTCTCGGGTGAAGCAGTGGCCTCACCACGATCACTGTTATGTACACACCCTTGTTTTCTCTATCAAACACAAAAGCAGTAATATAGGAAATTTTTCTCCAGCCTAGTAATTTTCCACATTGGCTCTGAGGTGAGATGTAAATGGTACAAATTACTGGCAGACTTGGCTGAAGTTCACCTAGTTTTGCTTCGGGAAGGGACTACCCCGAGCTCAGTGGCAGGTGGGTGGAGCAGGGAGGTCTGGGGGTCTCTTCCCTCCCAGCTGTCTCTCCCTTGGGGACCGTTGAGCCTCCAGGACCCGTGTGGCCAGGTTCAGGTTCAGTCTCAGGCTGGGGTCCTCCAGAGGGTCAGCTCTAATCTCTGTTGGCTCCGGAGGGTGGCCTCTGGGGTCACCAGCGCCCACCTCATGAGCGCCCACACGGCCCCGGCATCCCTCAGTGCCATCCCTCTCACCCCGTGTTCTTGGCCTCAGGAGAGAAGCGGGACCGCCACGGCCCTGGGTAGCGCTGGGACGAGCCCGTGGTCTCCAGCCCTGCCTTCCTCTGCAGCCCACGTGCCGGCCAGTGAGCAGGTGTGATGCTGGCAGGAAGTTTTCTCCTTGAGGACACCCCTGACTCCTGCTTCCAGCTCCTTGTACAGCGATGCCTCCTGCTTGCTCCAACTTTCCCGTATCTGCGGGCTGTTAGCACATGCCCTGCCCTCTCAGTCCCAGTGCAGTGAAGTTCTACAGATCTAGTCACTCCGCCTTCCTTCAAAAATCAGTCCCTCGGGCTTCCCAGGTGGCGCAGTGGTTGGGAGTCCGCCTGCCGAAGCAGGGGACGCGGGTTCGTGCCCAGGTCCGGGAAGATCCCACATGCCTCGGAGCGGCTGGGCCCGTGAGCCATGGCCGCTGAGCCTGCGCGTCTGGAGCCTGTGCTCCACAACGGGAGAGGCCACAACGATAAGAGGCCCGCGTACAGCAAAATAATAATAATAATAATAAATTAATTAATTAAAAATTCAAAAAAAATCAGTCCCTCCTTGTTGGTTATGTAGCACAGGGGACTCTGCTCAGTATTCTGTAATAACCTAAATGGCAAAAGAATCTGAAAAAGAATAGATCCATGTATATGTATAACTGAATCACCTTGCTATACACCTGAAACTAACACAACATTGTTAATCACCTCTATCCCAATATAAAATAAAAGTTAAAAAAAATCAGTCCCTCCTGTTCACTCATCGTTGGGCTGTGCTTTGGACTATCTCTGCCATGAACACTCACACACACACACACACACACACACTCTCTCATGCACACACTAACATGTACACACACGGACACACTCCCAGTCACTCTCACACCCCGTGGGGCATGCACTATCCATTATCTCACTTCTTCACACACTCTTCTCTCCCTGTTTCAGAGTCAACACAGGTCCCTCACAAGCTGAGAAAACTGTGATTTGCCAATTCCGCTAGACTTCTTCTTGTCAAACAGATTTTTAAAACCACAATTCAGTCTGATGCCTTAACTCCTTTATTCTCACAGATGCTGTCATCATTAGGACGAAATAGTTATTCTTAGTGACTAATTGGTGATGCCGGGGGTCATAAGAGGTTATCGGACAGCTTATCATTAGCCTGGGAAAAGACTACAATTCAAAATACAAGGTGCGGTTTGTGCTGAATATCTATGGCTGTTGCATCATCGTAAAGTCAAAAACTTTTAAGTAGAGTTGGGTACCATCTCTGTACGTATCTATAGATAGAAAGATAGATAAGTTTCTTTCTCCATTCATCCGCTGACAACCCTTAGGTTGTTTCCATGTCTTGAATGTTGCAATGAACATGGGGGTGCGTGTATCTTTTTAAGGTCGTGTTTTCCTTTCCTTGGGATAAGTACCCAGAAGTGGAATTGCTGGTATATGTGGTGTTGTATTTAGTTTTTTGAGGGAACTCCATACCATTCTCCATAGTGGATGCACCAATTTACTTTCCCACCAACAGCGTACAAGGTTCGCTTTTCTACACATCCTCACCAATGCTTGTTATCCCTTGTCTCTTTGATGATGGCTATTCTGACAGGTGTGAGATGATATCATTGTGAATTTGATTTGCATTTCCCTGATGATTAGTGATGTTGAGCACCTTTTTTATACCTGTTGGATATCTGTAGGTCTTCATTGGAAAAATGTCTATTCAGGTCCTCTGCCCATTTTAAAAAGCAGATTGTCTGTTTTTTTGCTATTGAGTTGTATGAGTTCCCTCTCAAACATTTTAAGGGTACAGTTCAGTGGCATTAAATACATTCACTTTGGGCTTCCCTGGTGGCGCAGTGGTTGGGAGTCCGCCTGCCGATGCAGGGGACGCGGGTTCATGCCCCGGTCCGGGAAGATCCCACATGCCACGGAGCGGCTGGGCCCGTGAGCCATGGCCGCTGAGCCTGCGCGTCCGGAGCCTGTGCTCCGCAACGGGAGAGGCCACAACAGTGAGAGGCCCGCATACTGCAAAAATAAAATACATTCACTTTGTTCTACTTCAATTATCACTATCCATCTCCAGCCTTTCTTCCCCTTTTAAATAGACTTTATATTTTAGAGCAGCTTTAGATTCACAGCGAAATTGAGGGGAGGGTACAGCGGGTTTCCATACACCCCCTGCCCCTGGGCTCAGCGAGTTCCGAGTGGTGGCTTCCTCACTTCTCCTGCCGTAAGGTTTTTTTTTTTTTAACATCTTTATTGGAGTATAATTGCTTTACAATGTTGTGTTAGTTTCTGCTATATAACACAGTGAATGAGCTATACATATACATATATCCCCATATCCCCTCCCTCTTGTGTCTCCCTACCACCCTCCCTATCCCACCCCTCTAGGTGGTCACAAAGCACGGAGCCCGATCTCCCTGGGCTATGCAGCTGCTTCCCACTAGCTATCTGTTTTACATTTGGTAGCGTATATATGTTCATGCCACTCTCTCACTTGGCCCCAGCTTACCCTTCCCCCGCCCCGTGTCCTCGAGTCCATTCTCTACGTCTGTGTCTTTATTCCTGTCCTGCCCCTGGGTTCATCAGAACCATTTGTTTCTTTTATTCCATATGTATGTGTTAGCATATGGTATTTGTTTTTCTCTTTCTGACTTACTTCACTCTGTATGACAGACTCTAGGTCCATCCACCTCACTACAAATAACTCAATTTCGTTCCTTTTTATGGCTGAGTAATATTCCATTGTATATATGTGCCACATCTTCTTTATCTAGTCATCTGTTGATGGACACTTAGGTTGCTTCCATGTCCTGGCTATGGTAAATAGAGCTGCAATGAACATTGTGGTACATGACTCTTTTTGAATTATGGTTTTCTCAGCATATATGCCCAGTAATGGGATTGCTGGGTCATGTGGTAGTTCTATTTTTAGTTTTTTAAGGAACCTCTATACACTTCTCCATAGTGGCTGTATCAATTTACATTCCCACCAGCAGTGCAAGAGGGTTCCCTTTTCTCCACACCCTCTCCAGCATTTCTTGTTTGTAGGTTTTTTGATGATGGCCATTCTGACTGTTGTGAGGTGGTACCTCATTGTAGTTTTGATCTGCATTTCTCTAATGATTAGTGATGTT
Organism: Mesoplodon bidens; assembly: GCF_964165515.1. Classification (NCBI taxonomy): domain Eukaryota; kingdom Metazoa; phylum Chordata; class Mammalia; order Artiodactyla; family Ziphiidae; genus Mesoplodon; species Mesoplodon bidens. The sequence goes on along the minus strand of NC_138181.1, from coordinate 34,860,124 downwards.
GAGCATTCTTTCATGTGTTTGTTGGCAATCTGTATATCTTCTTTGGAGAAATGTCTCTTTAGATCTTCTGCCCATCTTTGGATTGGGTTGTTTGTTTTTTTGATGTTGAGCTGCATGAGCTGTTTGTATGTTTTGGAGATTAATCCTCTGTCAGTTGCTTCGTTTGCAAATAGTTTATCCCATTCTGAGGGCTGTCTTTTCATTTTTTTTTTATAGTTTCCTTTGCTGTGCAGAAGTTTTAAGTTTCATTAGGTCGCATTTGTTTATTTTTGTTTTTATTTCCCTTTCTTTAGGAGGTGGGCCAAAAAGGATCTTGCTGTGATTTGTGTCATGGAGTGTTCTGCCTGTGTTTTCCTCTAAGAGTTTTATAGTGTCTGGCCTTACATTTAGGTCTTTAATCCATTTTGAGTTTATTTTTGTGTATGGTGTTAGGGAGTGTTCTAATTTCATTCTTTTACATGTAGCAGTCCAGTTTTCCCAGCACCACTTACTGAAGAGGCTGTCTTTTCACCATTGTATACTCTTACCTCCTTTATCAAAGATAAGGTGACCATATGTGCATGGATTTATCTCTGGGACTTTTATCCTGTTCCATTGATCTATATTTGTTTTTGTGCCAGTACCATACTGTCTTGATTACTGTAGCTTTGTAGTATAGTCTGAAGTCAGGGAGCCTGCTTCCTCCAGCTCTGTTTTTCTTTCTCATGATTGCTTTGGCTATTCAGGGTCTTTTGTGTTTCCATACAAATTGTGAAATTTTTTGTTCTAGTTCTGTGAAAAATGCCATTGGTAGTTTGATAGGGATTGCATTGGATCTGTAGATTGCTTTGGGTAGTAGTCATTTTCACAATGTTGATTCTTCCAATCCAAGAACATGGTATGTCTCTCCAGCTGTTTGTAACATCTTTAATTTCTTTCATCAGTGTCTTATAGTTTTCTGCATACAGGTCTTTTGCCTCCTTAGGTAGGTTTATTCCTAGGTATTGTATTCTTTTTGTTGCAATGGTAAATGGGAGTGTTTCCTTAATTTCCCTTTCAGATTTTTTATCATAAGTGTATAGGAATGCAAGAGATTTCTGTGCATTAATTTTGTATCCTGCTACTCTACCAAATTCACTGATTAGCTCTAGTAGTTTTCTGGTAGCATCTTTAGGATTCTCTACGTATAGTATCATGTCATCTGCAAACAGTGACCGTTTTACTTCTTTTCTGATTTGGATTCCTTTTATTTCTTTTTCTTCTCTGATTGCTGTAGCAAAAACTTCCAAAACTATGTTGAATAATAGTGGTGAGAGTGGGCGACCTTGTCTTGTTCCTGATCTTAGAGGAAATGGTTTCAGTTTTTCACCATTGAGAATGATGTTGGCTGTGGGTTTGTCATATATGGCCTTTATTATGTTGAGGTAGTTTCCCGCTATGCCTACTTTAGGATTCTGCAGTATACCTGGATCAATCAATGTGATATACCATATTAACATATTGAAGGATAAAAACCATATGATAATCTCAGTAGATGCAGAAAAAGCTTTTGACAAAATTCAGCACCCATTTATGATAAAAACTGCTGTAAGGTTTTAATGCAGGCAACGTGACGGCCCCTCCAGCTGATGCCATTCTTCCTAGAAGCTGCCATGGTCCCATCTCATGCAGGGCTGTGCTCCAGCAGACACCCAGATCCCCACCAGCAGGAATTTTTGGTTAGGTTTTGTGAGGGGAATTCAAAGGCCTGTCTCTGTGGTTCTCTGGCAAAGATCCCAGGCCCCAGGGAGGCCTTTTAAACTGGGTACCTGGCGGGAAATGAAGCACTGAAAGCAATTACCTACTGGCAGAGAGTGAGACCAGTTGATTAGAGAACCGAACATACAAATCCATTTACACCTGGTCTTGATGCTGACCAGGTGGGGCTTCAGCAGTCAGGGCCGCTGGGGCAGGCATCACTGTGGAAGCTGTGTTTTGCAGCAAGCGTCTGGCTGGGGTGAAGGACAAGCTAAAACCCAACCAGACAGGGCAGACTTTTCCTGCTGTGTAGGACGGGGCGACAGGAGCTGGTGGCGGTGAGGGCGGGGGACATGGAACCAAGTTAAGGGCTGACAATCCAGAGAGAGGAAGAAACTAACATCGCGGAGGTTTACTGCTACAGTATTTCAATTTAGGTTCTCTCTTTCTTCCTTTTTTTGGTAATTAGTATGTATTGCGAGCCCCACATGCCAAACACCATGGTAGGCCTGTTCCTTGTGTGACCTCAAAACGGCTTACAACCTCCCTGCAAAACAGGCGCTAGCGTTCAGCCCACTTCCTGGAGCAGCAGACTGAGGCAGGAGGCAGGGACCCCGGCCGAGGTCACGGCGGGCCCGCTTGACACAAAGCCAAGCACTGCCCTTTGCATTTGCCTGCCCCTTGTGGAGGTCCAGATCCTGCTGCTCAGTGATGCATTTATTTTCCACCCTGAGTTTATAGATGTTGTGTACATTTTCAGATAAAAATAGAATCTTTCTGGGAGATGGCCAAAGCATGATGAGAAAGTATCTTGAAAATTGCCAAGTGTTACAAAGAAGGTATTTTAAACAACCTCATTATACATTTCTGCACAAAGTGTTATTGTTTCTATTATTAGGGTGCAGTGGACAAGTCCTAGAATTCTTCTTTCTTTTTTTTTCAGCAGGACTGTCTTGGGGATATCTGGGGAGGGAAAGGAAAAAAAATTTCCCTGACTAGCTCTCTAAACAGAGGATGTCTACGTCTTATGCAGCAGGTACGGTGGTGCTGCATCCAGCATATCTTCTACCGGACAAACGTACGGTGGTGCTTTAACTCAGGACTTGAGACAGATGCGAAAAGAATTTGTTGAGGATGTAAATCTGCCCTCTGGAAAGAGAACTATATTCTGTTGAAAGGAAATTATGAAAATATTCACATTTAACAAACTGATCATTGGATAGTAAATTATTTTAAAATGTCTTTTGCCTCAGCCTTTTTCCCCACTGTCCAAGGAACACGGGCTCTGTCTGTTTACACTGTCTTCATCATTATTGCAGAAACGCAATGAGATGGGAGAGACTCCCCACCTCAAGAGCAGGGCCTGGGGAAGTAAACGCAGAGAAGTGTAGGGTTGGGAGGGCTGGCTAACGGGGAGCTTGGGGGTTAGGGTTAAGGTTAGTGTCCAGATGGCAGCATCTGTGGGTCAGTGGGGAAAGGGTGGGCAGGGAGGGAACCAGCCCAAGCAGGAGGCTTCGGAGAGGCAGGAAGAGAAGCCGGTGAGCTGTGGAGCGGGAAGTCAGCTGTGCTGAAACGTGCGTGGTCCCGGGGTGGGGAGCCAAGTGGGAGTGCAGAGTGCTGTGAACGGAAAAGGTGGGGTCAGGGTCCGGATCCTGAGTCCACCTGAACTCCTGCGACTCTGCGCCAGTCATGTCACCTCGGTTGTCTCTCAGCCTTGAAAGGAGAGGGTCAGGTTCGATGGCCCCTGAGACTTCTTCGAGACCAAATACATTCTCTGTGTCAACTGGAGGCCATGCATCGGGTTGGGGTTAGGGTTAGGGCTAGGGTTAGGGTTATAGGGTTAGGGTTAGGGTTAGGGTTATGGTCACGGTTAGCCTCAGGGAGAGCCCGAGGATGGGGGCAGCCTCAGGGGCTGAGCTGTACTTGGGGACGCAGCAGGGAAAGGAGAGCAGGTGGCCTGAGGAGGCGGCAGTGCCGGGCAAGGGTTCGGAGCAGCATTTCTTTGTGTGGACACTCGGGTGTGTTTCGATTCTTAGCAGAAACATCTAGAGAGAGAGGTGGTGAGGATAACTCATGGAGGAGGTCGGGGCAAGCAGGAAGGGATGGAGGTGCCAGGGTGGGAGACGGGGTCTTATAAGGAAGAGGACAGGAGATAGAAGAGAGGGTGCGTGAAACTCCCAACCCTTTTCCAGGGGAAAACATGGCAAGTCAAGAGGGCTCCCCTCGATGGGGTCCATCTTCCCAGCTCGGTTAGACTGAAGCACAGAGGAGGGAGTCGGTGTCAGTGCCGGGGGTGACGTCGCAGGGAAGAAGGGAGGTGGATCAAGCATTTCCAAAGCAGCAGCACAGAGAGCCCCGCTCACAGTGAAGCGGGGGGATTGAGAGTGAAGCTGGCTTCCTGCTTTGCGGGTTTTCCCCCAGAGCCTAGATAACGGCCGTCAGTGTCGGAGGGTGAAAGTTGCCATCAAATCTCTCCAACCTCTGGGCCACGGTCTGGCCTCTGGGGACCAGGGGGAGGTGGGGAGGGTCTGGGGTCCCTCAGCAGCTGCACACGCATCCTCTGGAGAGGGGAGCACAGGGGCCCCTCGACAGCTGCTGCTGAGGGCCTCGTCTCCTCAGGCTCTGGAGAGGCCCTGACTCCAGACTCACCACGCCAAAGGGGACCAGCTGGGGCCTCCCTGCTATTTCACGGCACAGACAAAGACATCGAAAGGTCCTTTATTCAACAAATGCATATCAAGTACTTAAGGTATTAGAACCAGGCAGGGTCCTAAGCCCCGGGGTGCAGTGCGGGGCGAAGCCACCCCGGGCCCACGTCTGATGGGAGAGATCAGAGGCCACGGTCACCACCTGTGCAGGGAAACAGCTCGCAGGAAGGAGGACCTCCAGCGGATCTCCTTCCCCCCCGCGCCCCCCGGCCCTGCACTGAGAGGTGGTTACAGACCCGTGTGCCGCAGGAACAGATTTCAGGAGGCCAGCGGGTCCTACCTCGCTCACCAGCTGGGCTCTGGCCAGGCTCTCCGCTCCCCCCAGACGAAGCTGTTTTCCGTCGGGTGAGGCTCCCGATCGTCCAGGTGCAGCGGCTTTGCCCTGCGTCCTGCTCTCAGCTCAGCCTTGTAGGTGAGGACGACAGGCAGGTGGTGGGTCACAGCTGTTGGAACAGACACGCCACCGAGGGTGTCAACAGCTTCCCTTGAAGAAAGGGGACCGTTGCCCAGCCCCAGTGCCTTTGCTTCGGGCGCAGAGCCTTTCCAAATGTTGGGGAACTCTCTGGAGGAGGAAAGAAAGGAAGACATCAGGCACTCTCATCGCCATCACCCCTGACAGGGCAATTGGTTAAAAGCAGGAGACAGTGGACAGGGGGTCACCTTCCCGCCCAGACTGGAGCAGGGCCTTGGGGACGGGCCACAGCGAGAGCACCGGTGGAGGCCGGTTTGGAATCTCAACTGTGATGCCCGAGACCCCTTTGCCTGCGCAGGAGCAGCGCCATCCAAGCTGGGAGCGGGGACAGGGGGTAGGCTTCAGCCTCAGCCGGGGCCACTTGGACTTATCATGTTTTCCTCTAACCCCGCTGTGGTCCCCACCCCCGGAAGCCTCTAATCTGGAGGCTGTGCTCTCTGGAGCAGCTCCCAGGAGACCGAGCTTTCTCCCAGGGCTGGAAGACTTTCCTCTGTGTGTGATGCTGGAAACGTCCCAACTGAGGCGGGAGGAGTCCCCCCCAGGGCCCGTTGGTCCTTCCTTGCAGACCCGTGGAGAGTGTGGTCCCTCGATACCTGCCACCCGGGCCCTCAGGCCTCTGAGGAAGGAGGGAGGAGAGACCATCTGCAGTGCTGGCTGAGAACAAAGCGTTTCCTGTGCACTTTGCTGGGCATGTTCTGTGAGACTGGTTTGTATTCAGTGGGTATTTTCCTTGGCTCCTCTCCAAAACATAGCTTGCCTGGAGGTGGAAGAAACCAATTTGTTAACAATTCTCAGAAAAAAAGAGGCCAGGGCAGATAGCGGAGGAATCTAGAGGCAAAATCCCAGGGCAAGGACCACAGCCAGACGAGTGAGAGGCCCTGGTCCAGGCCCGGCTTTTGCCTCCTATCCAGCCATGGGCCCTCATGCCCTGCAAGGCCTCCTCCACCAGGAAGGCTTCCTGCCAGTCTCCATCTCGTGACCAACACTCTTTGCCCTGCAGGATGCGTCCTCCACAGCAATGAGCCGGATTGATCATTCTGATTTGCTTTTATGCTTGTTAAGATGGTGCAACCTTGCTTCAGGGTGCCTGCTCTCAGGCCACTGGGGTCAACGTTCCCTGAGTCCAGGGCATCTTTGATCATTTGTTTTGTTTTTCTTAATAGTCTTTTTTTTTTTTGAGAGCAGTTTTAAGTTCACCGCAAAATTGAGTGGAAGGTGCAGAGATTGCCCATAGATCCCCTGTCCCCGCCACACACAGCCTTTCTCACCAGCCACATCCTGAACCAGGTGCTACACTTGTTTCAATCAATGAGCCTCCACTGACAGATAGATCACCGTCACCCAGAGTCCGTAGTTTACATTAGGCTTCACTCTCGGGGTTGTACCTCCTATAGGTTTGGACAGATAGATAACGATGCGTATCCACCGCTATAGCATCCTACAGAGTATTTTCATTATCCTAAAAAGCCTCTATGTTTCACCCCTTCATCCTTTCCAACCCCCAACCTGTGAGGACCACTGATCTTTACCATCTCTATAGTTTGGCCTTTTCCAGAATGTCATAGAGGTGGAATCATACAGTATGAACCCTTTTCAGATTGGCTTCTTTCACTTTGTCCTATGCATTTAAGGTTCCCCATGGCTTTTCATGGCTTGACAGCTCATTTCTTTTTTCTTTTTTTAAAAATAAATTTATTTATTTTTATTTATTATTTGGCTGCGTTGGGTTTTCATTGCTGTGTGTGGGCTTTCTCTAGTTGTGGCGAGCGGGGGCTACTCTTTGTTGCAGTGCGCGGGCTTCTCATTGCGGTAGTTTCTCTTGTTGTGGAGCACGGGCTCTAGGCACGTGGGCTTCAGTAGTTGTAGCACGTGGGCTCAGTAGTTGTGTCTCGCAGGCTGTAGAGCGCAGGCTCAGTGGCTGTGGCACACGGGCTCAGTTGCTCCGCGGCATGTGGGATCTTCCCGGACCAGGGCTCAAACCCGTGTCCCCTGCATTGGCAGGCAGATTCCCAACCACTAGCACCACCAGGGAAGTCCCTCATTTCTTTTTATCACTAAATAATATCCCATTGTCTGGATGGACCACGGTTTATTTATCCATTCACATACTGAGAGACATCTTGGTTGCTTCCAAGTTTTGGCAACTATGCATAAAGCTGATATAAACATCTATGTGCAGATTTTTGGGTGGATGTAAGTTTTGACCTCCTTTGGGTAGATACCAAGGAGCGTGATTGCTGGATCACGTGGTAAGAGTGTGTTTAATTTGTAAGAAAGTGCCAAAGTGGCTGCACCATTTTGCATTCCCACCAGCAATGAATGAGAGTTCCTGCTGCTTCACATCCCCATCAGCATTTGGTGATGTCAGTGTCTGGATCTGGCCATTTTCATAGGTGTGTGGGCTATCTCACTTCCCACATGATGTGCAAAGCATCTTCTTTCACGTGCTTATTTGCCATCAGAGCATCGTTTCTCCCACACAATGACAGCATCGTACTGGGCAGTCATTGGGATCTGAGCACTGGCCTTGGTCTCATGGTCCTTATTCCTGAAATTAGGAAGAGAGCTTACTGAGGGCAGAGTCTACATCTCCTAGGTCGGAGCTTGGTCCCTAAGAATCTGGGCACCTCAGGGCGAGTAAGAGCATGTCTGCTTGTGTGATCAAGGAGAAGCTACTTCACCCACCTGAGCCTGGGAGAAGCCTAGGACCTTCTTTTTTTCCCCTTTTTTTTGCTGCATTGGGTGATCGTTGCTGCGCACGGGCTTTCTCTAGTTGCGGTAAGCGGGGGCTACTCTTTGTTGAGGTGCATGGGCTTCTCACTGCGGTGGCTTCTCTTGTTGCAGAGCATGGGCTCTAGGCACACGGGCTTCAGTAGTTGTGGGTCGCGCACTCTAGAGCGCAGGCTCAGTAGTTGTTGCACACGGGCTTAGTTGCTCTGCGGCATGTGGGATCTTCCCAGACCAGGGCTCGAACCTGTGCCCCCTGCATTGGCAGGCTGACTCTTAACCACTGCGCCACCAGGGAAACCCCAGGGCCTTCTTTAGAGGGTTGTTTCCAGTGGTAAACCTGCTGATGTATGTAGCGTAGCTCAGAGCCTGGCACATGGGCGACCCTAGGAAAGATTAGTGGATGGTGATGAGGATTGTTCAGTTTGCATTTTGGAGGAATGACCAGATTCCATTAATCCAAATAATAGCTGAGCTGCGATAAGGGAGCTGAAATCATTTTCCAGGAAACCTGAAGCCAGCAACCAGGGTGCCTTCTTGTGTTGTTTCATTATGAATATTTTGTTCTAAAATGGGTGCCTAGGAGTTTGGGGGTGATGAGTAGATAGAAAAGGTTAAAACAAAGCAACTATGCCGTGGCCACAGCTCAGTAAACTCCAACTCCTGAAGCACATATTTGGATGGAAAAACACAGTTATGACTTGAGAATTAAAACTAGAGATTAAGAGAAATTACCTATTGGGGACTTCACCCAGGAGTCAAGCTCAGATATCAGCAAAGGGGCAAATAGAAGGGGTTAATAGCTGGTTAATAGAAGACTAGTTCCCGCATCCCTGGCTCACTTTCTTGACGCCAGCCAAGGCCAGTCCTGGCCTGGCGTCTTTCCTCACACCATCAACACACAATTAATGAAATGCTGGAACAGGCCCAGACAAAAACTTGTTTAGAACACTTCCTCCCCACTTCACCAGTACAAACATCTATTCTGGGTTTGGGCTATTTTCCAAGTTAGGTTACATGATAATAAACAAGTTTTTTTTTTTTTTTTTTTTTTTTGTGAGTGAAACTTTAACTGGGTACTTTGCAAAACACAATTTAAAAAATTATTTGGAGAAACTATTAAGTGGAAAAGTTCGAGACGTAAAGAATTGCATGCAGTTATAAAAATGTTTTTCTCTAAGCTCTGTTTATTCCTTGGCATTTGGAAAGACCTGCTTGGACATACTTCTGACCAGGAATATGTGTTTCCCATAGATGCTGGGACTTTCTTATATAGGCTATCAATAATTACCTATCTTATTTTAAGGATAAAAATGGGAATTGAAAAGTTCAAAAAATCAACGAGCTGGCTTAAAGTTGATGAAAAGTTCAGAATTCATGACTGAAATTTACAAAGTAAATCAACACACTGCAAAGAAATAAATTAACCCAGAATGACAAAATGAAAGGATGGTTCCCATGTAACCTCATAAATTTTCTGCTTGATGCATTTCAAGTCTCTGATTTCTAATAAAATTCTCATGAGAACATAGTATTGCTCCATAAAAACTCCTGAACTCTCCCCATGAGAACCGGCTGGTTTATAAGGGCACATGGGTTCAAGCCTGTGGTTTATTTATTAAAAATTTCTCAGTAAATATATCATGGTCCACTGGAGAGCACACCACGGTTATGGGGCGGCCGTGTGTCATTTCTGCTGTCCCCAAGTATGAAGAAAAACAAGAAGAAGCACGTCAAAAACTCTGAACCATGAAAAAATTGTAATCTTTCTTTTCCCCCTAAAGAAAGTTCTATGTGAGCTACTCCTGGCCTTTATCTTTGGCCCAAAAGACCCTGTAGGAGTTTCACCTTTGCCTTATGAGAGTCTGAATGGTTGACAGCAAGCCCGCAAGGCACAGGGTGGAGTCTTGGTGTCCTTTCCCTACCATGGGGCATCCCTCGTGGGCCACCCCTCCCGGGGCATCCCTCCTGGGTCACCTCTCCTAGGGCTTCTCTCCTGAGGCATCCCTCCAGGGCACCCCTCCTGGGAGCACACGGTAGACAAAGTCTGCCAAGTGGGTATTGCACATTTCTAGGGATTTCAAACGTCTCAGAGAAAAGATATAGTTTTAAATGTAGGCAAGAAAATAATGAGTTCAGCTCTCCCCACATGCCTACCACCTGGGAAAGTAATCTTTAATAACCTTGTGTTTTTTATCTGTGCCAAATACTTGGCCACAAGCTTTACGGGTCTTACCCCACTCGATTCTACACATGATCCTTTAACATGGGCTGTTCCTATCACCCTTGTTTCAGAGTGAGGGAAACTTCACACAGAAAGGTTCAGTTGCAGGGATCACATGCTCTTTGGGATGGAGAAGGGACTAGAACCCAGCTAGGCTGACTGCAACGCTGACCGCTAACTACCAGGCTGGACTTGGAGGGGATGCCCACCAGGGAAAGGGCATGACTCCTGGGAGACTCTCCAGGTTTTATCTGACTCGCCCCAAGATCCTCTTTAAACAAACTGGCAGGTTTTCAGATCTAACATTTGCAAAGCATCTGTAATCAGTTAAAAATTTTGCTGACCAATCCACGGGTGGGCTGCGTCTGATGCTCACAGCCAGCAAAGCAGACAAGCCCTCCACCTTTTTTGTGACCCTCTTCGCCTGACTCCAGTACTCGAGCACTGGACCTCGTGTTTCCAGCACGTGGTGGAGGGCCTGGCACATGAAGGTACTTGATGAAACGTTTGGAGAGATAAAAATAGGTTCTGCTTCATGGCTGAGAAGAGAGAATAATTAAGAATTTTTAAAATATAGACTTCGAGAGATGGACTGGGAGGTTGGGGTCAGCAGATGTCAGCTTTTATATATGGAATGGATAAACGACAAGGTCCTACTGTAGAGCACAGGGCACTATATTCAATATCCTATGATAAACCATCATGGAAAAGAATGTAAAGAAAGAATGTCTATGTATGTATAACTGAATCACTTTGCTGTACAGTAGAAATTAATGTAAATCAACTTGTAAATCAACTTTTGTAGATAAAAAATATTAAAACTGGGGCTTCCCTGGTGGCACAGTGGTTGAGAGTCCGCCTGCCGATGCAGGGGACGCGGGTTCGTGCCGCAGTCCGGGAAGATCCCACATGCTGCGGAGCGGCTGGGCCCGTGAGCCATGGCTGCTGAGCCTGCGCGTCCGGAGCCTGTGCTCCACAACGGGAGAGGCCACAACAGTGAGAGACCCGCGTACTGCAAAAAAAAAAAAGAAAAAAAAATTAAAACTAAAAAAGATAGACTTCTTTTAAAGAGCAGTTTTAGATTCACAACAAAATTGAGAAGAAGGTATAGAGAGTTCCTATTTAACTCCGGCCCCCGCCCATGTACAGCCCCCCCGTTATCAACATCCCCACCAGATGGTACGTTTGTTACAACTGATGAACCTACGTGGGCACATCATAATCAGCCAAAGTCTATAGTTTCCATTAGGGTTCGCTCTTGGTCTTGTACATTCTATGGGTTTGGACAAATGTATAGTGACGTGTATCCATCATTATGACGTCATGCAGAATAGTTTCACTGCCCTAAAAATCCTCTGTGCTTCACCTATCCATCCCTTCCTCTGCCCCCATCCCTCGGCAACCACTGATTTCCATAGTTTTACTTGTCTCCATAGTTTTGCCTTTTCGAGAATGTCACGTAGCTGGAATCACACAGTCTGTACCCTTTTCAGGTTGGCTTCTTTCACTTAGTCATACGCATTTAAGGTTCCTCCATGTCTTTCCATGGCCTGATAGCTCATTTCTTTTTAGTGCTGAATAGTATTCCACTGCCTGAGAAAAGCATACTTTTCACTGCATAGAAATGAAAAGCCCTTTCTAGGTCCATGGGATTTAGCCTGAACCTGGGAGCTGGGGACACCACAGAACCGATGGCACATCCCAGAACTCACTGTCCCTGAAGAGACACAGAAATGACTTCTTTTTCCTTAAGGACCGTAGCAATGGGAGCCTAACTCATGGGTCCCCATAATAAAAAAAATCACCCCTTTGGCCCTGTTATATGAAATGCGGGTGAGGGATTGTGTATGTCTGTCCCATGAATGAACTCCATGAATAAGTCAATTCGTAAGTGCTGACTTCTAAGTTAAGGGCACTTGCTATTGACAATGGACATTTATTGTACTCCTTCTATGGGAAATGGCTCTGCCCTTAACACTTAATTATCTCATTAAACCCTCAAGCCTACAACTTACAAGGGCAGGGCCTCAGCCGGCTGGGAAATGCGAAGGTCCTGCACAGCCTTTCAGAGCTGCTGGTACCATCCACGCGGGGGGTTTGTGTGCCTCACTGAAAGCAATGGATTAAAAAATCAACCAACTAAACTTATACTTAAGGGATGAAAGATGAAGCATTAAACAGAACAGGGTCTCCAGGCCAGGATGCGGGTTGATGGAGGGGCAAGGGCGCCACCTACTGAGCCCGCGCTGCCTTGCAGGTGCGGGGAGCCAGCCTGCAGCTGCAGTTAACAAGTCCACTGCCCCTTCTACCCAGGGTTGAGGATCATGTGAGATCACGAGAGCGTTCACTCTTAAAACAGAACATGGATGTACACAGTATGCTTCAATCCATAACATACACCTATTGAAACAGCCCGGCACAGCACGTGGTCATTGCAAAAGTCAGTAAGATCTATGGCCGCTTAATGCATTAACATGTCATGGGATGTTGATCTCTGCATAGAACGGGCTTCTTGCAACTTAGAATTATGGCTAAGCCTTGTCATGAATTAAGTGAGAGAAGAAGGCAGTTGGCCATTTATTTCAAACCCAAGTCAAAACTAAGCCAAATTCAGCTTTTTAGCTGATAGTCATTTAAAATAAATGACTCAAATCCTGAAAGTTTTTATAACCTTACAAAATGCCACTTGGACCTTTGTCCACCTAACTCCGTTACTCAGATTAATCACATTGCTTCCTGATTGCTGGGAAAAAAAATATTGACCTCCAAATTCTTCAGACGTTTGAGAAAGGAAGGTGGGGTCTGAATATCTAAGGAAAACTTTATCATTCACTTCGCAATGGCTGTGATTTAAAGCAAATACAGGATTGGCAGCCAGAATCAATCTCTTTCCCTCCCGTATTCCTAGAAGTTCTGGGGTTATAAGAGGGGAAGGCTGGGACCTAACATTTTGGGAATTCCTGTTTTGTTTGTTAGTCGTTTCCTAAGGGCCATTTTATCATTGGTCCTGACGATAACCCTATGAGCCTACAAGGCCTGAGAAGGGTCTCGGCCCCCGCCCAGCAGGACTCTGTGGAGGAAATTTTTGCCCCTTGTGCCTTGCAAGGTCACAAAACTGTGGCAAGATGCCCCGAGATGAGTTTATGGCTTTGGAGCAAGTACTGCAGAACTTTTTAGTAAAAACAAGCTTCCATCAGGATCCAGGATGCATTGGCTCTGGGGTAACTCAGTATCCCAGGGGTGGTGGTGTCTCCCTCCTTCCACGGTCTGAGGGACAGAGAACCTCCACCCACACAGGGTGACTCAGGCTCCACTCTCTCTGGAGGGTGGCTGGGACACTTGGCTTGGGAAATGGGACAAACAAACAGAAGGACCCTGTCCCTTGGGTAAGAGAGTTCATCTCCCATTGGCTTTGAGGCCATACACAAGAACTCTGTAAGTTAGCCAGACCAACAGACAGTATCCCTGATTTACAGAAGAGGAACCTGAGCCTCAGAACGATGAATTGATTTCCATACAGTCAGAGAGTTAGCTGGAAAGAGAGCTGGAAGAGGACCCAGGTCTCATGCCCCGCACCATCTCCCCAGCTCAGTGCTTCCTCAAAGGCACAGTTGGCCAAAGCTCGTCTCTTCAGCGACTGACCAAACTTCAGGTATAAGAAAAAAAAAAAAAAGCAAATCTCTATTCTCTCATCGAATGCTCCATCTTTTAAAGTGAATTAAAGACAAAATGTCACCTTTAAATCCAGAATTTTCAGATCTGGATGACATCTTCAGTTGACACTGGTTGGTTATTTTCTTGTTGGTCTCTGTTCTCCTAGTTTCAGCTTAAAGGACACACTAAGAACAAAAATCCATATTGCTTATTCTGCTCCTCTCTCTCCCTTCCCCTACCCCCGGCCAATTTGTAAACAAATCAGAAAAATCCCCAATGCGCTGGAAACCTGTCCACGGTTTGCTCCAGCTAGAATGAATTGCGTTCCACCTAGATTTAGACCCCATTTATAATGGAAACCCTGATGGGCAGTGCTGTAATTATAGTCTTGCCATAATGAAGCGGTCAAAGTCATGGATTTTTCCATAGTATTTTTCCTGAGAGATGTTAAATTAAAATCTGGATTATAGCTTTGACTTCAGAGCAGGACCTCTCCTGGCATTGGTAGAGATTAAAGGTGACCATTATGTTGGCTTTGGTAGTCATGATTAGCAAGGAGGACAGTAGTCAAACGGATTTTTGCAAGATTGATCAGGGTGTGGGTCAGGGGTTTGGTGCTGGAGGACCTTATTTCGGGAAACTTGCATTGTCGCCCAGATTTTTAACCAGGGCATGTTTTCTCTGCTCTCTGAGTGGCTACATAAAATAGAGAAAGTGACTAGGGTGAACAGGTATCAGGGTGACCAGCCGTCCTGATCAGCCTGGGACTATCGGGTTTTAGCCCTAAAATCTCAGATCCCAGGAAACCCCCTGTCTTAGGGAAACAAGGATGGCTGGTCATCTTTAAAATATGGAAAATTGAATCAAACTCTGGAGGACAGAAAAGTTAACAGTCTATTTTATTTTTTAACTTTTTTATTTTTTCGCTGTGCTGAGCAGCATGTGGGATCTTAGTCCTGCAACCAAGGAACGAGCCCTCACCCCCTGCAGTGGAAGGGCGGAGTTTTAACCACTGGACAGCCAGGGAAGTCCCTATAGTCTATTTTAAAGAGAACAACCAGACTGAGTTTTAAAGTAAAGTCCTTTCTTGGTGCTTAAAAGAACTTAACCACCTGGAGGGGTGGGATAGGGAGGGTGGGAGGGAGACGCAAGAGGGAGGGGATATGGGGATATATGTATACGTATAGCTGATTCACTTTGTTACACAGCAGAAACTAACACACCACTGTAAAGCAATTATACTCCAATAAAGATGTTTAAAGAAACAAAAGTATAAACCATAAAAAAATAAAAAATAAAAACTTCAGGGTCATCAGCCTTTAGCTTGAGAACTGATTCAGGGCAGTCTCAGAAGGAATGTAGAAATCTCACGCTTGGCATAGCAGAATATAATATGAAAAACCAAAGACACTGCTGCTCTGCCTAGCAACTTCTTATGCTAGTCTACCCTCCGGTCTCTGGAGGCGTGAACAGAACAAGGCAGTTCTTGGTGTGCAGGCCTTCCCAGGAGCTGCTGCCAGGGCCCCTCTCCTCCAAGCCTGTCCTGCAGGCCCTCGACTGCTTGGCAAACACCCTTCTCTCTGCTGGAAGACAAAAAGGATGCAGGAGACAAGGAGCGCAGGGGCCAAGATGTGAGCTGGGGTGACAGTGCCCTGTCCCAGAGGGTGGCTTTCTAGGTCTTCTCTTAGGTCACTCTGATGGCCATCAGAGTGGAAACCTCTGACTTCTAGGAACTGGTAGGCTGACTGCGGTAGGAAGAAAGGGAGTATGGAATCAAAACGAAGGCAAAAACGGCCAACACGAAACCCCCGAACATTAGACACTTCTGCATAGGGGTGAGAGGAAATGTGCATCCAAGCCCTTTTGGACTTGTAAAAACAGATGTCTCAGGGCACGAATATTAAATCCATCTTTGGAGTTATAAATGCCGAGACTTCTATGAATAGAAGCTGTTTCTGGATTTCTAATTTCAGAACCTTTGGTAGGTGTGTGTTAACTCTTTCTGCTGTTACAGATTCTGTAGCTATGAGGTCCAGGATCGTGAGATGGAGAAACAGGACAGGAGTGTAGGGAGGATGTTGACCTACTGCGGAGATACTCAACCCTCGCCCCACAGAACTTGGGCTTGGCCGTGTGGCCTGTTGAGGCCCTGCCCCTCTGGGAGTTCCTGGCTGGTGTGCCCACTGCCCCTCAACCCCAGGATGTGGAGCACACGTGACCTTGACCTGCAGCCTGAAGAGGGGACCCATAGATGACCCACAGACCTGAGTGAAAGATAAGCGCTTGTTGTTTTATGCCACTGAGATGTTACGCTGTTTGCTTCGCATCCAAAGCTGACGAATACACCTGCTTTTAAAGAAGGTGTCGCCTCATTATGTCGCATCTGATTCTCTTCCCCTTGGACCAGTCCATGTGTATCAGGTCTTCAAAGTTGTCTTCATTCTAGGGTCTCTTCTAATGTCAGAGGTGGCAGGAGATGTAAAGCTTCCATTCTTAGTTTTCTGCTTCTGTTTTTTTTATTGACGTATAATTGACATATAGCGTTACATTCGTTTCAGGTGTACAACATAATGATTCGCTATTTGTACATATTGCAAGATGGTCACCACAATGACACCACCCATCACCGTACACAGTTCCACATTTTTCTCCTACTTATGAACAGAAGAACTTGCAATGAACTTTGTCACTGTGCCTGCAAAGGCCCTAGAAAGATATTAAGCAGCAATCCAGAATCTAAGTAAACTAGACATATAAAAATAAATTGTTTTATTTTCCTTTTGCATGAGGAGTGAGGAGAACAGCGAAACGCAGACGCACATTTAAGATGGCCACGTCACAGTGCGGGGGTGCGGGGCTTAGAGGCAGGTGTTCTACAGCTTGTGAAAGAAGCTGAGGGCATTGCTGTGGGCAATCGGGCGGTTATGGTCGGTGCCCCCCAGGGCTGGCCTCCCTCTCTGCCGGGCTAGGGGCCCCCACTTTTAGAGACTGCACGGAGAGTCCGAGTCCTCTGCCTGCCCGGTGGGTCCGGCTCTGGCAGTGCCAGTGGAGAGTGGGGACGGGGCCTTCGTCCCTTTGGCCTCCTCCTGCTCGGTCACTGCAGGTCGGCATTGGTCCTCACCCACAGCACAGCAGACCCAGGACCCCACTGCGGCTACAGGTCCCCCCTGGATCTGGTGGCACCCCCCTCTCTTGCCCTGAGGGACAGCAACAGAAAGCTGGGGCGCCCTGCAATCCCTCCTTGGTTCCTGGAACTCCACCCACAATGCCGCCAACAGTCCCCTTGTCAGACTGACAATCACCCTGTGAGCGGGACACAGAGGCCCTCAGGTTCTGAGATCTCAGAGGCCTCTCCTAAAAAGGCAGGCATGCGCAACTCTTTTACAAAGACCCACTCCCCAAATGGTTATTAAGATGCTTTGCTTATGAGAGGTAAAATCCCTAGTCATTCAGAAAAATCTAGAATTGCAATTCCACTTACGCGTGTTTACTGAGTGTTTGCTGTGAGCTGTCCGTCAGCCAGGCCTCACCAGGCAACAGCTGAAGAAAATAGGCTGCCGCAAGGAGCGAAAAATCACTATAGAAACATTCATGGAAACCAGCCCTAATTTCCTGCAGGTTCTGGCTAGCCGGCTTTCCCTCTTTTGTGTCAATGGCCTGGAGGGGACATGCAGACAGCCTGTAGCACTGAAGGATACTAGGAGTCCTTTTGTTGCTTCCTAGGTAGCTTCATGGGAGAAGAATGGAGTGAGATAGCCGTAAAAAAAAAATTAAGAAAAGCAGGTGTGACAACAAATATAAGATAAACGCCCTTAGAGTAAATACCATGGGGGTAGCAGACACTTTTGAAGTTCTGGGTGAAGGCCACTTACTGGGGCAGTAACGTCAATAGGAGAGATCTGACATAATGACACTTAGCCTAACAAACAGCTATTCTGAGGGAGAACAGAGCAGCCCCTGACGTCTGGGACTCATCTGATGCTCCCAGCCAGGCCATGTGTTCTGTGGGACACAGAGCCTCTCGCAGGATATCAGCCTCAGAAGAGGCCACGTGGAAACGGTGATAGAGACAAAAGCAAGGTCACCTCGCATCCCACACCCCCTTCTACCCAAAGGGGCAATGGCTGCTGTTACCAAATAGGGCTTCCTTCTCACGCTGGTCCCCGCCCTCTCTGCAGGTAAGAAGGATGCTGATGCTCAGTCACAGAATTGCACCCAATCCAGAGCGAGCCCCGGCTCCCCGAGGTCCTGAGACGCCCCGTGGGTGCATTCTCCCTCGCTGTGATGTCCTAAAGCCAACTGGTCCAAGTTCAGTGGGTTCCTGGTGGTCACTGGCACTGCCATCTCCAAATGTCACACTTGTGCTCCAAGGGTCCCGGCCATGGAGATTCAGACAAGGAGTAATGTAGATGCTTCATCCCATAACCCTTTTCTCAAGGTTGCAGTGAGCATGCAGTTCCTGGTGAGCCTTTGGCGTGGAGGGGAAAGGCCAGACGTCCTGGTGAGACAAGGCTCCTCTCCTGCCCTGGTCAGAGCCACTGATGCCATTCTCCACGTCCTCCTGACAGAGTCTCTCCTTGACCAAACCCTGCTCAGGCTGCCTTGAACTTTTCAACCAAGTCTACTTCCACATTCCTCCCTGCATTGTCCAATCTTAGCAGGAATCCTGTTAAGTCCATTTTAACCAGAAACCCTCACCCTCAATATCTGATTACCTTCCATATCTGATCAGGTTCCTCACCCCTTTCCACCCCGCAGGTGATGTCTGACCTCCCTGGCCTGCCTTCAGCGAGAATCTGTTAGGTCAGTTTAGCAAGAATCCCCCTTTACCCCGCTGCTGCTTCTTAGTAATTTCCATCCACTAAGCTCCACCTGCTCCTTGGCTTTAAACCCCGACTTGTCCACGGTGAGTTCAGAGTTGTGCTGGTTTGATACTGAGGTCTCTTTCCTATTGCAATAGCTGCTGAATAAAATCTGTTTTCACCACTTTAACCCTGTCCAGCTCTGGTTTTTCTCTGGCTCTGCTTCCACTGGGCAGAGGCCTGAGATGTCCTGAAGTTTACCAAGGAATTTCATAAAATAATGCAGTTAAAATACATTTAAAAAAACTGGATTAATAACCAGTGTCAGGAGCTAGCTGTATCATGAAAACCCAGAACGAAATAGGACTCTGGGTTTTACCTTTGAGTTTCCTAGGAACCACAGTGGGGGACACAAAAGGATCATAGAGTTTGTCAATGGAAGCAGTCAATTTTGATTGGAAGCCTTATCTCTACCACCTTCTACACTGTGTTAGAGAATGACTCCTACGTATATGTGTGGCATGTGGTGTTTGCAGGGGATCTTATCTAATCTAATCTGGTTCTCTCATTCTCTAGCTGTGTGGACAGAGGTCCAGAGGGGATGTGATGTACACAAGGGTGTAGGTGTCAGAAGTGGGATTCCTCCTATCCCGACACCAATGACCAGCTCGATTCGCTGGCCTGTTGCTTCATCTCACAGTGACTGTGGTCAGATGAAGAAACTTGTCTCGGTCTTCAGCCTTTCCCCCCAGCTGCTGTCCCTGTGAGTGGACTCAGACTTGGGGGTGGACGTGAGGCAAGGCTCCACGGCGGGCCTCGGGCTCACCTTCGGCCATGGCATCTGTGTGCCGGCAGTGGCAGGATGGTTCCGGTCCCTCGTGGACTCCTGCTGCTCCCCGTGCCCTGAGCCACCCAGGGCTCTGCCACTAGGGTGGAAGCTTCTACCTGGGCCGGTGCCTAAGATGGGGCTGATGTTGGCTATGGTGGCGGGAAAGGGCTTGGCGGCCAGCAGAGGTGAGGCAGGCTGGGCAGGGCTGCCCTCCCCCAATCTCCTCCCAGAGAGGGACATCGTCAGAGCTGCCCTCCCACCGTCTTGGTGTGAGGACATGGCCCCTTCAGTGGTGGCACTGAAGTAGAGTGTGGAGCTCTCCTGTCCTTCCCCTCCACCCAGCCACCCACCTGCACCCCTCCCCTGCACCCCAGAAGCAGCCCCGTCTCCTTCCTTTGGGCTGCCCTCCTGCTGCATAGCTGACGGCTTCTGGGCAGGAGTTTGGTCATGATTATCGCTGGCAAAAGAGACGTAATTTGAAGTTTCGTCAGCCTCTGCTCTGGGGACAACTCGAAGCTCAGAGCCTTCCTCTGAGGTTAGGGGGTTGTGGGGGGACGACGGGGGCTCTTGTTGGGAGGATGGGGGCTTCCTCTCCTGGTTGCAGTGTTGGCTCAAGCCCCATGGAGGGGAACAAAAGAAGCCAGGATTGTCTTCTCCAAAGAGTGCGTTGATCTTTGACACATTTCCCGTCTTCAGGGCAAGCTTCACCAATAGCCAGTGATGATGGCTGAGAAAAGAGGCCTCCCCAGCCACCTGGCTTTCCATCCCAGCCTGTGGGGGACCCCACTGTGGGCTGGGGGGCTTCCCCGGGCTTGTTAGCACATCACGTTCCTCTTGGCAGGTCCCCAGGCTCTCCGGCCCCTCCCCAGCTGGCCCTGGGGCCCGGGGAGGAGAGTCTCCCTCTGCTTTATCACCCCCTGCAATGCCACAGGACTTTCTTACAAAGCCCTGCCAGATGTCTGTGGATTTAGGATGTAGCAGGCTGTAATAAATGACCAGCGAGACACTGCCTGAAAAAGAAGAAGAAAAAGAGCACAAGGTTATCTTCTTTGAAGTCCTGCGTCCTCGCTGTGGTTTGCAGAATTCCAGGTTCTGGAATTTGGGATCCAGAACAGGACTCATTGGAGCATCAGAACTGGGTATTTGGGGGGGAATTTAAGTCTTTTCCAGCTCCCATAAGCTGCAAATGTGTCTACACTTGAAAATCTAAGAACAAAGTCTAAGTCCGGTGGATTCTATGACTTCTTCCTTGAGGGATGCTCCAACTGAGTCCTCTGGATGTGTGTGTGTATGTGTGAGAGACAGACAGAGAGAGGTTTGGTAGAAATGATTATTTTGCTTTCAGAAAACTGGGTCAGATACTCAGAAGTCAACCATCTACTCACCGGTTGATGGATTCCAAAGCGAGGGGAGGGGGAGGTAAGGAATCATTTCAAAAACAAGACCCAAGCAGAGGTTAAACATATGCATCAAAAACCTCGTATCAAGGAACTTCCATGAACAGCAACAATACTTCCTTTGTGCATAAACATCTTAATCACCTTGTTGTCAGGTTCATTTATTTTGATCAGAAGTGTTGGCTGCGGCAATAATTCATTTAACAGAGCTTTCCAGTAATCCTCCCACGTTATTTCCAGCTTCCTGTTGTACTGGACCAAGCGCCTGGTTTCAGGGCGCCCGGTATAAACAGCATGAAACCTGACATAGGCGGGGGACGAGGGGGGAGAGCATCGGAGGGGCCAGGAAATCGCAGCAAGGATGGAGCTAGAAGGAACCTAACAGACGTCCCCTTGCATCCTCTCAGAGTATCTTTGGGGGAATGGAGACAGAATTCCTATGGGATGTGACCGAGTGTTGTTTCTGCAGGGGGCACGGCTCCGGCCATTTCTATACATTGTTCCAAGTTCTCCCAGTCAGCGTGAGGGAGGTATTGTCACTCTCCTTCTACAGTGAGTCACCCGAGGCCAAGAAATGGGAGCTGACCCCCTTTCCCTCCATCCTGCAAGTCCCAGGTACATGTGTTCAGCGAAGGTAGACTTTCCTTGAGGCTGCGTGTTTCACCGGGTTCTTGGTTGCAGCCCCAGGCTGGTATGCAGTAGGTACTCAATAAATGCTTATCAAGGGAGCTCAAGATGGCAGCCAGAGCTGCTGCTTTAAAGCCTGTGCTCCGCTGACTATAATCCATGCCCCATGTTCCCACTGAGGACTCCCTCCAGCACCACAGGGGAATCAGGAGTTCAGGCTGCCCCAGGAAGCCGGGGAGAAGGACCAGCAGGCCGGGCTCTGTCTGAGCCCCTCAGGCCTTCTGAACCCTGGGTGCCGAGCCTCGGACCTGGCTCCCGGCTCCCTGTGCCCTGGGTCAACACCCAGAGAATGAAAACATCTTCTCCTTGGAGCAACACTGGGTGGGTACCCAGCATGGCAGCTCCCAGGAGCCCCACACCTTTTAGGAATGGTGTCAGACACCTCTTTTCCAACTGGAGTGTAAAGCAGATTGGGTTGGGGGGGGAACCTTTTTACTTCCGACCCCGCTGTGCTCACAGGACTCAGTGAGAACTGGAAAATCCGAATGAGTGGTTGGGTTGCCCAGCTTCACCGTCCCTTCATCCCAAGTGTCATGGTGCCTACGCCCCCAGGAAGGATTGCTTGAGCAGTGCCGGGAGCACCAGACCCAGTGCCATGTGAGAGAGCCCGGCCGCTTCATGCCTGGGCACCCTGGGCACTTACCTGCACCCTAGCGCCTGGCATATATATTATTACTTTAAAGAGGACCAACCAGCTGTCCTACAATAGGCCAGTGGTTGCCACACTGAGCTTCATCCAAACCATGGACCAGTTCTCAGCAACAAAGGAAGGGACATTGATACACACGAGGGCCCAGAAGAACTGCCAGGGGATGGTGCTCAGTGCACCAAACCAATGCCCAAAGCCACACATTGTACAATTCCAGTTGCATAACATCGTTGCAGTGACCAAATTACAGAAATGGAGGACAGGTTAGCGGTCGCCGGGGGTTACAGAGGAGGAGGAGATAAGAGGAAGTGGATATGGTTTTAACCCTTCTGGTCCTTATGGCCACGGAAGAGTTCTCTCTGCATCTTGAATGTGTCACGTCAGCATCCTGGTTCTGCTGTTCTGCTTGTAGTTTTGCGGGAAGCCACCACTGGGGGGACTGGGGAGGGATGCAGGGACCTCTCTGCGTTCTTTTTTCCCCTCCCTCCGTCCCTCCCTGCTACCTTTCCTTCCGTCCTTCCTTCCTTCTATTCTTTACTCTCTCTTTCAAACTCTCTCTTTCATGCACAATTTTGAAAATTTTCCCTGTTCTTTTCCGTAATACCTTCCATCCATCCTCCTAGATCCGACTCTCAAGTTACCTTCTCGGTGAATTATTTTCATGCCTCTCCAGTCACATTAGCCATCCTTGAATCATTTCTCACTTTACACTCTTAAAAAATTTTTTTTTTTTTTGCAGTACGCGGGCCTCTCACTGTTGTGGCCTCTCCCGTTGCGGAGAACAGGCTCCGGACGCGCAGGCTCAGCGGCCATGGCTCACGGGCCCAGCCGCTCCGCGGCATGTGGGATCTTCCCGGACCGGGGCAGGAACCCGTGTCCCCTGCATCGGCAGGCGGACTCTCAACCACTGCGCCAGCAGGGAAGCCCCTAAAATGTTTTTTAAAAAACATTTATTGGTGTGGAGATCTCTGTATTATTTCTGAAAACTTCAATCATCTCAAAGGTAAAAGTTTAATTTGAAAGAGAAGAGCTGACTTGGCCACCGGCATCTCTAACGAGCCTTGGTTCCTGACAACGGAGGGGGTCGAGCTTAAAGGCCACCGCTGGTTTGTGGCCCTCGAATACTTGTTTTATGGCCACGTTTATGAACCTGCTCCGTCCCTGGAAGAGTCTCTTCATGTCTGCAAAGGCTGGAAGCTCCAGGGCGTTTCCTCTCCCTGGTCAGTGCTACCCCGACGGGCCAGTCCAAGCCCCGGCTGCTGGCCAGTAAAAGGACCCTACTCCCAGCCACCCATCCTCCTGCGTCAGGGGTCAGGGCTGCCCGGTGGTGCCCCGACTCCCACGCGCTCCGCCCGGGACGTGTGTGGCCAGAGGCAAGGCCTTGGGGCGCGCGCAGGAGCTCGGGCCCCGAGTTGCTGCGAACAGCAGGAGAAACCTCTGCCCTGGACCGTGTTTCAGAAGCGCAAGGACCCGCATGGAACCTTCGGGTGCTGTCCTGGAAGCTCTGGCAAAGGCTGCAGAACGAGGCACCGCCATCACCGGGCCAGCGTGTGCTGGGGCAGGAGTGCGGGGAGGAGGCCGGCGGCGGGGGTGCGTCTTCTGTTATTTTCCAAGTGCAGGAGAGGAGCTCACACCCGATCTGCTGGGCCGGGTCAGCGTGGTGGGCACAGCGTGGACCCTGGAGCCGTTCCCTCATCACGAGCCGTAACGGATCATCTTCAACCGCCAGGCCCCGTGGCTCTGCGGCGCCCAGACCGCCTGACCTCGCAGCATCGCTTTACCTCGCCTGTGCCTCACCCCAGGCTGGGCGAGGCTCAGCCCTCTCCTAGGGTTCTTGTCGAGATACCGCACGTGTGTGGAGTCAGGAAGGTCCCTGCTCTGCCCGCTCTGAACCCAGTGCCTCGATGCCGGGAAAAGAGCCGGAGCTTACGGCCTTGACCCCTGCCAGCGCGCCAGAGAGGGTCCCACCCCCGAGGCGGCCCCTGCCTCACCAGCAGCTCCTCTGAGCACAGCCAAGCAAGGCAGATGGAGGCGGATCCGGTGTCTCGTGCCCCGATGGGAGCGGCCTTGCCGCCCGCAGGGCAGGGAGCTTCCCTGGTCTCCATCCAGTTGCTTCTGAGCACCGTTTCCTACCCTCGGAGAAGCTTATTGTAAAGAAGCAAGTTGGGGGAGGGAGGGAGGGGCTAGGAAGGAGACGTGGGGTCTTACCGATCAGAAATCCAGACAAGACTCCGGCTACAGTCCACAGGCCGGTCCACGACGCTCCCTGGAGAAAATCCGTGGCCAGCAGCACGAGGACCATGTTCTCGAGCAGCATTACCTAGGGCAGCAGCAGGAGAGTCAGCACGCTTGGCCGGGTGCAGGCGGCCTCGGCACGCTCCCGGCCTGCGACCTGCTGCAGCTCCCTTCAGGGCTGGGGGCTCTGTTCTCGTGCCCACGGGGGCTCCCACTGCTGGCGGGGCCCTCCTGGAAGCAGGCTCAGGGGCGAGTGAGCCTCTCTAGCAACGGGGGGCTCTCCCTGTTCTCGTGCAGCTCATTAAAATGTCTGCAGAATCATCAACGCACCGGAAATGTAAGGGCACAGCTCACAAGGCTGGGGGGGGGTTCCCTTTGGTGAGTCAGGTGGGGCTGACAGAGACTTTTATTTCCTACTTTATATGTTCCACAGTCTCATGTTAACTGTATGCACCTGTTGGCTTTACCATGCAGTAATTAAAAGTATCTGCAGAGCTCACAGTGACACTGAATTCCAGTAAGCCAGACAACAGACTTTCGTAACAACTGCAGCATTTTTTTTCGAATATTTACCTCTTTAAAGGTAAATCTGGCCCCCGGCCACCAGGTAGCAGCAGGGGAGGTACGCGTGCTGGCTGAGCAGGGAGCCCTCCTCCCTGGCCTGAAATAAGGGCAGCTCTTACAGAAGGCTCTCCGTACCTCCCGTCCAGGCAGGCTTGTTAGCTAAGGTTTCCAAAGCTAATAATTTTAGATATAAATATAAATTGATATAAAAATATTTTAATATAAAATATATCAATATAATACAAAATATATTTCTTAAAATAAGTAAATAAATGGGATGTAATTCAAAGATGATGTATTTAAACACTGTGTAGGAGACATTTTTTAAAAACCCTGAATTGTCATACTATTATGCTAAAAGTCTTCCAAGGTCTGCCATAGCCATTCACTGGCATCATTTAAACTCTAGAAAGGTCAAATAAGGAGAGAATAAAAAATAATATTAGGGGCTGCTTAAAAATCCTAAGAATACCCACCTCCCTGTGCCTTAGGCTCTGGGCAGCTGTGTTTCAAGGGTCCAGCAGGTGTTATTTCGGTTCTAAATGGCACTGCCCAGCAGCCCAGCCTGCAAAGCTTGGAGGTGCCCTCTCTCCTTAAATCAACCACATCTCCTCAGCTCTCTGGCCCTCTTGACATATACAAACTCTTAAGTTTGTATATGTCAAAACAAAACAAAACAAAAAAACTGGTAGTGCAGACTGTGGAAAAAAAAATCCATCTCCTTTTTCCTGTCCTTACCGCCATTTCACAGTTCTGAACTTGCTACTTCCTGTCAGGGTTCTACTGCAGTCTCTCCCCCCAACCATTGTCGGGGTGACCCATTTCACCTGCAGATCAGGCCTTGCCATCCACCCTAACACACCCGGAAACAGCCCCACCTCCACCCAGGGTCGAGTGTCCACTCCTTGACAACACAGCGGTCCTCTTGACAGTGTGTCCTGACTCTCCGGTCCAGGGTCATCTTCCTACAGGCTGCCCCCAAAAGGACTGTGACTGCTGATGTTATGTGTCTACTTGACTGGGTCAAGGGATGCTCAGATGCTGGTAACACATTACTTCTGGGTGTATCCCATGAGGGTGTTTTGGGAAGAGATTAGCATCTGAATCAGTAGTCTGAGTAAAGGTCACCTTCACCCATGCAGGTGGGCTCCGTCCAATCTGTTGAGGGTCCGAATAGAACAAAAAAGAGGAAGAGGGAATTCTCCTTCTCTTCCTGAGCTGAGACATCCATCTTCTCCTGTCCTTGGACACCGACCTCCTGGTTCTTGGTCTACTGGACTTGGACTAAATTACCATGGGCTTTCCTGGTTCTCCAGCTTGCGAATGGCAGACCGTGGGACTTCTCAGCTTCCATAATTGCATGAGCGAATTCCTATAATAAATCTGCTCTTACGCTTCCATACATATCCCATTGGTTCTGTTTGTCTGGAGGACGCTGACAAATGCAATGACTTTCCATTGACAAAGACCCTCTTCTTGACCCAACGACTCAGACAGGCTCCCCAAGCCCTCTTCTGGACGAGGCCTCAGCCTTGGCCTATAAAAACTGCAGACTCGTAGCGGAAACGATTTTGCCCACCTCTGCACATTAAGAGACCCGAACCAACACTACCATAGTTTCTAACAGCTCAGGGCTGCACCCCTAGCAAGCTGACCCCAGCCGCAATTAAGTCCCTGCCTAAGAAAGCTCAGTGCTGCCAGGAAATGTACCGTTCACTCCAGCCAAAATCTGGTAATAGGCAGATAGGCCCCGAACCTCCTCTTAGGGGGCGCTACCTTAGAAAGTCTGCGATTATAAATCCTTTCTCTGTCCCTTTGAAATGTACATCTTTTACCACCCAGAGCTGTCTTCTCCAGGACCTGAGGACCAGCTCTCTGAAATCCACACATCCCAGGAGACGACTCTCCCAGCCCGCGAGCTCCTTGCTCTAAGGTGTGTAAACACTGCCTCCTGTCGTGAAGAGACAGGAAGTGTGTTTCTCATTCCGAAATTGCCAGCTAACACCCCAGATGGTGGGTCCCACTGACCACACCCCTTCACTCCCCGACTCTGAGTAAGCCCACGCTGTCCCACGCCATTCTCCCTTTAAAATATGCAGTCGCCTCTGCAAAATTAAGGTCGGGGTCCGTCCACGCTGGACCCCTTTCCTTGTTGCGACTGACTTAATAGAATCTGTTTTTGTCGCCATCAACTGGCGTCCGGGGTGTGTTTAACTCGGTACCGTCCACGCTGGCTTTCCTATGGCGTCCCCGCACCCCGTGGCCTGCATCGTGCTTCTGCATCTTTGCTGCTCCACGCTCGAAACTTCCGTAGCGTCTAAGTTCTGTCTTTTCCTATTCAGTTACTCTGAACTCAGTGGGCCGGTGACTAGGACAGCTGCAAAGAATTAAGCATTTGTTTCCCTTCCTTATGTAACAGCCCCTAGAACTCCTGGGACAAGGGTGTGAACGTGACAAAAACAAAGAAAGAAAAGCAGCAACTGTGAAATGTCTCCTTATGTAGTACTGCTTCTCAGGGCGCCCATGGGCACTGGCACATGAACACACTGCTCCGGCAAATGGACGATGGAAAGGTGACCCTCAGGTTTATTCACGGTGCGTGGGGGCGGGGCCCTGCCACACACTCAGCCCTCATCCCCCCGCAGTGAGATGGGCCTTGTTACTCCCGGTTTCCAGATGTGGAAACTGAGGCTTGGTGGGGCTCTGTGACTCGTTCAACATCACAGGTCCTCTTTGATCTGTGGGCCCCATGGCCTATGGGGTCACCAAGCTCTATGGTGCTCTCCTAAAACCAGGAGGTGACCAATGCCACCCACCTGCTGCTGGACAGGAGCTGCACCTCCAGGCTCTTCTCTTTGCTCCCTGCTCCACCCTGGAGCGCCTGCACCCCTGAAAGTCTCTTCAACTTTTTGTATTAGTAACAGCCACTATTTGTTGGTTATTTCAGCCCAACTTGTTTATTATTTAATCTTCTCAGGGACCCTGAAAAGCAGGTAGGTCTTACATCACTGTCACAGGGACACCGAGAGGTGGGTGGCTATGTCCTGATGTGCTGATGAAAAAATAGGTCCAGAGAGTTTAAATTCTTGGCCATGTCATTTGGTGACAGTTAGTGGCACAGCCAGGGTCCCACGTCAGCCCGTCTGATTCCAAAGCCTGTGCTCCGAAGCCCTGGCTGGTCCTCTCTCCTTTGCCGTTTGCAATGCAGTTCAACTTCCCCCTTTTCATCAAAAGTGTCCCTGGTCATCCCAGTGGGAAGTGACACTCCTGTGAGATTCAGACGCTGCTTTCTCTGCCAGCATTTGTCCACATTCTGCCTCTTTTTAAAACTTGTTTGGGTAGAAGTTTATCTCCTCCAGGGGACCAGAAGCAGCCTGCAGACAGGCATTACGTCATCTTTGTGTTTCTCACACCATCTAGGACCACAGCTGTAACTCAGTGATTGAGCTGATTAACAAGGGCATCGTGTATATGACACAGAATAGAACTGTGACTGTATTTTTCAGATGGGCTGACGTAGAGGGTGGCTGAAAAACATCGCCAAAGGCGCCACAGTAACTACGGGGAAACGACTGGACGTCAGGTTGCTATTTTCAGAGCCCATCATCTCTGTTCAAGACTATAATTCCCTTTAGAAATTTTCCTAAAATTAAGCTATTCCTTCTTAATAGATATGTGTGCACAAGTGCACACATGCACACACACACACACGCATGCACGCACACATTCTACGTATACAGTAAAAGCTGGGATTCAGCAAGTCCGTCATCACCACTTGCCGTGTAGAACGTGGCCATCCGGCTTCGGGAAGGGCTGTCCCAGAAGTTGAGGTAGCAGAGGATGTACATGGCACCCATGAGCAGGTTGAACAGCCTCCAGTGGCAGGTGCTGTCCACGATGTCACTCTGCTGAGCCACGAGCCAGAATGTCATCACCAGCCAGTGGGCACCTGCAGAGAGCGGCCTCGGAAGTCAGGGTCCTCGGGGTGGGGGTGGGGGGCTGAGGGAGGAGACGGGTGGGGGGAGGGCAGGAACTTGGAAACCAGGGCCTGTAGCCCTCCTCTCTGTTCTGACTGCATCTGACTCGGCACCCAAGAAAACAAATGAAAACCCAGAAGAGATTCAAGGGGCACAGGAAACCCACACTTTTCATTTTTGCAAGTATTATCTCACTGGATCCTCATAAAGGGTAGCTGACCTGATCTGGGGATGAGCAAAGAAAACTAGCTTCAGTAACACTCACTAAATATTGCGTACTTAGGCCTTTTTAGTTCCAGAAACTGTTTAAAGAGCCAGTGACAAAACGGATCGCTCACTGTTTTTTTAATCCCTGCTCGAAGGGCTAAAAACCTCCACATCCAAAGGAAACATCTGTACGCAGTCCAGCTGTAATATTTGTTCCTATAGTTTAGGAGGAATAATGTCATACTGGAGTTTGAACTGAAATTTTTTTAAAAAACGAATTTAAAAAAGCTAACGTCTCATTAGGAACACAATTTCTTTCACAGATTTCTGCTTTCTGCCAATAAATGTATCCCTGCTTGTTCTAGGCTCAAGTCTAAATATCTCTCAGTGTTTCTGGTTCCTTCTTGTAGAGGGTGTTCCCTGATGACCGGAAGAGATTCCTCACTGGGCAGGGACACACAGGCCCCCTGCAGGCATCCTGCATCGTCAAGCAGACTCCCTGTCATCACTGGTCAAATCAGGTGCGGCTAGACTGAGGGCTGAGGGGGGCTTAGGATTCAGTGGAGATGTCCTGTTTGAAACAGAGAAGATGGCTAAAACTCAGCATTTGAATAACATGGAGGGCTTTGGGAGGCTATGAGCAACAGCGCAGTATGTCCTGCACGTTTCTGTATTGCGTCAGGGCACGTGGGACCTGTGCCTCCCTCCCGTTTCAGTGTCAGTTTTACTAAGGATTTTCAGCCCACGATACAGAATGTGGAGCCCTCACAGCAGCTAAAGCTGTGCTCTGGGGCTGGCTGGTCCTTTGAGGGCTGGGCTCTCTGAGCTGTGGATGCGTATCTCCAAAGAGACCCTCCATGCATTCCTCCTCTCCCTGGACACTCAAGGGCTCAATCTATTCCTCCACATTCTTGAACTTGGGCTGGCCGAGACCGCTTTGCCAGGCAGAATACAGCAGAAGCCATGCTGATCCAGTTCCGGGCCAGTTTGAAGAGGACTGGCAGTTTCCACCCCCTTTCTCTTGGAATGCTCAGCTGACATGTCCGAATCCAGATGACTTTGCTGAAGAGAAAGGGCGGAGGAGCCCTGGGTGCCAGACGTCTGTACAGCCAGCCCAGTGGAGCCTCCCTATGGATCCAGACACCTGCTAACCTACTGCGATGGTGCGAGGACGCCCTGCCCCAGGCAAGAACCCCCAGCGGAGCCCAGTCAGCCCTCAGAACCGGGGCTGTTGGTCATGAATGGTTCTTTTTTTTTTTTTTGCGGTACACGGGCCTCCCACTGTTGCGGCCTCTCCCGTTGCGGAGCACAGGCTCCGGACGCGCAGGCTCAGCGGCCATGGCTCACGGGCCCAGCCGCTCCGCGGCATGTGGGATCTTCCCAGACCGGGGCACGAACCCGTGTCCCCTGCATCGGCAGGCGGACTCCCAACCACTGCGCCACCAGGGAAGCCCCATGAATGGTTCTTTTAAGGCATTAAGTTCGGGGTGGCTTGTCAGGCAGCAATAGACAGTCGGAATGTACGCTCAGCTCACCTGCAACAACCAGAACCCAGACGCGGTAAACTTGGAAGAACAGAACCAGACTCAGAACGCGGGCTCCCACCATGCCCATCCTCCAGAGCAGCTGGCAGCCGAGGGCCGTCCACGGCATGGAGAGGTGACCTGGCTTCACGGAGTCCATGGCACGAGCATAGCACACCAGGGCCCAGGACAGCACGGACCAGGAGCACAGAGCACTGATCCCTGCGAGCGAAGCGGACAGGACAACCTCGTGTTTACAGGACGTCTAACCCCTAACGAAACCTGACTTCTCAGAGGGCATCGTCACCTCCGGGCACACACGCATGTCTTTCTCCACTCTGAAGAAATGAGGACGTGCAGGAGAGGTGTCCTCTGCTTAGCCCATGGGTGCTTGTGCCCTCAGGTGGGCTGGGCTCTCTGTGTTCACCCTTTAAGAAAAGCATCCCAGTCACTGCTCCTCAAGCACCTCTGGTTTATGACGAAGCAGATCCTAATGGCCTGAACGTGCTATTTCATCCCAAACGCACTTTGCCATTCAATCCACATAAAGGAGGTTTCATCAGAGAAATGAGACCAGGACATGAAATGGTTCCAGGCCCACAGGAGAGAGCCTGCACCCCCGAGTGAGAGCCGGCAGAAGATGCACAACTGCTGGGGCCTGAGCTGCTCTGTTTCCATGGCTCTCGAGGTGTGAGGCTCAGGCTGCACAGTTAGTCCCGTGAGAAACAGACACACTGATTTCACAAGAGGCAGCACATGGTACCTTCCCAAGGTGCTTTCAGGGTCATCTGACTCTCTGCAATTTCTGTCCCATGGACTGAGCCCCATGAAGGAAGCCGACCCCCGGGAACTCAGCGCCCCAAACAAAAGCCAGTATTAACCATGCCCTTGGCTGTCCTAATTCTCCCAAACAGGAAATCTTAGGTTGCCGGGTTTTGCTAAATAAGGCGTTTCTTTCTGTCCCCCTTGAGAAGTCGGACGGTCTGAGGTCAGTGGTAGGAGACACTCACCCGGCACGATACCAGTGAAGTCCGAGGCGAGAAAGACGTATGTTTGAAGCAGCAGGTGGGGCCCGACCTGCAGCAGGGCTTCCAGGAGGCGCAGGGCCGACAGGTCGGCCTCCTGCATCCGCAGCTGGCCCCAGGGGGAGGCCTCCCCTTTCTTCTGGAGAACAGGGGCCACGGCGTCCCAGTGCCTGAGGAAGAGGAGAGCCCAGGACTCAGAACCACACCGTGATAGCTTAAACAGGAACCCCCTTCTCTGGCTTATCGCGTAGAGACCGATAGCTTTCCAGGGGTTAACCGATCACATCTACACCCCAAGTCCCTGAGCTCTGACTCCAGAGTGAAGGTGGCACGTCTGACCCAAGTGCTGCAGCAGGTGACCTTGCCCAGCAAGGCCCGGCCAGTGGAACACACTCTGGCCACACATGGAAGGGTTGCTAGGCCGGGAGCCTGGACCACACAGGTTTGCTGCGGGCTCTCTCTGAGCCCTGCAAAGTTTAGAGCTAACCCTGAACTACCTCCCCGGCCCCAGGGCCTCTCGGGATGGGAATGAATCCACTTCCGCTGGACAGCAGGAAGGTCAGGGTGCCATTGTGGGGTGTGCAAGGACGGGCTGCCCTGGCTGCAGGGACACACATCCAGGAAAGGGAGTCAGTGAAACAGAAGAAAAAGGAGGAAATGCGCCTGTTTCATTCTACTTCCCCCAAAACCCACCCTAGAAACCTTTCTGATGCTTCCATCTTATGAAAGCCGTCTGGAGGTGCCACGGGTCGCTGTCCCGCGCCCCCAGGAGGGTCGTGCACGTATAAAAACGACACCGTTCCCCAGGCACGTGTGGGCTCTGGGGACTTCGGGTTTTCACAGCAGTTTCCCACTTACGCGCCCAGAAGCAGGAACACTGTGACCCCTACACCTGCCTGCAGCAGGGGCTGGCGTGCCAGCCAAGTCCACGTGCAATTGTGAACTTCTGTCCTGTTCAAGTTCAGAAAAACTGGGAATTGTTTTAATTTACCGACTCCTGAAAGAGAGCTGGGTGCGCCTTTCAAGTTACCCCGAACGCACCCCGCTCTGATCTCCAGCCAACATTTCTACGGCCAGAGCAGAAGGGGGTCCTCTTTGAAATGGCTTTGTTCAGGGTACACAGGGCCCAGGAAAGACACGTAAGAAAGACAGCTTTCCTCTTTCATGATTTGGATCCTGGAGTGAACTGATTTCTTACTGAGTCTTTGAAGCCGTGATCTCTGACCCAAATATAAGGTTAAGAAAAAGCATATGGGGCTTCCCTGGTGGCGCAGTGGTTAAGAATCCGCCTGCCAAGGCAGCGGACACGGGTTCGAGCCCTGGTCCCGGAGGATCCCATATGCTGCAGAGCAGCTAAGCCCATGTGTCACAACTACTGAGCCTGAGCTCTAGAGCTCGCAAGCCACAACTACTGAGCCTGTGCGTCACAACTACTGAGCCTGCGCTCTAGAGCCCACGAGCCACAACTACTGAGCCCATGTGCCACAACTACTGAAGCCCGTGCACCTAGAGCCCGTGCTCTGCAACAAGAGAAGCCACTGCAATGAGAAGCCCGTGCACCGCAACGAAGAGTAGCCCCCGCTCGCCGCGACTAGACAAAGCCTGCACGCAGCAACGAAGACCCAACGCAGCCAAAAATAAATAAATTTATTTAAAAAAAAAAAAGCATATGAAGCTGAATACGGTAGCTTCCCTTTCAGTCCTGAATCCTCCATTCTGGGGACGTGCCTATTTCCCTTCCTACCCTCCCAGCCTCCTCCATTCATTTCATGTGCATCTTTATTGGGCTGCTCCCACCTGCTGGAGACTGCAGAGGCTGCAAACGAAATTGAAGACCTTCTCCGGAAGCCCAAGATTCAGTTGTGGAAAGAAAGACATACACACGCGAAAAGTTTTAAGCAGGAAGAAAGACGTGTGAAAACGAGCGGGGCGGAAGGGGTCCCGGGGAGAGAGGAAAACATATTCAGGGACAGGAGGGACGGGCATACTCAGGACAGGGACAAAGCCTGAGGGAGCACGGCGGCATCGGTGGGGGGCAGGAGAAGGTGGTCCTTCCTGGGGCTGGACAGCGGAGGCCTCTTCTGGCCCAGCTGAGGAGTTGGGTGTCCCTTCTGGACCAGTGGGAAACGGAGAACCAGTGGGAATGCGATTCACCTGGTTTTCTGAATCGTGTTTCTGGAACCTGCTGCAGGGGGAGGGACTCAGGCTGAGATCCCTGGTTAGGGGGGTTCGGGGGGCCCAGGTGAAAGCTGAGGTACGGGGCGGGGAGTGGGGGGAGGAGGGCGGAGATGGGAATGGATGCTCTCCTTCCAGGTCCTCACCAGCTCCTGCCCGGATTTCTGGCCTGACCCGTGGACTCTCCCTTCTCAGTTCCTTTCCTGTGCTGTCTCTAAGGACCTTATCTGACCAGGTTACTCCTTTGCTTAAACCTTTCCAGTGGCTCTCAAACCCCTTACCTGGTGGACAAGTTCCTTCATGGTCCAGCCCAATCTGTCTCCATCCACATTGCTCTTGTCCAGAAAATCCTTACCCTGCACTCACAGCACAACAGACTTCTAGTTTTCCAAAACCACCACTTCCAGCACTTCTTTCTGCAGCGGCTTTGCTGTTGCCTGGGTCAGAAGTGCCTCCCCCTCCCACGTGCATCCAAGTCCACCTCATCCTTCAGCCCTCACACGACGGCCCCTGTGTCCGGACGGCGGTTCCAAACGTGAGCAGCATCAGAGTCACCAGGTGGGCTGTTTAAAGACATGTTGCCCGGCCGCAGGCCTAGAATTTCTGATTAAACAGACGCGTTTGGAGAATTATGAGGAGTTTGCCGTGATGTCATGTGGGTCCCGGTGAAGCTTGAGAATTTGCATTTTTAACGAGTTTCGGGTGATGAAGACGTCGCTGGTCCAGGGATGCACCGTGGCAAACCTGGGGGCTCCCAGCATCCTGTGAACTTCTCTCTCTTCTTCTAATTCACTGTTCCAGCTTTGTTCCCAATTTGGCCTCCGACTGTGTCTTAATCACGTGTCTCCAGCCCCTTTGGTCACACAAGGTTAGTAAACATGAACGAATAAATACCGAGCATACTGAGCTGTGCTAATGATGATCTAAGATTTCTAGTTGCACTAAGGGCAACATGCACTAAAAATTGACGTTTGTTTAACACGTTTAATTAAACTAACTTGGTCTTTGGGATGATGTTTCT
The DNA here is from genome assembly GCF_964165515.1 of Mesoplodon bidens. NCBI lineage: Eukaryota > Metazoa > Chordata > Mammalia > Artiodactyla > Ziphiidae > Mesoplodon > Mesoplodon bidens. Next base: position 34,825,532 of record NC_138181.1, on the reverse strand, counting down.
CAGCAAGCTCCACTGAACAGCTTAAATAAAAAACCAGACTTATCTGCTTCACCCGGAATAGTCTATCGTAGCCCCACAAGGTGAAGAATTAGTGATACTTCTCTCCATCTTAACACTTTATGGTGACGTGAAAGCTGAGACAGTGAACAGTTGAGGTTTCCGCTCGGACTGTACAGTTTTTTCAACTTTTTAAAATTGCGGTAAAATGCACATAACATAAATCGTACCATCTTTACCGTTTTATGAGTACAGTTCAGTGACATTAATAATTTAAATGTCATAATTTAATAGATTATTGACAATTTGCAATAATTCATAATGGTGTGCAACCATCACCACCATCGTCTTCTGTAACTCTTTTCATCTTGTAAAACTGAAACTCTGTCCCCATTAATCAATAAGTCCCGTTCCCTCCTCCCCCGGCCCCTGGCACCCCCCTCCTACTTTCTGTCTCTATGAACTTGACTCTATGAACTTGACTACTCTAGGTGCCGCATGTAAGTGGAATTATATATTTGTCTTATTGCATGGCTTACTGCCTCATGTCCTCCAGATTCACCCACGTTGTAGCATATTACAGAATTTCATTCTTTTTTTCCATTGTATGTACAGACCACATTTTGCTTATCCATTCATCTGTTAATAGACACTTGGGTTGCTTCATGTTTTGGCTACTGTGAGTAATGCTGCTAGGAACATGGGTGTACAAAGATCTCTTCCAGACCCTGCTTTCAACTTGTTTGGATATATACCCAGAAGTGGAATTGCTGGATTATATGGTACTTCCATGTTTAATTTTTTGAGGGACTACCATTCTGTTTTCCACAGTGGCTGCACCATTTTACATTTCTACCGACAGTGTGCAAGGGTTCCAATTTCTCCACATCCTTGCTAACACTTGTTTCCTGGGTTTTTTTTTTTTGTTTTTTTAAAAAATTTATTTATTTTTGGCTGTGTTGGGTCTTCGTTGCTGCCCAGGGGCTTTCTCTAGTTGCTGCGAGCGGGGGCTGCTCTTGCTTGTGTTGCACGAGCTTCTCATTGCAGTGGCTTCTCTTGTTGTGGAGCATGGGCTCTAGGCGTGCGGGCTCAGTAGTCGTGGCTCGTGGGCTCTAGAGAGCAGGATCAGTAGTCGTGGCTCGTGGGCTCAGTAGTTGTGGCTTGCGGGCTCAAGAGCGCAGGCTCAGTAGTTGTGGCGCACGGGCTTAGTTGTAGTTGCACCACAGCATGTGGGATCTTCCCGGACCAGGGCTCGAACCCCTGTCCCCTGCATTGGCAGGTGGATTCTCAACCACTGCGCCACCAGGGAAGCCCTACATTTATGTTTTAAGTCCTTGCATTTTTTACAATGCCATTTCATGAAGTTTGCGTTTAATTGGTTTTTTGTTGTCACTAGATTCTTCTGCATTACGTTACGACCTCTTTTTTATTTTTTATTTTTTTTTGCTGTACGCGGGCCTCTCACTGTTGTGGCCTCTCCCATTGCGGAGCAAAGGCTCCAGACGCGCAGGCTCAGCGGTCATGGTTCACGGGCCCAGCCGCTCCGCGGCATGTGGGATCTTCCCGGACCGGGGCACGAACCCATGTCCCCTGCATCGGCAGGTGGACTCTCAACCACTGTGCCACCAGGAAAGCCCACGACCCCTTTTTTAAATGCTATTTGTATAGGGCTGTGCAAACAGAATTGTTTTGGCTCCTCCTACAGGTGCTTTCGCTGAACTGCAGTTTTCTGAGCGGCTTCTTTGCTGGCCCTGACTGGGAATCAGTCTTGCAAAGTTCCGTGTGGATGTGCTGAAAGACACTCCATTACCCAGTGTCTTCTTTGTGAAAGCCCAGTAAGCTGGTTGCAGGATAAGGAATAGATTTCTTGTTTTCTACTTTGACTTTCAAAGTTTTCTTCTAAGGAAGCAGATTTCCATTTGTTTGGTTTATTTTCTATCACACAAGCATTGCAAACCATGTAGCTTCTTATGCTTGTTACAAAACTGAGAGACAAATTTGTGGTTCACGGTGAGCAAGAGTAATTGTGCGTTTTCTGGCGTTATCTTCTTTTCCGACATTCCCTTCCGTTTCCTGGCTTTTCTCACTTCTTTTCTTTTTTCTTGCCTTTTTTTTTTTGTCCTTTTAAATTATACATATATATTTTTAGTCACCTTAACTTTTTTTTTTTTTTTGCTGCACAGAGCAGCATATGGAATCTTAGTTCCCTGACCAGGGATCAAACCTGTGTCCCCTGCAGTGGGAGCGCAGTCTTAAACACTGGACTGCCAGGGAAGTCCCACTAACTTCTTTTTTTAAATAAGAAGAGATATAGATGACTAGTTGTTTTTCCTAATTTCTAATTTTCCTGTCTCTGTTCATTTACCCATTTTAGTTTTTTTAAAAATATATATTTAGTAGTCATGGCATCATCTGAGAAATTTGGGGAAGATGAGCGGGGGTCAGTGTTGGACACCAGCATGGAGGTGGATACATGCAAGCCTGACGCTGCCCCATCTCTGAAGAAGGCACTGGATCAAATGGGACCAAGGGTCCCCACGGAGCCCCAGAAGACAGATTTATCTGACAGTTATTCAGGAGGCTTCTCTCAAGTGACTGGCCCTGACTTCAGTCTTCTTTTGAGCTATGACATGTTTGCTTAGGGGAGAGTTGATTCCTTCTTTTTCAATGAGGTCGCAAACTTGATGACTATGACGTACCACGTGGTCCCTGGAAGGACCTGAGCCCTTAATGGTTTTCATACCAAGTTGGGCAGACAGAAGGGTCAGCACATGTGGGTAGCGCCCAGTACAGGCTCCGATCCTCCCTGAGTCCAACAGGAAAGCCACCTCTGCTCTCTTCCCACTGGTCAGAGTCCTATCGTTTCAGAGGAACCACATGGCTTGAACACAAAGGCTCAGCTTTAGGCAAAATTGCTGTAGCTGAAACTGCTTCTGGTGCCTTTAGAGATGTAGGGTTCCAGCTCCGAGGGACCCAGAGAAATTCGGGTGGTTGGGTGATGTCTTTATCAGAAGTACCCTCTGCCTCCAAGCTGAGATTCATTCCCTCCTGAGACTGGGAAATCAGAAAACTCACTTCAGCGCCTCCAAAGAAAGCCTTGGGCATGGCTTGAAGGCATAAACCACCAGAACAACCAGCAGCACAGCCCGAGGTCTGAGACTTGGCCGTGACTCCTGATAGCCTTTCTCTCCTCAGCGTCTACAAGTTCATGTGCTCTTGAGCCGGAGGCCATCACCGAGCCGATCTCCCAAGTTTCTCCCTTTTAAAATTCCTGGCAACTCTATGGGATTATGAGGCAGCTGAGAGCTGAAATTTGCCCCAGTGTAAGCTCACTGCCGCACTTCCCCTGACCCTCCAGGAATCCAGGTATCCCAGGGAAAATAACAACTTACCTGCACTGCTGGACCAAAGGTGAGCCTGCTGAGCACTAGGCCGGTCCAGGATGCTTTTTAATGGAAACATTTGGCCCTGGCACCCAAATGGCTTCTTCTTGCAATAAAAGCTTAATGCAAATGTTACCAGGCCGACCCCACTGCTGAGTCTGCTTAAATCTGTGTCACCCTCCTGGAGTCAGGGAGTAGGTGTTTACATGGACCCTAACTGAGTCACTTGCCATGACTCTAAAGGCGAGACCAACTGAATGAAACAAGAGCACATAGGATTTGGCCCAAGTCAAGAAAAAGCTTTTGAAGGGTCACGGCTCCTTCTGGTAGGAGCCCCTTGAGGATGCTCAAGGAAGTTCAGGCTCGGTGAGGTGACCAATATCAGAGCAAATGGTGGCTTCGAACATTCTCCCAAGCCTGCACTTTTGTGATCCTAAGGATGGAATACGAATGCTCAGAAGAACCCTCCTATCACACGTGTGAAATCACGCTTCAGGGTTGAAAGGGGCTGCCTTACCGCTTCCACACGCCAAGCTGGAGGAGGTGTAGCACCACCAACGAGCAGTGACTTTGATGTCCATCTTCTCGGAACCAAAGGTAGCTCAGGCCCTGGACCAAGAAGCCAGGCAGTAGCACAGAGAGGGCCAGCCACCCCCAGAGGAGCCGGCCTGTGGTGAAGTAGTAAACCACGGTGCAGAGGCCTGGGGACCAGAGGAAGGACCAGAGGGTTAGTGGAAGGCAGGAGGGAGGGACCAGCCAACGCTGTGTCCCTACGGCCAGCAGTGCTGCCTCCTACACCTAGCTTGAAGTGGGCAGAGCCTGCAGGCAGTCTAGACCAGAATGAGGTCGAATGAAAGCGCCAGAGCTTCCCAAAGGATCCCAAAGGCCCAGACACCATGGTTGTACAAAGGGACTGTTGGATCGCATGCAAAAAAAAAAAAAAAAAAAAACACCTGGCATTTAGTATGGGCTCAAAAATGTAAAACCTCCTCTCTGGGGACGGCTTCATTTATTTTATTTTTGAGGGTTGTAGGATAGGGTCAGGGAATGCAAAGAGCTTGATAAATCTAGGTTAGGATCTGCCCTCCCTGATGAATGACAGTAGAGGTGGGTGCTTACCTCCGTCCAGTACTAGTAGGTGCTCGGGACTCACAGTAATTGTTTTACAGGCCTACTGCTTGGGTTTCCCAGTGTTAGAGTTTAACATGGATTTACGGGCACATAAAGCTGTGAACTGCAGCGGTAAGAGAGCGCTGCCGCAGGTACAGACGGGAACCCTGCAGGTTCCCCGAGAAGCCGGGGCTTGGGCAGCCATTCCTTGGTGCCCAGGCTCTGTCTGTTGCTCTAATCACCCGGCACACAAGGCAAACCAGGAGCCCCAAGCACCAGAAGCCTCTGGGGGAGTCACCGCCCTGACCAGTCTGAGGAACGCTGAGGCCCAGGCGTTCCGAGCTGGGAGGGAAGGAGGAACCCACGTCCGCGGGGCCACCTGCGGTGGGTGCTGAGACCCGGGGTCCTGTCTCATCTTAGCCCTGCTCAGTGGCGGCGCTGGACCCCGGAGCTTTGGAGCCGATCTCAACCTGGGACCTCCTCTGGGCGCCTCTGAAACCTCATGGCGGGGACGACCCCGGGGGGCCTTCGTGGACCGCGGTTCAAACAAGGGACCCTCCGACGCGGCGCGGGGGCAACTCCCTCCCAGGATAAAGTGTAGAGCGAGCGCCCGCCGGGGTCCCCAAGGGCCTGAGAGCTGGGGAGTGGCGAGGAACCCTGGGGGGTCTGGATGCTGAAGCCCCATTCATTCCACTCCCCCACCCCTCCCCCCATCTGCGGGGGCCCCGCGAGGAAGAAGCGGCTGCAGGGAGCCGGGCGGCAGCGGGCGGAGGCCTCCGCTCCGGCACCGAAGGAGTTACAAGTTCAAACTGGAAAAGCGCTGAACCGCTCCGCCCTCGGGCCCCGCCTCGGCCGGCGGACCGCTCTCCCTACGCGACCAGGGCGTCCCGCGCCCGCCGCCTCCGGCCCGGCTGTAGACGGTCCTCCCTCCAGAGCTCCGCGGAAGCCGAGCCCAGTCCCACCACAACCTGGCCCCAAGCGGCTTCCCCCGCCGCCCAGACTCCCAGGCCGGCCGGGTAGTGGGGAGAGCAGGGCGCCCCCAGGCCAGCGTGCAGCGCCTCGGGCACCTGCAGCACTTTGCCGAGTCCTGGAGGCCTTTCTGGAGGGAAAGGGGGTGGGGGGCACGTGTGCCGCGACTCCTGCAGAGGATCACGCACCCGCTGGAGGGGCAGGAGGGAGGATCGTGCACCCGCCACGGAGGGGCCTCAGATACACCGGGACCATGCATGCAAGGGGGAGGGGGCAGGATCGTGCACCCGCCGCGCAGGGGCCTCGGATACACGGGGACCATGCATGCAAGGGGGAGGAGGGAGGATCGTGCACCCGCCGCGGAGGGGCCTCAGATACACCGGGACCATGCATGCAAGGGGGAGGGGGGAGGGTCGTGCACCCGCCGCGCAGGGGCCTCGGATACACGGGGACCATGCATGCGAGGGGGAGGGGGCAGGATCGTGCAGCCGCCGCGGAGGGGCCTCGGATACACGGGGACCATGCATGCGGGGGCGGAGGGGGCGCGGCATTCATCCTCGGGGGCAATCACGCATCCCCGGGAGGGTCGTGCATTCGCGGGGATCTACCAGGCACTGGGCAGCTGGGGTGCCACCATGCGTGCACTGGCGCGCAGTGCTGGGCGCAGGCGGGGAGAGGCCGCCGCCGTGGCCGGGGTGGCGTGTGGGTCCCCGGGCGTCAGGGTGGGTCGGAGGGGTGAGCATGGCCTGCCCGGCACTCACGCGCGCTCTGCTCGGCCGCCAGCAGCAGGGCGGAGAGGCCCAGGACCCCCGCGTGCATCCTCCGCGCCCGCCGCGCCACTGGCCTGCCTCCCGGGCCCCCGCCCCTTCCCCTCCGGCCGCCCCGAGTCGGGGAGGGTTCCGGCCAGAGACCCGACTGCAGGATGCATTTCGGCGGAGCCTTTAGGCACGGAGCGTCTCGTCCTGGGTTTTCCCGAGTAACTAGACGGGTCGGAGGGAGGCAGGGAGCGGGGCAGAGTTGCGCTGTCTGCTTCCTAAGCAGGGAAAGTACCGATTACACCCGGCCTCTAGATGTGCGCAGAAGCGGTTCCTCTGCCGTCCCCCAACCTTATAACGGGCCCTGGAAAAGTACTACGTGAACCTTAGGACCGCAGGTCGGTGGTCAGCAGGAAGTTAAATTGGCCACCGCCTCCGGAGCCGCTGAAAGGCAGTCTGGTCAACCACTAGGCAGAGAGCACATGTAGGTCTATGGAAGGAGTTGAGTTAGAACCGTTCATTAGTCTTTTCAAAATCTTAGAGGGCATGTAAACTGGTATCTTCTCCTGTATTTCCCTCTCAACTCCATCCCGATCTCTGTCCTCACAAAAGGTTTTTTTCCACATGGGCTTGAGGGTTAATCAAGATTCCCACGTGCAAGAAGTAAAACTGCCCACTGGAAAACTTTCTTCCAGGACATACATCTATCTATCATCTATCTATCTATCTATCTATCCATCTATCTATCTAACTATGGTGTAAAGGAGAAGTGGTATTTAGTCATGGTGATGCTGAGATGAAGTTGGGGTCTTTAACTTTTAAAGCAGGCAATTATCCAAACTATTCCTCCTTTTTATTTGGGGGGAGTTTTCCACCTCCATCAAGGATTTGCCACGTCCAAACAATCTTGCTGCGCTGATCCCACTGGTTTAATGAGATGGAGTACCTCCTCCTTCCCTACAAAAGCCCTGCAGTAGAAAGAGCCACAGTTGAAGAACTTACATCTTGAAGGAAAAATATAGAGTTGGGTGACCCTACAAATCAAGTGAAGCTACAAAACTCATGATTATTTTCCATTTACCAAAGTAAAACCTCAAAGTCAGACATCTTTGGCTCTTCCCTGCATTTTCGATGTGATTCTTACAAAATGCTTTATTTCATTGAAGGTAATGTTTATTTATCCTAAGAGGCTTCCTTCCCTCCCCCACGACCAATTTTCCACTCAACTTTTCAATGCATTTCTGGTTTTCTGGTCAGAACTTTGAACTCTGATCTTCTATGTCTCTCCCCATTTCAGAGTTTCAGTTCTGTGATACCGATGACCAAACCCCCTGTAAACCTTTTGGGTCTCTTCCCTCTAAATCAATACAAGGGAGCAGGTTTACGGTCTGGGTTTCCGTACCTTCAGCTTCATACCTCATTGTTAAGAGGCCCACTGCCTCTGGTGTACGACAGCCTCCAGTTTTATTGACTTCCAGTCCCCAGATCCTCTTTTCCTGGTTGTCCTGCAAAGGGAGTATGTCATAATGTGGACACACGGGGAGAAGGACCCTCCTCCACTAGTAAAGGAATAGAAAATGGAAGTCACGTACAGAAATTGTGATTGAGAGTAAAGGGGGAATTGTTGTGGTATTCCATACTTTGCTCAAAGTTTCAAGTTTTAGAAAAAAATGTTTCCTGAATTCCTAGTGTTTTTTTTTTTTTTCTTTTTTTGATATGCGGGCCTCTCACTGTTGTGGCCTCTCCCGTTGCAGAGCACAGGCTCCAGACGCGCAGACTCAGCAGCCAAGACTCACGGGCCCAGCCGCTCTGCAGCATGTGGGATCTTCCCGGACCGGGGCACGAACCCGGGTCCCCTGCATTGGCAGGCGGACTCTCAACCACTACGCCACCAGGGAAGCCCCCTAGGTATTTTTGAAGAATGAACATGTATCCCATTTTCATATGTTAAAAACGAACGCAGTGATTTAAAGGTTAGGAGGAGGGTCTTTCTCCTGGGACAGCAGCAGTTTGAATAGGAGCTACAGTCAATGTCTTCTGCCTTGAAGCTATGGGAGGGTTTTTGGAAGGAAAGGTAGAAAATAGAAAACTTCATGGAGAGAGGGGTTTATACTGTCCCAGGAGAATAGCCTCAGCTCAGAAAATAGTGGTTCCCACTCTACATCACAGCCATGGGATGAAAGAGATTGTGATGCGGTGTGAGGGGGTGAGGGGGAGGGTTCTGCAGAAATCTTGGAAACTAGAGAATCGTGTATCACTAAAGTGTAAACACCTGACCCCATATCTAAGCCTTTTGAGTTAGATTGGAACAAATCACAGATTCCTTCCACCTTCTCGGGCCCACGGCTCTGCTGTGTGCCTTTGCCGCTTCTCTCATTAAGGGCTGGACCTTTTTCTTCACCCCCAGAATTTGGCCAGCCTGGGATTTGCTCTGAGCAACAGAATGTGGGAGAAGTTATGTGGTAGGAGTTCTAAGCCGAGCCCAGTGGCCCCGCAACTGCTTCTCTGTCTCTGTCTCTCTCTCTCTGGGAGTTTCTCTCTTTGTTTCTCTGCCTTTGCCTCTCACTTTGTCTCTGTGGGCCTGTCACTCTCAGCACCTGAGCCTGTGAAGAAGCCTGGGTCAGCCCGACCAAGAGAGCCCTGAGTTCCCCCCAGTGACTAAGCTTCAGAGAGGTTTCTTCCCGACTCCGGGCCCCTCCGCCACTCAGACAAGCTGCCAAGGTGCCCCCCAAACACACCTCCTTGTGAGATGCTGCCCCCCTGTGGTCACCATTGTAGGGGAACAGCTCTGAAATCCCTTGTCTAGTTAGGAATGCCCAGCACAGGCACATGCATAGGTCAGTGTTGATAAATCCCAGTGGGACGTGCACTCCTCTGGGAAGGGAGTGTGCACATCACCATTCCTGGGGGTCCCAGCACCTGCACAGGCCTCACCCCCAGCAGCACCGGGCCCTTCCCTCCTGGAGACACACTGGGGCAGAAGAGAGCATTCCTGGCTAAGCCACCACATAGGTCTCAGATAAGGTGGTTGCCCATAATTACAGCTAAATTCGAATACAGCTTGTGGGTAAAACACGTTTTTTCTTAGGCCGACAATAGAATTGGTTGCTCATCCTCCTCACACAGGATGTGTTTTTCCACCCAGGATCCCTTGTGGAGAATTTCAAAAGTAATGATGGATCAGTATCATCCTTGTATGTGTTCCTGTAAAGGGGACTCAGGCCTGTGGTTTGGGAATTGTGCTACTTTGTGCTACAAGAACACAAGTCATCCCAGTAGATATCCTGGAAGAATTTCCCTCGAGATTTAGGTTCAATATTGATGTGTGCCAAAGGATAACACTCTAAGTCCTTCAGACAAAGTAGGGAGATCTGCTTTGTGAGAATATTCATTTTTTCTTGGCAAAAAGTATATTGCACTAATTATTTTAAAAACTGGAATGTGTTATCGCTGATAGTTTCATTCCTAGAGATTTATTCCATGAGCTTATGCAGGGATATGTGTTCCTCTTTAGTTAGACTGCTGGGTGCATAATTCAGAAATCACTGAATAATATAGTACGATTATGGAAGGGACTCTTCATCCACTTAGCTCAATTCAGAGGTTTTGGGACAAAATAAGAGATTTCTGAGGTCTGGGAGGGCAGAGATGCCTGTCTCTTTAGCCCCCGGTGGTTTCCATCTGCAGAAATATGTTGAGGGGACTCAAAAAGTGTAGGTGTAGATGTCTTTGAGATTTTCCCATGACCTTGCCTGACCAGGGTCGTGACATTCTGGGAAATATGACCAGTGGAGCTGAAGATCAGAGCTGTGTCACCACCAGGTCCTGAAAGGGTAGATGGGGTTAGGGGGACGTTGGAATGAGTGGAGCTGAGTTGTGTGGAAAGAGCCGTGGAGAAAGGGGACACTCAGAGAGTGGGGCTGAGTCTCTGCCCACTTTCCGAGGGTGCAGACCTGAATCCCTGTGTTTACAGGGGCACAAAGAGAACCAGACACCAATACTTAGTTCCTTTAGCTACAGACTTTATTGTTTGAATATATGCAACTATTATTCTATACACAATTTTTAATTTCTTCCAAACTCTACATTCTATATTGCTAGATCACTTCACTTTCCATTTTATGCCACATTTTAATGAAGAGGTATTTCCACAAATCACAATTTGCCTGAATGTGTGTTAAAGGATTCTTTTAGAGGCTCCCCCTCCCACTCAGAGGGTCAGTTTTTTCTGATATGAAATCTAGCTGTAGCTCCACTTTGATTTTTAGGATTGCTGAATCCTCAGTGCAAGAATTTAATGTTGACTAAGAAATAAGTGATCACTGAAGACTTTCCTTCCTTCACAGCACGGAGGCTGTGTTGTACAGTCTGAGCACACGTGTTCCAGAGAGGCTGCTCTATGAAGAAAGAATTTCTCACGACTTTACATTGATTCACTTCTCCAGGATGAATTATTTATAAGTATGCTTTGGTGTTGCTCAACATACTTGGGTATTTCTCAAGAGTTTACATCTTCGTTCTTGTTTTAGTGTTTATTTATTTTTTGCTGAGTTTCTCGTGCGCATCAAGCCTGGTGATCAGCTGAGTGTTTGTTAACAGTCATTACAGTCTTAGTGGTTCTCCACCTGGAGTTGGCTCGTGTTGAACAATAATTATCAAAGAAGGACTAGGGGTTGGTTATCCTCTGCTCAAGTCCTCTGGGGTCTTTAGATTTGGGAGCTGTTGCTGAAAACACCCATATTGTATTTACAGAGTGAGTTCTGCTAAGTTACCTGAGGTCAGGCCAATGACTAAAGGCTTTGCCAGAGACAGGGCACATATGGATCCACGTCCACAGGTGATGCCCTTCTGGACTGAGGAGTGTGATGCCTGAAGAAGCATCCATATTGATTATAGACAGAGTTTCTTTACTGGGTGTGAACCTTGGTGTGGTTAAATGCTAAAGCTATGGCTGGTGTT